>NW_027142379.1:1260487-1890731 GCF_026170545.1 Melanerpes formicivorus | reverse complement strand
CAGAAGTAGGGCTTGTATCATCATCTGTGTATTGAATAGTGATTCTTGTCAGTGCGTGACATGAAGAAATGTTCCCTAGACAATCAATGTCGTGTAAACTTTATTGAATTGCACTTTCAGTGTCTTTCAACATTAGAAGACAGTTCTAGGTATGCAGCTACTTCATATTTTGATTAATGACATTTATTTGTTTAAACAAAACTAAAAATCCAAGAGTTTAGAAATTCTCTTATTGGAAAGAGACTTTGTTCTAAAGTTATCTTAGGCTTGCTTTGTTGAACCAGGCTCTTTTCAGTGGTGCACTGTGCCAGGGCTAGAGGCAGCAGGCACAAACTGAAACAAAGGAGGGTCCTTCTGAGCATCAGGAAACACTTTTTTACTGTGAGGGTGACAAACACTGGCACAGGTTGGCCAGAGAGGATGTAAAGTCTACCAGGTGAGAGCACTAGATCTGAGGCATCCTGGGACAGCACCATATCCTCAAGAGGCATCAGAGCATAACTTCCAGAGGTCCTTTACAACCTCAGCCATTCTATGCTTCTGTTAATGATTGGTGAAGTGTGACATTGCTGACCAAATTAGTTATGCTTTAGTGCTTTAAGATCTGACATTCTGACATAGCTGTGCCAAATTGATGCATTAGGGCAGGGAAGTGTGACTTTAAGCAGAGTTAAAATAGGACTGGGACTAGGAGCTGCTAATTAAATTATTTCACCTTTTTGAAGCCATCCAGTTGGCCTCTTAATCTTTAAAGGGCAGAATCTTGAGTTTCAGATGCTGTGACAACAGGTAAACCTGGGACCATTTGAAGCAGTCTGATCATAGGGATGTGCCTTGGCCACATCTGCGTGTACCTCAGGGCAGGCCCAGAGGGCACACCAGCTCTGGGTAACACTTTATGCCCTAGTGACAATTTTTGCAATTTCATTGCACAGTTTGGTGTGTTTTTCTTTTTCCAAAGTTACTTCATGTACTCACTGAAAAAAATATTTTTTGTGATGTTTATCACATGAACAAATGAAACTGCTCTTTTGCTGAGGAGGATTGATGTCAGGACAATACAAGTAACTCCTGCGTTGCTGTTTTCTATCAAGCTCTGTAAGCTTTCATGCTCATTAGCTTAGAGGGAGAATTTTGACTGCTCTTGTTAAAGTGAATTAGAGGCCTTGACAGTGCTTATAAAAGAACAGCATATGAATGTAATGATACAATATGCAATTGACATCTACAACCTCACCCACTTTATATTATATTTCTTCGGTTAACGTAATCCTTTTGTTGTGTCTCTTCTTTGTCCCTCATTGACTATGTCATTAAACTGTGCTCTGTATTAGACCAGGAAGTTATACTTTGCAAGGTTTTACAAACAGCAGACTTGTAATGTCACTCATTAACTAGTCATATGAGCGGTTAAAAACCCACTTTCCATTTACACTGCTGCTGCTCCCAAGCAAAAGGCTGAGAACCCTGGAATTCACCCAGGCTGTGGTTGCATAGGGTAAGCAGGTGGTGTTTATGCCTGTTGAATGAAAGGTTATTAAATAAAGAATATGACCCCATTTGTGGCAGTTTATAGGATTTTTTCAGATCATTAAATTGTTAACAAAAATTCATTGTGTAAGTCTTTAATCCTTTGGCATTGTATTATATATGTACTTGCTGCTCTGAACTGTGAGAGTATCCAAATAGCAATGAACAGGTAACATGCTAGTTATTCACAGGTGCACTCCTAGGATGTCTTCAACTGCATAGAGAAGCAGCTAAAGATTTCAGCACGTTCATGTCGTATCTTGTTTATTTGTCTATATCTGGACTTTGAGCTCTATGGGTGAGCAAGTTCAAATGATCCTCTGGGCTTCAACATAAAAACCAAGAACTTAAGGGGCTCCCACTGCTCTGCTTCCCTTTCCTTTCTCAAGGGCACTGAGTAAGGCTAGTTCATAATACTCTGCTTCCAGAAGTCCGTACCAGTACAGCACCAGAGAACAGTGGATTCCATCTCTAGCTGCCTGTTGAATTTCCCTCCCATCACTTTCTTGAAACAGGACTTTTATGACTAGTGCAAGGTTTTCTAAAATCAGAATTCCAGTTCCAAATACTCCAGATGCACTAAAGAAATGTGCAGTACAGATTATTGTGAAAGAAAGTGACTGATACAAGTGTAAAACAATTTTCACATCAGCTGAATGTAAGACAAACCACAAAAGAAAATGCCTTCTCCTATTTTTCCCCAACAAATTAGATTCTCCTGTGACATCTTTATGCCCAGGTCCCTTTGTAGTTAAACTTTGCCCTGAACATATATAATACCTTGAGATCTTGCCTGTGTATCTCTTGAAAGAATAACAAGCTTGGGATAGTAGTCTGAAGTAAAAGTACCAGTTTGGGAATATCCAGATTTGGGCAGGACTCCTGACTTTGCATAGCTCGAACTTTCTAATCAGCTCAGGCAATTTGACTGTCTAAGGATACTAAATTTACTACTTTCTTCTACCATATGACAACTTTTTCACTATTGGTAAAGCTCCTTCTTTCCACACACACACACAAAAATAATTCCTTTGCTACTGCCATGCAATATCCGGTGTGTTGGACTCTGCCCTTGCATGGCTGAGTACATTCTCTGCGTGTTCAGAACTGCCACTGAGATAATCCCACCTGCTTCTAAAGCCTCTGCATATCCCATGGTGGAGCCTGTGATTTGCTCTGCTGCTGTACTGGCTGGTGGAGCAAGCAGAGAAGACATCAATGTCATCTTGTTGTTGTGTTCCTCAGTGTCTGTTACTGAGAAGTCCAGAGTCAGGTCTGATGTCTCTACTCTAAGCTATAACTAGGATAAATGCTTAGCACTAAAGATAGGTAGGTAAGCAGAGGAGGGAAGAGCTGGTAAAAAAACACTACCTCTGCTTAAGCCCAAAATGTCAATGCTCTGCTTATAAATGTTACAGCATTTTTAGACTTAGTTTTTAACACAAACCTCTGCATAGTTCAGTTAACTTGCCTTACCCAGGACTTTTGCTGTTGCAAGTAAGTAAATAAAGCTATAGTTCCAAAGGTGTAGACTGAATTTGACTATTCATAAGTTCTGCTTTCATGGGTGTTGCCACTACACAGCTGAGTAAGTCCCCAGGGGATGTTCCCTTATCTCTCCAATTTCAGTCTTAAACTTTATTTCAGCTCTGTGCTCCACAGCATTCCCTTTCCAGGTCTAGCTCTGGGAGTCTGAGATACCACTATTTGGAAATCTGCTTTAAAGATTAAGAAGTAGATACCAATAATGAAATGTCGATGTTACTTCCACTCACATACATTAAAAATGCTGTTATTCCCCTGAAGTTAGGGACTTGGAGCGTTGCCATGCTCCTGCACCTTTTGCATTCCTCTCAACAAAATAATTCATTGATAGCCTGACCTGGTTACATTGCAAATCCTGTCCTGTGTTGTGGCAACTTCCTCACAGAGTCATATATATGCAGGAAGACTTTCTTACAGGATTATAGACTCTGGGTTTGGCCAGGAGTTGTCACTCATCTATAGTCCTTTGTCTAACACCTGGTAACAAGGTGTGTCATAAGGCTTGTTTCTGCTAAAAGCTGTGACACTGTGCAGACACAAAGATTTCCCAGAAGCTGAGGATCCAGCCTGATAGATTTATATCCATAGCAGCAC
Organism: Melanerpes formicivorus; assembly: GCF_026170545.1. Taxonomy (NCBI): domain Eukaryota; kingdom Metazoa; phylum Chordata; class Aves; order Piciformes; family Picidae; genus Melanerpes; species Melanerpes formicivorus. The sequence continues at coordinate 1,887,062 of NW_027142379.1, read as the reverse complement.
AGCCAAAGTTGTCTTTTCGGGGCTATTCCTGCAGAAAGATATCTGTACACAGTTCCTCTCAATGTAGTTTGGCTGAAAATCATAATGTGCTATTGGTTTGCACCATTTTGATGTTAGACCTGTAGTTACTGAGGAGGTTTATTATTATTATTCTGCCATGTCCTAAAAAGATTCAAAAAAATAGCATTATTGATCTGATGAGGAGGGCAGCCACATCTAGTAGAAGGAGCTGTATTCCAGTGTTTGATTTTTCTGAATTACTTTTGGCTCTGTGTTGTTCCCATGCAAAAAGAAAATTCTGTTTCTGTTGCATACACAATGTCTTAGCCTCCTATTCCTCAGCCAGGTGAGCCACACCAAGGCACTTATCTTTATGGTGCACTGCACAGATGTAACCTGCAAACTTCTCTCCCCCCCTAATTTTCTTTTGGAACAATGAGAGGAGGAGAATAAATGAAGATCGTTGTAAAGATCGTAGAATTATAGATAGTTTGATTTGGATTGGAAGGAACCTCTAAAGGTCATCTAGTCCAACCCCTCTGCAGTCAGCAGGGACATCTTCCACTAGAGCAGGTTGCTCAGAGCCATGTCCAGCCTGACCTTGAATACCTACAGGGATGGGGCCTCAACCACCTCCCTGGGCAATCTGTCACAGTGTTTCACCACCCTCATGATGCAGAACCTGTTTGTAACATCGAGTCTAAATCTGTTCTAATTTCAAACCATTACCACTTGTCCTATCACTGCAGGCCTTTGGAAACACTCCCTCTACAGCCTTCTTTTAGCCCCCTTCAGGTACTGAAGGCTACTCTTAGGTCTCCCTGTAGCCTTCTCTAAGCTGAACAAGCCCAGGTCCCTCAGCCTGTCTTCATAGCAGAGGTGCTCCGGTCCTCTCATAATATTCATCACCCCCCCTTTGCGCTGTCTCCATCAGGTCCATGTCCTTCCTGTTTGAGGGCTCCAGAGATGGACTCAGTACTCCAGGTGAGTTCTTACCAGAGCAGAACAAAAGTGGCAAAATCACCTCTCTGATCTTGATTAATCATGGAAAAACTAGAACTGTCTCAACTTCACTAGGTTTCTGTTGCATAATTTTTTTTCCTGTGTGGGGTAGGTTTGGAATGTTTGCATTTCCACTAGTTAGTGCATAGGGAATAGTGATGGTACTGTAAATGAGCTACAAGATCACGTTGGCAGTCATCAGGAGAGGTTAATTTCAGGTGAACACCAAAGTACAACTAAGAATTTCATATGCAGCAGCCTATGAAAGAACAGTTTTTATTGATGAATATGCCCACTTCTGTGTGTTCACCCAAAATCTGGCTGTTTCTCATTTGAACAGTGATTGACTGGTTGGAGAAACCACAGCTCTCTAGCACACTCAGTTTTGGTGAACCTGTCAATTTCCAACCAGAATTCCCATCATGGTGACAGAGTTAACTCAGTCTCAGTTACCGAACTTAGTGCTGCTGAAAGGGTAGGTAGATGCTATCTCTGTCTTGGGCAAGTATCCTAGTGAGAATCACATATCTAATCAATTGTAGCATCAGGAGCACAACTGTTAGCACAACTGCATCTTTTCTGCCTCTGTTTATTTTAAGGATTTTTGCATGATATTAACTCATGTAATTCTGTCCTAGTCATGTCATGCTGGTGCCAAATCAAACGCAGACTTCAGGGTTGAATGCTGAAACTTCTTTTTGAGGAGGAAAAATTGGACGTGAGATGTCTCAACAAGTTTATAGACATAATTATAGTAATGGAAGGTTTAGTTAGTAGACCTGGAACAGGTGAGGATGCTGGTCAGATTTTTGATTCCTCTGAAAAACAATGAGCAGTTGAATGAGGTTTGTGGGAAATTTGAGGAGGATTGTCTGAAAGAGAGTGTTATTGCAGAGGTAAGAAAAGCACAGGCTATTCTCACAACTTGATCACACTGCTACACAGACTAAAATGATTGTTACAAGAAGAGGAAAGAGTAAAGAGGCAAACAATAAGAGCCAGACTCACAAAGAAATTTCAGATCTTGAGAGAGCTGTCAATAACTGACTGAGCACTTAAAAAGATACATCTATTACAATTTGAGTTTGCCTAGGACATTAAAGTCATTCAGATGACACAAGAGGTGTATACTTTTCAACAGTGAAATCTGGAAGTTGAGTGGGAACTCCCAAAACAGCTTTAGGATGCCTAATTGAATCATGGGTATACTACCCACTGGTATCCAAATACTTAACTGAATTGGGCTTCAGTTCCTTTTTTTGTCCTATTCTGCTCAGAATTTTATTCTTTCTGTTTTCTTCCAGCTCTGGGATGCATCTGCAGTCTGTTACATTATAGCCCTACAAAACCAGACTGTATAAATATTGCAATTTCACAATTTGATTCTTCTGGAGTACGTCTGGGCCCTGTCTGAGCTATTGTATTTAATTACTGATTAGTTTGGGCATAGGTGGGATATGTTAAATATCACAGATGATAAATTGCTGTCTGATCCTGGATGGAACTGTTAAAAGATGCCTCATTTTCCTTCAGTGTGAGCTCGTCAACTTCTGGGCTATTCACCATACAGAAGCATTCTGGACCTTAAATTAATGTTGCATAGTTCTTGTAAAAACAGCATCAGTCAAGGTAGAAGAAAATTTTAGATATAGCTGCACTCTTGTTCCAAGTGCAACTGGTCATGTATAAGCTAGGGAAAAAAATATGCCTATAGAGTTCTAGTCCTGGTTGTTTCCAAATGGTCCCTATTTAAAAAGCAAAAACATTCTTTCTGAAAGTTCAGTCATGCATGCACCCTGGAACTGCTGTCACAGCAGGAAAAGCCTAATCTGAGCAGCCCAAGTAGCACGATTGCTCACAGCATTGCAGCAGACTGTAGGTCAGTCCTCTCAAGGTCTTACTGCAGCATTTTGTTATTATGATGTGTGGGCAGGCTTTTCTATCTTGTTTATACTCAGGGGATTCAGAGTCAGGTACTTGGGATAGGTCAAAATTGCAGAAATAATTAGATGCAACTACATCAGTGATTCCTGCTGATAGAGATGATATATGCATTAATCACAGATACCTGTTATTAAAGACATATGAAGTCACAAGGTATCAATTAAATGGAAATTGGTTTTCCTGTGATTAATTGAGCAGTATTCATTTTTAATAAGTAAAATTTGAACCTTAAAATAGTCAGAGATGTTTCTTCACCTCTGCAATTCTGTACCTTTACAAAGCATTATTATTATTATTTTTGGTTCTGGAAAGTGTCTGAAAAATGACAGCAAATTTTGCCAAACTACTTAATCTTAGGAAAGCAAAGGTCTTATTTTTGTCTTTATTTTAGTTTCAATGCTGTCAGCACTCCCCAGAAAACATGCCTTACTGTTACTGGGCAGTAGCTACATTTCTGAAGTCAAATCTATTCCAGCCTAACTGAACTGGAACTGAGGATGCTGGGAACAGTTAGGTAGGTGGATTAAAATTACATCTTGTCATTTTTACTTCTTTTTCTCCTTGAATAGGAAACTGACTGTCATACATAAGAGGTCCTATAAGTAATATTCTATATACACAAGCACTTACCTGTCTATATCCACATAGGTTGCAATCCATAGGATAGAAAATGACACATAGGTTCTAAAAAAACCTAAGTTGGGAATTAAGATGGATAGTTTATATTTCATTAAGCAAAAGGATGATCCTCTAGGCATCACACCTTTCAAAATAAGCAACCAGAGATAAAAATATGCTGCTCTTTTTGAGGCACAGTTCAATAAACAGTGATAGAGCCTCACAGTATTTCTTCTGCCACTGTAAATAGACATCTAGGCTTTGTTTGATTGTTTTGATTCTGGCTTGGTTTTGTTTAATTTTGTTTTGGGCTTTGTTTGTTTGAGTTTGTGTTGGGGCTTTTTTTTTTTTTTTGTTGGGTTTTTGTTTGTTTTTTAATAATTAGGACTTCATAATTTTTTTTTCTCTCAGTTCTCTTCCAACCTGGTTTATTCTATTAGTTTCAATTCATCTCAGAGTCGAGCAGTTTGTTTGTAACTGCATAGAACACATGTATCTTAATGTTTGGTCATGTATTGAGACACTTATCTGATGTAGTGATATCAAAGTTGTGGGACTGAATCATTGACTGACACTTGTAATTCAAGCAGTAAGTACAGACAATGAGTTTGGTTTCTGCTTCTTGGATATTGTAGGGAGGCAAAACAGCAACACAAGGTTCTGGTAGAACAGGATGGTCTATCTCTTCATTCTCCATCTCTGCTACCACCCCTCAGCTACTCCTCCCCTAAAAGCAAGGAAAACACATCTCTCTCTCTCCTTCTCTCTCCAAAATACATGTCAGGTGTGAAAGTAGAGGGTGAGGTTATAGAAACAGGTACTGGTAGGAAACTGCCTTAGAATATATCATAGAATGGTTTGGTTTGAAATGGACCTCTAAAAGTCAGCTAGTCCAACCCCCCTGCAGTCAGTAGGTATATCCTCCACTAGATCAGGTTGCTCAGAGCCTTCTGGAGCCTGAACTTGAATATCACCAGGGATGGGGCCTCAACTACCTCCTTGAGCAAACTGTTCCAGTGTTCCACCTCATTCATGGTCAAGAACATGTTACTAACATCCCATCTAAATCTGCTCTTCTCTCCTTTCAAACCATTGTCCCTCATCCTATCACTGCAGGCCTTTGGAAACAGTCCCTCTACAGCCTTCTTGTAGCCCCTTTCAGGTACCAGATGGCCACTCTTAGGTCTCTCTGGAGCCTTCTCTTCTCCAGGCTGAACAACCCCAGTTCCCTCAGCCTGTCCTCATAGCGGAGGTGCTTCAGACCTCTGATCATCTTTGTGGCCTTTCTCAGGACGTGTCATATCAGGTTTATATCTTTCCTGTATTGATATCCTTATGTATCCTGTTGGCTATAGATAGGGTAGGCCTTGTTTCCTTTGTGAATGCTCTTTGTGTGTATTTCTCCATAAATAGCAGCTGGCATATTGTTGTGCAGCTTGGAAGGTGAAGAGCTGGGCACTCCTTTCGTCACCACCATGCAAAAAGCACTTGCTCCTCCTCCTAACCTATTATTTCAGAGAAGCTGGTGCCTCTCTCTACCATAGTTCTATTTTGAAACTGGGAAATACTTGCAGCAAAAGGTTTTTTTTGCAATGGTGTGAAAAGTTTGTTTCAACAAATATATCTTTCTGGAGGCACTGGGTGAAAACAAAGAAACAAAACCCCTAAATAATGATCTGTTTCATTTATGTTAGGAAACACCATAAACCTCATTACTGACAAAAGCAGCCCCAGCACCACTGTGGTTTCTTTCCATTGTATTTTGGCTTTTCCCCAGTGTCCTAAACCACAAATACAATTTAGTTTCTGCAGTCTTTTTGGAAATAGGGTGTATCACTTGATGTCTGTGCTGCTACATTTGACAGCTCCATAGGCATTTGAAGAGAAAAGTGAAAAATCTATTATTGTCTGAAAAGATATTTTGAAAGCACAAAAGGAACACTAATGAAAGATTAGGCTCGAGGAAAAAGGAGTGATGTATTTGTAAACCATCTGACTGATGGGAGTTACTGTAGTTTAATGCCTCCTCACTCTTATTCAATTAGGGAAGAAACCAAGCAGGAAGGATTTGAGTTTTCTTATGAAGCTCCTAAGCTAAGAAGAGAAAAACAAATTAATGTATTCCCATTTTGCTAAATCCACCCCTGTGCTGAGAGCTTCACAAAGGCAAATGTGCTCTGTGCAGTCTGTTTCAGTGTCATTTTTGAGACCTGGATATGAAGAGTGTGTTGAGCCCTTTGTCTGGGTGGGTTAATTCCTCCCTCCAAGAGTTCAAGATTTAAGTGTGCTAAGTGAAATTAGCATAGAACAAAATGCTTTGATACTGCCCTGGTTTTTTGGTTTGTTTTTTAGTCCAACAACAGAGCAATGCATTCATTGTGTAGAATGACTTTCTCTCCCAGTTCTGGAAAAGCTCCTTGTTTATTCATGAAGGAAGGGCAGCAAGGCCTGCCTAATCCAAGCACTGCTTTTTTTTCATGCCTTTCTTAAAAGGATGATTCTTGCCTTGTGGAATCGAAATATTCATAGGAAAATGTGTGTGGCTCGCAATAGGGAAAGTAAATGGGAGATGCCAAGTGGGTGTGTATTCACAGAATCACAGCATGGTAGGGGTTGGAAGGGACCTCTGGAGTCCAACCGTCCTGCCAGAGCAGGCTCACCTAGGGCAGGTCACACAGGGACACATCCAGGCAGGTTTTGAATATATCCAGTGAAGGAGACTCCACAACTTCTCTTTTCAGCCTGCACCAAGGCTCTGTCACCCTCACAGTAAAGAAGTTTTCCACATGCTGAGGTGGAATCTCCTGTGTTCTGGCATGTACCGTCTTGTTCCTTGGCCTATTACTGATAACCACTGAAAAAAGACTGGCATCTTCATCTTGATACCCACTCCTTAGATATTTATAGATGTTGATAAGATCTCCTTTCAGCCTTCTCAATACTAAACCACCCCAGTTCTCTTAGTCTTTCTTCAGAGCAGAGAGGTTCAAGCTCTGCAAGTCATGTTTAGAAGCTTTAAATCATACTAGGTTGTGTTTTCCAGTTACATTTTTTTGTTCTTCATGGTCACTGACACAAATATCACTTACATTTTATTTTTCATGCCTGTGTTGTAGCTGGTCTCTGGTTCTACCACATACCAAAAAGGTGTAAGCCTTCTTTTTGCAGCTGGTAGGGCTGGGTCCAGTGACAAAAACTTGTCATTTGAGTCTTCCAGGGAAGAATTCTGGGGTAAGAACTGGTAAAAACCCCAGAGATGTAAAAGCCAGAAAGACTGGAAACACATGTATTGACAAAAGCTAAAACGAGGATGAGTGAAGAGGGGAAAATTATACAGCAGGGAAAAATTGCTGGTCTTCATTTTCAGTTTGGAGACCTGGTTTTTAAACTGTGGAAACATGACCCTGAGGTTGCACATATGCTATCTGTGCTGTTTTAGTGACCAAGGAACACCCATTTCATCAAGCAGGAAGGCAGAGGTATCTGTAGTAGATAGCGTGACCTCCAAGCCAGTTGGCACACAGTGCAGTCTACTGCTTCCTGGACTGTGATTGATGGTTGCACGTGCTGCTTTTTGATTTGTGCCCAGTCTAATTTATGTACCGACCAGCCTGTCCTTTTTTTTTACCAAGGTACTTCTTAACTCATGTATTGCCCTTGAAAAATTAAAAAGCCTATTAAATAGTTTAAATAATTTAAATAGAGGAAACCAAAGGGCCAGAACTTTCTCTAATCCTAATGAAATGAGACTAAAATGCCCAACTAAAGGACATTTCAGCTCCCCAGCATTTCATCCTGACAAGGTTCTAGTACACAATGATAAAATTTTCCATTCTCAATTATTAAAATCCACTTAAGCAGCAATTCATAAGCATTATGGACCACTTACCTACTTCTAACAATTTGTTTCTAAGAGCATGTTATAAGAATTCAGTATTAAGGGAAATGTAGCCAATTCTGATTGGTATTTAATTCATTTTTTTAAAGGCAGCATTGAAGTCTTCTTCTTATTGACATTGTTAGTGCAGCTGCCTCTGTTTTGATTTAGAGTTATTGTTCTGTGTAGCTGAGAGAGTGAACTGAGACACTGACAGTGTGGGAGTGTGTCTCAGAGACAGAGATATCAAGTGAGCTATTTGAGCTGGTTATCAATTGTTAATTGTCTACTGATCCTTAAACTAGATACCTAAACTGAAAAGACCACTATCAGCAACAGATGCAAATTATATGGATCCTGTAGGTGTGCAGGCCCTACAATATAAGTGGGATACTAAATTTTTCATGCCTATTCGAGCTTTCATATCTAGGCAGTTCTCCTACTGTGGGCCTTCAAAGCCAATGTTGTTCCAAATTCACTTGTAACTAGAACATTTGAATTGAAACTTCATGAACAGTTGCATGTTGACCAATTGTCCATATTTACTGATGGATTTGCTGTGTTAAATAAATTTCCTCTAGGATAGACCAGTACAAAAACTTGACTTACTCAGTGTTTACTGGGAGAACAATCTCTGTGCTTTTAGATGCCTCTCTGTAACCACCTGCCTGTTGGTTTTTAAAATTCTTAGCCTGACAGTTTGAATGTTGTGGTGAGTTTAGAGCTTGTTGCTGGTACTTCTCCATCCACCATTTTTTCTGACAGCATTTGACTTCCCAGGAGGTGGTTTAGAATTTTCAGATGGTAGAACGAAACAAAATAAATAGATCCCATCTGATATTGTTCTTTCCCAGAAGCAGCAATTGCAAGCCCAAAAGCTGAAAATGTTTTGTCTTTGGAGGTTCTGTGTCTGTGGTTGTTCTGTGTCAAATGGCAGAGCATGAGACTTCTACAAGCTGAACAGTCATTTGGGATGTCCTTGAGCACCCAGACCAGCACTGCTTGCCTTGTCTCTGTGGGGGTAGCAATAGAAGTTTTCTTTAGTTGCAGCGGAGTGAAATAGCTGCAAATCTTCAAGAAACTTGCAAATCAGCCACAATGTCACAATTTTGTTATTGTTGCTTGTGGTAATGTGGATTGGGATAGGGATACAGAGTGGGCACCTGGAGAGTTCTCTCAGATCAGGGCTCTAAGGTGAAGTGAGAAGCAGATCTGGAGGGGGCTTCTTGGCAATAATTAGGTGACTGCCCCTGCAGTGTGTGGAGCACAGAAACCGTTGTTTAGAAATGCCAAAACCAACTTCACTTTAGCTATCCCCTCAGAGGCATCTACAGCCAAACTTCCCAAGTAACAGTGAAAACCATTGGGAATCCCAGTGAACTGAAGAGCTGGAGATCTTGTAGTTCTCCCTAATCTGGAAGTTCTGGATGCCATTTCAGCTATGCTCTCGCTAATACTCCATGGCAATACAACGCTGTTGTCATTCATGAAGGTCACCAGAACTGTTGTGGCTAAGGCTGTTATTGTTTGGAAAAGGAGTCCTTTGTGTTTTGTGTTATACAGATCCTGTAGTTAATGACCAAGCTCCTCAGAATGTCACCTGTTTGTGTGCTTGTGTGGGGAGTTCATAGTGCCAGGTCGGAGCAGCCTTTGGTTTATGTCCATCTATGCTTCCTTTGACTACTATGGATGCCAGAGGGGAGAATCACTGCTGGCAACACACTACATGATGCTGTTTGGTGACAGGTTATATTATTCCCCTTTAAAGGAGTCTTTTTTTTCAAATAAAAAAATATTTGGCCATTTGTACATCTGATTTTTTAATTATTTGGGTTTTGGATGGAACTGGAACTGGGTGGAGTAAAGTTCAGTAGACTGAGTCTCCGTATCAGACAGCAATGAGTGGACCACTCCCCACCCTTGGACATAATTTTGTTGCTGCAAAGGGCGGTGGCTATTCCTGAGATGACAACATCAAATTATATGTCCAAACATTTTGCACTGACACCTGGCATGTCAAAGTGTCTGTCACATGAGAGCCAAAATGGTTTGATATTGATGCTCTTCTTTGCCATACACAGCTGATGACAGAAAGTTAAATCTGTGATCCTGCTGTGCGCAGCGCTGCTTGTTGTCAAAGCTGCCCTTCCTCACAGTACATGAAAACTCAAGACAAATAAATAAGGACATAGCATTCCCTGGATGACAACTTGATGAATAAAGCAGCAACGTAAAACCATGAGGATTTCCTTTGTTTGGCTGGCTTTGGGTGTTTTGATTTAGTTTGTTTGTTTGGGGTTTTTTGTTGGTTTTTTTTTTACTAGGTAAATTTCATGGGGTTTTTATTGTGTGTTTGGGGGATTTGTTTGGTTTGCTTTGGGTAGGGCTTTTTGTTTATTTTTTTGCTTGTTTTGAGACGCCCTGGGTGAAACACTTGCAGCACATCTTCCACAACCCTGGTGGTCACTTTTTCTGGGGCTTGGGTACACACCTGTTCAGCACTCTGAAAGTTACTAGCTGACATCCCTTAACTAGAGCTTTGTGTTGCCAATGTTTTCAGTACTCAATACACTAACATACAAAATAATCAGTTTATCCTTCTTAATATCATCAAGTTCTGTTCCTAGTATCTTCTTTCTTTTTCTGTTTCAAAGTGTAGTTCTTGCTTAACTGAAGAACCACCTTCTGTAATATGTGATGTTATTCAGTGCCTGAGATTGCAAATGCCAGCCTCATCTTTCTCCTGTATTGTCTTTTCTGCTCTTGCATAATGGGACTGAGGCAATTTCACCCATTTTCTTATTATTTTTTGATCTAGGCTATCCACAAGTCCCCTTTTGGAGACAAAACTCAATAGGATAATTAGAGAGAGGCATTTAGCTAGTAAGGGCTAGTGGCATTTCTGCTCCAGTTGCATGTTTTTTCTTACTGAATCAGCTGTATTTTAGCTTTGCTCAAGACATGCTTGAATCATTTGAGAATAAACCAGAACTCACACAATATTACCTCCTGGCTATATTGTTATTCCTAGAAGACTGCTGAGGAGAAATCTCACCAAAACCAAGAGCAATACTCCTAATGTTCTGTTCCTGATTACATCCTCTTTCATGCTTCCATGAAGAACATCCTTTATGGGGTACCAAATAGTGCCTTGATTTGGTTTACACCTCTTAAGCATTGTCTCATTGTCTGCAGCTTGACGCTTGATGTCCCACAGGAGAGTTTTCATTGACTGTTTCTGGCTGTGTATCTGTGCCTGGTTTATCATTCTGTAACACTGGTATTTAATCAATGTGTGACTTTGCAGCCTCTTCTCTTTTTAAGTGATAGAATTTGTGAAACCAGGTAAGCTCTTCTTGTCTGTCTCCTAGCTATTTGTATCTTTGGTAGGAAGTAGGACCCTCAATATGAAAATTCCTTACCTGTGCTGCAAGGGGGATTCTTCTGCGTGTAGGGCTCATTGTTTTCTTGGACTTCACTGAAAAGCAGCAGTTGCTATCTAAGGTGTCCCTTCTCTAAGTGTCAACTTTCCAAACTTTTCCTCTATGCAGTCTGCACTGTCCATTCTCTTATGATTTTGCTTTGGTTTTCCCTTTATCTCTAACTGTTAATGAGAATATTGAATTCCTTCCCTCACCATAATGGGCAAATACTTCTTGCCTACTGAGATTTTTAAGAAGCAGACATTTTCCACAAGCTTTAAACTGATGCCCCTGTGATTTATACTAGTTTAAGACCCTCTTAAAACATGGTGGTAGTCTGCTCTTATCAACTAAAGCTGCAAAACTGTTTCTTTTGAAGGGGGATAAGTGCCAATCTGCTAATTGCCTTCTCTTCTCCTTTGATCTTTCAGACCAGTTTTTCTTAACATTGCAAGACTTCTCTGAAATCAGAAATGAAAGAAGGCATCTTCTAATCAGTCTTAATGCTCTGCATAATTGTTTTTCCCCAAAGAAGCCAGTTCATAGCTCAGATGAGCAAATGTGTTTAAAAACACAATCTGGGACATCAAAACAAAGCAGCTGGATGTCAGCTTCTAGTTTTCTTTCAAAGGCAAAACTTATGAAATTAAGGCAGACTTCAGGAAGTATGTTTAGGTACATATCAGGGATTTTGTAGCCCATTATGTTGTGCATCCTGTTCTGCTTCCACCCTGGTGGTGAGGATATGGGCCATTGATGGGTTCCACTAAGACCCTGTTGACCTCCCTTCCTCATAGGAATATGAAATAAGATGTCCTTGCAAAGTTGCTGAGATATGCACTTCCCATCATTCATCTGAAGAGACACTGAATCAACAGAATGAAGATCTCAGGGCTACTTCTCTGCAAACAGCTACGCCCTTCAGAATGATACCTTTGTCCTTCAGTGTTCATTCAAGTGCTTTTGGAAAGTGATAGCCTGAGCACGAAAATAGCACAGAGCATCCTAGTCCTCCAGAGTGGGGGAAAATACACATTTAACATCAAATGATACAGTATTGTTTTCTTATCCTTTTGCCTTTCATGGCAAAATCACTATATTTTTTTTTTTAATTATTTTTATTGATAATGCTATTCCTTCTCTGGCTGCATCATTGCTTTAATTGCTTATGCTCTGGTTTCTATATTCCATGTAAAATTTAAACCTAGGCATGTGCAACTGCCTTCCCAACTGCATAACACACAGTTCAGATGGCATCAGGTATTGCAAATAAAAGCATGACAGGTTACATCTCAGAAGGTGATCCTGTTAAATCTCTGTCTGGTCCAAGACCAGACACTGAATTTCATCTACAATTGTTTTCCAGCTGACTGTGGTTGAAAGCTTTTTAATCTGTCACTTACTGCAAATCCCAGATTATAACTGCAAACAGGACAGAAACTAAGGTAGTCTTTCATGAATGCCCCTTCTTGTAGGTGAAAGGCTATTTTGGGTTCAATGTTTTGCAACCTAATGAGAGGTAACACAGCTTACAGCATGTCTTCTCGAGAAACAGGGACTGCAAGCTTGACAGGTAAATATTTGTTTTGCACAATTCCTGAGTGATGGGCAATGAATGTTCCATATGCAGCAGAGCAAATCTGGGTACAACTTCCTTTCTAAGTAATTATCATCTGTCTTTTAACAGACTCTGGTTATCCGGTGCAGGAACAGTTTCCACCCAGTAGGTATTGCTGAGTGATAAGTAACAATGATGCTCTTGCACCATCATGTCACCTGTGTGTGGTACGTATGAAATCAATTTTACATGGAATAGGAAACACTTCAGGCACAGCACTTAGCAGTTTATTGTGTGGAATTGGAGATACCAGTTTGACATTTCATAGAAACATAAAAAGGAGCACTACTGAGATTGGAGATGTGCAGTGAGGAGTGCACCTGCTGTACATCAGCCAGGTAGGGATTTGATACTGTTCAGACTCACGTACTTCTCATGCTGGGCCCTTACACTGAGCGTTCTCAAATATTAAGTGTTAACAATAGTAAGTCATCACCAAAAAGTCTCACAGAATGGCTTGGGCTGGAAGGGATTGCTACAGATCATCCAGTTCAACCCCCCTGCAATAAGCAGGGACATCCATTTCATAGAGCTTTTGATACCTAGTATATGGAACAGGAGATGCCAGATGATGGTAGGCTGCTAATTCTGCTTGCAGAATGACTTTCCAGAAAGGCTGTGCTTTTCCTGGGTATGTCAGTGTAAGTTAGTGGCTTAGAAATATAACTCTGACTGATGATGCAATTTGGGGATGGAGTTTAATTTAACTGTCCTGGCTGCTTCTTTTGTTCTTACTGGGTTAGTTTTTCACTAATCTTGCTGACATTCAGTTGAAGATGAATCTGTAAATCAGAGTAGGTTTCCTTGCCCTCTTTTGCACCAGATAATGCAATAGACGTGCGCCATGGCCAGTGTTGGGGAAAAGCTTGAAGGGGCAGATCAGAGGAGCAAGAACAACATTCAGCTTAGAAAATGGAAGTGGTGGGAGATGTTAAAGGTCACTGGTGCTTGTTGATTTGATAGAGCAAGAAAATAAACCTTTAATCTGCGAGTCTCTGGAATATGTTTTGAGGGTAGTAATGAGAAAGAAGGGTGTCAAGTGGTGAGGAGACAAAGTCACTTTGATCCATACAGTCTGGCAGTAGGCAGACTACTTAAAGAGAATAGGGCTAAAATGCATACATCTTCTTTCTCCACTTAACTGCAAACAGAGCACGCAACACTACCTGACACAGCTCCCTGTAGCAGCATTTCCAAGCTGGCTGCTGACCTTCCTTCACAGCAGTTCTACAACTATGGAAACAGTGCTGGAAGCCCTTTTGAAATCTTCTGTTTAGACACAATGGCATGAAAGGGTTTCTTGATAGATGTGGATTTTTGCTGTTACCTTGACTGCTGTGTGAATTACTGACCCTTGCAGCTTTCTGCTGCTTCACGGTGGCACTGATCACAAAACTACAATGCTAGAAGAGATCCTCTTAGCTTCTTGACCTCTGCTGTTGCTGTTAGAGCTCCTTTCATTGACTTGTCATTAGAGGCAGTTTAGAGGTGCCTCCTTTTTGTCTGCTGAACATTACCTTGGAAATACCTGCATTCCAGGCAGTCCTCTGTGCCTGGGATTGAACTGGCAGGACTCCAGTAAGAGCAGCCAAATCAGGAGCTGTTTTCATTACAGAATGGGAAGAACAGGAGGAGAAGAGGGTTGGCTTTAGTGAGCAGGCAAAAATTACTGTGGCTTCTCATCACAGGTGATATGATACCTGGCTGGAATGATCCCAAAGTAGTGGAGAGCATAAATGTACAAAGGAGGATCAGTTTACTTATAAAGCAATACTGAACTGATTGAAAGAGTAGTTGTAGGCACTTTCCTGTGAGTTTTGAAGCAAAGAATCTCAGTGAATCTGAGACTCCTTTAGTAATAAGCATATTTTCATCAAGGTAAGATGTATCTTTGTTTCAAAAGGTGTTTGTGCTGTGGGTATGATCCACTGCCAGACTTGCCAACTAGCTCCTAAAATGCAACATACCTCTGGAGAGAAAATGTACAATGATAGAGCTTTGGTGCTGTAGAAATATATGGTATACTTTACAATAGTTAAAGGCATGCTTGAAAGTGAATTTATCCTGATGACACCTGTGTTGTCTTGGAGGAAAAAAAACCCAACCAACCAAACAAATAATAACAACCACTAACCAGTGACAGGATACATGAGGTAATGCTAAAAAGCCATGAGCAGGAGGAATACAAAAAGTCACCCAGTGAAATAGTATCAGGAAAACAGAGAGAGTATCAAAGTGGTGGCATTTTAGAGGGTGAGGAGTGTGTGATTATTTTATGTAAAGGACCAATGGAGAAAGAAATGTGACTCAGGGCATTGTGGAAATACTGACAAATTTCATGAATTTGCCCTGAAGTCAAGCATCAATGGTATCTCTTTGACTACTGGTGCTATTGTCACAATACCCATTGCAAACCTACTATAAATATGAGGTCTGTTTTCTCTCATGCCATTCCATACTACCTCTGGGAAGCGCTCTCCAGCACTTTATTGCCTCAAAACTTTTGCAACTTGCAATTCCTCCATACTTCTTCAATGTGTCTGTTAGGTTTGTATATTTAGATATACTCACCAAAGTGTCGTGACTGCTGTCTCCAACTTCAGCACTGAGGACTACACTTCAGGGTGCTGCTTTCAGTAGAACAGGAAATGTGAGTTTTGAAGGAGGAGAGGCACAGCCTTACATCAGGCGGTTCTTCCTTCAGTCTGGGCTTGTGCCAGGCAGATTGCTTCATCACTGGGTGAATGCTGTAATTTAAGACAAACACCTTTTCAGTCCAATATCAGTCAAACATTAAATGTTTTCACTGTCTTTTTGTGTTCTGTTTGCTTTGCTGGTCTGTCCACTTCTGGTTTATGCAGGTCAGTACTGATTTGGTTTAAAATAAACTGCCAGAAAACTGTTTTTTCCCTTCTTTTAAGCTATGCTTAAATAAATTCTGTGTAATCCTTTATTGAAGATGGCACATTTATTCTGTGTAGTAAGAAAAAATGCTGTGCATGAAAGATCTTTGTCCTGCACAGTGTAATCATAAATATACATAGATCGTAATATTAATTACAGAGAAAAAACTGACACTGCCATCTATTGTTACAGCCACTTGGTGTTTTGCATCTTATAAATCCTGGCTTGCAGTACATGATAGTATTTCCTCTTTTCAACAGCTTGATCTGAAATTTTCCAGGTATTTTTGCCTGCTGTGGCAAATGATGTTGCAATTCTGGCTGTGATATGTAGGCTATAATATCAGTAGATCATTATTCTGCAATGTTAAAGAACAAAAGGATCCATAAAGTTCTACAACCTCTTTTCTGAAAAGGCAGAATTTGGTATATGGTAGAGGAATGGTCTATTGAAATATATATTTCAGAAACTTGACAAATCATTACATGTTTTGTTCAGCCTTGTTAGGTTCTGGCAGCTAAATTCTGCTAAGGTTGTGTGCTGTGTATAGCACAGCCCATCACTGCAGTCAGTAAGACTTTCTCCTGCAATATAATCTCCTGATAGGTAGAGGTGATTGTGGCACTGATTGTCTCTGGAACTGAGAACCCCAGGAATTAGTTTTTGCTTGTAAATGAAGGCTGTGCTGTGGTGTGTACATACAAGGCCCTATGAGGAGAGACTGAGGGAGCTGGGGCTGCTTAGCCTGGAGAGGAGGAGACTCAGGGGTGACCTTATTGCTCTCTACAACTACCTGAAGGGGGGTTGTAAACAGGCAGAGGTTGGTCTCTTCTCCCAGGCAGCCAGCACCAGAACAAGAGGACACAGTCTCAGGCTGCGCCAGGGGAAGTTCACGCTGGAGGTCAGGAGGAAGTTTTACACAGAGAAAGTGATTGCCCATTGGAATGGACTGCCTGGGGAGGTGGTGGAGTCGCCGTCACTGGAGGTGTTCAGGAGGAGACTTGACAGGGTGCTTGGTTGCATAGGTTAGTTGATTAGGTGGTGTTGGATGATAGGTTGGACGTGATGATCTTGAAGGTCTCTTCCAACCTGGTTTATTCTATTCTATTCTAAGGGAGCAAAATGATTCATCTTTTCTTTGGAACATTACTATTCCTTTAACTACTTTCTGGTAGTAAAGCATGTCTATTCTCAAGTGTCTACCTATTCCACTCTCCTACAAGTGTGCTATGGAAAGTGACTGCGAGAAAATGAGGGAGTTCATGAAAACCAGCAGGAAGTCCAAAAGTAGGAGGAAAATTTGATGACACTGAGATCTTTCCCTGTTATTTTCGGTGTCATTCATTTACTGATACCTTGACACAATTAGTATCAGGAACCTAGTGCCAAAGGCTCTCTTCCAAATTGAGAAATGGAAAGGAAATGGAATGGGCATGTCACAGGGATTTGTCATAGTTTCTGAGGTAGGATTATCTTTCATGAGCTTTTGCTAAGGAAAATTTTCTTAATGGGATGTGTCCAAACACAATGGGTGATACTTAGTGATTGTTCTTCTCCCTGTCCTGCCACTGTTTCTACTACTGTTCCCTACAGGCTTGTATGCTGGGTGACATTCCAAATCCCAACTAATCCGGTAAAATTGTTAAATATACAAAGAGCATGACTAAAGGCTTTTCTTTTATAGGCAGGGATTTGAGTGATGACTTTGTTCCAAAGTTTGTACACAGAACAGATGCTCAGAACAGGTTCATCTCCCTTAGAGTTTAGAGCATCCTCTAAATACTTGCTGTGAAAGTACAGGAATCATATCCCAATGTCGTTTATCTGCAGAGAACTAGTACCAATAATCCATTCATAATGTTAGAGACTGCAAGTGTAAGTGAAGTGCTGTATTTGAACTGCAGCTGAATTTTGCCACTGAAACAGTGCTACATAGATATTTTTTCCCCCTCTCTTATCTTTGGAATTTGCAGATTGTGATGTGTTTGAACTACAAATATAGTGGGATGTTCTGTGAAGTTCTGTATCTTGTGCTATTTGGGAGGTCATGCTGTTTTCTCCTCCTGACCCAGAAATAAGGCTGGGAAGGAATACAAATGACAATTATGTCCAATAATCTCCAAGATGCTAAGAGGTAATGAGCTTGAAGGAGTTGGTCACATTCACTTATGCAAGCACTTCCCATGGCTAACCAGAGCTTACATATGTGTTTATCTGGTAAGATATTACAGTATAGGAACTGTATCATTCACCTCTCAACTTGCTTTGATTCTCTTTGCATTAAATACCATTTTATTTAAATAATATGGTTCAATGACTTAAGGAAATAGACAGGATGCTGCAAGTCATTCAAGAGAAAACGAGAACAGAATTGGGAAGTCAGACCAGTGTCTCAGTGGATGAATGTAACACAGGGCACATCTACCCCAGCAGCAGAGGAACAAAAGCTGGTCTTGCATGGCAGCTATATACAAGCAGGCTTCAGCCTGAAGCTAGAGTCAGTTGCACTGGTAAGCTCATCCTGATGTCAGGATAATATCAAGTGGGGAACTGACAAACTGACCTGTTCTGATTTGAACCCAGTGACTGCATAGGGAAGAGCACCTTTCCTTAGACTACCTCCCTCCAGTGTCACAAGGAAAGAGTGAATGCAGAAACCTTGGTTTTCCTCATCAGCCACATATCTAGATGAGACTTCTATTGGGGTAAAACTGTGGTAGAGTCAAACTGAGGTTTTGAGGTTTTTTTTTGTGCACTAAATATTGGAAACTTTTGTACTTCCCTCCTAGTTAAATCCTTAATATACCTACAGTGCTGAAGGCTTCCTCTCATCCCTAAACATGTCTTGTTTTGTAACTCTTAAGGCAACAAATAACACTTGCATCAACCTAACCTTCAACAGTAGTTGAGACAGATTTTATTCAGCCTCTACACAGCTACCTAGTGTTTATTACATAATTAAATTGTGACTCACACTGTTAGCTACATGGAACCAGCACCTGAAAACATATGTACACAATTCTTTTTTTCTTTTCTTTTTGTTTTTTTTAGCTACCAAAATAATTGGAATTGTTCCTTGGAGTAGCATGTGGCTCTTTTGTATCCCTCTATTAGTACCCTATATTGTATTCTGTTGCACTATTGTGTATTGAACTTGATGGAATACATTATGCAAATCCATGCCTGCTTCTTGTGTATCAGCAAGAGAGATCTTTGTAACGTAAGCACTACTGCAGTTACTGCTTCAAGTCTGGCACAGTCCACCCTTTGTGAGAGCAAAGGGTGTTATGGAGAGCATGCAGCTTAAACTGCTAACTTACCAATGCCAAACAATTAAAATGTGCTGATTTTAGTGACCTAATCAGCAGCTTCCAGTGACCAAAATCAGTCATGCTTGAGAGAATACTCTAATACATACTTAGCAGTGGCTGAGGAGGGAGGAAATCAACTAAAATTCAAAGGCACAGTCCAAACTCTTGGGAAAATGCTGTGTTAGCAAGGAAAACCATACCACGCCAGCTTGGTCCTGTGTTCAGTTTCTCAACACTGCCATTAGGCAGAGAAACACAAACGTGCAAGAGCAGAGAGCAGGAGTCAGAGGAGAGATGCCAGGCAGTCCCCCATGGGAGTGCAGCAAAGAGGAAGAGTTATCCTGGCAAAATGGGAGAGGCGAAGCTAGGGTTGTGCCAAGCGCCAGAGCTGCAATAATCATTGGTTAGGGTAAGCCTACTTGATTTCAGCTGAACAGTGCCTCAAGGAAGGAGACAGGGCACATTGTACATTCACAGCTGAGCTGAAACTCAGCTTGAGCTCTGTGAGGGCCATCACTGGGGTTATATGATGGCAGGGAAGAGCATTGGTGTTTTTCATGCATAGATGGCCAAATCACAATTTTGTTTGTAATTATTCACCCAAGGTGATGTACTTGACATTGTATGTTTGTGGGCCTTGCAGTTAGGGACATGATAATGTTGTTACAAGCCTCAGTTGGTATTATGTGAACACAGCTTCCAACTGGACCACAAGTTCCTTGAGCTATGGTCTAGCATTTTGCATGAAATTGTGCCAGAGGAGGTTTAGGTTGGATATTAGGAAACTTTTCTTTACTGAAAGGGAGGTCAGGCATTGGAACATGCTGCCCAGGGAGATGGTAGAGCTATTGCCCGTGGTGATGTTCAAAAAAACTTGTGAACATAGCACCTTGGGACATGGTTTGGAGGCCATGGTGGTGTTGAGTTGGCAGTTCGACTCGATAATCTTTGAGGTCTTTTCCAACCAAAACAACTCTCTGATTCTATGATTTGTTGTGTTGTGTCACAGAATTCACATGATGTCTGAATTCTCTAATCTGGCTAGGACATGTAAAACACTGTAATTGCTTTAGCTCATTAATATTTAGACTTGATCAAACACTCTGTTACATTCTTGTAGTTGCCATCACTGATGTCTCAGTCAGAAAATCTGCAAAGGAGTTAGATTGTCATGCACCTCCCTATAAACCTATGCCTGTTATTGTGTGAGGTGAGATCACATGCAGGTACAGAGGTCTGTATGTATTCCTCAACCTGGAATGGGGATGAGGCTTGAATACATCCTTTCCTGCTCCCCTGCAGTGATCTAGGTTCCATGTAATCTATATACCTCAAGGATAAGTGGGAGCTGAGAGCTATAGCACGTGTCATTGATACCACATCAGCCTTGCTGTCTAGACTGCTACAGAGGGTTAGTGCTGTGAAGGGGGCCTACAAGAAGGCTGGGGAGGGACTTCTCAGGATATCAGGTAGTGATAGGACTAGGAGGAATGGAATGAAGCTGGAGGTGGGGAGATTCAGGCTGGATGTGAGGAGGAAGTTCTTCACCGTGAGAGTGGTGAAGCCCTGGAATGGGTTGTCCAGGGAGATGGTTGAGGCCCCATCCCTGGAGATGTTTAAGCCCAGGCTGGATGAGGCTCTGTCCAGCCTGATCTAGTGTGGGGTGTCCCTGCCCATGGCAGGGAGGTTGGAGCTAGATGATCCTTGTGGTCCCTTCCAACCCTGACTGATACTATGATACTATGAAGGTATAGCTTTTGTCTTGCCACTGAACTGTTGTACTCTCCACTTCTCATCTATGTTCTTTCTATCCCATACAGCCCTGTCCTTATATTCCCCATCCCTGCAGGTAGGAAAGAGATGGTATGGCAAAAACACTGGACTGAGGTCAAGACTGAAGTAGAACAAAACACTCTGGTAGCAATAAATCTCAAAGCCGCTCATAAGACATTTATAGGGAGGATATACTTCATGAGGGACTTCATCACTCACCTTGAAGTCTTTCTTACCTTCCCAGGACAGCACGCCTTATTTTCTGATGTTTTACAAAATAAAAAGTACAGTGCCAGAATTTATGATAATAAAACTCTAAGTTATATTGTCCAAGTGAACGTGGAGGTCTCAATGCTGAGAAGGGCTAAACACTCGGAACTCAGCTGAATTGCATTCCTAGGCTTACACCAAACAAAATGCAGGGCAAATTTTGATATCCTGTAATTGTATTCTAAGTCTGAACTCTTCAGAGCTGTCTTAGATGATGAACAAGGCGTGGTGTTCAGCAAATACATTTGTTGCAAATTCTGTTCCTCCCAGCTTACTAACTGCTGTCAACAACTGCCATGACAAGTTTGATTCACACCCACCCAAAAATAGTGGGAAAAGGGTAGCTGCATAAAAAAAGAAGGTCTGCTAAACCTGATGCCCCATGTGAATCAGATACTGTCATTTGCAACAGCCATCCAGTCTGCTGTGCAGAGAGGGTCCCTAGGCTTGTGACAAAGGGTTGCGGAAATCAGTCTCCCTTGCTTTACTTGAGGGAGGTTCACCTGCCTGGTTCACTGAGCAGTTGGAGAATCAAGGAGAGCCTTCACACTGAACACAAATAGCACGTTTGTTGTTGTTTTGCTGAGTGTTTATCAGTAAGCTAGCCTAATAAGCACAAACCTTTTAAGAGTATGCAAATCCTGTTGGGATGTAAATTAACTGCTTGTGAGGAAGAATTGATTTTCTTTCTGTTTGTGTGTTACCTATTTCCATGCCTATTAGGGAAAACTTATTGTGGCTTCAGAGTCTCATTTCCCAATGAAGTGATGTTCCTGAGAGGACAAAACTCTTTGGCATTCACGTTGTACCACTGTCCTCTTTCTGTAGAAGCTATTTCCTTGAGCACAAACCAGGGCTTGCACTTAATGTGAACTGACATGAATTGCCTATGCTGGGTGTATGTTATAAACAGCTCCAAGGTCCCACAGATCGCTCAGTTGTGTGGAACTTGCTGGGCTGCCACAGAATCAAATCAATTGAGTGCAGTTCTAATATTAAAAGTTGGTTAGTGGTCTCGATAATATCATTATCAAATGGAAACTCTCTGGGGAAAGGCCTTGAAATCATTGCCCTCAGGAGTGGGTTTATGTGCCCGCAGAAAGTGACAGCCTCTGAATTTAGGTTCCCATAACCTATTTGAGGCCATAACCCCCCCATTATGGATGTAGCTACCCTCAGTACTGTTTTTCTGCTTCCACACACTGTATGATTCTACCCCTAGGAAAAAAGTCAGACCTAAATATTTGGGGAACTCTGGTCAGGATCCCAAGTAACTTCAGAGTGTCTGCATTTGTATTTCTGCACACAGGCATTTGTACACACACACAGAGAGCCTTCTATGCAGATGCCTGTCATTCTTCTGCAGTTTCTTGCAGTAGGCTGTAGATGATGCTGACTCTCAACAGCCTGAAGAATGTCTTAGCAACACTCATTCCCTCCCAGACACTCAGAGTGGGCTTCCACAGGAATGTCTGCAGTCCTCCCCTGCTGCTTTATCTTTCTGAGAATACAGAATGCCTCTATTGGGGATTACTCAGAGAATTAGGGAGAGTTTTTCTTTTATAGAGGCAGTCACTATATTTTTAAAACTTAGTAGTTTTTTAAGACCATGAACTTATAGGCTGATTGTTGGCTTTGACAGACTTAAAATAATTCATTTCTAGTAGCTGTAATTGCCAGAAACCACTGCCCACTGCAGCAAGTGGGCTGGAGGCATTTATTTTAACATCAAAACTTTAAAAACAAAAAAAAAAAAGAGAGAGAGAGAACTGCACTTACTGAGTGCAATAGGAGTAAAGCTTTAATGCTATTCCCTAATATCTGTTTATAAAAGATTTCTTCTCTTTACTAAAACAAATGTCACCCATGATGGAGTTTGAGCCAATTGTTTAGTTTCTCTGCATACAGAATGAGTAGGTGTCCTGGAAAGCAGCCTTCCACCCCTGTCCAGACTGGAGCAAATGAACTCAGAAAAATGTGTGTAGGCCACATGGCCATCTGAGGATTTGGGTTTAGTTTTCCTAGTCCTATATTTCTCTGTTATCTGTATCCTGATAAAATGTTCTTCTGTCAGCATGGTGAAATATTCTGAACAATTGATTTAATCATGCATTTATTAGATTCTGTTTGCCTCTTGAGGGCTGGAGAATTAAGAAATCATGGTGATAAGCACAGCAGGAGAGCACAGGTGGATAAACAGGGCAGAAATATAGGTATTCCAGCCTGCTCCTCTGGGAACAACTTCCCTCAGCAGTCTGTACATATCCAGTCCTGTAAGAAGTGTAAAGGTCCATTAGGACATCTGCCTATTTGCATACATTCCTGTGGTGAGGGAGAGCAGCTTGTTTCTGCAGCTGTACAGTTACTGTGTTGTTGGAAATAACCTTTGCTGTCATCCTAGCTGTCGTTGTCTCATGGGGCTGGTGACATCTGTCCTCTTCTTTAGTTTATTAACCCATTTAGCAAACTTATGTCCCCTGACTAGGATTGCCTGTTCCCTAAAAACTACCTGAAGAAAGAAGTACAGAAAATATCAGTAATGTTCTTCAGCATGCTGTTTGGGGACCCTGTATAGTTACACAAGGACCCAGCAGTGTCACATACTAAATTGTAGCTTCTCTTGGGCTATTCATATTCTGATACTCCACAGCATTTTCAGACAAGGGCCAAGGCTTAGCTGGGTTCAGACACAGCTCCTTGGTTAAACTAATTTTGATGGCAGCAAAGATACTCTGGAAAGCAGATACCTGCTTTTGCTTACTAGGGCACTGCCTGCAAACCCCTACGCTTTGGTTCCCAGGTCACCCAGGTTAGGTGCTTGCCTGAGAGCACTGCTGCTTCTGTCATCTTATGTGTCTAGAGAGTTGTTGGCTTGTTTGTTTTGCTCAGAGGTCACACCACAAAATAGGTAACAAGGTTGGATTACAACACAAAGTGGTGATGCTCACAGGGTGTGCATCCAGTATCGGGAGTCTGCAAGGCCTCCTGAATTCCCTCATCTAGATGGTGTCATAGGAAAGGAATGACATCCCGCAAAGATGGCACATCTCACCAAAACAAATTAGCAGATGTTTAATGCAGCATATGTTAATGACTAAGAGATCTTTCAAGGAAGATTTAACCTGGATGTTTTTTCCTTTTGGAATAAAGCTGCTGGAAGTGCCAGAAATTTTGTACGTGCTCTGTGGGTGTGCTCAGGTGTGCAGCAGACTGGGATGCAGACCATGAAGTCATGGGTGGGGTATCAGGAAGAAGACTGTTGACATTGGCAGTTGTCAGAGCAGAAGGCAATGTGTCATAAAGCAGCATGAGAGAGAACAGGGACAAATCTCTGTCCACCTAAGAATACAGATTGATATGGACATGTGGGAGAATGGTAAAAGGAGCCAATGTGGTGACATGATCAGCATGAGTGTTACAAAATATGTAACAATCCATCTCAAAAGCACTGTTATGTAGGAGGGAAAATGCTGACCTGCAGATACACCCCAGGGAATAGGCAGTCATTATTCCTGAAGCTACCACTAGTAAAGGCAGATTAGATCCTGAACTGCTAAGAAAAAGACATGAAAATATAGGGAAGCTATTTTTGTGTACTCTTTTCCTTTAGATTTGGTTATTTTAGATCTTTTTATCTTCTTGTTTCCTGAAGGAAAAACATGTGACTGTCGTTAGTCTCTAGTAACACTGCTGAACGTATGCCAGTTTATCCCTTATTTAAAACAGGTTGGAACAGAAACCTCAAACATTTAAAAGTTCTTTTGAAAGTCTAACCTGTCACTGTAACTTACACATCAAGAGTCTGTGCCTGTTTTCTCAAATGCATGCACATTCTTCAGAAATTATTTTTGCCATCCAGAAATGGATCCATAAGAGCTTCAGAAATTGCTTTTGCAGTCATAACTAAAATTGTCTTCATTTGCTACTTTTTACCCCTATTGCTTTCCTAGTGAAGAAACAAATAGTATAATCTTTCTTTTTAGGTGCCTTCAATACCTAAATGTGCCATTTCCCAGATTAACTGGAAGGGTGTCCATGGTTATATAATTCTAGTCATGTGAGGAACCCCATGGACTGAATGATATATTCCTGCAGATCCCAGGATTTTCCTTACCACAATGTTTGTGCACAATTCTGAATGGTAGAAGGCATTGTTCTGTCAGCTTATCAGCACTGTTAAATGCATGACTTGGGCTACTGATGTAGAAGGTATGGATTTGGCTGCCCTACTCTGCTTTAAAGTTTCAGTTCTGATATCAAATTGCTTCTTTTTATCTCCCTGTATGTAGCCAAATATGGATGGAGAATTCTCACTGAGTAGGCTGGCATGGTACAAAGTTACAAATGTCAATATCACAAATATTCTACACCCCCCTGCTATATGAAAGAAAGCTTTTCTTGTGGGAATAAGTGATTCTCTTTTACAGGCTCTTTCTTGGAATGCTCTAAGATATTCCATAACCAAGAAATAATGAAGCAAGTCAAAACATTTGAGAGTTACAGTAGTCTTGTAGTAAATTTTTGTTCTTCTAAGGAGTAAGGATAATTAACTTCAAAGGAATATAGAATGAGGTTCTGGCTCACTTGTACACTGCTTAGGTAAGATAGGTGTGTCCTTAAAACTAGTTTTGAATGACAGTGAAGCTCAAGAGAGAAAGAATACAGGAGAAAATCTTGTTAGAGTTCTTTGCCTTAATTGCTTTTAGGTAGCTTGCTGCATATGTTGAGTAGCTGTTAAAACAAGTTTCGCCATATTTAGAACAAACAGCACTCAGTGGCCTCGTTACAGAACAGTGCAACACCTAAGAGCATGGGTCGGCTTCTGGAGCAAGACGAAGCACAATCCTCTGCATTTCAAAATGATGCCCTTCTAGCTCATGAGGTAGCAAAAGAGGTGTTTTGCTTTCAGAACAGCTTAGATGTCTGTCAGTACATCATTTCTACATGAAAAGAGGAAGAAAGATAAAAATACCGGCATGGTAAGCAAGTCTGTATATCCTCACGGTTTGCTTTGTGCCCACTCCTGAGCCTGGCTTCTCAGGCTTGTAGTGTTGTGATAGAGAACCCCATAAGCACACGCAGACTCCTGGGCAATAAGATGTCCTTTCAGTATCCATACACTCCTAAAAGAGACAGCCAATCCAGCACTCCAGGTGTAATTTCACATAGGGCTTTCTGCACTTCATCATTTTTTGCACCTTCCCTTCCCCAAGGGAAGTGCTGCCAGTGTGACTTTGAGCAGTGTGACAACTCTTGTTGAAGACTGAACACAGCCCTCACAGGCTGCAGTGTTTGCAGTGGCTAATATTTCAACCCATCAAAGCTATCACTGACAAGTTCTCATAGGCCTCAGCCAACACTTTTTATATTACACGGGTTTTTGCCATAATTATAATTTCATAATGCTATTGTCAATATAACAGCTTCAGAAAAAGCCAGGTCAGATAGTCTGGGTCCATCTGAAAGTTAACTTGATGGGAAAAAAAGAGAAAGAAATCCTAAATGAATGATTTTTGTGGTGTTTTGTTGGTGTTTTGTTTTTGGGTGTATATATGAATAAGGAAGAGCTGCCAGGAAAGCTAGACTGAGCTGATACTCTTTCAGAAGTGTCACTTCAGAAGATGCAATGCAAAATTGAGTCCTCACATATTAGTTTTCATTATGACATTTGATACAAACCCTGTAACTTATATGATCATAGAGCTATGGAATGGTTTAGGTTGGAAGGGTTGTCCGAAGGTCATCCAGTCCAACCCCTCTGCAGTCAGCAGGGACATACTCCACTAGTTCAGGTTGCTCAGAGCCTTGTCAAGCTTAACCTTGAAGATCTCCAGGAATGAGGCCACAACTACTTCCCTGTGCAACCTCTTCCAGTGTTGCACTATCCTCATGGTAAAGAACTCGGTTTTCACATCCAATCTAAATTTTCCTTTCTCTGATTTGAAACCATTGCCCCTCATCTTATCACTGTAGACCTTTGGAAACAGCCCCTCTGCAGCCTTCAGGTACTGGAAAGATGCTATTAGGTCTCCCTGGAGCCATCTCTTCCCCACGCTCAACAACCCCAGCTCCCTCAGCCTGTCCTTGTAGCAGAGGTGCTCCAGCCCCTTGATCATTTTTGTAGCCTTCCTCTGGACCTGCTGCATCATGTCCATGTCCTTCCTGTGTTGAGGACTCCAGAGCTGGACACAGCACTCCAGGTGAGGACTCACTAGAGCAGAGCAGAAGGACAGAATCACCTCTCTCAGTCTGCTGGGTGTGCTACTTTTGATGCAGCCCAGGATGCTGGACAATGACTAGAAACTTCAAGTGTAATCGATGTTGATTAAACAGTTAAATAGAAAAGGAAACAAGGTTTGGATATTCTTTCCATTATTTGAATAATATTTTATCACTTTTTCAGTCCTGCATTAAATATTTTATGTATCCCTTGAAAGTGAAAAGTCATGAGAATCTGAAAGTTGTCTGCTTAAAAAGTAAAGCTCAGTATGCTAATGTCATCTGACATGCAGGAAACATTTCATTAACATCTCAAATGGGGGCTAGGTGTTGGAGGTTAATTGGAAGCCTAGGTTGTCATTTGTATTGGAGAACTGAGACCCTAACATGCAGGCCCTTCTACGTGCAGAGACATGGTCCCTGCCTTCATGTTCCTCCCATCTAATTAGAAATGATGTATGAGCATGACACATTATAGGTGGGAAAGATGAGATTGAGGATAAGAGTAATTGCCAGTGTGATCGAGTTAGGTTACCCTGTGCACTGGGCAAGAGGCTGTAATTATCAGAGCTATTAGCAAATACAGGCCTGAGGAGCATCAACCCACCACCCGCGAAGCAGGGCTGTACAGAACACCTGCCAGATGACCAAGGCAGAACTGATTGCTCTTCCAAGGTTCCTGCTGCTCCAGGCTGGAAATGTTACACTGTTGAGCAGTAGCTCTGATGGTTTGTCAGAACTGGCACTCAGAGACCTGAAGTAGGACTCCTGCTGTGCAGCTATGGATGAAGCAAGTCTGTCAAGAAGAAGGAAGAGTACTTTAGAGATTATGAGGTTAGACCTTCCAACTCCAGAGAATTAGAGGGAAAAATATTACTTTGTAATTACACTTCCATAGTTCAGGAATGCACATATCCATTAGACCTTGCTTTGACATATTTACATTTTTTCATCTCCTTGTTTATATGAACTCTAAGTCAGTAGATGTAAGCTGATGGAGCTGTCTCCTGTAAAATTATAATTCAGTTCCACTTATTCCTACTTCATTAGTGATGGTGAACAGAATGTTTCTAGATGAGCCCAAGAAAGTGGGACCAGCTCCCTAACAGGAAGAATACTGCAGCATGCCTGTGATAGGTTTCTAGACATTTGTCTTACTTGTAAAATGAGGTTTGGTCAGTACATCCTAAATGTGCACAAGAAGTAGTGACTCTGAGAAATAAAACTGTGAGCAGTCTTAGAGAGCAATGAGACTCTATTTAGGTAGCCCTACAGTGAACATGAAAGGAGAACATTCTATGAAAAGCAAAAGGCAAAATAGGGATTTGTTTGCTATCTGCTGATCATCAAATGACTGCAGTCCTCAGATAATATCCTATGGAGGCTGTTATCTTTATAGTGTTTCCCATGTCCTGTTTTACAGTCTTTACCGAGATCTGCACTGTTCTCTTCTGTCTTTGCTATATGTAGCCTCAAGAACTCCTGCCGAAATTCAGTCAGAGAAACTGACATTTTTACATGACTGATTGATTTTTCCCAGACTTTGTTCAGTGGTTCCACAGACACCTTCACCTCTCAGATGCTTCCAGGCTGATACAAACAGGGGCTCCTTTGTGTTGTAGCTGCCAAAAATTAAGTTATGAGGCAGGACTGGAAACCACCTTCCGCTGTTGGAGTGGAGTTCACTAAAGCATCTTCTGAATTAGCGATGACTGCTAGTTTGGGACATAGTTGTGGTGATGTGCAATATTCATTGCCGCTGTAATCTCACAATTGGTCACGTATTAAAATGCAAGTGCAGTGAGTAATTGCTCAGCTGAGAGAGAGATGGTATCTTACAGATGGAGAGGCTTGAAGCTGTAAGTCTTCCAATGCCTCTCATCAGCATAAATCCTTACAGAACTTTAAACCTAAGACAATTGCAACTCGTGGAGGACCTCTAGAGAGCAAAAGTATTATGCTGTCATTCCTCTAGAGAGAGGAAATGAGTTGTGTCTGACTGTCCTGTGTTCCTACAGTAGATAGAACAGTGAGGCAGGTTGCACAGTACTGTCATGACAAGAAATCCAGAGGGGTTGAAGAGTTTTTTATATTTACATAACAGTTGAACCTCCTTGTCTAAACCTGATTTATACAAAATTGTTTTCAAATTATTGAAGTGTCAGGGTATGTAAATAACCTCTTTGCTTAATCTGTGATTACCCATGAATTTGAACGCTGGACAACTTGCACTGGTACTTGGAATTTGTCTTCACGTGTGGCTGACAGTTACGCTCTCATAAGTAAATGCCCAAAGATTTGAGTTGAATTACAGCTTGCATTAACTGCTATCATCTAAGTGTAGCTGGCATTTAGGAACCTACCAGTCTTCACTGCTGTTGCAGCCTTGGGGTGTAGGAAGGGTGCATCTTTGCAGGACAACCAGGGATACTATTGGCTGCATTGCAAACACGACTAAGGATATATTTAAGGATAAGAACTTCCTCAGTCTTTAAGATGCTTTTTTTCAACTCCTTCATTGTCTGTTTTGTTTGTTTCTTTGTTATGAAGTGAATGATATGTTCAACCTCTCAATTTATATGTTCTCATAAATATAAGATTAAAAAAGTGAACTTTGCAGTCAGTCACAGTTTACAACTGACTTTTTGTCTGAAATTCTTCAATGCCCTAAGCAACCTCAGTAGTCTTGCAATAAGTTGTCTGAACAGCTAACAAATAGCATAGAGGTCTATGAAACTTTTGTGTACAACTAACTCTAGATGTGACAATGGTTTGGTTTTGTTGTGCTTTTTTTTTCCTCCCTCCTCTTGAACATTTTAAAACTGGAAAATGATTGGAAGATGAGCAAGAGCAAGGGTAGGAGCAGTAGTTATATATGGTGAGTTGTTACAGTGTAGTTCTCTTTTGAAAAATAAGTAGAGTAATATTCATGTATCATCTTTGTGGTCATTTACCTTTACTGTGTGAAATGAGAACTTTCCTGGAACACTGAGGCTTGTAGGCTGTGTGATTAGAAGTGAAGTGCTCTGTTCACTGATCTACCACATGGCTCACTGAGAGGAATCATAAGAAAGCCAATAAGCTGCTGGATTCCCCAGCACGGAGGAGACATCACTTGTGAAAGTTTAAAGAGATTTATTCATCCAAGTTGTCCAAGCAAGCCGCGTTGTGTCCCTGCAGCTGCTGTGGTACAGAAAGGGTGCTTTGAAAGGCGAGCTCCTCCAGCATTGACAGGCTGCCAACTGACACCCTCTGGTGGGAAGAGTCAGTATCTTCTTCATTTTTTTGGGGTTTTGAGGTGGGTCTCCTATTTTATTCCTCGTTCTTAACAAGCAATCAAAAATACACTTTCTGTTGAGCTGACTGCAGATGAGTGTTTGCCAGAGTTCCTCACGAATAGTGTCCTGTGCAATCAGACATCTGCAATACCTGTGCCCATACAGTCCTATAGTTAGGCTGTGGCAATTTTATTCAGAGATATGAGAGCTTGCTTTGTTGTGGTTTAATGAAAATTGTTTGTGCTAATACTTTGGATTATAGATAACCAGATTAAATATTAAGGCTTAATCTTGTAAGGACTTTATAAAAGGCTTTAACACTGTAGCTTAACCTGTCTTGCACCATCTGTTATTGAGACATCAAAGAACCATCACTTATTTGCTTGCCTGTATAATTAAGGCCTTCAAATCCAGACTAAAATTCACCAAAAGTCCTTATGAAAAATCTAGTATTTCCCCTAATAACACCTGCCTGAAGTATCAGGTAAGGATCCATGTACTGAAGATAGCTCCTGAGTTAAACTGTAATTAGTGCTACTGGACAGATAAAGATTTGGAACTGAAAGATACATTTTCCCTGGGTAGGTAAGGATTTGGGGGTTTATTCACATCCTGCTGTAGATCCCCTTGAGGCTAAATTAGCCTGTGGGGGGTTTTTTGTTGGTTGGTTGGTTGGTTGGTTTGGTTTGTTTTTTTGGTGTTGGTTTGGTTTTGTTTTTTTCCTCCAGGAGTTGGGTGTCTTTCAGCATTCACTCTAGATGGAGAGCTACTGTGAGCATTTTGCTATGACGTTGCAACCAGGCAGATCTGTGAATGGCCAGTAGTTTATGAATAAGAAGGTAGCGGTTCCTCTTGGCTTTGCACTCCACTGAACTTTTGAATCTGAGGAAAAGAACAAAATCACAGAGCCTTATTTTAATTTATTTGGCTCAGCTGTAAGTGCAAAATGAGTCTATTTACTTGACTTCAGTCAAATTAATCCAAATATTGAAAGTGCACAAGATGAAAAGGCCCTGCTGGAAACAAGGAAAACTATGCTTTGTTCCCTCATACCAAGATTATAAATTGATTAGAAGTTGGCTTTCCCATTAAAAAGTAAATCCTTTGAGAGATGTTTTCATCAAGAACTGTTGGTTTCCTTGATGCTTTCTAGGACATTTTGTGAAGAACCTTCAGGTCTCTCTGCACCTATTTACAAGATAAATCACATAGTGGAAAGGCTGCAGGGCTGCAGGCATTTTTGTATCTCTGTTAGCATTTTGAAATGCTGTGTAGCTGCAGCTACAAAGCAGCTCCACATAATTCATTCAAAGGGAAAAGAGCCAAAAAGTAGAACATCTTCAAATGAAAACTTTTCCTGTTTCAAGATTTTTTTCTAATTTGAATATTTTCTCTTCAGCCTCTCCTATTATTTGTGTGCTTTGATAGCTCTTCCACCTGAAGATGTCAGTATTTTACAGTTGTTGAACTAAACCCCAGTGAAATAGATAATGTGTAAATTATTAGAGTCTTGAAAAGTATTGTCAAAATAAATGCCTAATACTCTTCAAGATGCTCTTGAGAGAATTCTACAAGTATTTAAGTGATTCCTCTTTGATTCCACTTCCTATATTCTTTCTCTAATTTTCTCCTTTAATTTTGCTGTAGATGATTGTGTTAAGCTTTGAAAAGCAGAAATAAGGATTATTTAGCACCTGCAAATACCTTTGATAATCTGAAATTATATAAAAGCTAAAGAACCTAGAGGCATGAGAAAGAAATCTGGGTGGCTGCTGTCAAATGCTTTATGAAAGCTGTCAGGTTCTAGAGGATAATCAACTACTGAGTAGCTTGTCCCTTTGCTAAGGCATCTCATGGTAAAACTGGGCATTCATATTGATGTAGAAACCACAGAGAAAAGACAATGTAGAATTCCCTCATTTAACCTCTGTTTCAAAGGAAATTACCTTTCATTCAGAAATCTAAATCTTTCTGTTTGTGATGCAGGGTACAAATGATGCAACTTCCATCCTGGGACAGCCAGTCTTTAAAAAGACAAAGAAATCCTTATAATTTGGCATTGTAGCTGACATGACTGCTCAGATTTACAGAAGTGACAATGGCAGAATAATCATGGCCAAGTCCTTGGGCATTCCTGCTACGCTGGAGGAGAGGTGCAGGTTTTGGATTAGTGTGCAGACTCTGTTTTGCAAACGTTGCTGTTTCTGAAGAGATTGTGTCAGTAAGTGGAGCAGTAAGTCGTCATTAAGCAAGTCGTCAGTAAGCATGTCACCCCTTTGTCATTTCCACTTAGCTGCAATGTTCTCAGGAGATGATAACCACTGAAGTGAGCATCATCACTTTAATTTCATCAGTGGGAAAACTGAAAATTAACGGTGAAGTCACTGGAACAGGATTTTATATGAGAGTTCAGATATATTTCTCCCCTTCTTTTTCAAAGTTCAGCAGTTTTCCCTTCTTATGACAAAGAGAAGAATAGGAATTAGCCGATTTGCATTTTTTATTCCCCATACTAGATGGGTACAGCTGGTCCAGTTGTACCAGAAGTGGCCAGCAGGTGGCGCTCCAGAAACATGGCTACTCATAATTCGGTTCTGCTCCTGTTACAGAACAGTAACGCTTTTGAAAGTGAAAATTACAATATTAATTGTGGTTTACTTGTTATTCACCAAGCTACAGGTTTTGTGCAAAATTATTTTCTCTTAAATACACAATATTTTCTATTAAAAAAGGCTGCTGTCTTTTTTATCAGTATTATTGCCATGATAAACATAATAAAAATACTCTTATCCCTACTCTTATCCCTACACTTTACTAACTGAGGCTTTAAAGCAAATGCCAAACTTAGTGGAAGACCTTCAGCATATTTCTATTAGAAGAAATTTATATTTGTTGACCAAAATAAACTTCCTTTAAGTGAGGAAAAAATGGTATAAATGCCACTGAGGCTGAGTCATGTAAAGCTCAAGAGTTTACTGCATGCTTTATCATGTTATTCTCTTCTATTTGGTCAGTGTTCATAGATTCATGGATTCATAGAATGGTTTAGGTTGGAAGGGACCTTAAAGGTCATCTAGTTCCAACCACCCTGCCATAGACAGGGACACCTTGTGCTGTATCAGTTGCTTAAGAACTCATCCAACCTGGCCTCATATACCTCCAGAGATAGGGCAGCCGTGATCTCCGTGCGCAACTTGTTTCAGTCTTGTAGCACCCTCATTGTAAAGAATTTTTTCCTAACCCTCCACTCTAAATCTGCCCTCTTCAAACTTCAATCCATTCCCTCTCATCCTATCACTACAAGCAGTAAGAAGTCCCTTCCTATCTTTGGAAGGCCACTCTAAAGTCTCCTAAAGCCTTCTTTTCTCCAGGTTGAATCATAGACTTGATTGCCCACTTTTGAGTGCCTTGTATGTGTCATTTTTCCAGGCAATGATGTGGGAGAAGAAAGCATCTTTAGGAAAGGGGACCAAAAAAAAAAGAAAAAAGATGTGGGTGGCAATTAAAATACTTGGCAGCTGCTTCCTGGCCTTAGATGATAGGTTTTGATTTCTTTACCTGCTCATGGTAATCAGCTCCATATAGCTGCCTTCATATATAGTTGACTGGAAAACCTGAGTGCCCGGTGTTGAACTGTTTGAAAGAAGGAAATCCTGACTCAGGAGGAAAAGCTGAAACATACAGCATTTTTTGTAACTCTCAAACCCCTCATAGTATTTTGTTTCACTTGATGAAATCCTTGGGAATCTCGGCAGTTAATGGGGCTGTACAGATCCAGTCTGGTAGATCTGGGTAGTGTTGTGGTAGGAATTGTTTCTTAAACCAAGCTTGCAAAATATCAACTCAGAGGTTACGTTCGTCTTATGTAGAAGATTTCAGCAGCTTTAATAAAGACCACTGGGGGTTGTTGCTTTTTTTGGATTATTTTCACTTTTAAGCTTTATTATCCAGGCAGGAAAGCTTAGCTTTTATGTCCCCAATGTTTTTAAGGAAACAAAACCACCACTAACAAAAATAAAACTACAACCAGCCTCTCATGATAAGAGTAGATGTTTACTTCATTGGACTTGCCTGAACTTCCCTTTCATAGTGCAGCCAAACCCAGTTTACACAAGCTGTCAGACAGCTTTCACCCAGATCTCCATCTATAGTCAATAACAGAGCTGTGCTCTCTGCAAGCCCCTGAGCTTTCTAAATGTTTCCTTCGGCTGTTTGCCACCCAGCAATATGTTTTCCCTCACTGTAGGTGCATTGTGTTTCAGAAAAAAATATTCTGACTTATTAATTGTGTGGAGTGGAGTTTCACCCACTCTCTGTGTCAGATTTCTGTAAGAGACAGCCAAAATAACAGTGAAAAGCAAGAGATTTAGAAAGACAGCTCACTCCTGAATTCGCATCAGGAGGGAATGTTCTATCTATTCCTAAAAGAAAGAGAGCCTTCATAAGCTATCTCTGGCTTCTCAGCATGAGAAACTGACAGCTTAAAAGTCTAGGCAGATATCAGAGGGGTTACCACAAAGACGTGTGCTTTTGTCATTACAAGAGGTATGGAGAACTCAACACTGCAATCAGAGGAGACTGTGTGGATGTTATTTAAAGCTATCATTTATCTAGCGCCCAAAAACATGTGAGGTGTTTCTCAGAGTAAGAAAGAAGTCTGTGGCCATATAGATTAAATATGGTTATTCATATACATATCTGCAGGAATCTTACCTAAGCATAACAGTATCTCTAAAGAAAAAAGTCATTACTTTATATATATATATATATATACACATATCAGCATTCAGTGTTTAGGCTGCAGAGAGATCTCCTGGGACAATAAAAACTCATAAATGTCACTGCTATGGAATGGCTTTAATTTACCAGCTCCTTTGATCCTAACACACAGGATCTGCTTATGAATATTATTATTTCTCACACCATTCATTTGTTTTCTCCCTGCTCCCCATCTGGCCTGATGTAGTTCCATCCATTTTGTTTTTCTGGCTTGAGAGTTGTTTTGTGAATGCCAGTGGCACACGCTGCAACCTTTGATCTTTCCCTAACTCCCTTTCCCTACTGCCTCAGTCCCTACTGGAGAAGCACTAAGTCTGGAGACAGCATCACTTGTATAGTCAAGCATGCCTGGCAGAGTGTGACTAGCAAAGCTCATTGAGAATTTGTTTTGTCAAATCTGAGGGATGAGGTTAGTCCTGGATAGTCAGCAAAGACTCTGTGTAAATGCACCATCCCAGAACATCCCCAAGCCCTAATCAGAGAAAGGATTGCTCTCAAACGAGTCAAGAAGTTTGGGGAAAAGAAGTCAGATTGACCTCTTTTTGCCTGTCTCCTGCTTTCAGCCCCTCCTTCACTGCTGGTCATGAGTCCTCTCACGACTTACATGAAGTTTTACATTCTTACTTAAAACCTACAAATCCTGATTTTGCATAAGGAACAAACCTTGGTAAAACAGTCTGCTTAATCCATAGGCTGAGGTGGAAAAGGCACCTAGTTGATCTGGGAAGCCTTCCTCGCACCAAGCCCAAAGACAGGACGGGAGACAGGATTAGCCAGGCTTCTCAGTGGAGAAAAAAGGTGATAATGTGCTAGAACAAAAATGTAACCAGTTAAGAGCATGTTGTCCTGGGAACCTGGTTACATTATTCTCAGAGCACACAGTGTATACTATATAAAAATAAATAAAATAAGAAAACATTTCTGTTGGGATTGAAATAGTGCAAAATTGGCCTGAAATACTGATTTTTAATGTTTGATGTTAGGAATAATCCTCTTGGCAAAGCATTCCTCACACAGTAGATATCTGTATGGAGTAGGTCATACGGAAGTGTATACAGGGATGTACAAGTCATCTCCAAGAGACATTTGGTTTATGAATACAAGGAAATTAAAAACACTGATTGAAACATCTGGGTGCAGTGCTTTTAACTGACTCTTTGCAGGAAGGCACAAGCAAGAATTGTATGTATTCTGCTTTTAGACCTGTTTGCAGACAAGAATAAGACTGCTAAGATCTGAAGAGTCATGCACATTCCTGTCAGTATTTGCTGTGCTGAGGTGGAACAGCAGTTAGCCGAGCTGAACACCTTGCTGTCAGTCAAAGCTACATTAGTCTATTCAGCAGTCTGCTGGAATGGTCCTTTTTGTCTTTTCTTCAGAATGTTTTAGAAATGTTCTTTCTATCCAGCAGAGCCATTTGAAAATCTCTTTGCCATGGTATGCATTATTTCGTCCTTGTGATAGGTGAAATTAACGAGGTCTTTTGAAGTACTCAGTATGAAGAGCATTAACACAATAGTCAGAGGCTTCAACCCAGAAAGATTTGTTATTGGACAAAGGATGTGTGCAGTCAGGTCTCCCACACGAGGACTTGCCTCTTCTGTCCAGGGTCTGCCTTCTAGAGAAGTAAGCCTGTCAAATTCAAACACTGTTGCTTGCCCAGCAATTTGCTGTATCTGGCTGAGGTGGAAAAAGTTCTTCACAGTTACCATAAAATAATCTCTTTAATCAGGGAGGCAGATTGACAATAGCATCAAAGGTGCTCAGTGTGAAATAACAGCTGAGACAAATCCAATACTTTAAAATACTCTTTTATGAAAGGGCTAAAGTATGTGCATGAGAGCTTGGAATGGTTTTGCTCTCTTCTGCAACGGCCTCAGACCCAACACAGATCAGCTTTTTCAGATGACCATGTGGTGCTCAATAAGTGGGCACACATGAAAGCAGTTCACATACCCCAAGAAGGAATGGTGTCTTATAATAATGAAAGATAATAAACTCTTGTCTCTGTTCTGCAAGATCCATTCCAACTGAAAGACAGGTTGGTGGGGGCTGTGGAGGTGAAATGAATTCTCATTATTGCATTGGCAGCATTTGGCATTTTCATTGGCACAGAGATTTTTATGCTTATGAGAAATGTTAAAGATCTTAACTCTGCTGTGCATTCATTGCAATAGAGTTTTGTATTCCAATATGCTTGAAGAATTTTAAAGAAGACTTTTTTCAAGAAGTAAAACTTGTTGCAAAGAAGTAGTTATAGGAGGAGGAAAGAAAGAAAAGCCAGGACTCTGAAGTCATAAATTAAAGAGCTTGACTTAAATCCTTGACTCACTCTGTCTTCTATTTTGTGTGGCATTGTACAGCTTCACCAGCTTTTTCCTTGATGGGCTGCTTGCCTGAGGGGTATATGTGTATATATATAAAATCAACTCATTTCCAATCAGGCAGATCCTCCTGAGAATATTCAATGTGATTTGAAACAAAACAGAGAGGTTCAAAGACTGGAGAAAAGCCACGGACACAAAAGAAGTGCTTAATTCCATGAGAGACCTAGAGATGAAAGGCTGTTGTGAAGACAAGCATTACTTGCTATCACTGAATGAACTGTTTAATCACCTTTGAAGAGCAAGACTTAGCTTCACCTCTTCTTGGCATTTCTTCCTTACTTCATTCCCAGCTGACTGGCCTATTTCATAGGCATCTGCAGGGAGTCTGGGAGTTCAGCGTGGGGCTATGTAGAAGCTGGTTATTGCAGAACTCACTCATGCAACTCTTCAGCTCCTGTGTGACTGAAATGAACTATCTGGAGTAGCTCATCCAGGTAGCACTAAGGCTGGGGATACAATATGAGTGTCTGGAGGACTAAATCCTACTGCCTCTTAATTCTTCTGTGCAGTCTTGCTCATGGTTTGTACAGTTGTTAAGGAAAAAAAAAATCAAATTATAATCTTGGAGTGGGTTGGTTGGGTTTTGTTTTGGTGTTTCACACTGTGCAGCATATAGAAAAAATAACCCACCAAAAAAAGAGAACACCTTTGAAGAACTATTTTCCTATTTCCTGGCCACTATTTAACCCAGTCTTCTTTGAAAATTGTAGTTGAAAAATACCATTTTTGCTTAAGAACTTCCACAGCTCCTTTCTTCCAGAGAAGAAATTGTCTCTGTGTAGAAGATCACATTTATATATGTCTGTGTCCTTTGAAAGAAAATTCTGTTTGCTTCTGTATTCTTCAGCTGTCCTTCTTTGTCTCATGCTGATAGCAGTGCACATCTTCATTTTGATCAGTGCAGAGAAGGAAGGGCAGCTGGTATAGCTAACCATTAAAAACACCCCAAAAAAACAATAAAGGCAAACCAAAGAAGGCTTGAGCATGTGAGCTGCCTTTTGAACCTCTTGCATTTCTGGGCTCTGATTAAAAAAGATACCCGCTGAAGCAAATAGGGCTGATCCTACTCATCTTGTTGGGGTTTGAACTGGGCTTGAGTATCTGCTCTTACATTAACCAACAGAAAAAAGGAAGTTGTATTTTTTAAAGGGCTGCCAGCAGATGTCTCACACATTTTCTCACCAAAAGGTAGATTAATGATTTGACTGACTTTGATCAAACGGTCCCAAGTAAGTGAAAGCTGATGAAATGTTTTTTCATGATGTTAGGGGCAAATCATCAGCATCAACTCTTTTGAGCCCTTTTCTGAGAGACAGGTTTACATAGTAATCAAACCAGAACCAAATTTCAGGGGTTCTTTCAGTGTTTTCATGCTCAATATGGACTTAATTTACCTAGAAAAGTCTAACTCCTCACATTAAAATTAATTTATATTTCAGGCGTCCTCATTTTTTATTCATCCTTCTGCCCTTCACACTGCTCATGCAAAGGGACACTAAAATGGCCTGGAAATTGCAATTTGTCACAAAAGTGAAGAGTTTGGCAGAGCACTGTTGATGCAAATGGGGCTGGCTGTGCTCTTCCATAATAACTGCTTACATTAATTATTCCTTCTACTATCAAAGGAGCAGTCTGGATTACACTGGATTTTACGCCATTTGGTATTGTACAGAAATTGCTGCTAAAAGCCTCAGAGATGCTGTTCTGCTGTGCTACATCAGCCATTTTCACAGGCTCAGTGCTAATGCTGTATGCCTGAAGTCTCTGCAGACTGCCAGCTACATTTACATAGCCATAGAGCCAGGGAGAGATTAATAAAAATGCACATAGTCCCTGAAACATTCTTAATAGCCTGATGAGTCTGATTTCGGAGATGGAGTGCAGAAGTCACAGCAGACCAAAAAAGAAAGTAGAAGTGCTGTATGTGTTCACTTGAGATACAAGACTGATTATACAAAACTAAGAGAGGTACTTCTACTTTCTAGAGAAGCAAAAGAGATCTGTCTCCAGAAAGGGAAAAGCTGTTGAGGTGATTTTGTGCAGTTGCAGGAGAGGGGCAGAGGAGTTATTTTGCATTCAGACCCAATGAGCTCCTGTATATCTGGAAAAGAACCCAAGTTGTGCAACAGAATCCAGCTGCCCTTGTTCAGGGAATGCTGATGTCATGATAACAATGATTACTCTGAATATGTTGCATTTGCTTATTCACTGTGAAGGGGGAAAATAAAGCCCCAGAAGGCTGAGGTGCAGGTTTTAAACAGGCAGAGAGAGGCTTTTCAAGGCATTTCACCACTAATTAATTTCACCCTTCCTATTTTGTACTTCCCAAGTTGAGTCCAACGTTTCTAAAAATGAGAAAGTTAAGGTCTGGATCAGGACCAACATAGAAGGGAAATAAAAGCATGTGCAACAAATAGAACATGAGAATGCAAGTCCATTGTTTTGCTTGTATATTATGTGCCCTTCTGTCTGCTCATGTGTTTATTTACACTGTAAATTCTGTATGGTGAGCCTGAGAAGTAATAGTCTGACCTGATGCAGGCATGTAGAAGGTGACTGGAGTCCAGGCCATCATTCTCTGCCTAGCACAGTTGTCCTCCTAAATCAAGAACAGTGTAAAAAGTTCACAGAATCCAGCAGCAGCAGCAAGGGAAACTGTAATGTACTGTACTTCAAATTCATTTCTTTCACATCCTTTGTAGGACAGCATTATGTGGTGATGTCTTCTACATAAATGTGAGTAGTGCAAGGCTGTAGCTGTTTCCCTAATGACAGATGCTGAGATGTGGACTCCTTGGTGTCAGTTAAACCCAAGAAAAGCAAGTAGCAAGTACTTAAGAAGTGGCCTAATATGGCCCTTAGAATTTTATTCTGCTTTCATAGGGGTTATGGATTTGCATTTTGTGGTTTGGCCTCTAAGCTGTTCCTAATGTGCTAGAAGAGCTGCTCTCCCTATCCCCACCCCACCCTTTGTGGCATGAGAACTATGCTTGTGGTGCAGACACAGAACATTTTGTGTCCAGCATGATTTCTAATAAATTACCTCTAGAAGAAGTCATTTGTCATAAATGTAGCCTCAGGTTTGCATGCATGAAGGCAAATATTTGCCTCTCATTTCCGCTACTGCTTTGCTGCTCTGCTTTCCATCCCCAAAAGCAGGGCCAGATCTCCAGGCATGTGCTCTTGCTTATGACTCTGCTTGCAGTTGCACGTTTATTTGGGCTTCAGTGAGGCTGAAATGTTTGGTCTTGAGTAACTTAAATCACTGACAAAGGAAATAACCTTGAACCACTGAAATGTATTGGAATGCTTGCTAACTTTTGAAAAAATGTGCTGAAATTGCCAGATTTAAGAGAGGGATTATTATAGCAATAAGCAGGATAGCAGCAGAATGATCCACAGGCACCATTGTGTCTCCAGGACCTCCATGTCCCTGGGGAAGTGTTTGCCAGTTCTTGGCTGGCTGGCATATTTTGTCAGTAATCAGGCAGTTGGATTTATGGACAGTGTTTGATTACATTTCTATTCATGCAGCCTCTATGTCTTAGCACACTTCTTTTCCTGAGCATGTGCTTGTACTGCTCAGAAAAGCCAGAAAAACTTCCTCCAAGCAGGGAGTGTAGCAGCAGTGCGCTTGGCCCTTTTTTCGGAGTCAGCCTGGAGAGAATTGAAGCTACTTCAGCTGATATAATTTCTTGTTTGGCTCAGCCTTTGCACCAGTGCACTAGGAAAAAAACAAGTAATTGACATCCAGTTGTAAAACCAGATCGTTTAAGGTTAGATTTGGCCTTGTGAAACACCACTTCCAAATAACGTCCCCCTAAACCAACCAAGCTGTCAATGACTTGTATGCCATCTTCCAACTCTCCCCCAGTACAGAGTGCACCAGTGCAATATTTTGCTGGTGACTATAAGCTAGCTCTGCTTGACAGGGTCTTGTACTGCATGTGTCACAGCTGGAAGTGCTGTCCCTTCTTCCATGACCTTCCTGCCCAGATGACTGAGCCTGGCTCAGGTAGGTGCCAGCAGCAGGCACACAACTCCTAGCTGGGTCTGAAGTCAGACAGAACCAAATCAGACAGGCTCACTGCAGACTTAGGAGATGTATGCAGTCTAGGTTATAAATTAAAAGCAATTCAACAGTTCTGTCAAGCAGAATTGCACTTCTGCTAATGATCCTTTATTATCTTCTGAAAAGAGATGAGGCTCTGATAGAGTCTAATTAGGGGAACAGGAAATCTAATTTCTGAATGCCTTCTTCACTGTTTCTGCACAGATGTTTTCTAGGGCGGTTTCCAGGTAACTACTGAAATCATCCTATAACTGTTGGATAATGATGACATATATTCTTTAAATCTTCATTGTTCATATAGCACTCAGGGCTTACACTATGCTATACTACACAAATGTGATTACAAAATACAGGATGGGAAGAGATGAAGTCATATCCCTTACAAAAGATAAACAAGCTTAGAATTTGTCTTTAAAATGAGCAGAGCTTTTGTCTTTACCTTTCACATCTTTCCAGAGGCAGAATTTCATTTTAACAATGTACTTCTTATTGAAGTATTGTGTCTAAGGCTAATCCAATAAGGCAAACTTCCTCTCTATTACAAATTCTTCCACTTTCAACTGCAATTCAACATCTTCTACCTCCCTTTGTTTGCAAATCCATCATGAAAATGATTTTGCTGAGTGAAATGGAAAGGAAACAATCAGAATAAGGTCACATTCATAATAAAAGTGTACTGACAAGATCCTTAAAGGCACAAATACTGTTAGGCTGATGACACCATGAATTTAGCATAGTATCATAAGCATCTGCTTGGCTGTTTCCTCTGTAGGCTTTATATTATCTGTGGGCATTTTAAATTATAAAATGTAATTTAAAAGTCTTCAACACTCCAATTGTGATCTGAAAAGACACTTTCCCTTCTCAGTTTTCCTAGACTCTTTTGTTGCAATCTCCATAGAATTTGTTACTTCAAAATAACCATCAACTTATAGCAATTTGAAAAATCCTCAAATGAAACAGGTCTTAGGGAAAATCAAGGTATTGTACTTCAAGATAGTGCAGAAAGAGAGGGAGAAGAGCTGTGGGTTCCGGGGTTTGATCCATTTTTATCTATTACAGCCTTTATTTTTCAGTTCTAGATATAATAACTCTGTATGTATATGGTAAGGAGTGGGGAAGTTGTAGGTCAGAGAATCGTAGAATGGCTTAGTTTGGAAGGGACCTCAGAAATCATCTACTCCAACCACCTTGCCATGGGCAGGGGCACCTCTCAACTAGGCTTGGCTGCTCAAGGCCTCATCCAACTTGGCCTTGAACACCCCTCAGTTTAAGAAGGACATCGAAACACTTGAACGTGTCCAGAGAAGGGCAACAAGGCTGGGGAGAGGCCTTGAACACAAGCCCTATGAGGAGAGGCTGAGGGCGCTGGGATTGTTTAGCCTGGAGAAGAGGAGGCTCAGGGGTGACCTCATTGCCCTCTACAACTACCTGAAAGGTGGTTGTAGCCAGGAAGGGGTTGGCCTCTTCTCCCAGGCAACCAGCACCAGAACAAGGGGACACAGTCTCAAGCTGCGCCAGGGGAGGTTTAGACTCGAGGTGAGGAGGAAGTTCTTCACCGAGCGAGTCATTCGTCATTGGAATGGGTTGCACAGGGAGGTGGTGGAGTCATCGACCCTGGAGGCATTCAAGAGGAGATTGGACGTGGCACTTGGTGCCATGGTCTAGTCATGAGGTCTGTGTTGATAGGTTGGACTCGATGATCCTTGAGGTCCTTTCCAACCTAAGTGATACTGTGATACCCCAAGGGAGGGGGCATCCACAACCTCCCTGGGCAGCCTATTCCAGAGTCTCACAACCCTCATGCTGAAGTACTTCGTAAGATTCAGTCTAAGCCTGTAGTTGTTTCATTCAGTTGCCTTTACTATTAATTCTGCTTAAATTCTGCTCTTGGAGGCCTCTATTTTGTTCTGTCGAGGAGATGGATCTGCTAAAATATCTCCTGTCTCTTGGCAATTCTCCTGTGTATGTCAGGATTAAAACTAACATTATTTTGAATGCACTGGAGCATCTGTAGGGCACTTCAGAAGTGTTTAAAAATACCTATGTTGCTACAAAAGTTAGCATGCCTGAATTCTGCTTA
This sequence comes from Melanerpes formicivorus, assembly GCF_026170545.1. Taxonomy (NCBI): domain Eukaryota; kingdom Metazoa; phylum Chordata; class Aves; order Piciformes; family Picidae; genus Melanerpes; species Melanerpes formicivorus. Next base: position 1,843,505 of record NW_027142379.1, on the reverse strand, counting down.
ATTTTTATAATTAGTCAAACTCCAGGTATTAATTAACATTTATTAACTAAATGCAGTTTTATCTTTAGTAACTGTATTTTCCTCAAGTCTGGAACTGCAGCCTTGACATTAGTGCCAACATTAAGCAAAGGGTATATTTTCTCGGATTGTTTGGATGTAACAAAGTCACATAAAGCATTAGATCTGTTCTGTGTATTTTCTTCTATTTGGAATGATGCTAAGTGGTAGGGTTAATAAAATTGAGCCTAATAAAATTGTCCAAGACAACAAAAATACAGGCTTGTTTAAAAAGTTATTTGAAAAAGCTAAAGGCAGCTGAAATATTATAAAGGTTTCAAAATGTGATATCCAGACTAACACAGCTGAAAGATGTTTCTGCTGCACGTGATCATGCTTAAGCTTTTCACAGTGTCACACCCAGACAGAAATGGCTTTACTGACTCTTATCTAAATGCTAAAATGGATGTATTTCTATAATTCTAGGGGATAGTAATTGAAGAATTAACTGGAGCCTGAAAAACAAGAATGAACACAGTGGAAACACACAGGAACGTGTCCCTGCCCATGGTAGGGGCTTTGGAGTGAGATGATCTTCAAGGTTCCTTCCAACGTAAACCATTCTATGAATCTATGAATGTGAAGTCCAGGCTTTGAGGACATCCTAGTTCAGGTATGTGGAGCTAGCCCTGTCAGGTGTCATCTTGCCAGTCAAAAAATTTAGCAGTGAGGAGGTACTGCCAAGCAGTAGACAGTGCTGCCATTTATCTCACCTCTTAACAATGGAGTCACCTTTTATGTTTCTCAAGTCTCGCATTACAAACTATGACAAGTTTGAAAACTGAAACAAAACTCTGTAACAACTGAGGCTCACTAACTGGAATTAGCATGGGGAGCACTGACATTTAAGCCAAATAAAACTATTTGATCTATGTTGATTCACGAGCTTGTCATCAGCTAATACAGAAAACTGCAGTGACTGTGAATCATAGGAGGCTGTGTGTTGCATTTCACAACTACTTTAAGGACTGTCTCCATATCAAAATGTAAAAGAGATGAAAGAAAGGGAAATGTGAGAAGGTAGCAGCAATAATATGTTTAGGACATACAATACTGCTGCTTTTCAAAAGTCATCAAGGAAAGTGGAGATGTTTGGGTGGTACCCAAATCACCAACACAGTTGTAGCTAATGGAAGGGTTTCTACATGCTGATATAGACAGCTAAGGAAACAGTCCACTCAGCTCTTCAGCATGCTGCAGGCTTCCAAAATCTGTGCCAGCAATGGCCACGTTCCTGCCACACACAGGAGAAGGTTGTTCCAAGTGCCTCGTTCACTCTCCATGATTCTCAACATTCCTCACAAACTTTATCTCTCATGATCCTGAAACATGACCTTTTCTGGCTTACATCCTTTAAATTACAGCCACAAAGGTATAAAAGCTATGATTTCAGGTGCAAAGCTATAAAAGGAAATTAAATCTCCATGCCCTATTGCCAGTTTTCAGGTGTAAACCCATGAAAGGGGATTTAATGTCCATTTCCTATTGCAAGCATTGCCAATAGCTTTCTCAAATGTGCATTATAAAATGCACAAACTCTGTTTCAGCCCCCAAATTAAGGCTATTTTTCCCTGAGAATTTGATGCAGTAAAAAAATGGGGAGAGCCTGAAAGATGGAAAGGATATCATAGGAAGAAATTAGACACAAGGCTGCCTGCTGGACAGCTGGTATTCACAGAAGAATCCGTGATTTGAAATCACTTGCAGAGTTTTCTAGAAGAAGATGAAACTCCCACCAAATATTCTTTCTTTAAAAGTTAATTTGGAAGGATTGACTTATTCTCTTGTTTGTTAGGGAGGGTGGGGTGGAAATGTGATGCCATCATACTTGCTGAGTTTTCTTCAGTCAATGGTTTGGTTGGTGTTTGACTTTTTGTACCATTGTTTGGCAAAGGAAATATTTTTCAGCCTTGCCTCTTAAGCTCTTCACATTTCTGTTAGCTGTGGGATCAAGCAGGACAAATTCAACTCTGCTGGACTTATAAGCAAATATGCAGCTTTCAATTAATTGTTGAATCTTCAGCTCTTTGGGTCAGCTCTTTTGCCTAATCTCTTTTTGAGGCTTTTAATACTACCATTCCCTGGAGAATGACAGGAATTCATGCAGGATTTATTGGCATCAGCCAGCTGGTGCTGCCTGATGCTAATGCTGTGATCTGTCAATCGCAGGTAAAGTAATTGGACAAATTGTGTCATGCTTTGGATGGGTTACTTAGGGGCTGTCCATAAATGTAAAAATCAAATATTATGATTTCTTAATTGTTTGATTATTTGATTTTTTTGAGTATGTGATTCAATTTGATTTTTGAGAAGAGGTGCAGCTCTCTAAACAGACCTGGTTTTATTTTCTGCGGCCAAAGAGGCATTAGTTCACACTAAGTATAGCCAGATGTAGCGGCCGCTGCCAAGAGCGTTCTGACGTTACATTCAGGGCTTCTCACAAAGATCGTGCTAAAAATGTCAGTGATAATCTTGGATGTATTTTTCCATATCAAACAATATAAAACATCTGTGTGAAAGGAATTCTGTGCCATTATTGACAAAGCTAAAATTGTGCTACGGGAACTGTACTGAACACTCGTCCTTGAAAGTGGTTCCTGATAATCTGTGAAGTGCTGCAGGACTTTTTTGTGCTGAAGATGTAACACTCCACGGTAAGAAGTGCAGTGTATTTCAGATGAGGAATAAAAATGGTCACAAGAACTATATACAAATATACACAGTCATAATGGCTTTTAATGAGGATATGATAAAGCACTCAAAGTAACTTCTCTGAGCACTGAAGTCTTTCCCAAATGGGTTTTACAGTGTTTCACATTTCCAGAGCCACATGGGAAACAGGGTTAGAATTGTGGTCCCATGGACAATTTATGTTATCAAACAGTAGTTTTTAATTCTAAATTTTTTGTCTGCTTACTAGAAAACTCACAGGAATGCTGCAGAAGGATCTGAGTGACCCAGCTTGGGATCCCTTGTTCTGAATGAAAAATAGCCAGTTTCATAGTTTCATAGTTTCATTCAGGGTTGGAAGGGACCACAAGGATCATCTAGTTCCAACCCCCCTGCCATGGGCAGGGACACTCCACACTCGATCAGGCTGGACAGAGCCTCATCCAGCCTGCTCCTAAACAACTCCAGGGACGGGGCCTCGACCACCTCCCTTGACAACACATTCCAGGGTTTCACCACTCTCATGGTGAAGAATCTCCTCCTCACATCTAGCCTGAATCTCCCCACCTCCAGCTTCATTCCATTCCCCCTAGTCCTGTCACTACCTGAGATCCTGAGAAGTCCTTCCCCAGCCTTCCTGTAGGCACCCTTCAGATACTGGAAAGCCACAATGAGGTCACCTCGGAGCCTTCTCTTCTGCAGACTGAACAGCCCCAACTCCTTCAGTCTGTCCTCATAGGAGAGGTGCTCCAGCCCTCTGATCATCCTTGTGGCCCTTCTCTGGACACGTTCCAGCACCTCCACATCCCTCTTGTAATAGGGGCTCCAGAACTGGACACAGTACTCCAGGTGGGGTCTCACCAGGGCTGAGTAGAGGGGGAGGATCACCTCCCTCGACCTGCTAGCCACACTTCTCCTGATGCAGCCCAGGATCTGATTGGCTTTGCGGGCTGCAAGTGCACATTGAGAGCTCATGTTGAGCTTTTTGTCCACCAGCACCCCCAAGTCTCTCTCCTCAGGGCTACTTTCCAGCCAGTCACTGCCCAGCCTGTATTTGTGCCTGGGATTGCCTCGACCCAGATGCAGGACCCTGCACTTGCTCTTATTGAACTTCATGAGGTTGGCTTGTGCCCACCTCTCCAGCCTGTCAAGGTCCATCTGGATGGCCTCCCTTCCCTCCAGCATGTCTGCTGCACCACACAGCTTGGTGTCATCAGCAAACTTGCTGAGGGTGCACTCAATGCCACTGTCCATGTCACCCACAAAGATGTTGAATAAGACAGGTCCCAGGACTGATCCCTGAGGGACTCCACTTGTCACTGGCCTCCACTGGGACATGGAGCCCAGTGACATGGAGTCCAGTGTTTCTTGGAGTGTTTGTTCACTCCTGTACTGCTTAGCAATAGGACAAGGGGGAATGGTTTTAAGCTGAGGGAGGGTAGGTTTAAACGGGATCTTATGAAGAAGTTCTTCAGTATGAGGGGGGTGACACTCTGCCCAGGGAGGTTGTGGATGCCTCCTCCCTGGAGGTGTTTAAGGCCAGATTGGAAGAGGCCTTGAGCAGCTGAGTCTAATTGAGAGGCATCCCTGCCCATGCCATTTTATGTCTACACAAAAACGTCACAGAAGCTGAAAATTTTGCTTTTGTTTTGTTTCATCTCCTTATAAAGAATAACTTAGAGCTCTCTGGGCATGTCTAGCTCCTGAAAAGAAATCTTTCTTTGCATCATCTTCTTGATTCCTTTTACTGAATCAAGGCTAGAATTGTGTGACTGTCCTGTCCACTTCTTTTGTTGTATTGTGGAGTCTTCCCCTAGCCTAGTCTTCTTCTATCATATAGATTATGCATACAGACAGAAAGCTAAAGTTTTTAAACAGCATTTCTAACAAATGAATGAATGAAGATTTTGAAGACTATGTGAAAGCAAAGCTGTGCAAAGAAATGGCTTCTCTCTTCGTTTTTGGGTGGCAGTTTCCCCACTGAATTTGCTAGCAGTGTGAATTCTAAGGTATGTTTGATATGGTATAGCTCTGGGACATGAAAGAGGGAGAGGGCTAGAAAGAGATCAAGAAAAAGGAATGCTGAAAAGGTAGGGGCTCAAAGCTTGAAAAAGGAAGTAGAACTCTGATTTGTTTCTTCTTGAAGTATTTAAAAAAGGGCCATTTAGTTAAATGGTACATTAAGGGCTCCTCAGCTTATTCAACAGGAGAGATCTCATTAAGCCCAACAAATTGTTCCTAAAAGCTCTGTGCATGAGAGCAGATGTCTCAAGATACAAGTGCAGTAGTTTATATTTGTATTAAGTGTATTAAATACATGAAAGATATTTTTAATGGATTGTTGTAATGCTTAAAAGCCATCAATTAGAAATAAATAATATTTAAAAGAAAAATATATCAAGATCAGAGTGTTCCCTGCTGTATCACACTTTTAAATAGCCTGGGTTAAAGCCAATTCCTTAAGTGGCACCAAGCAAAAGTTCTAAGTGCAGTTAAGTACCACTCCTGCCTACCCAAAAATTGAATGAGATGGAAATCTTTAAGCTCTCTGTAAAGTTATTGGTAAGTAAGGCCATTCTGAGAATGACAATGTGAGTTTGGGGTCTGAGAGACCTGGATCAGTTGCTTGTCCAAATTCCTGTGAAGATAGGCTATATTTTTGTGGTCTTCTGCAGAGATGCAAGTTTACTCCTTTCAGGCTTAGACCAGAAGCATGGGATCTTGGTCTTGCTATGATTACTCCAAGTAATTATATGAACCTGGCATTCCACTGTGTGCTCTCTGGGGATGGAAATCTGGGGAAGTCTGTAATTCCCAGTCTGGAAGTGTTTTGTGTCTGGCTAGTTTATAACTCAGAAAGACTGAACTCAGCTTCATCTGCAGGAGAAGTTGTAAGCACTTAGCTTCTCTCTGTGTCTTGTTTTCTATGTATTACTATTAAGGATAATTATCCTTTCCTGCTGCTATATTTTACAGATGAGCACATTAGTTGTGAGGTACAGGGGAAGGGAAACCATAAACATTCACTTATTAATTGCTAAAACACATCAAAGGAGATTATGCAGAATATATATGCATTTCTAAAAGCCTGGGGTTTGTAATTAATTAATCTAATCTGTTAACAAAACAGAACTCATTTATTATTTATTACAGTTTGGGAACATCTCTATTTAGTGATTTATAAGCATGAAGGATGCCAGTTTGAAAATACAATTAAAATGTTCCTGTGTTCTTTGAAGTGCAGTGATATAGATACCTACACGATGGTAGAAGAGCGGGTACATGTGCTGCAGGGACATTTTTAACTGCTAGACCTACTCTTACTGCTGGCAGTGGGAACAGGTATTCATTCTAAAAGCATCTACAGTATGCCAAATTTATGTAGATGAATGCAAACCCAGTTTTATAGTTAGCCTATAAAAAACCACACTGGTTTTGATTCTGCTTACAAGACCTGGCCTATAGATGACACACTTCTTAGTATTGAAGCCACAACTTTTGTGTTTCATTCAGCAGCAAGTACTCTGCTTGAGGCTGAAGTTGCCACCAACAAGTGAAAAACTTCAAAAGGCATTTAGGGTGGAAAGAGTATCTGCATTTTCTGCTAAACTTGATCTTCAACCTTTTCTGTAGATTGATTTGTATTGCTGTAGACTACTTAGGCTTGCCAAGCATGGCTTTAAAATAAGTAATACTCTAAAAGATTGTGTTGCTAGGCTATGAAGGGACTTGCTGCTAATTCTCTTTTCTTACTTTGCTGTCAGTCACCTACAAGTTAGTAACAACTTCAAATATTAAAACTCATTCTGGGAAATGTAACTGCTCTTTCTCTACAACTCTTTCTACTATCCTGTCTCTTCCAGCAGCAAGTCTGAACTCCAGCATAAAATTAAATGATATGTTAGAGTTTCTTCTTCCTCTGTGTCTGTAGTTCTGGCCAGAGAATGAAGCAGCATGGAAGACAAAAATCCATTTGTCATAGCATGTTTTGCTGATGCATGTTTTGATTTTCTCTCAGCTTTCAGCATTATCTTTGCTTTCAGAAATGTCAGTTCCATTAATCTCTTCTTAACAAGTGAACTAAGAGAAAGCTTTTTCAGCCATACCCTGCCTATTTAAAACAGCATGGCTAGGTCAGCAAGAACTCATCTACAATTTACACTAGCCAATTGGCTGTACTGAGCTGGAAGGACACAAAATTATAGGAAGGGATGGTGTAGATGATTATCTTCAGGGGTGTACATCTCCTCTTATTGTCAAGTATTGCAGAAAATACTTGACACATTGACCCATCAGATTTTACATGTTATCAAAATCAGTCTTTTCCAAGACTTGCAGTATTTGTCTGCATTTTTGCATGCCAATGTGCACACTCTAGACTGCACATGCACACATCATGATGTAACTGCAACATGATATCTATCAGCCAGTTGTACAAGAGTGGTTTTGGCCCATATGAGTTTGGATGAACTTCTAAACATTGACATGTTTACATAGTCTGACCAAAAGTGTTGGAAGTGGAAGAGCTTGCTGTTATGCCACAGAAAAAGCAGGACAAAGCTGTAATGAAGATTTCCATTTCTTCCTCTCAGGATTAATCGCCTTCTGAAGTTTCACCTTTCATTCTCAAATATTCCACTCTGTCTCTTCCTGAAACTGACTGTATTTTTGTTTTGCCTGAAAGTCTAGAGTGAAGGCAATTCAGATGTTCCTGAATCTGATTAAACTGAGGGGTTAAAAAAAAATCTCTATAGCAAAGTAAAATATATCTGTATATAATTTACATGCATTCATATTTATAGAGGGTGACTTCTTTTCAAACGTTTCTACAGCCAAAACCACTGGAAGTTGAAACTTGAAATATGGCTGGAAAATTGCTCTCACCAAGAAGAAAGGCTTTTGAATTCTCTAGAGAAAATTGGTTTTTATTGGACTGAGTTATGAGCATTTCCAGTTGAATATTGGCAATGCACTGGGTTTTGCAGGAGCTTTTCAAATGAGCTTATAAATTGAGCAGATAAGGATGGTTCATGCTAGCAGTTGGTCTGAACAGCTCCTTAGAGGAACTCCTTTACTCAGGAAAAGTTTCATTACTCCAACAAGCCCTGGCACATGGACATGAATGGAGAGCATTTAGTCTAGTTGTGGTCAAGCTTTAGGTTGACAGCAATCAGCTATTTCATTCTTAAACATGACTTTCCCCCTCCATTATAGTTATTTAGAGTATATTTAGTAGAAAATGTTAACTACCAGGTTTTAGAGCTCAATATACTACCTACATCCAGCTAAGTCCTTAAACCAGCCATGAGATGTTGTTGGTACATGTTGTTGGCAGTGTCCTTGCTCTCTCTGGTTTCCATCTCTATAAGATTTTAGTTTTTATGGCCTCTAGTTCTTTCTTTGCTGAAGGTCAGAAGTATGTTGCAGGAGCTAAAAGGTAAGTTTTTGCCTGCTCTGTAGGAGTGTATGCCTCTGACTGCAGGAAACTGGCTTATGACTGCACAACCATCCCTAAAGAGCAGGCAAAGACCTCGGAGTCTTGTTACAGACTTGAGGATTCCTTTCTAGTGCTCGGTCCCTAAAACCCTTTCCTCACAAACATAAGGGTTGTCTTTCAAAGAGAACAATATCTAATTTGAATAAGGAGAGAAAAAAAAGACATTTGAAGCTAAGTACACACAAGGACAGACCAGAAACTGCTACTCCTGCGGGATAGGGTTAAAAGTGAACATCCTCTGCTTCTTCTCCCCAGATAAATAGGAATCAGAGCTTTGTTCAAACTAAAAGCTTTTTTGTTTAGTCATTTGTTTTGTTGTTGTCTTGTTGTGGATTTTGGGTTGCTTTGGTTTTAGGGGGTTTTTGTTGTTGTTTGGTTTGGGTTGGGTTTTTTTGCTTCCCAGCACAGAAACCAATCTTTAATTATTTTATAAATTACAAGAAAAATTCGTGCTGACAGCTGTCAGTTCTCTCTTGAACTACAGACATCACCAATTCCTTTTTTCTCCACTGCACCAGCATAGCTGTTTTCATCTGTTTTGTCAATTCTTCAGCCTTAAATCCTGCATAAACACTCACCAGGATACAGCAAATACAACCCAGTGAGAATCAGTTTTGCACATTTTTCTCTTCCTTGTTTAGGCTTTGATTTAAAAACATTTAGTTAAATCCTGATCCTAATACAGTCACGGGTAAAATTCTCCAATGTCAAGGGAATTTCTTCTAGCTACCATATTAGCACTGGAAGACAAGATTATTCAGGAGCCAGTAATGAAACAAGAGAAATTAAACTTTCTCCTTCAATTATAGTAACAGGTTACTAGTTGGTTATAAATAATTGAGAAGTGTTGATTATTACTCACTAGGGTTTCTTGGCTTCAAGAGGAAAAATAATTATGCGTTAGAAGGAGCTTAAATGTATTGATTATTTTTCCCCCAAATTCAAAATGCCCAAGTAGATGGAAAGAGATGACTTGTACTTCTTTGACAAGTAGATATTCTGTTATTCTAGAAGGTTCACAGGAACAACAAACTTCAACAAGTACCACCTTGAATTTGACAAATCTTTCCCGAAAGTCATTATTATCTGCCAATTTCTATAGCAGTCAAGTACACCCACCATCAAGCACCTTCTGTTCCACATGAACTTATTCTGTCTGATGAAGGCAGAATACCTTCAATCAAAGGAGATCTTCAGATAGTTTTCAAAAGGAGAATGCAACTCCAAGAAAACAAAAAGTAATATATTCTGAATTTTTAACTCCTGAATAGTTTTCTGCTTAAATTAATAACAGAGAAGTTAGGATAAATGATCTAAAGCTTCTGTTTAAGCTATGCTGAGTGCTAATGGCATTGGGAGAAAAAAGGAGCCAGTAAAATGCCTGTTATAGCATAGACTCATAGAATGGTTGGGGTTGGAAGGGACCTCCAAAGGTCACCTAGTCCAACACCCTTGCAGGCATCAGGGACATTCTTCACTAGATCAGGTTGCTCAGAGCCTTGTCCCTCCTAACCTTGAGTATCTCCAAATATGGGACCTCAACTACCTCCCTTGGCACCCTCATGGTGCAGAACTTCTTCCTCACATCCAATCTAAATCTGATCTTCCCTCATTTCAAACCATTGCCCCTTGTCCTGTCACTGCAGCCCTTTGGAAACAGTCCCTCTGCAGCCTTCCTGTAAGGCCCCCTTCAGGTACTGGAAGGTCACTAGTAGTTTGCTAAATAAAAGTGACTAGAGTAGTAGGGTGTTTTGAGTTGCAAAAACATTATGAAATAGCAAAATTCATAACTTATGTCAACTAAATTTCAATTCCTCTACAACAGTAAAGAAAGATGTGATTTAAGGGGACCTCAGCTTTGCCACAGTGTCCTAATGCTACTCCAGTTAAGACATAGAAAATTGTCTCATGCACATTAACTCTCTTTGTGGGGTTTTACCCCTTTTGTGTGTTTAAACCTTTGGCATCTGTTGTGAGCTGGTGTCTCTGAAGTGTTGTGCAGGAGTACTCCAGTATTGTTGCCCAAGGTTGTGCTTGCATTATCCTACACACTGAGGTTGTATCTCCAGCCTGCCATGACTGTCTTCAGACCTGGAGGCTCAGATTTCTTTCTCAGGGAAATGAAACTGTGTGTAGACTGGCAAGGGAAGGAAAGTGCACTCTGAGCCTTGCTTCAGCATGGAATTGGGACGCAGACTGCATCTGGATCTCAACTAAGAGTTTGGAGAGTACATCTGAGTCCCATTTTTTATACATTTTTCATTTTCATATTTCATTAAACAATTTTGTTCAGTTGTTTGTTTTAAAATTGACCTTCACTGTAAATACCTGGAAGCAAAATGTTTTAGATTACTCTGTTGGTTAATAAAAAATGAACATTTCAGTCCTTTGCTCAACTAAAAAGTAAAGCCCTGTGTTCACTTGGATCTTTCCTTCCTACAGCCAGATACTGACCCTCACTGCATGCATGGGATTTTAGCCCTGTAGGACAATATTTTCAGATCCCAAAGTTCATACATAGATCCCAGCTTGTTAAAAACACAGATTTCTTCACTTTCTAGGGGTAACTAGTGCTGCGAAATTCAGCTACCTGTTCAATGTATTTTTTTGCATTCCTGTTTTGTTTATTTAGTGTGCTTTGGTAATTGCCTGGTAGTGTAAACACAGCCCCTGGTGTAGTTCCCTTCAACAGCAGTACGGAATGGTCTGACCACTAACGTCAGCCTTGCAGTCAGATCTGCTTTTGAAAGTTTAATATCAACTGCATTACACTCATGTTGTTTCAAATGCTCCAGAAATAGACTTTAAAGAGCACTGAAATATGCAGATGCTTTTTAGCAACTGGAAGAGTTCAACTGATCTTGCAAATTTTACTAAGCACAAGCACTTTATTTTGGTTCTAACCTGAAGTCCTTTCTGGTTTTCTGAACAGCAATGAAGCGTGAGTTGCACAGGATGTCTATGTATTGAGAGATCATCACTCTTAAAGATACAGTGTCCCTAGTCAGTCCCAAATTCATTTCTTCAACTCTGGACTAAAATTCTGTGTGGATTTTGGTCAGGAGGTGTTTGTCTTTTGTCCTTCTCACAGGTCTCTATAAATGAGAAGTGAGATCATTCTGGCTGCATTAAATAGAGACCTAACATTTAGATGCTGGCCTGAAAAAGACATAAAAAAGCAGCACTCCAGTAATTTTTCAGGCTAAATCTATCATGATGATCAAAATAGATAATCAGAGCAGAACTGAGCAGGCTTTGTGAGGAACACCAGTTTGTCGTATGCCAAGAAATGACTTCGCAATAGCAGCAGGAGTTGGCACACTGATAACATTGTGATTCTGCCATCCTCCAGGGTTCTTAAAACATGGAATTTGAGGTCCTGTCAGACAAACAACTTCAGAGAGGTTCTAAGGAATTCTCTACTGGAGAATTCATTCCATGATGACATCTGCTCAGTGGTTTGTGAGCTGCAGAAAAAACATGCTCTAAAAAATGCTACAGGATTATGGAATCTTTCTAATATCTCTAGAACTTTGTGATTTCATCCCTGTTACCATTCAGGAAGAATAGTTCTGCATCTATCACTGTTAAGAGAACTAGAAATCAGGGAATGCTATCCAGGCACTGTATTTCTCTTGGATTATGTCCAGCACCTCCCATGATTTGCACCTTGTTTCCTCATGAATAGTTTAGTATCAGTCTCTTCAGAGTGTTGGGTTCTTTTCTCTTTAACACAACATGTTTATCAAAAACATCAAGCTGCTGCTTTAATACCAGAAACATTTGGTGAATAAACTGCAAACAGAAATAATTATCCTATCAAAAAAAAATGTGCTGCCTGATTTGTGCCTGCACATTACCAGGAAAGTGTCAGGTCCTGACTGCTGAGTTTTATTTGGAGTGAAATAGCAGTAAAACTACAGGCCAAAAATCAGGATTGCATTTTCCACAGGTATCAGCTGAACAAAAAGATGATGCTGAATCTATAAACAACCCAGAGTGCAGGGGGGAAATGGGAAATTGTGGAGGAATTGCAATGTCCCCTTCTCAATAAATGTGAGTACCTGGACAGTCACAGTCCCTTACAAAGCAAACAGTTTCATGTTTGTTACTTACACAAAGGTTTGAGAGGCCTAAGACTCTCAGTCTGTGTGGTTTTCCTGTAGCTGCATTTTCCTCTCTGTCTTCAGCAAATTGCTGCAGTTCCCTGTGAGACTGATTCATTCTCTCCCACTGGTTCATAACTATATGTGTCAAAGGATTTGCAGGGGAACAAATGTGCTTCCTAAATAATAAGGCTGCCTTACAAGTCGTTTTCTGATCTCCCACTTTATCATCTGCAGAGTCTGTCATTACAGTATTTCACTTGTTTAGGAGCCATTTATCAGCAAAGTGCTCACAATAAAGTGCTCATAATAATGTTGGTTTGGGGTTTTAGTGGGGGTTTTTTGGGTTTGTTTTTGGGGTGGCTTTTGTTTGTGTGGTTGGGGATTTTTTGTTGTTGGGTTTTGATGGGTTTTGTTTGGGGTTTTTTACAACAGCATAGTAAAAAACACACTGGGGGGAAAAAAGTGAATTATGTTTTAAAACACTGGGAGGAACAATTTTGATGGTGAATCAAACCCTACACTAGCAGCTTTTTGGGCCAGTGGCTGTTGTGTTCCTTCAGAATCCCTCTCTCTACAGGTATAAGCAAAAGACAGGTTGTGACTCGCAAAATATGATTCCTCTGGCCTATTCCCCTGAAAACAAACTGAAACAGAAACTGGCATGCTGAGGCCAGAAACTAGAGTGGAAAATCATTCAGAAGAGACCTGTGCTGCTGGAGCACCAGGTGTATTTGTGTGCTCTGCAGATGCTTTTAACCATGAGAGCTTCTGCCAAAGGCCTAAATCAAAGGAAAGGAGAAGCATGACCCCTGCATAATGTTTCAGGTGCACTGTATTCACCCACCCAGCTGTATGAATTAGCAGACATTTGCAAAATTGTTTATGAGCTGCAGAGCAAACTAATCAAATCAGTCATCTTCCTGCTGTAATCCAAATTCAAACCTATAGGTTGGGTTTTTTCCCCTTTATTCACTAAGAGAGAGTTTTATCCTGTTTCCTTCTTTTGTTACTACAATCTCCTCTTTAATGTTTTTGAGGGGTTTCCCTGAAGTTATGAAAGAAAATGGCACAATCATCCTAATTTCTCTGCTGCCTCAATTGTTCATCTGGCCTCCCCTAAATCCCAAATGTACTCTGCTGCTGATACCAAAGTCAGGCAAAGTCACTGTAAAATCTATGAAGGCTCTTCTTTGTGATCTCAGTCACAAGTTTCTTTCAACCACCCTGTTGTTTCCTGTTATGGCTGTTGATAAATTCTGGATGTTCTTCCCTAGGTTTCTGTTACTGTGATCTAACAAAGCTTGTGTTTGAGGGTCAGTTTGTCTTTATATTTTATTACTTCTTTTGACTAAAAAGACTCACTCTTCTGCCCTCTTTTTTTAAGGCCTACAAAGCATTCTCAATACAAATGAGTCTGCACATAGAACAACATTTTTGGTCTGTAGCACAGAGTGCTATGGGTTGGCAAAAAGAGAAAGGCTGACTGGTAGAGTTCTTTTCTTCTAAATCTTTCTTTTATTCATGGTTTGCTCTTCATGTTGTTCTGCAGTCATTATTTCTGTGGCAGTCTAGACTAGCTGTAATGCATCCCAGTGGAAACAATCCTTTTTCAAGTGCAACAGCAAAGTTCACAAAGTAGCCTTGAGAGAACTCTCTGTGTATTTCTGGGCTTTGCAAATACTGTCTTAAACATAACATAAAATAGATTTCCAGATCTATTTTCTCTACTTTTTATGTCCTTGGAGTATCCATTCAGCTCTTCAGTGTATGGCTTAAAACTACCACAAGACACCATACTGCAACATCTTTGGCTCTCTGCACCAACCATTAGAGGCATAAAGCACTGCGAGGTGTGAGCCATGCTTCTGTCTGGAGATATGTTTCACAGAATAACTTGATTTGGAAGGGACCTTAATGATCATCTGGTGACAACCCCCTACACCTCCCAGTAGCCCAGGTTGCTGAAAGCCTCATCTAGCCTGGTCTTAAACACTTCCAGGAATGAGGCATCCACAGCTTCTCTGGGCAGCCTGTTCCAGATGCTCAGCCTTTTAGATTCAGGCATGGTCTCTTTCCTGCCACTGTTTCTACACCATCTCCTGCACACAAGCTGACTTTGTCTGTGTTTCCTGCACCCTGCCTACCTCCCCTCCTCTCCCACTCAGTGGAGAGAAGATACAGTCAGAGTGACATGCCATGACCAAAGCAGCATTCAGAGCCCAGCACTGAGCTGTGGTCACTCCAGGTCTTACTGTGCTCATCACAGATTATAGAAGCATTGTCAAGGCAATTCAGTTAGTTGTGGGTGGGCAGGTTTGCTGACTTGATGCTTCTGCCAAAAATAAGCTTTATTGGTATTTCAGGATGCACTTGAAGTCTCATGGAAGCCCTACTGATAGTCTACCCATATTGTATTGCCACACTTTGGGCTGCATCCTAATGTGGAGTATTTCTTAGTGTCTTTCCTGAGAACACAGCATACACTGAAATGATTAGGCAGATATCTTCAGACCAGAGGGTCAATGTGCCACCCCTGTGGGTGCTCTCTGCTATCAGGTCTGATACTTTTGACACTGTAACTAATCTATGCTCCTTTGAAGCAAATATGCACAAAAGGACTTTGGAATGTTGATACTTAGAAACACTTTAGGTAAAAATTGCTTGGAGGAGCAATGGGGGAGGTTGTAAAATTCTTCCATTAATGGTAAAAATATTTCTGAATGCACAAAAAACTAGAAAAGAACCATGACCTTTTTTTTGTTTTTATCTCCTGTGATGAAACTAATAATTGCTCCTGAAAAATATTAGTTAGTTTGGCTACAAAAGAACAGAGATAATTCTAGATAAATGTTAAGCTGATGATGAAGGCACACAGTCAATTCTAAGTATGCATTGCAGAGCATGAATTCTCCTAGACCAGTCCCTGGGGTGACTGCTTCTGAGAGTACCATTGCTGTTCATGCTGCACATTGAAGAGATTCATACTCAGCTATGTGGCTTCTGAAGCTAAATATTCAAAAGTCCAAATCACTGAGAGGCTTTCCATAAGAAACATATAAAATCATGCCTGATTTATATAAAACTCTTATTTGATATGTTTTCTCATTTTACTGGAAACCCCTTTCTAGGTGATGATGACAGGCAGGGTTCTGTTGAACATTCATTAAAGATGAAGGTGTCATGCAGAGACTCAGCATCAGGCAAATGCAGCCAGACAGAAGTCTGAATAAATCAGTATGGTAAGCAAAGGGGAAAGAGAAGTTTCATGTACTGAGATATCAGCTTCTAGATCTCCTTATTCCTTACACAAACCCTTATTCATGGTTAGGGCAAAATAACTTTGAGGTTTAATATACCATTACTGCTAACACGTGTCATTAAAACACATGCATAGCCAATCTGGGTCAAATAGAGGCTTCACCCTGTGCTGCTTCTGTTCATTGTCTCTGTGCACCCTCAATATTGCAAGGATTATGTCTCAAAGAAGCTGAGGGATTGAGCTGATATTGAATTTTGTCACATGGTAGTAGCACTATTATTAGAAATGAAAGCCAGTATGTGCTGCAAGACTGGGCCAAGAAATAAGGCATGAGGCATTCTGACAGTCAGTCTTGTTTCTCCTCTCTTATAGTTGCAGGACATAGACTAAAAACTGTCCAAAGCCAGAGTTTCTTGCAGTGGAAAGTGCAGAAATTTTGCACATTGCCTTCTTTAGAGAGTTAAACAGAATACTAACACTTCAGAATTCTTCATGAGGAAAGGTCTTTAGTATTTGAAAATGTTTTCTTCTAACAGTGCATACATTTCAGCTTTGTTCTGCTTTCTCCTGAAACATAAAGATGAAGCCCATGTGTTTTCACAGTTTTGACTTCAGTAGGTCTGCATATTCAAATAAGACATGCCTCCAGTGCTGTTTTCCCAACAAGCTGTATGAACTGAACTTTCCTTTTCACATGGTTTAACCCAGCCCTATGACATGATGTGTTTTTCCTATATGTTTATCTAAATATGAATGAACCTTTATATACCACAACATTATCCTGCTGTAGACATTGAGTCCAGATTTTCTATGAAGGGGCCAAAGTCCTTTTTCTCTTGTGGAGACCAGGCAAGTTTGCAGAGCTGGGTTTTCTACCAGAGAGGTCAAAACCTCTCTGATGAACAGCCTCATCCCAAGAGGGAGGTTGGCCATCCATCAGCATGAAAGACGCAAGAGACATGAAGAAATTGCTCTGGTCTTGGACCACAGGCATAGAAATATGACATCTGCATCTACATTTCCTTACAGAATTCCAGGCCAGATCTGGTCAGTCTTTGTGCAAATTCCACCCCAAGGCACCTAGAAGCAGGGGGATAATTTGGCTCTCAGCCTTTCCTTTTTCTGACTCTTACACAGAGCTATGTGTATCTTTGGCTCTCATCTCTGTTCCCTGTAGAGCAGGCATCAGCCAGCTGGAAGCACAAGTCAAAACTATAACATAACTCAGCTAGCAGAGATTTTATATTGTTGTTAAGCAGCTGTCCAAATTCCTTGTAAGAGTTGTTCAGAAGAAGCCTTTCTCTTGGGCTGCAATGCCAATTTTCAAGCAGGTTCATCATCTCACATCTTTATGTAAGAGTAGATTTATTTTGAAATGAGACTGAATTCTTTATATTTGAGGAGGATTTGGGTCCATCGTTGCATGGTTGTAGATGAGAAGCAAATCTGGGTCAGTGTGTGCCATGTGATGTTTTAGTTGGTAGATATTTGCCCAAAAGTTACAAGTCCTATAAAAAGAACACTTCATACCACTGCAAAATGTTAATTGTCCTTTACAATGATGTAAGGGTTTTTTCCTTCTCTATAAGGAAAGGAGCTTATCCAAGGAATATCATTCAGGGAAACAGTGAAATACTGTCTGATAATTATGTTTCCTTTGTTATTTAGTGCTATGGCTTTAATCTCCAGGATTTCTCCCTGTTATTGTTAGCTGCCAGGCAGCACCCTAAACAAGTAACTGAATAGAGGAAAGAGAATGTTAAAAAGACCAAACCAGTCAGTTACATGGAGAATAGGAAATGTCTTCCTAATAAATTAATGAGGTTTTCATTATAACCCTGCTTCTTTTCCTCTTTCCTCCTCACCCTCATTTAGTTTCTCACTGATCAAGGCTAGAATAGTAGCTCACATGTGTGCAAACGTGTGCTTTGAAAGTTAAAACTCAAAACTGAAAATTATACAGCCTGTATGAGGCTGTCTTAGGTGGAGAGAACATGAAGTTCAAAGGAATATGAAGAAAGCAATGTGATGTGGAAGTGGTTTCGGATTGGGATCATAGGATCACACAATGTATCAGATTGTTGGAAGAGAACTCATACCTGAAGAGATTGGTTGATTATATTTAAAGCAAACTATAAGCTGAGGTTGCTGCTAAATGATTCTGAGAAAATTCTGGACAAGTGAGTTGTGTTTAGAGTTTCACATATATAGTTATCTTCAAACAGGAAACTTAGAAGTAGGAATGTTGATTTCCTAATGGGTAGCCAAAGAAATATCTCAAAACATTACCCACCATCTAAGTATCTTGGTTTTCTTTTTCCCAGAAGAAGAAAAACAGGTGTTTGCTGGCAAGGATTCAAATCTGAATCCTTTTACTTTTGACAAAATATGACCCTATTTCTAATTGAAGCTGGTGTGTGCAGCACACAGGGCCCACAGCAGGGCGCAGAATCCTCAGCAGAAGAGAGCACAGCAAGGTTTCTGGCTGGCGGAGCTGGCACTGGGTTCGTCCTGCAAACCTTATCAGCATCCTAGTAGCATCAACTGTCAGGTATTTCAGGTGTTCTCTCTGGAACACCATGCCCTGTGATGCCAAGGAAATTGCTAGCTTCTATTCTGTGTGCCAAAATATTCACCTCCTTCACTTTGTCTTCTTTCTAGTTGCCAAGAAAGTCATTGGTTCTAAGCTAAAGTTACAGCATCTGGTTTGTAAAATATCTAGAAACCTCCTGTCATGCCAAAGCATTTTAAAAGAACATCTTACCCCTTCTGCAGGGCCTCAGCACAGTGCTGCACTAAGGATGGCTTCTCAGTCTGAAGTTCAACCCTTCCTCTGAATTATCTGAGATGGTCACTATTAGAGAAAACAAGAGGGATTGCTATCTGTGGGGGTTAGTTCCATTTTTTACATTTAGGATAACCTGGACAAGAGTCTTTTTTCTCATGATGATAATTTATAACAGCACAGTTCAGGAAGGAGGAGGTCATAAAACACAGAAAAGGCCAAAACCACCACAGAAGGACAGGTGACCTGCCAATATGGGACAGCCAAGGTAGTTGGAGTTACTGCAAGGGTGTCTCCACTTTGCAGTGGAAAATACACAGTAAGTACTCACAGAGACATTCTTAATAGGAGCTGGTTAAGTTGGTTACTCTCCAAAAGCAGAACCTACCATATATATATATATGAGCTGGTTTTCTTCCCAATGATAATTATTGCTGGGTAGGTTTCACCTTTGTGACTGTTTTGAAAACAAACCAAAAAACACCCCCTGTTAAAGTGTGCACAAATGTTTAGTGTTGTGACATGTGGGAGCCACTAAAATTAGCTGCACAGCTTGAGGAAAGTAGGCCTCTAGAGCAAAATCTTTTTAAACTTAAAAGAAAACATACTGTGTATTTTTAGCAAGGAAGAGAAGCACTTTTTGCAAGGTCTGCTCTTCCCCACTTTGCTGCTCTGTGTGTGTGTGTTGGTGAAGTTTTTTCATACTTTGGTGTTTGCCAGGAGTAAAAACATTAGCTAGTATAAATAATGTAATTCTATGAGCTGCTGTCTCTTACACCCACTGAGAAGCTGGTCCATTTTTTGAAGACATATATCTGGGCATATTAAAGTGACTAATCTTTCCAAAATGTTCTGTTCAACTGTTGCCCACCCTTCTGCTTCCCTGCTGCAGATTTGCACTTCTGAGCCTTGTTTTCACTTTATTTCATAATAATAAATAAACTGAGCATGCAAATCCACTCTATCTTCCTGACCTATTCCAGCTGCAGACTTCCCTTATTGCTTACCCCTTTTTGAGCTATGATTTAATTATTGGGTTTAGAAAAAAAGAAAAATATCGTGTCCCTTTTGCTATCCAGTTTCCAGCTGCAAATTCCCAATGTTATAGTCAAGATTTTCACCATATGTTTAAAATAAAGATCATCCTTTCCCACCCCTTTTGAGAGCAAATCACTTCAATGCAACCAGTTAGAATGTGGGGAATTAAATACCTAAAAGGCACAGAGGGGAAATGGCAGCATTCACAAAGATTCTCCAGTTCTTTCTCTCAAGCAGTGCTGCCTCACTGCAGCTGAGCGTGGCAGGATCTTAGTCCCTTAGGGCTGTGCTTTCAGCAGTCAGAATTCATGGGATGCTAGCCCTTTTCCTTCCACATGTGCACATAGAAAGGAGATTATTTTATCTCTTCAATCTTGCTATATAGTCATTAGCAACTTGTCTGAAGAAATACAAAGAGGACATTTCTTGGCATGCAATGATTTTCTGTGTTTAAAAAGTGAAAAATCTGCACTACTCAAAGAACTGGAAACAAAGATAACATTTTTGGAGGCATTGAAAAACCACATGTATGGCTAATGTCACTGGGAGATGTGGTTAGTGGCTGCTTGTTTGCAATGAAGCCTCCCATATCTAGGATGGCTAAACTATTGACTTCATATACCAGAGCTCCTTCAGCTGTGTTTTGCACTCCTGAGAGCCATCACATGGAAGGAATCTAGGAGTGAAGGGTGACACCAGATCCTGACAGCCAAACCTTTCTCTTGCAGAATGGTACAGGCTTGTCTAGGATGGTAGTACCTTAGTGGTAGTGGTGGGATTGTGAGCTCTAGGTGAGTGGTTGGAGTTGATCTCAAAGCTGTCTTCCAATCTCAGTGGTTCTATGATTCTATGGTCAGCCAGGTCACAAGCTATCTGTGGGCCATGTCACCTCAGCAGTGCCTTTGGTTTCCTGACTGCCATTGCTAGCAATTTAAATTGTCTGGGCAGCTCAATGGCTCACACAGGAACTGGCTACTGGCATATGTGGCAAACCTGTGGTGTTCTCCAGAGTCTAGGTTTTCACACCAGAATCACAAGATGTCTCAGCCCACAAGCATTGGAACAGACACTTCAGGCTGTTAGGCACTGGGTGGTAGATGGAACTGAGGGTGAGAGAGGATCAGCATCTTTGTCTTCAGGTGTGTGCTTTACTATTATCAGAATCACTGGCCTATTGCTTTTGGTGCCATCCTTCCCTTCACATCTCCATTTCTGTATCTGTTCAGTGTCAGCAGGTAGCAGCCCTCCCTCAGCATTCCACCTGGCCTTTCCATGCATGAGTTCAGAGTTCATAACAGAGAACACACCAGTTAATGGACTCAGATAATATTTAAGGCTCAGAAACAGCAGTCTCAAAAAACTGGACACCCTGTGTATCAGCAGGGGCAGAAACAATAAGCTTAATGCTGGTGCAGCCCTTGATTAAATGAAATAAAATCTTTTCTTATTGCACCCTTAGAAAGACCCATCCTGCCTTTCCTTCAGAATGGATCTGTTGTCCTCCAGCAAACGCCAGATGCAGTAGAGCTGGTCCTGTATCAAACAATCTGCCCCGGCTGAATTGCTGTCAAGAGCCACCTGCAGTATTTGCTCTCTTGACAATTCTTGGACTCTTGGCAAACTTTGTCTCTTTCCCAGTTGCACCTGGGGTGATGGAATAGAATCCCTCAGGTCTGTGCCAGAACCTATAACTGGAGAAGAACCAACTCTTACCTAGGGCTACAGACTAGCCATACATGGCACGAGCTGCTGTTGCAGTCATGGTCCACAGAGATGTTTCGTTTCAAACGGAATTGTTTGGAAAGGCTCTCTTGGAAAGGGCCACACACCTTGGAAACTCACTTCCCATTGCTGAGTGACAGCTGGCTGAGTTTGTTAACCCCTCATCAAATTTTGACTCCTAGTCTACAGGCTGTGAAGATTATCTGAGATTCTGGGAATGCTCTCAAAAGTGCAGATGTTTCAAATACAATTAGGTCAATACTGTGAGTGACTCACTGGCAGTGGATGCACGAAGCATATTTTCAAGAGCTTGTCAAAGATGTCTGGGGGGGAACAGGCTACATTTACAGCTACAAAGAAATAATGGACTTAGCAAGGCACCAGTATATTTACTTCATAGCAAGTAATCTCTGGAAAAACCTAATCTTTGCATGCTATAAAGTAGAAAAGAGCTACTGTTTATTTATAACACAATATTCTCCTGCAGAGCTCAAAGATATATTATTGAAATAGTATTTCCCTGGGTTTGGGAAATGAGGACTTGAAAATCATTTCCAAGATTAAAAATATTTAACTCAGTCCTTTTATAGTAGGGAAAAGTCTTCCAGGTCTTTGTAGTTATATCAATGTGTAATTTGGACCAAGAATAACACGTTAGTATCTCATAAAACACTAATTAACAAGAAAAAGAGGGCAGGAGATGTGGATTGCTTGGAGAAAATAATACCTTTTATATCTCCCTAGCCTTCCTCTGCAGTCTCAAATGATGAAAGAACAAATTCACCCCTGGTGTAAAATCAGTGATTTGAATGAGGCTAAGCTGGAAGTGAGGAGAATGGAAGGGATGAATTAGTCTTTCCTAGCTGAAGGAAACTGATAACTTATGTTTGTGTCAAAAAGATGAAAATAGTTTGCTGAGGTTTTAAATGTATTTACTTAGCAACTGTAATGACTAAAAGTCTTCTTCCAAACTACTGACATGAACTCCTCTGGGTGACTGTATGTATGTCAGGGAAAGTCTATCACTTGAATCGTTTACCTTGGCCCTCTCAGGCTGTTGCTGGGCTAACAGAAAGCAGACTGTCAAATAAGACTCACACAAATGTCACGGGCTGCAAGTTCAAATCCTCTGTTGAATTGTTAGGGTACCTCTTAGCTGTGGGTTGAATTTGATGCTAAGTGTACAGGATGAGTGCACGTAAACCCCATCTGAGCAGCATAACTAGGAGCAAAATTTGATCCAGTTTGATGTTTAGCTACGGAACAGAATGATATTCTTCATCTCCTGTTAAACAGGAGTCATCAGTTTTGGTCTGCATCTTAGTAAAGCAGTGAAAAATCAGTATCATCTGAGAATCTGGTCCAAAGAATGCTAAAAGATTGAAAAGTACCGCAGACAGCTCTGATACTGCAGCTGTAAGGTGGTGGGAGGTGAAAAGTGTTAACTGCATCTTTGCAGTCACATGTGAATTTGTTTGAGTCAGTCAGTTCAGTTCCCCTGGAAGAGGTAACAGCCCAGCTCATTTCAGATTACAGATATTCCTATCTATATAATCCCTAATCTGCTTGTGGGGCGTTGTGGGGACTTTAGGTAATGCAGCAGCAAACTGTGGTAACAGTAGCATAACTTCACCGGCTGCTTTGCCAACAAAAAGTACACATCAGTAAATCCTTCCCACTTGGGGATTGCCTGGAATAGGACACCTTGCCTTTGATTTTTCATGTCTTTGTGAAAGAAATGCAGGAACTTCACAGTTTGGTCACTGTCATACCAAAACCCTGAGCAGCAATTATGACCCTCATTAGCAGGTATGCAATTGCCAAAAATAACATTAAATAAAGAGCTGGTTGGCAGGGAGGAGATTTGCTTTCTCTGAGTGCAGAGTGATGTTTCTTCCCTTGAAGCTCTAGAAAGGGGAAACCATTTCACTTTTATTGACATAAGTGGCAGTTCCCCATTCATGCCATTGTGCCTGAGATTATACTGTGTCTTGATAAGATCTGACAAAGGTTGGTTATTTTAATCTCCATGCTATGGGGGTGTTGTCTCAGTGAGTGTAGTCTTCTAAAGGGGAGGGCCTCACTTCCTGGGTTAACCTGGTGAAACAGCTGAGGGTATCACAGAGGAGAGCACAATTCAACATGTGAAAGACTGTCAGAAGAGACCACTAATCCTCCTCAAGGTAATGGTGAGGTGCTATTAAAGGTCAGTGGGATGATGACTCTTAAGAACCACAGAGGTCTGTCTTGCACAGTGTGAAGTATTTATAGACCTGTTCCCTTAACCTGTGGAATAAAAGTATCCTTTACATTTTGGTGGAAGCAGAATTGATTTTATATCATGGAAAAGAGAGTACACAGTAAATTCTGAGTCACCAGAGGGTAGTTTGGGGAGTATCAAGGGTACATGTTAGCCTCCTACAATACTTAGTTTGCAAACTTAAAATTCTACTGACATCTTTGAGCTTTCTGCCAGTGTCATTCACTTTTTTGTTTTAAATTGAAATAATCAGAAAATGATTCACCTTCCTCATTTGCCAGAACCTCAGCTAAAGCAATATTTTGCAGCTAAGGCAATACATTCCAGCCTGCACAGTAAGTAAAAAGATTTGGATTGTTTGAAAGCAGGACAAGAGAGTTTCAAAGCCAAGGAGAAGTCCCAAGAAAATAGCAGCCTTTTGACTCCTGCCAGGGACTCCATCCATCAACAGTGTCAAAATGGATAAAAATAGTGCATCTTTCCATTAAAGTTCTGTACAGGGGAGGTAAACCAAGGGAACAGCAACTGTGTCACGGTTTAAAGCAGTTCTGACCACTGGAGGGCTCCTGGATTTTTCTGGCTGCTTGGATGCTGGACTATGCTTCTCTTCTGTGATCCCTATTCAGAGGAGAACCTCGAATAGAGCTGAGAACAGTGGTGAAGTAACCTCCTGTTGTGTAGAGCAAGCAACAAGGAAAATAGAGCACTTGTCTTCAGCTCAATAGTGTTAAAACTTCTTCTATCTGCAATCAAAAACTGGCTTTGAAAAGCATGACGATTCCTGCCTCTGCAGCCTGCAGCAGAAAGATGTTTAAAGCATGGAAATACCTGGCTGCCTTGGTGAAGGGGATCAGAGATTACACCAGTGACCCATTCTAACTCCAGCCCTTCTCTTCACTGAGAATCTGAACACCACCTGCACCTCTGCTCCCACACACCTCTAGGGATTGCTCAGCCAGCATGAGGAAGGGTGTTTGGTCTGTGCAACCTTTGTTGTCATACAAACAGAGCCAGCCCTGAATGTGTGTTTCCACTCATTACCAACAAAGATTAGAACTGAATCCTTGGCTCCACAGGGAATAACTATGTACGAAGTATGTATTAGCACAGTGACATAAATTAAATTCAGCATTTTGGAAATGGGATCTGAAGTAAAATTCTTGGAGCAGAGGATTTTCAAGAACTTTTGGCTCCCCTCCCCTTTCCTAGTTAGGGCACTTAACATAATGAGTCCTTGTATGTGATGGTGGCTGGAGCAGATTTGTGCAGACACAGCAAAAGAACATAGCTGTGTGGCAGGAATCCTTGGGGCTGCTGCTCTACAACTCCTGGGAAACTGCAGTGATACTGATATTTATTACTGAACATAGTAATATTACTGAAAGGATGGTCAGGGATAGGAAGAGGATGCCCAGGGAGGTGGTGGAGTCACTATCCCTGGAGGTGATCAAGAAATGTGTGGACGTGACACTTTGGAAGATGGTTTAATGGCCATGGTAATCTTAGGTTGATAGTTGGACTTCATGATCTTAGAGGGTCTTTCCAACCAATATGGTTCTATGACTGCTTTAAAAGTCCTTTCATGCCACATCTTTTAAGGAAAAGGGTCAAGAACTGAACTGAAGACTCTGAGCAAGAACATGGCATGTATGCTGCTGATGAGTTGCTAGTTAGGTGACGGGATCTAATTAAAAAAGAAGCACCCACAGGATTATCAGAGAGTCTCAGAACAGCTTTAGTGATGGAAACTATTGAATATTGGAATAATACACATTTCCTAAATCTGCTCAAGACAGGCTTCTCTTATGACAGGTTTGCATTACCAGCCCCTAGGAGCTCTAGCTGCAGATCAGGATCAGTTATGTTACACAAGGTAGAGACTTCAAAGAGAAAGATATTTATAAAGAATTGTACTGTCCAGTTAGGAGAGGATTAAATTTGAAGTTGAGGATGAAGAACTGGTGAGACAATACTGTCTGCTCTGAGAAATCATTGGGCAGAGACACAGCAGAAATTCTATTACCAGAGGCTGTCTAAAACAGCCTGCAGAGGCTTTCCCTTTACTGCTGATTTATCTTCTCTTCATCCTTACTGAGTCTGCTAACTCCAAGATCTTAGCATTGACTAGGTGTTGTACATAACCAGGATGTTTGTTTAAACTCTCTATCTTATTGTGGGTTCTTTTGCTAGCATTTCACTAGGGGCTTGTCATTTGAAATTCCTCAGCACCTTCCCAAAAGGCACAGAGAAGGATGCAATGCATTCTGCAATTTGTGTCCTTGCTTGAAAGTAATCAGGAAGATTATTTTAACAGCATCTTCCTCTGCCGAAGATGTGCTGGTTAGAGGATGACTGTACATGCTCTCTATGTTCTCTCATCCCTCAGGATGTTATTATTTTTAGTGTTATAAATATCAGAATAATGACTCAATGGCCTATTAGGCTTTCTTAAGCATTCTAAAGCACAGTGTGGTCGGAAGCGTCTTTGAACTTACCACTTCACTGATTTTTAAAAATATACCAAAGCTGACATTCACTCCTAAAAGCATCAGAGAAATACCATAGATTTAGCTGCTAAAAATCACCAGATCTAATCTTACACAGAGATCTCAATCATTCTCCCTGTGGATGGCAAAATGACAGGCTCACAGACCCTCTCTTGATAGAGGAAACAGACAAACATCTTCATTACTTCTCTGAGCTCATTTTCCAGAATAGGCACCAATTTTTCTTTCCTCATATGTTCATTTTATCTGCTTTTCAGATTACCCAGTGTCTGAATTGTGAGGATATTTGTGTAGAAACACAAAAGGACTTGTTCCTGCAAGGAGAGGATCTTAGCGTAGCTGTATAGAAGGATCTGTGCACCTGAGAGCTGTCCAGTTCCCACTTAGGCCATCAAGTCCTAAAATACACTAAAATACTTCTGTTTTCTGCTGCAGTGCTCTAAAAGCATCCAAAACTTTATCTGACATTTTGTACATTAACACTGCATTTCAAAACAAGTCTGCAAATGGCTCTGTCTTGACAGCAAATTGCCTGGGCTTCCACATGATGCTGGGACCAGTCTTTTTTTCAGTGGTGCCCAGCAACAGGACAAGAAGTAACAGGCACAAACTTGAACACAGTTCAATATAATGAGGAGGAACTTCCTTACTTTGAGGGTGGCAGAGCACTGCAACAGCCTGCCCAGAGAGGGGGTGGAGTCCCCATCTCTGGAGTCATTGAAAATTCACCTGGACACTGTCTTGTGCAACCTGCTCTGGGTGAACCTGCTCTGACAGGTAGGTTAGACTAAATAACTCCAGAGGTCCCTTCCAACTCCTGTCATTCTGTGATCTGCATCTTTTCTCTGAAAAGTTTGATCCAGTAGATGCAGGCTGCACAAGGCAGACACTGTATTTTATGTCAAAGTGCCATCAGTTAAACACTAGAATGACTGGTACCTGAGTCTTTCCCCTGCTAACTGAAATCCCAAACTGTTCTGTAGTCTCAAAGTGGAAATTCATCAGGAATCTACTGATGAGTTCTTAGCCTGGTAGGGTAAAAAGTTTATCATCAAATTCAAGTGATTTTTCCAACATCTGAGTAAAAGCTCTGACAACTGTTAAAGGATAATACCAGGCACTCATCCTCTTCACTTTAACAGAAAGGTCAAGACCCTTTACCATTTTTGAAGGGAAGATACAAAACTTGCCTCAGCAAGTGCTTTCAAGGCTGGTAAACTCAAATGTCAGCCTACTATAAGCCTCCTACAATTATTACAAGGGAAACCCCCTTAAGTTACTACTTTTGGTGTCTTGTTAGCTGATATGGTGGTGACCTTTGGCAGCCTTTACTTCTGTGCACTGAACAGAAGGAAATACAAGAAATCATTTAAGGACTCTGAGCTCCTTTCTGAGCTTGCCTAAAATCCAAGTGTGGCAGCAATGGGACTTGAATTCCCTAACCCCCTAACAATCTTTATTATATTTCAAGACACTTTGTCAAACCAGACCAAAAGTGGATGGTAACAGGTGGGTCTTCTGTCTGGGACTATTGCTTCTGCTTTTCTGAAAACTCTGAAAAATCTTTCTTCCCTCTCAGCTCTCTTAAGACAGAAAAACCAGATGATAACTTTCTTTTGTAAATGTTGGCATTGTAACAAAACTGATAGTTGATCTCTGTTTTGTTCAAAAAGCAAGAAAACAAACTAGATTTGGAAGGAAGGAATTTGTTCAGTAAGACAATGGAAACCCAGGACTTCTAGGTCCTTGAGAAAAGGTATTCATCTGTGGGGACTGTTAAAGGTTTCTCCTTGAAAACTCACTCCAGGAAAGAAGGAACAGGCTGAGATAATGTGACCTAGACAAATAAGCATACATTGTATTTCAGTAAAAGGGAATGACCCCTGCACAAACAGTGCTAAAAGGACTTCCATGCTAAAGCTATTTTGAGCATCCCAGGGATATGTTTAGTGAGGGCTGCAGCAGCAATAGCAAGGTCTGGGTAGAGTGGTTAAAACTCATGTTCCTGTAAGCTCATTCTGTAACTCTGAAAAATCACTTACCTCCTCTTGGATTTTCTCTCTTGTCAGTGATCTGTGCGTGGGGGAAATGCCAAAGCATTATGAGACTTCATTCATAAATATTAGCAAAGCACTTTCCAGCCCCTGACCTGAAGCAATTACAATTATAAAAGATCAAGACTGGAGGACTTTCTCTTTTTCAGTTTGCAGTGTTCTGCTATTGAAGGAATAAAGACAGAATGTACTTTAAATGAGGCAAAAGTGATGCTGTGTACAAACCTGTGTGAATTCAGTCCTCATGTGAGCTACGTTCTGAGAGCTCATGCTGATCATTAGTTTTTCATTTGGGTCTGAGACTTGTGTGGTGAAAAGAGGGAACAGGAAGCACCTCAGAAGTGAGTTGCAGAGCTAAATGCCAAGAGCATTTGGAAGAGCTGCGTGCTGTGTTATTAATCATATACAGGGAATAAGGAGTGAATCAGCAGTGGGTGGTGCCTTGGGGTTAGGAAAGTGGTGTCACCTGTTAGGCTTGCAGCCACTACATTTCAGCACAATTTCTTCTGGTTTCCATAAACACCCCATGATGTCGAAACTCCACTTTGTGTTGCTGATGGATATAGTGAAATTGAATCTGAACTCTGTGACTTTACCCATTTGGCAGAGGAACCACTTTAACTATAGAGGAAGTGTCAGTAGGAAATTGTGAAGTATTTATTTGAGTCTGTACTGTAAGAGCGTTTCCTGAACCACAGCTGTAGGGACAGGCCCAGGGTTTGCACTGGTGAGAGGGAAATGGAGTTCTCCACTTGGAAATAAATTAATTGAATGCCTATGAAACAAGAGAATTCCTCCTGTTATATGATTCCCATTCCAGTTCTCCTCTTGCTCTGGGTCATGTACTGTTGCTGCCATGCTTTATTGAAAAAGGTTTTTACACAGGGAAAAGTTTAAATAAAAGTAAAAAATGCAGGTAGGAGAGCACAATGTTACAGTATTTATACTGAATGTGAAGTGAATGGACTATAATGAGAGTAAATAATAAAAGAAAGTTACATAATTCCTGAGAGCACTGCTCTAAACAGCAAATGTTAAACACGTAGATCTGTGGTGTAAAGGAATGTACCAAGAAATTGGAGGCTGGAAGCAACTTCAAGAGATCATTTAGTCCATTCCCTTTCCCACCCCTAGTCTGATGTCATCTTCAGAAACATGTGCTCTGTCCCACCATACAAGTCCATCACTGGAAGCACTGAATGGCAGCAGAGCCAGTGCTGGTTCCTTTGGAGCTCACTGAAAATAATTTTTTTATTACAGTCCTCTGCAAAGTTTTCTAACAGCCTTTCCACCACCACCCTGTATTAGCTCTCTAGTTCAGGTTCCTTTTACCTGTACACAAGAATACCACTGCAAAAAAATGGTGAAAGCTTTTGCAAATTGTCCTCTTTCTACAGGACTCATTACTTCACTCTATTAGTAAATTGAATTGGCTTGGCAGGATTTCTCCCTAACAAATTCATGCTGGCTTTTATTCATTTCCTTCTTCTGGCTACAGTCCCTGGTTAGCCATTCTGAGATTTGGGGTTCTTTTTCCTGATAAAGTGTGCCATTCATTTTCACTTGAAGGTTGTGCTTGTTTCTCCTCTTATTTATGCCTGTCTTAAACAGCACTGGGTTTTATTTGCATCAGTGTAGAGGAAAAAGAAAATGTAGACCTCTGTCTGTGCTCTGACAAAAGTGTCAGGTGGCCTTACAAAGCTTTTACATGTAAAAGAAAGGGTAACAGAATTGAGAATGGAGTCTGATATGATGTGGCTCTGAAAGCTTTCTAAAGGAGAAAATGCATCTTCTGTCCAGCAGGACACTACAGAATTAAAAATACAAGAAGACTGGAATCCCCTGTAGAAGTTAGAGTTTTGTGATCCACAGAACTGGCTCATCAGTCCTGAACAGAAACTTCCCTCACCTTACCAATTTCTGAAGGGCATCCACCACAACCACATCCAAATCAGAGATGGTACAGAGTGTTTGAGATCTAATATCTTAATAGTCTATCCTTATTTGCTATCAGTACCAGCTAAATACACTTCCCCCTGCCCTCCCCTCTCCCCCCCCCCCCCCCCCCCCCCCCACTTTAACTTACTGGTTTTTATTCTGTGGTCCTTGTGTTTTGTTTGCTTGTCCCTGGCAGAAGTGTTGTGTCACCACCATCCCCTACAGCATGACTTTGTAGTTGCAGATATGCTGCTGTTGACTGATCCAACCTAGGCTTTAGAACAATGTGGGCTTTTTCTTCATGGAAATGATACAGTGAAATGTGTATCATCACCTCTCCAAAATCTGTGCAGTTTGATGTGTTTTGCTCATATAAAGAAGATTTGAAGAAGATAGTCTTCAAATACAGCAGCTGGTTTATAAGGTTAACAGGCAGTTATTAGTGCCTTGCTCCCTGAGCTAGAAAGGAGAAACACAAAATCAAATGGCTTCTTCAGAGAGATGTTGTGATGTGAGCCTCCCTTTGGAAATATAAAGATTCAGAATTTGCTTATTTTATGGCCTCTGTAATCACAAAGGAAACTGCTACTTGTTTATGTGCTGCTTCCTATTGCCAGGTAGGCAGTTTCTTCTCAGTTCAGAACGAAAGAACTTCTTGTTCTTTCTGTTGTGGTGGCACAGTTCCCACACGCTCATTTGCATTCCTAGATATTCATTATCATTTACAAAACAAAGAAGATTTCTGGTTTGCAAGGCTAGTTTTCATAATAGAAAGGAAAAGAGCCAAAGCTGTCAAAATGTGTCCTTTTTGCAACCTCCCACAGTTGTGCCAAAGGAAAAAATGATAACTGAAAAGCCATAAAGGAGATAATAATGAGGAATCAGAACTTCTTGTAATATTTAACATTTTTATGAGGAACCAGATACAAAATATATCATTTTATATATTCTGAGTCATTTCTCAGGGACTTAATCAGGGGAAAAAGGGGGGGGGGGAGGAAGAGAATGCAGAGCTGTAGCATAAATGTAATGATGATATGGGCAATGAATCTGTGTTAGTGAGCAGCCTGAGAAATTTGGGGGTATTCTGCAGAAATCATCCTGTGCTTTACTGTATCCCCTGATCTACACTGCTGCCTTTGGCCAGTTGTTCAGACTCTCCACAACAAGATTACTAGCCCAGGAGTGGAATGTTTGCTATTCTGTAGCCTACTCAGTCTGACCACAGATGAAGTCACCCCAAGGCAGCCATATGCTGTTCATCATGGAAATTACAGCCACTAAGTTTGGTTCTCCTCTCACCTGTTTGCAATGACTTAGAATTTTACAGCCAGAGACTTTCCTGCTGGGGTTTATTTATCCAAGAATCACACACACAGTAACCAAGGGTGTAGATTTATTGCATGTAATTAGCATGTATTAAAACCTTAGGTGCACATTCTTGTCACACTGTGACATGCGCAGTGCTCCAGAGAGGTGTTCTCCACACATGTTCATGCCATGTGCAGGCAATGCTGGGCTGTGACCGTGTGCCACAGCTTGCTGCCTGCTGCACCAATTTCTTGTGGAAATTAGGAGTTAGTCTTCCCCAGGAGCAACACTTAGCTGAGATGTTTTGCTCACAAAAACTGATCAGCAATTTTCAGGGAGTGAGGTCAGAGGTCACTGCAGAACTTCATTGTTCTACTGACTAAGTTTGGAGATAGGTTTCTAAACAGGGCTTTCCAAACCAGATTTTTAACTGACAGGCCTTTTATTTTCCTCATGACATTTTTAATTAACTGTCTTGCTCATGTAATTGCATTTGAGCCTAAGAAACTTGCACTGTACCTGGTAAGCCAGACTCCAAAAGCAAACAACCCTCTTTCCCCAATGAGGTGCTTGTTTTCAAAGCTAACTTCACACAGACCTCCCCAGAGCTGGCAGTACAGGATGTCTGTGCTGGGCACTCACCACGGTGGCTTTTCTTAGACCACTCCTTCACTTCTTTCAATGTAAGGATTATAGCATATAATGTTCTCCTTTCCCCATCTTTACCTTTCTGTATGTCAGGGCTTTCCACTCCGGTGCAGGGGTCCCGCATCCATGGACAGCACTGGACTTACTGCCCAGGTCCATACTGCTCATGCCTTGAGCACCTCCCTGCCATATGATGGAGGTGGTGGGCTCTGAGGAGTCCAGAGGGATCCTTCCAAAGGGGAGAGAGCTGCTGACAGCTCAGGAGCCATCTGGCCTGCATCTCACTCTGAGAACACTCACCAGTGATCCTCTGGGACTGGATGTTGCCAGGCATGGGAACAAGGCACACTGCTTCCCTAGGAGGCTGTCAGACCAACTGTCCTTCCATAACACTCAGGCCCTGCCCTGTAACCAGGTCTGCTGTCTTGATTCTGCCTCTCTGCTCTGCTCTGTGGAGATGACCAGAGATAGTTCCCTCTCCATTCTCTAGCTGCTTTCCATCTCTGATCTCTTGCTAAACCTGTCAGTTTGTAATGTGTAACCTAGGCACTGGTGCTGGGCAGCACACAAAAGATGCATGTTGAACTGTAGCAGTTATAATATGCATATTTGTCTGAAATCTCCTTCCTTCATGCTCTGCAGAGGAAATTGAAATAATACAGAGACTAAAATACATCTTGCACAGAAGGGTAGCTAACCAGTGATTTTTTTTTTTTCCCCCTAAGTGAATCTTTCTTCCCTTCCTCAGTAACTGCATCATCTGCAGGCTGCCTCTCTTCAGTCCAGAGATTGCTGTATTTCAAGGATGAGTGAGGAAATCTCTTTATATAGTCTGTGAATTATTTGGTCATGCTCTGCCAAACCCAGCCTGGCAGAAGGCAGAACTTTTCTCTCTCCATTTTGTATGAATCCCTACCTGAGCTATGGAGGATACTTTGGTATAACACAAATATTTACACTACTATCAAGAATATTCCCTTTCTTTTCCCCTTCATTTGTCTCCACTCTGCAAACACACTGGATTGTGTAGAGTGACTGGAAGCAGTTATCCAGGACATTGTTTAGTTCAGTCACTCAAGCTTTGCTTTCAGTGCTGGCTTTTAATGAGAAAGATTCTCCTAGCAGGTGTCTTGTCTAAGTACTAAACACAAATACTGGAGAAAAACCCAAAGCTTGAAAGACAACTTTTTGTTATTATTTATGTAGCCTGTTGTTCTTCCTAGCACACATACTAGTATTTGCCACAGCTGGATAACATAAGAAGTGGAAGCAATTTGACCTGACAGTTCTCAAATGAAACACTCTTCCAACATACTCAGTAGCCCTAAGATCTCACTCTCTCCTTGTAAAAGAGTCCAGTTATCTCCCAGCTAATGAGGTCTCACCCAGTGGCACCAGTATTACACCATAAGTGGCTTTATAGAGCAGAATTCCATAAAAGAAATCCAGCTGGGTAGCAGAACTTGGTACCTTTATAGGCATTGAATTCTACCCCTTAGGGGTTCTTTCCTTCATTGGATTTTATGGGTTTGGCAGCCTTTAAATCTGTTGATGCAGTTTCTGTCTTCCAGAAATGCTAATGAAACCTGGTCCCAATAAACAAATACAATGACAAGAAAGACCTTCCAGCTTAACTACTCAAGCAATGTGATTGTTTAAGTGTGGGTTAAGGAGAGGAGACAGTCACCAGGCAAAGTGACATTCTCTGCCATGATTTGAAAGCAAACATTGAGTCATTGCTGATAAAGTCGGCCAGTGACACAAAGACTTGTGGAATGGAAAATAGTGATGGGGACAGGGCAGTCATCTGGTGCTCTCTGGGACTTGGGGGAGCTGGATCCATGGGTGTAGAGTATGACTAAATACTGTCAGATCCCTAGCTGCTCATCTAGCACCAAAACCCATCAGTCACTGATTTCAGTGAGGGCTTACCCTAAATTCTTTTAAAGAGTGGTAAGTAGACATCTGGAGGTAATTTGATTCCATAGCTATCACCACTCCCCCCCCCCCTCCAACCCTAACACACATGCCCCCACGCCCCCACTCCCCCATTTTATTTCAGTTTGGTTGTATGTCAAACCCTTGTGTTCCCTTTGTATAGAGGATTTGCAGGCAAAGAGCTGAGTGTGCTAATTAGTATGAGGTGAACTCACTTTGCACTGCCTTCCCTGCTCTGCCTCTGGAGTTAGGAGACCAGGAGTGTGCTAACTCTCCCCCATGGTCACAGACCTGGCATGAAAAGGCTGGGGCAGCAAACCCAAAACTTCTACATTTCAACCAAATGTGGGCAGCCACAATGATTAACTTCCTGCCAGCGGTTTGCCAATTTCCTTAATTCTGATGTGGGGAGACCAACTTCCTCAGCAGTCTTACCCCAGATCTCTGCTTCTGCTGCCAGTCCACTCTGTACCTAGTCCAGCAGCACGATTGGGACCATTTACATCTAGCTGGAAATTATGTACATAAGTCATCCAGTTCAGGAGATGAGGTGAAATATATGTCTGTGCTAAACTCTGCAAATTGCCTCTGAGAGGAACTATTGACTCTTGCTGCTTGGAGTTGGAGCTTTAGTTTATAACTCTTTTTCCCTGTACAATTTTATTATAGGATACTTCCAATGCCTTACTGTATTCCTGTGTTTGTTTTTTTCCACAGTAAACACATAGTCGAATCTGTGAGAAGCTCACTCTGCTCTCCACAGGTCCCTTCCATCCTTAACAATTCTAATTCTGGGTCAGCTTCCAAAAGCTGCATTTGTTTATTATTTCAAAAAGCAGACATGTAGGCACATTAGATTTCTTCAGAGTGTTTCTACCTGCGTTTCTGAGGTAGAGATTCCCACAACTGGCTTACTCCCAGGGTTTACTCTGCAGCATGACCTGTTTGAAACTATATCAGTGTCAAATGAAAGAGTATTTGAGAATATTTCTGACACTGAAAATTTCTCTTGATATCACATATTCTGTCATCTACAGTTGAGGAAGGATTATAATCTACAGCTATTCTCTTTTAAGGTCACCAGCCTTGTAAAGTCTCACAAAACTTTGAAATCTGCTTTTTTCTCCTGCATTGTGTTTGCTCTGTTCTTCTTTTCCTTCCCTGCCACCACTGAACACACAAATGGTAGTTTTTCTTCCCGATTCCTCACGGTGCATTCTGATGTATAGAAGATGATGATGCTTCTTGCCTCTAGTAATAAAGGAAAGGTTGGTTAATATAAGCGATATAATGATGTTTTAAACTGAATACTGTCTCAGAAAGGGATGTAAATCTTTCTAGTGAAAGGTCCTTCCTACAGAAATACCCAAGCTGGATTATGCCTCAAATATCTGTCTTAAAAGCAGTTCAGCTGCTTGACTTGTGAACTGGAAAATAGCTAAGGCTGTAAGAAACATGATTTCATCAAAGTTCCAAAATATGGACAACAAAAACACCGTAGCAAAACACTCATTTTAAAATCTGAGCAAGGACATCCTGTATAGACCAGGGCAAATCCTCTGAGCAAGGTCTCATAAATATTCCTCATAGGAAACACAGAAATGTCTCTTGCCTTGCTCATTGCTCCTGGCAATGCCTTCCTCCAAATCCTGAACTTTTAGTTCAATATCTGACTGTCAGATATTTTGGGGCAACATGTTGGAATGAGCAGTTTATTTTTGTCTGATGAACTGTGAAGGATGAGTACTTAATAGGGATGATTTGGAAGCAAAACAAATACACTCTACAAAATACCAATTTATATTTGAGTTTCCAAATCTTTCAAAAAAAAACAACTTGCAGAAGAGATTCTTAGCCTGAGTAAAAAAATAACAGAAACCATTTTATTTGGTAAAGGTGATTCAAACAAATACCATTGTTTGCTCATCTTCTGGTGTATTTTCACTTAGGACTCTGCTGCACCCATGAATACAGAGCTGATAAAACAAACCTGGATATATGAATCTGGCATTTTTGTGCTTGAACCTCCTTGTCAGAGCAGGAGGAACATGAAGTTTGTCAGATTTTCTAATGCAAGCAATGTCATTGTGAGACTGTAGCAAATTGCTGCTACCTCATGCACTCAGTATTTGAGCCAAAATCACTTTCCTGTGCTCGTGCCGTTGACTTTGAATTGTTATTTACTCTTTTGAAAATCTCCTGGGGGTTAGGCTGGATTGCTCCAAATCCAAGCAAATCCAATTTGCTAAGACAAAGTAAAAAACTTAATAACTGAATAGTGTGGTTTGCTTTTTCTTCATTGTCTTGCCACTGTGAACGTTCCAGAAATATTCCTGCCATTAACTTCTGGCTTCCTCTCTCTCTCTCCTTGTTTTTAAAACCATTACTCAAAACACATCCCATTTTTGCCACTGCACGAATCTGAATGCCTGTGGATTTACTGGGTGGTGAAAATGCACAATGTTAATTCAGTATTGAAATAATGAAACCTTTCGTATTGGACATAACAGCAAGCCATGCTGTTTGAATGGAAACTTGACATTAGCTTCAGCTTTGTCTCTGACAGTCTTGCCACATATTTTGCCCGACAGAGCAGACAATATGTCTTGTGCTCAAATTGCTCAATAAAAACCTGGGATGATATTGGGCTTGGTGCACCAGAACCAGGATGTTGTTACAAAGTGGGCAAATTGCTGTATCTGTCTGCAAAAGCAGGATGCCTTGTGCTTCCTTGTTAAATATTTAAAAACTTGGCTGCTTCCAACATGCTACATCAAGGCTTTGCTCACCACCTAGATGCTTCCTTTTGGCAAGGACCACTAGCTGATGGGGCACAGTCCTTGGGCCCCTAGGAAATAAGAGCAGCCTTGATTCTTGAGGGAAGGAGAATTCCAAAACAATTGTGAAGTTATTAGCTAAATCAACATGTGGTGTGCCCACTGAAGAAATGTTCTTTGCTTTTTCATACTAGTATTGCAATGTATTTCTTGAAGTCAATACTTACTTGAAGTCACTAGTCTGTATGTGGGCTGTTAGACTTCCCCAAAAGTTGAGACTAAACCAATTCCCATTGGAAGCACTGAAGAATGTGCACTTGGTAAAAATATAACACCAACCACACCACACCATTTTGTGTAAATCAGGCAAAAAGCAAGAATAAAACTGTAAAGAGGAGAATGTAGAAGGAGGTAGATTAAACATCCTTGTTTATTCTTACCCCCAGTTCCTCCCACTGCATTGATGTTTCCTGGCCAAGACTGAATATCTAACATTCATTTCCTCTCCAGAATTACTGCATACCCTGCTCCTGAAGTAAAACAAAATTCCTTTGAATAGGTACACATGTCTTGAACCTTCTCCAGTAGAGAAGGATACCAGTAAAGAGGTGTAGCACTGTTACTGCTCACAAAACAGGCAGCTGCTATAGTTGGACACTGGAGCCAGAGATGATTTATTAAACTGGCATGTAGGTCAAATCACATTTTTAATGGGAGGTTTCCATGGCTGTATGTGGATCAGAGCCTTCTGTGTTTCTGAGGCAGATTTTCTTCTGATTTCAGCTGTGCTTAATGACTCTTAAATGTCCTAAGGCTCTTGGTCTGAATATTTCTGAACATTTCAACTAAGGCAGAAATGCTGTAGGTGGATCGTGAATTATTGCTGCTCAAAGGGAAATATCCCCTACTCTCACCACTGTACACCCCTCCTCTTTACCTTGCACTGTCACATTCATCCCATTTGACCAGAACTAGCCTAAGAAAAGGTTGGACCATGCAACAGTGTCAAAGCCACCCTCTGTGGTGGCAGAAGTTCAGACTGCCTCAGCGATGTCAGAGACCTTGCTTAAATGCCTTTAAGTAGAACCACCAAGCACTTCGAGCAATTTGGCTTTGTATCAGTTGCATAAACTCAACCCTTCCCTTTCCTCTTTTCTTTTCTTTAAAACAGAGGAACAATCTGGACAAGCTTTCTGTTTGACTCACTATTGTCCATGCTTTGCCCTCAGCTTTTTACCACCCAGACAAATGGCAAATCTCAAAGAAGTGACACCCATTCCGCTTTCTTCCTCTCTTCCTGCCTTTTAGCAAAGACTGCTGGATGCAAAGTGGCAAAGCTCAGGTCTGAATGGAAAAGCCTCCACCCATCTGTGCTGAGCAGGAGGGGTGGGTTGAGATCTGCTTGCAGGTTCACTGTCATTTTCAAAAGATTTCTTGGGGCTGACAATCTGCTTTGACTCACAGCAATGAATGCTGGCAGCTTTCTGGGTAATGTTTCATCGGAGAATCAACTTCAGGGGAAGAGACCTGCCTGAATGACATTCCTGTCAGCTGGATTTTGGTACCCACTTTGTTTTAGGGAACTTGCATCTCACAACAGGAGGCTCTTTTACTGAGCAGTTTGTTGACTTTAATAAGGAAGACATTTCCAGTGCAGGTTCCTGTTATTTTTATGAGTTCATTAGTCCAGTCATGTAATTACCAGGGTTCTTCTGGAATCTTTCAGAAGAATTCAGAGTTTCCCTAACAGTTTGAAGATACCAGGATTTTCCCTTTTGTTTGAAGGAGTGTTGTATTGCTGATGATCTGATAGAGATGGGCGACCTACAAAGTGTACAGAAACGGACTGGAGAGGAGAAGGCAGGGCTCGGAGAACACAAAACAGAGCACAGAGAGGCTGGGATACACAGAAAATGGTGTTTGATGAGAAGCATCTTGATAGACTCAGAAGCAGCAAAAATTTAGGCCAGCTATGAAAGTATTGCATATATGAGTAACTGCAGAGACTGCACCCCAAACGGGCCCAAGGAGATGGATGTGGTTTGTGACTCTCACAGATCCATAGCTGTAGTTCAGAAGTGCAACACAGGTTTTACTGGAGGTTTCCCATTACAATAAGAAAGCTTCTCAGTTGTGATGAGTGTGCAAAGAGCAGTTAAGGTTCAAGTTGTATTTCCAGTTAGACATGGTGACTAGAAGAGTGAGCATAGAGGAGTGAAAAATGTCAAGTTCAGAGTCAAAGAGTCAAGCTCTAAAACCCTGAGAGGTTTTTGACACTTGGAAATTGTGGGCCACTTTTGGGACTGTTTTGAAAGGTTCCCTCAGCTCTGCAGCATCACTTTCTATTGCTTGTACACAGTTATGGTACAAGCAAGCTATTTCTTGCTCCAACCACTGCTGTGAAATGATTCTGTTTGCCCTGTGAGGTAATTCCATGTAAGTCATCCCAAGCAATCGGTACTTTTCAGGCACTTCAGTCGCTGCTAACCCTGGAGACTAAAAAGCTATCATTATTCACAGAATAAAATCAGCGTAATAACCAGCATGGTCCTTCATATTTCCTTGCTTTACTATAGTGTTGGTTCACAGGGAGTACCTAATATTGCTTCCAATTTCATTCCTTACATACCCTCTTAGAATGACAACAAGCAGAATACTTACACTTTGTCATAAGCCCTCCAGGAATTACATTTACATCTGTCAAATGATTTTACATACACTGGAAGAAGCACTTCAAATAATGTTACATTATAGTCAGCAGCCATAACTGGGTGCCACCCAAAAAGGTCAGTACAAGCATTTTAGGCTCATTTAAATGCATTTTATTGTGAGACTTGCTTTAAGAAGTGAAAGAAATCTGTTGCACACAGACATTATGCTTCACAATTGAGTCTATACACTGTCTAGGACATGCAGTGAATTCCAAATGGCCACTATGAGGAAGCAGTGTGAAAAGCAGACATTATGACTTACATTTGTTATCAACATGCGTTTTAAAAGATATATCAGGTTTGTATCTTAGTGGTACAAGTGGAACAGCATTTTCTGCCACTGTAAACATGATTATATTGCTTAGGAAGTCTTAAACATATTAATCTGCTTCCCTTACTTTTTGACTAGAATAAAACCTTTATTTAGAATAAACCAAACCAGGTTGGAAGAGACCTTCAAGATCATCATGTCCAACCCATCAACCAATCCAACCCACCCAAACAGCTAACCCATGGCACCAAGCACCCCATCAAGTCTCCTCCTGAACACCTCCAATGACGGCGACTCCACCCCCTCCCTGGGCAGCCCATTCCAATGGGCAATCGCTCTTTCTGTATAGAACTTCTTCCTAACATCCAACCTGAACCTCCCCTGGTGCAGCTTGTGACTGTGTCCTCTTGTT
This sequence comes from Melanerpes formicivorus, assembly GCF_026170545.1. Lineage (NCBI taxonomy): Eukaryota > Metazoa > Chordata > Aves > Piciformes > Picidae > Melanerpes > Melanerpes formicivorus. Next base: position 1,803,541 of record NW_027142379.1, on the reverse strand, counting down.
CTGGTACTGGCTGCCTGGGAGAAGAGACCATCATCTGCCTGTCTACAACCTCCCCTCAGGTAGTTGTAGAAAGTGATAAGGTCACCCCTGAGTCTCCTCTTCTCCAGGCTGATGTGTTTTGTATGCACATCTTACATATGTGGATGGACTTTATATGATATATATATACCTATAATTCAGATAATAAATACTTCTGGGGGTAAGTGAGGCCCTATTTAATAACAAAGTAGACCACATATAATCTTCTTAGACTTCGCCTCTTCCCTTAATACTAGAGTTAAGAACTTTCATTTGCGCTAAGGAGTCAGTGAAGCACTAAACCTCAAGTGGGAAATTATATCTAAAATCCAGCTTCTTAGCAACAGAAAACAAGGACAACAACAAGTCATTTACTCTTCAGTGTAAGCAAATCTCAGCAAATCTATCACTGTAGTGAGCACTTTCAAAGGTTGCTAAAGAATACTTTGAAGTAGGAGAGAGACACTAAAATGTGAAAAACCCTTACATCTCACATACATTTTTGTCAGGAGCAAACCCATCTGCTATAACTTTACAGGACAGTTCTGAAGGATTTCTGTGCTACTGAAAATAAAGTGCAAAAAAAACCCCAACCAAACAAAAGCCTAAAGTAAATGATGGTCTGGAGAATCCTCGTTAAAAGAATGTTTTATAAATGATTTGAAGTGAGATCTGTAGGCTTGGTGGTTTTCCCAGAAAATTATGTACTTTGTGAGCTGCTGCTTTCATTTTTTCACTCAGCTTGGCATTTTTTCAAGAGTATTTCTGTATGCAGGTGCTAATCCAGTCTATAGCTGTAACATGGGACAGAAAACTGAGGGCATTATGCTGCTTTTAAAAAGCAAGGAAATGGTACATCTACCCAAAAGCAGTATGAGATTTTTAGTCTTTAGAAAAGTAAACATCCCCGTGGTTAGCAAAATAAGCATTAGAATGATTAATAAGTGTCTCTTCATGGGGAGGAGATAGAAAACTGATTTTCTCAGAAACCTCAACTAACAAGCAAGATCAGATCATTCTAATATTTGGAATTATTAACATAGGTTCCTATTTTGGACTGCATCCTCCTGCTGTGGTAAACTCCAGCTACAGAAAGGGAGCTAAGGAAATAGGAATGACAAGAAATAAACCTACACTGAAACACCTTCTGGATTGTGCTCAACTAAAAGGTGACCCTGACTCTTCCATAAAAACATGGAAATTGCTTTAGGGTCATATTCTAGCTCACCCTGGAGGAATCTATAGGCTTGGAGCTTTCAATTTAACTGGATAAACAGACATATTCACAGGCAGTCAACTACCTTTTGCACCTGCCAAAATACATTGGAAATCCTGTGACAGTAGGGTTTTTGGCAAAAGTCAACATTTTGCTTCCAGACATGGCCAGGCCTAATAGGAACTGAGGTGCAGAAAAATGGATTAAACAAACAAATAATAAGAAGAAAAAGACTATATGGGGTTTGAATCTGAGAATTTGCTTCTTGCTTTTTGGATTGTTTAGACTGGTTTGTTGCTCATGTTGTCATTCCCAAGTGGCTTCCACTCCTCCACACTTCACTCCAGACAAGCAGAAAAGGCACAGTATGAAATGGACCTCTAGCTTGATATCAGAAAAGAGAAAAAAGGGGAAAAAAGAGAGAGGCTTTCAACAGCAATCATTGAAATCTAGTTTCTTTGAAAAATGCAGGAGTATAAATGTACAGAATGTCAAATGGTTGTTGTACACCCATGGTTAGGAGACAATTGGGGGAAATTTCCTCACCAGGAAGGTTTGTGGCAGTCACATAAGGACAAAAGCTAGTGCAGCTCCAGTGAAGTTACACAGACGTAATTACAACAGTGTAATTTACCTAAGCTTTCAGTTTCAAGTTTGTCCACCCAATTTTATTTCATTTCAGAATACTTCACCTCTTGTCCTGGCCCTTCCCCTCAGCAACCTGTTCATCTCTAGACAGATGTGCACAGAAGCTGTTCTAAAAGTACTCTAAAATGAAAAGTTAGAAGACATTTATGTGGCCTATCCTATTTAATCTTAGAAATGTTTCTTTATACAAAATCACATGTTTTGACTTGGTCTCCAGTTATTTTGTAGCTATCAAATGGATTAGGGGATGGAACACGAGGAGCTCTGGGATTTGAAGCCAAGGTGTGCATAGGTAGCTTTGTAGAAAATTCCAGCTTAGCTGTGGGTCTGATACAGAAAGCTTGTGCTGCAGCAGCGTGTTCTGGAATCTCCTCAGCACAGCCCAGCCATGGTTTGTGCTGTTACTGCTTTAGAGAATTAACTGTGAGATAAGGCACACAGGGCTTGAGGAAACTTTCTGGTGTTACTGTTTTAAGAGTAAGAACATTTGTGAGCACTCTTATATACACAATTCCAGAGCTGAATTGCTACAGTTTTTGTCTGGGTTTATTTTGGCACCAGTTTAGATGTTATGGTCTACAGCATTTGTTTATTTGCTTAGCTCATGTCCTGAATTTACAAAACAAACCTTCCCTTTCCATTCAGTCAGTTGCTTTTCTGAAAATCACCACCATTGTGGATTTGTGTAACAAGCTAACAATTAAAACCTCTGTGTTTGTGTGGATTTTTCATAGCTCTTCTAGTCTTATAGTAAATCTCACAGACTGAGATGCTGAGCATATAAAATCAGCCAGAACTTTGCACTGGAACATCCTAGGATCTCTGCTGTAGTGAATTCCCTGAAAGGAGACAAAAATGATTTTACAATCCAAACCCCACAAAAGATTTATTAAATATAAAAATAGGAATTCTTTTAAATAGGCCTTGAATATAAACTCAACAGGAAAAGAAAAAAAGATTAGTTTACACACAAGCCTCTCCCTGCCCACCAAGCCTTACTAGGCAGCCCTAGCTTGTGGACTGGATTTGAGTGGACTCTGAAACTTTCTGACTGGCAGCACTACACCACGTCCCTCAGAAGCTTCTCTATCACATATTTGCTTCCACTTGTATCTCATTTACCTTGTGGTATGAACCTTATCTCCTCAAGCATGCTCCCACAGCCCACCTGAGTGTTTCTCCCTCACAGAAGAAACCACCTGATCTAGTCATTTCCTTAAGGAATGTAAGACAAGGGCAAACGTAACAGAACAGTTTAAAAAACAGTTGTTGGTTTGTTTAGAGTTTTTTAATGTTTGCCACACTGCTTTTCAAAAGAAGATGAAGTCTTTGTAAGCACAGACTAAAAGATTAAAGCTTAGAAATAATATCTCATTTTCCTACCACGCAGAAATTGAGCTGTGAAAGTGTTGCCCTGTTCCCAGCTTTGCAAACGACTGCAGGGAAGCCTTGAGATGTTTGCTGAAAGCCTGAAAGAAATGGTTGTGTTACAGAACTACTGATTTCTGGTCGATACCGTGCACCATCTTGTTCAAAAGATGATTGAAAGAGGACATCTTCTCTTTCTCTGGTATGACCATCACCTATTACTGCTTTTCTGGGGGCAGCTTCACTGGTTTCAAGCTCGATTACCTTCACAGAATGTCTCCAAAGGTCTACCTCAGGGAAAAGGAAAACTCTTTCCCGCTGTTTCCCAGGATGCTGGCAAACATCTATCTTGTCTGCTTTACTATATTCTGGATTATAATCTTGCAACTCAGATTTATTATTTTTTTTCTTTATGATGTGTGTAAAAAGAGCTGCTGATAATTTTTATCTTTTCTTTACCACAATTTTATTCCTAATTCCTCCAGCAAAAGGGGAAAATCTGACGGTATGGTTCTCATCACTGAAGTCAAGCTTGTGTCAGCCTTTCCATTATACAAACCCTTCTTTTCAAGAGTCTCAAATTCAGCTGTAAAAATTCAGTCTAGGCTGGGTACTGGCAGATTAAGGCTGTGCATGGGATGTGTTGCTCTTAATAAAAATATTTCAAACCTGCATGTGATTGCCTTTGTGTTTGTGAAGCCTTTGAAAGACCTGTCAAGCTACACTTAGAATGCTCTGTAGATGCTTGCAAGATCAGTTTTCAGGGATGCTGAGTGTTTTTAGTTCTCAAATGGCTGCAATTGCTCAGGTTTGGATTCTCATTATTTTTCTGACATATTTTGTTCTCCTGATTTTCATTTCTGCTGTGTTGATCCTCCTACAACAATCCAGAAAAATGCTTTCTTGCTTTTGGTAGTGTGTTTGCATTAAGAAGGCACATTCATTTTGTATTCACTTCTGTTCCTATGCTAGTCTGAAATGAAATAGTTCAGGATTCTTTGTGTTGGATCCTAAGTAGTGCTGTCCTAACTTTGACAGTTAACTGCTACAAAGAAGTGGGACAGGAATAACTTTACTGCCTCTTTATTTTTATGGTCAAGAGCTCTTACTCTGGTCTGATTTCCTGCCAGATTTTACCCAGTAATTCCTTCCCCCAAATCAGTCAGAAGTGAAGGACAGGAGGGATACACCTCCAGGTGCTGACCTTGGGATCAAAAATCAGTTTAGGTCAGGGGTTGAGGGAGGTCATCTCTGTTGTCAGACAGCAAAATAACAGTGGTGATTAATGTGCAAAGAAGGCAAAGATGGGAGAAGGTGCGCTTCCCAGCAGCAGGTGGTCACAGATAGCCCTTGCTTAGAGAGTTATAAGGAAAAAAAATCAATGTATTCCTCTGTCTGGGGATTCTGCTTTGGATGGGTGATGGCAAGTTTGAAAAAGTTCTTAAAACAGGACCTTTAGTGTTTTACCTTTTTTTTTTAATCCCTGATGTTGGTCTCTCCATCTAAGCAGAGAAGTATTTTACACAGATAACCACTGAATCACTTGTAGAGGAAGGAAACAATCCATGAGATTAACCCTGCAGAGTGGGCAAAATGCCAGAGGAGCGTAGGTCACAATTCAATAAGCAGTTAAGCATATGCTGAAGTTTATCCCTTTCCACCAAAGGACTTACATGGGCTTAGCTTTAAGTATGTGCTTACATCCCATTGAAATCACATGATGAAGTGCTTTGGTGACTCAAACCTACAGTGGGACAACCAACAGATAGCATTTTGCCAGACCAGAAAATTATTGGTAGATTACAGGTTATGTATTTACTGTCCCCACATGATTCCTCTTCAGTTTTATCCTCTCTGCACCAGTAGAGCCACTGAGATTTCATGTTATCATGAAATCAGCTGTTAAGGGATAAAGCCTCACTTCTGCCTTGCAGCACCTGAAGGGATCCTACAGGAAGGCTGAAGAGTGACTCTTCATGAGGGTGCCTATCAACAGGACAAGGAGGAATGGTTTGAAGAAGAAGGAGAGTACAGTTAGACTGGATCTTAGGAGGAAGCTCTTCAGTATGAGGGTAGTGAGACTCTGGAATCAGTTGCCCAGGGAGAGTGTGAATGCCTCCTCCCTGGGAGTGTTCAAGGCCAGGTTGGATGAGTCTAGTTGAGAGCAATCCCTGCCCATGGCAGGGAGGTTGGAGCAGATGATTTCTAACATCCCTTCCAACCTCAGCCATTCTGGGATCCTATTCTTTTTGCTTCAGTGCAATGCTTCATGGTGCTAAGGAACATGGTTTAGCACCAGAGTTGATAGTTAGATAATGGTTGGGCTCAATGATCTAAAAGGTCTTTTCCAACCGAAGTGATTCTGTGAGTCTTTAATTCTGCTATTTTCAGTCCTAAAGTTTTATATTTCTTTCTTTTGCTAATCCACATTTTCTCCCTGGCAACCTCTCTGTGTTCTACTGTACTTCAAACAATTTGCCAACTAAATGAGTGTTTGAGGCTGATTTAATTACATTAGCATGAGATGCCAATTAGATATTTGTAGGAAGATTTTGCTGGATGCTGTTTCTTGAATAGCTGAACAAGGCACATTTGCCAGCAGTTACTCAACTCCAGTCAGACTAACAATGACATAAACCATATCTCTTACTGCACGTAGTCACTCCACTTGGAGAATAAACAGTGGATGCACTTTGGTTCAAATGGTCTCTTGTTTTAATCATTACAAAAGATAAACTCCCCAGAAACGTCCTCATTTAGATGTATTTTGCCTTCATTTTTGGATGAAGCCTTGGCAGATTGACCATTTTTAGAGATGAGAATTGGGTAACTCAGAGAAAAGGACTGGAAGGCAGCTTCCTTAAATTCTCTCCCAGCTAGGCTATTCACTCAGAAATAACATATCCAAAACTCTGTTTATTCAAGTTAGCCAGAGATAATGAGCAAGCCCAGCTCTTGCAAAGGCCAAGATTGTTACAGATTTCCCAGTTTACTTCCAGGTTTTATGCCATGAGTTTCAAGAATGAGATTGAAAGTTAGTTCTGACATCCACTCAGGCTGCCAAGTGATAATGTTCTAGTTGCAGTAGTGGCTTTTCTTCTAGTAATTCCCACTAAATCCCATTTACAATCCCAAGAGCTACAGAGTGCTCAGCAGTTTTAAAATATTCAATTTTTATTTAGGGGACAGGTTATGAAATTTGAAGCCTGTCTGCAGACACATACAAAATCTTACCCCAAGCAATCATAATGATGCTGTTATTGAAGTCAGTGAAAGCAGCCTCTCAAAAATACCAATATTGTTCCAGTTTAAATATTGATATGGCTCTAAAATGAATTAGAGAGCATTTTGGTAACTACTATGAAGCCTCTTGCAGCAGAAAACCAGAGGAAAACTAGTTAGTGCCTTAGGTACTGTTGGTACTGGTACTATTTGGTCATGGAAAATTTACCTTTGGAATTTTACACTGAAAGAAGAAATTTGCCAAGGTACAAACCAGAGCAAGACAAGGTTACATAAATAACAAGGGCTTTTGTGGGGCTACTGGAGCTGTGGCAGTTGAAGTAAGAGTTTCTCATCTCTGATCTTTTGGCAATATCCTGCAAAGAGCCACACTATTGTATTGTATGCTCTGTTTCTATGGCAACCACAATATTTTTAGTAGTGCCTTTCAGCTGAAAATCTCAGTCCTTCTAACCAGCACTGACTGAGCCTCACAGCACCTGTGGGGCAGGTCAGGGCTCTACAAGTGGGAGTGATAAAGTAGGGAGAGCTAAATGAGTTCTCTAAATTCACAGATAACACTCTTTGTAGAGAGGAGTCCCAAAGTCTTGTAGCTGCCCTTGTGGAGCACCTTTCCCCATGAACATGAACCAATGTGCAGTTCAGTAGAAGACTTCATGTGCTAAACGCTGCATTTAAGTAGCAATGCCTTTTACTGCTAATCACTTGGGTTTATTTTTTTGTTAAGCATGAGAATAAGTTCAATGTTTGGATTTTTTTCCTCCCCTGACTATTCACTTCTGGTTACAGAAACATGAAAACAGAGGATGCCTTCTAATGAGAGAAAAGAAATCATTCAAGGTATGTTATTAGTGGATTGATCTACTCTCCTTTTACCTTCTTCTTAATCAGAATAACTTCATCTTTGTTGGTAGTCTCTATTTGCTTGTCAATTCTAGTTCTAATCCAATTTGTGTAATTAGTGCTTGCACAAAACCTTGTTTCTTGTGGTTCTTCGTTCCCTTTACACAATGCCTCGTATTTTTGGTACAGCTAGGATGCATCACAGCATACATGCCAGGACAATCCCTCTTAATATGTACTTTCATATTTCTGTATGCTGTAGAGCAACCTGCTCACATGATGTATGGCTGAGGAACCTATATTGATGTTCTCTGCTGTTACTGTTGGGGATACATTGAGGTTTTAAACCAAATTCCTGCAATGATACCTTAATTCTTTTCTATTTTTTTTTTCCTAACAAGAGCTGCCTGAATTTTCTCAAAAGTAGGAGTCTCTGTACTATAGAAGTCATTTTATGTGATTCCTGAAAAGCACCCCCCCAAAAAAGTCCAACTACGTTGGCAGCTCAAGGAATGAAATGCATCCAAAACATAGCAAAAAAAGCAAAAGTTCTAACCCAGCATTTTGGCCAGGATCCAAGAAATCTGTTAGCTATTCTGCAGTGATATAGTGATCCTTCCAGCACTGACTTAAAAAAGAAAATTGAGAAGATGCTAAGGACTGGGAAAGTGATAATTTTATCTGGAATGTCACGGCCAAATTCAGAGGACGGCATGTAAGTGTCTGTAGAGGTAGAAAAAAGACCTGCGCTTCAAAATGACCTCATCCAGAAGAAATCCAACTGCCATATGTTCCTTTGGCCTGCATTTGATACTATAAAGATTCTAGGATATATGCAAGGAGGAGAAGAGGGGTGGTTTCTGTGTTGTAGAGGAAGAAACTCATAATGAAGTAGCTGTATGGCTCCACTTTGAGTTGTTTGTGCTAATATTTAATCTGCTTCAGAGGCTTGCTGATGTAAACCACAACATTTTGAACAGGGAAAATGGACATATCCTACAGCCATTGTTTATTGTTCTCTCACTGCCAACTGGAGACCGTTGTCTATGCAGATTGCAAAAACCAAGGCACGTTTGCCCTTCCCTAAACCTGGAAAGCAGAGGCAAGACAAAGTAATGATCCCTCGATACTGGGAGATTTGGTACTAGTTTTTCCACTGATTTCATGATCACCTTTAATGAGTTACAGGAATATAATTTGTGATGTCATTTTTTTTTTCCTTTGGAGTATAAATTCAGCTACTATGAAAACAATGATAAGTGGAATGCAAATTCAGTTCCAAAATAGTTCTCTAATATGGGAGAGGCCCCTGTTCCCATACCCTTTTTAAAATGAAATGGCTTATTCAGAAGCAGTGCTGCCCAGGGCCTTCCACCCAAAACACATCAACACTTAATTAAGTCATGGTGCTGTCTGAGCAAAGAGGTGCAGCAATTCCAGTGGCTGACAGCTGAATTTACATGCATCAGTTTCTCCTAGCTGAGGACCTGGTTTCATGATGCCCAGAGTTTGGCAGCAATTGGGCTTGATGGCCCTGTGCCCTTGGTGCTGTAGCTCACTACTCCTAATTCATGCCAACACAATCTAATCTGTCTGCAGGCTCTTTTTATGATATAGATGGGCTGATGGGGTTTAAAATCTCTAATGTTTTTTCTCCAACACTTCTCTAAGGCAATTCAGAGCTCAGCCATTTGGACTCTCACAGCAAGGATGCCCGAAACCTGAAGTCAAAAAACAAGTGCCAGGAGGAAAGCCAGGGATTGTCACCAAACCCTTTGTAACATGAAAATGCAGCCTGGGGCTGTATATGCTGGTTTGCTCTATAAATGGGATTGTGCTTGAATCTGCCTGCCAGTTCATCAGGGGAGTTTTTACACCGCATTCTTTCACTGAAGATAGCTGTCGTTGTTGCTTTGAAAAACCAAATACAACCCATAATTAAAACACCATTCCTTATTTTATCTTAGCCTGTGCCAAGGTTTCTCTTAGCGTAGTCACTGAATATTTTCTTTGCATTTACTGCTTCATTTCCATTGCCTCTTGTTAGTGGGTTTTCCCAAAGATTTTACGTTGTAAGTGGAGATGAAATAATTCAATGTTTTCAACTTCACATGATCAAAGGTAATTCACAAATTAAATCCACAGCTGTATCTGGTTTAGACTTCTGGACAGATGATGCTGGATGTTATATCATAACCCTGCACAGCAAATTTAGATCAGTATCAGATCCAGCAGCATTCCTCTTGGCTGAAACAGCCTTCACAGGATGCTCCAGTGGCCAGAGATTGTGGGCTTATAGAACTGCCCTGAGCTGCTGTCCTAATGGCATGAGAAGCAATAAGGAGAGACCATAGTTCTATTGTACTAGGTTTATACCATGCTAGCTGAGAGGAGCTTCAGAGTCTGTTAATAAATCATATTTTCAAACTTTACCTTTTGTTGGAGAAGAACAGGGAGTAAGAGGACAAATTATCTCTTTGTGTCCACAGTGATCATTTAAAAAGTGATGACACAAGCATGTGGGAAGTTACTAAAAGGTTCTTCTATAAAGCGAAAGAAATGTCAGCATATTTTTTCTATGTAGACTGCAAAGGACTGGTGGAAAAGAAAGGACATAGGCACCTTGGTTGTGGTTATCTTGGAACAGGTTGTCATAATTAGGCCAATAGGTTAGGCCTAATGGCTTTTCTCATAGTATGGCAGATGAAATGCTTTCTTTTCAAATGTCCCTGAAAGAAAAGATCTATTCTAACGTGATCCAGGAGCTGTGGGACTAGAACAAGACACGGGCTACCTGGGTTACATTCCTTATCTGCATGAGTAGTCAACTTCTGTGTTATTTAAAGGCAAATGGCAAAAGGAAAACACACAGAGGAGGAGGGAAGGGTCTCTTCTCTTTCACCACAATGCAGATAATTTTCTCCAGGTGCTTTCTGCATGCCTGAGTCTGTTTTGCAAACTTGGGCATCTCACTTAAGGCCTGGGAGCTACAGAGCTAGGTAACAAGATTTGAGCTTTAAGCTTCTTTACGTTGTGCAGCTTTTTTCACCTTATCTCTCTCCAGGCCATGTCCCTGTATTCTCATTTGGGGACGTTATCAATCAAAAACTGAATTCACAATATATGGAGTTTTCTGTATCTTGTTTTGGAATAGAAAAGCTGCAATTCTGACCTAATTTGTTACTTTTAAAAATAATCCCATCTTTATTGGATTTTTTAATAGGATTTCTCCATGCATTCTCTTTCTCCTCAGAGAGTTAAAAAATACTCTAAATTCCTGTCATTTGTTGCATAAAAGATTCCTCTAAATCACTGTATCAGTTTGGATAAGCAATCAGATCTGCCCTTTGGATTCTCCTCTTGATGCCAATTCTCTTCTCACTCCTAGAAAAAGATACCACTGTGTTTCCTCAGCAATTGCAAATCACATTAATTGCAGACCATGTTAGAGCAGTGCAGTGACACACTATCTGCATCTGTGTTCTCCCTCCTGCACTCTCCCGCACACTTACCAGGAGGTCTGGAATGAAAGAAATCCAGGGAGGAGCTCCTCAAATGCTGCTTTGCAAAGTGAGTAAGACCTTCACATACTCAGCCTAATAAGGCTTTGCATCACAGAACCCATGTGGCATTCATGTACATGGTGTACTTAGCTTCAGTAGTTCCTCTTCCTTCCAAAATGTCCTTTGTGTATCAACAGATAGAGACCCAAGCTTCCTCATTGTTCATGGAGAAATGAAACATGCTGATACTAAGTGACTGCTGTAAAGACAAGAATTGTCAAGAATTCAATTCTTGTGGGTTTCTGCTCCCGAGACTAATCACCACCAAAACAGAAGACCCTTTTTTCCTCAGCCTCACTTTCAGGAGAAAGTGAGAATAGGTATTGCGGTGAGCAAGAAGCTGTCAGGAGCAAGGGGAGATTTGTGATTTATCTCCTCCAGAGGGATACAGGTTGCTAATGTTACTTAGAAGCACAGAGAGGTTTGACAGCTTGGCGATGGAGTTGTTACATACAAGGGGCTCTGCACAGCAAAGTAAGAAAGGAGGAAATTTGAAGTGTACAGGAACAAATTATGTCAGGAGGGCAAGCCTCACAAACTACATGGAAGTTATTGCAGTTGAAAGGAGAATTTGCTGTTTCTGGATGGTGCCCAATGAACCTTCCCATTTCTCTCTCTACTTGTTTCTGGAGATCTCATCGGTCCTGGTCTGAGACTCCCTTTCCAGCAGTTTCCTCGGTCTCTTTCCTTACGCATGCTTTGAAACATTAATCTGAGCCCACTTGTAGTGTCAAGCACACAGAATACAACCAACAGAACCACCTAGTCTTTTTTCTTTTATTTTTTTCCCCTCAAAAAAGCCATGTGATCTCTATTAAGTCTGTTTCAAAAAAAAAGGCACTTGGGTGCTAGGTGCCTGACCCCTCTCTTCCATTTGGGAACATGGGTCTCACAAAACACTGCTCAGGCAGTACCTCAGAATGATGCTGTAATTCCCTGGTTCTTCCAGAGTACTACAGCAACCCTCATAAAAAAGAAATTATCCTTCTTCAGAACATCTCCTCCAGGTCAGTGATCCCTGTGCTGCAGCCCACCCATGACAGACTGCAGACTCAAAAGGCATAGTGGAACCCACTGGGTCTTACACAGAGTATTAAATATAGAGGAAAAGCAGGAGATTGTGGAGTTAATTCTTGACATCTATGAATTCAGCCTATTCCACTTTTGCTTAGTCTTGAAAATGCAAGGCAATTAGTTGTGCTTCTAACAGAATCCCCAAACAGATTTTAACAAATGGCAGTACCAGCCAGTGCCACTAATTTATCTCTAGAGGCCCAGAAACCTCTGCAGTTCTATATTCATTTACTAGTTCATTTGGCCAACTAAAAAGCTCTCGCTGCTTCCAGTAATCGAACTGTATCAACTCAAAACTTCCTTTAATTGATCTGATTTTTCTCCTTATTCAATCATTAAGTCTGCTTTTCTTTTAATCTTTGCCATAATACTTTCTTACCAGCTGAAAATTGTCATGGCTCTTTTCTCTCCTTAGCCACATATTTTCTACAACTATTGTCTGGTTCCCAACTTGTTCTTTTAGTCTATTAATATAACTTCTTACTAGAGAAACTTTGCCATTTTTTGTCTTGCCGTTGGTTTGCATGCCGCTCACCTTGTATCACATTTGAGCATCAGAATGTGTGCCAGATTTGCTCTTTGTTCTTCCATGATGCTGTTAATTACTTCCAATCATTATTTCATTACTCAAATATTTTTTTTTAACAGGCAATCCCTAGATTTGTTCCATGTTTGGGGTGGTTTGGACAGTTATCTATGTGAACAAAATTAGTCACGTGGTGACACTTTACTAGCTCATACTGTTGTAACATCCAGTGGCTCATCATCATACTAGGAATGTGTACCAGAGCACAGAAGTGAATCCTAAACCCCAGCCCAGTTTTTCAGCCACATCCTTTCCATCAGCAGCATGGGCTGGAGACTCTGTAAAAGGAGAAAAGAAAGGAGAAGAAATATGACTGCTTTATAAAGCTAACAACTCCCTTTGCACTTTTTTTACATTCCTTTCTTTCTCACCTTTGCCAAATATGGTCTCCAAGCCCATGACTGTGTTTGGAAAAGCAGGAGGAGATCATGCTGAAATGATTTGGGTCTGCCAGAAATGACAATGAAGAACAAGACCAATGAATGTCCACTATTTACTTCTGCCTGTGTCATCCAGCTTTGCATCTATAAAGAGACAGAGGCAAGTGTGACCTGCTCTGTTTTAATTAGGCAGGACTGGGCAGAATTTTTTTTGTTATTTCTTGCTTTCCTTTTAGTAAATCTTTTTCTGGCAGGTCTTTATCTCTTAGTGAGGGCATTGAGGCTGGTAGTAATTTTTTGTGATTCAACTACAGATTCTGTAATTTGTTTTTATTTCATGTCATTTTCTCCTGTACTGTAACACATCAAAGGTCCTGACCCATTTCTAACCCATCAGCAATTAGGTGGTAACCCTAAAGTGGGATTTCCACTTCTGCCAGAAACTGCATGTGCATTTTATGTGCCTCACACGAGTAGTGGGACTGTTTATGACAGAAATTTTTAGCATGTATGTAAGCATTTCAGCATCAGGGTCACAGTCAGTGTATGGTAGAGGAGATCGTGCAGAACACAGCTTCCATTTCATTACACTCCCCTGCACTGTTAAGAGCCAGCATGGAGAAGGTGTTTCCAAATGCCTTGAGGCAGCACTCAGATGCTGTGAAAATCCTCATTATGCTGACAGACTTACCCCAGGGTTACATATGTACTGAATTATATGAACTTGCTACACTGCTGCAGATCAGAAATGCATGTGTTTGCTGCAGATCAGAAATGTGTTTGCTGCTTCCCTCTTTGTGGATGGCACACTGAGGAGCTTACATTTGTGTATTACATTGCATGTGAGCTGCAAAAGCTTTCTTCCATGCCTGTAAGGATTTCCACAGAATTCCATGTACAGCATTTAAAACCTGTGTTAATGATGACTATAAAGTTGTTTGTCTTCATGGAATTAAGACATATCCATAATCCATTTGCCAGCTCAAATATGCTGAGGCAATAAAGCAAATTCTGCTCACATTACTCACCACAGTAATCCCCAAATAATTAGTTTGTCATAGTGGGTAATAGATCTGTGATGTGTCTCAATCATAAACCATATAATGCATGGGATTGCCATAAAACACTGCTGCTGCCTGAGAAATACAAAACCAGAAATCCAATTCCTTGAGGTCAGCAAGGAGCCAGCTTCAAACTTACCTGTTTTCATAACCTCTTGCACAGCTTTTCCACTTCTAGTGTAAGGAAAATCCAGTTCTGCTCCTAAATCTCCCGCTGGATATGCTAGAAGAATCCCCTCAAGTGCATCCCCACTGTTTGCCACTGCACAGCTCAGTCAGGGGGAGAAAAAAAAAGGCAAAAAGCAAAGCATTAGCAAAAACACTCTTGTTTTGTACAGAATTATATGTATCACAGTTTGTGTCACTAGAGACGGCATCAGAAAGTACATGACTGCTGGTAGCTCTGCAAGCAGATTTCGCTTAGACCTTAAGTGCACTCCTAGCTGTTCACTTCAAATTGCTTATTTGTTACTAATAAGCAGCTATTTCTATGCATTCTTGTTATATCTCCCCCTTTACAAAGAGGAATATCAATGCTTGAAAACAGGAATATGGGTGGGGGTTTTTCCTCCAATTTTACCTTTTGGCTGACATTCTGTCTTGGCATAAAAAGCTTCCCAGGGTGTAGCTCAGCCTGTAAAGTGTTGTACGTAGTGTTCACAGTGTTTAGGGAATGTTACATGCAAGGGAAATTTAGGGTTGGAAAATAAATCAGCCTGAGTGGATTCCAAGAGCATTCAGCAAGTTGTGTGTGTGTGTGTGTGCTTGTGCTTGGGTTTTGCCTATGTGAATTTAGTTTTCACATCCAGAAACTGGTGCTCAATTACCATAGAAACAGCAATTTTCAGATGTACACTAAACTCAGTGCAGTACATGATATTACAGCCATTTGCATCAGTGTTCTGTTACATTTTCTTCCTGAAGAATTTCTAAAACAAATAAATATGTCCTTAAGCAAATCTTTACCATCAGTACAGTCACACACACATAAAAAAGAGACAGATTGCTTGAAGCACAATATGTCACGCAGTAATTGCCAAAGGGCTAATCATATTAACAGAGAAAATGCTGGTGCCAGTTTTACTTTAACTAGTTAAATTTTATTGAGTGCTACTGTCCCTAGCTGCTGCCCATAACTTTGTAGGATTGCAAAACCATCTACAGTTTGAAACTGGTTTTATAGTTCATCCTTAGGGGTGAACAACTGGCAAAATAAAAATCATTAAGCAACACTTCAAATGCAAAATGTGGGAAAAGGCTCATAAATAGAAAACATATTTGGGTTTCATAAATCTGGGGTAATGACCTCACTGGGTTCTCCAAAATGCAAAAATAATCTGGATCTAAGAGGCTATCCTGAGTGATATCAAAGTCAGTGGCATGACCTCCAATCTCTGTGAAATCCCACTGGGAATGTCATCTTTCTTAGTCTATTGTGTTCCAGAGCCAATGATACATTGGATTGGAGGGGTGGAGTGTATTCCAAAAACCAGGAAATTTCAGTGCTTTCCCTGTGCCTTGGAACAGAGCTATTCATGAGGTACAGTTACCTGTGACTTGGATAAACAAAGTGTGAGAAAACACTTTGGCATTTCAGTGTTAAACTGTGTCAGACAAAAACCATCCAAGGTCACTTCCAACCCAAAATCTTGGTCACAGCTCCGTGTCCCTAGTTCACAGTTTTCTGTACCACAGGTCTCTTGGGTTTGCAGCTCTTGCTTGCGTTAGGCAAATTGCAGGGTTCCAAATTGTTGACTAATGGCTCTTTACAGGGCATAGAAATGATTCAAAGAGAATTTGCAGCAGAAAATGTTTGGGGTCCTGTCACTTCTAATTAAAAAACCCTAATCTGTAATTGTTTTCTTGCTGAACTAGTCTGACTTCCCAGTCAGCATAACCTGTTTGAATGATGTTAAGGGGCTACAGAGGATGAAAAGCAGAGACAGGTTCTCTGGTGCAAGCAATTACAAACTGGTTGCACTAGGGTATCTTGGCAGTTTTCAGGTGTCAGGGTGCATCTAAAGAGGCTTGGAGCAATCTAAATCAAATTAAGGTAATTTTAACTTCGAATGCAAGTGACCTCATGGGGATTTTAATCCATTTTAGCATTCCCAGCTGTGACTAACTCTGAATTTTCTTGTGTATGCCTAAGCAGACAGCTCTCTCTGTGTGATACATTGGAATTCTGTGGTTCAACAGGCTGTGGTAACCAACAGGGTAAGAGAAAGTCCTGTAGTTTGGAAATCATAGGAGCTACAAAGGAGTTAAACCTCCAGCAACTCTGTGTTAAGTGATGAGTCTCCACTGACAGTATAGCACTTGTTATTATGAGTTCTGTCCAGCCACGCACACTTCAATCCTTTTAACCTCCAAATTTTATGCAAGGGACTCTCTTTCTGGGTATTAGATTGTACACTGGAAGCAGTAGACTTGGATCAAGGCTCCAGATCAAAGTCTGATCAGCACAACACCTTCCACTTGAGAGTCAATACAAACACAGTATAAGTCATAGAATATGGAAGGTAACCAAATTTCCTGTTTCATGCCACCAAGCAGGTCAAGTTCCTTTATCTGTGGAATTAGGGCCTGCAACCATGGGATATTTGCTTGGTGTATTTGAAATGAGCCATCTAAGAAAAGAACTGGAGATTTCATATTTATTGTTAATCTTTGAGAAAGGTCTGCTCTAACCAAGAGATTAGTCTGCTTTACTGTAAGCCAAGACCTTGACATGAGTGTCTTCATCAGTATAGTTAGAACTAAACAAGGGGAAAACAGGAGGTAGTTGCAAGCAAGACCATCTGGAAGGGACATCCTAGGGTTTTGGCTCCAGGTTGCTGACATAACAAGCAATTGCATTTTTGAGTCACATTTACACTGTTGCCAAGCCAGTCCTTTATCAGTGGCAGTCTGTGTATTAAGCAAACACAGGCCTCTTTGCTTTTCAGTAAGCAACTTGTGTGGTTCACCTGTACACAGACCAGGATTGTTATAGATGAGTTTGAGCATCGAAAAACTCATTTTAATGTACACATTCTGCTAGTAAAATCAAAATCTATTCTGGGGCAAGTGTGCATGCAAATAATCAATGCTTATAGTTTACCTCAGTCATAGGTCACCTAGAGAATTCCTTCTCTAATTGTTCTAAACTCAATATTTTGCTTCTATGTAAAATAGTCCATGTTTCTCATTAATGCTGGCTATCACATTGGGGGGTTGCCTCTATTAACGAAACTCCACAGAGAGGAACACAAACAGAAGGTGAAACACAGCTAAATGCTGGGCTGATGGCTTTTACAGTCTTATCACCATCTGAAAATTTACTTATGGCCTCACACCTGAGTGTGAGAGAAGAAAGAACCATCATTTGGAATTATATGTGGTAAAAAATGGGGAGTGTGTTTCGTTGCTTTTTTTTCTTAACAAACAAGAACCTGACAATACACTGCACTCAAACCTCAAAATTCTGAGGGTGTACAGGATCCAAAATGTATTAAAGAAAACTATTTGTTTAAATCCCATGAAAATTAGCAGCCTGACCCATGATCTGAAAGCATAGAGCTTTGGCAATATTGTAACTGTCTGCAAATACATTCATAAGTGTCTAGCTTAGAGACACTATTAGAAGCAATCTTCTGTGGTATTGAAAGAGGCCTTTTTACATCTTAAACCAAGAGGACTGGGCTTCTAAGTATACATTTCCATACATTGCTTCTTGATTCTTGTCATTTCACACAGTTCTGCTGCACAAAACAGAACTGATGATTTTAATTTATGGCAGCTGTAGTAGTGGATGTTTAGACCATACATACTGTTACTGTAGCCAAAAGTCTGAGGTTTTATGGTAGCAAGAATTATTGGTCACATAGTGTGGATTGAAAACCCATGGAATAAAATAAAAAATGGACAGGAACAATTGGGGTTTATCTATATGTTATATATGTGTGTTTTAAAAGGTATGTATGTATACACATATAGATTGACCTACCAGCAGCTGCATGTTATTTAAGATTTAAGAAGAGCTTTTGTCAAATACATACAGTTGAAGTCCATTCCCAGGGAAGAAACTTAACCTGTAAATCAAATAACTCAAGGTTTTGTAGATTGATACCAAACCTGCTGACGCTTGGTTGAGGAAATTACAGTTTCTCAGGGCTTTTTCCTCTGGTGCATGTGATGATAGTTTCTATTTCACAGCATTTCTAAGGCCTAGCACTGGGGAACAGGGAAAACAAAAGCAGTAACATTCCCCCTAAGCCACGGCAATTGTTTTAACAGCTGCAGAATCATGAGGCTGCAGTGGCTTGTGCCATTCAAGGGCTTCATATGCAGCTCACCGGGGAAGACCGTTTCCATGGGCTTCAGTGGGTTTCACTTCAGGCTTTTTCTGGACTAACAGTTCAAATAAGTTCCCCCTATCTGTGGGCACTGTGCAATAGTGTGTCTCTAGTTGCACACTGCAAAGTACATCATTTTTTTTCCTGAGGCTGTGTTTGGGAAGCTCCTTGTGGTTGTCAGTGTGCCTGCCTGCATCTGCTGACACAAGAATACCTGCACAAAATACCTTCTCATCTGCAGCCTGTGGCACCACCTCAGATACTTATTGCAAACTCTAAGGAGAAGAACTAGGAGATGCCTGTTCTATCTGGTGAGTTCTGCTAAAAGAAAAGGAAGGGTTTGCTCTATAGAACACATAAAGGCATTTCTCAAAGTGTGCTTTTTGTGTACAGGGATAGGTATCTGCTTCCCTGTGCAACACCGCAAAACTCATTAGGTAGCATAAAAGTATTACTGTTCAGTGCAAAAAAGATTTGTCCCTGGTGGAGCTAAGCTTAATGATACTGTCAGTAGTACAGAGCTGGCAGTGAAGTATCTGCATGGGTAATTCATCCCAAACGGGAAGGCGAGGAGACAGGAGGTTTTCATTTCAATTACTCCCTATCTGCGGTGGAGGAAATGCTAACCCACCTGGGAGAGCAGCTTGGTTTTATTGCTGGGCTGTGTCTGTCTAAAGTCCTCTCACAGGAGCTGGCCAGTGTATAAATGAGGCTTGTCCAATGCTGCTTGCTTGGAAAGAGGATGAAGGAACGAGAAGTTAATGAGACTAGATAAGAACTGATCTGTGCTGAGGTTAGAGGGCAAGATAACAGCCCATGGTGATGAATCTCAAGTTTGTTTTTATAGTAAAGGAAACCTTTCTCTCACCGATCTTCCTGAAATAGGATTTAAGTGTCCCCTTTCCCCACAGTTGCTTGTGGAGATGTTTCAAAAGGCTTGTGTGTAATTGAAAAGACAGCCTGATGCGAGCCATTAAACATGCCTGACAGGAATTTGGAGAGGGGGGTGGCACTGTTTGTGGAAGACAGAATCAGTGGGGCTCCATCCATGAGCCTGAGATGGTGCTGGGGTTGTAATTAATCCAAGCAGCGATATGTGTGATATTACTGAAGCAGGACTCTCTAAAGGGGGTCTCAGAAAATTCTTAATTTATTATGCTTTCAGCTGGGGAAGTAAACGATATGTTTTCATCAGTCCTGGCAATCAGCCAAGCCCAGCTGAAATCCTGTTTAAGGTTTGGAGCTATTCTAACTTTCCAAATGCTCACAGATTCCCAGAGGAAGCCACAGAAACCCCCTACCTGCAGAATTTAAGCTCATTGTTATTACTTACACTGTAATAGTGCCCTGAGGCTCTAATTTGCATGACATCCTCTTATACAGCATTTCAGCTGGAACTTATTGCCCTCTGTAGAATCCAAGAGGTCACATTTTATGCTTTTTAATTACTAATTGAACTTAATCAGCAATTTTGGGTTGTCCTAGTGTTCAGAGCACACTGCTGCCTACAGATTATGCATTTCTGTGTGATACAGTGTTAGACTGAACTTCATTCTGGACAATTTCTGCAGAATGATTTAATGAATGTATTCTTTTTCCTCCTTACCTTTTGATTCCTATGCAACACAGAACAGTTTCAAATTCAGATTAGAAACACAGTACAGGAGCGATACTGATTAACAAGCGGAGTAGTGACTCAGTTAGGCCATGATGGATACTCCATAATTATAACTTTCAAATCAAGTCTGGATGAATTTCTAAAACATTTGCTCACAGGCTGAGGGAGCTGGGGTTGTTCAGCCTGGAGATGAGAAGGCTCTGGGAAGACCTGAGTGGCCTTCCAGTAGCTGAAGAGGGCTACAAGAAGGCTGCAGAGGGACTGTTTGCAAAGGTCTAAAGTGATAAAACAGGGGCAATGGTTTGAAATGAGAGAAGAGTGGATTTAGATTGGATGTTAGAAACAAGTTCTGCACCATGAGGGTAGTGGAACACTGCAACAGATGGCCCAAGGAGGTAGTTGAGGCTCCACCCCTGGAGATATTCAAGGTCAGGCTCAACAAGGCTCTGAGCAACTGATCTAGTAGAGGATGTCCCTGCTGACTGCAGGTTGGTTGGACTAGGTGACCTTTGGAGGTCACTTCCCACCCCAACAATTCTATCATTCTGTTTTCATACAAGCGTGCATTCAGGGAATACATGACAAGAGGGTATGTGTCCTGAAAAGAGCTGGGTTTGAGTTTTTTATTAATTCACTTTATAATGACTTAATTAGAATATAGAACAATCTCAAGATGAGTAGACACTAAATAGACTTGAACTTTTCAGCTGTCTTCTCTCACAGTCTGGAAGAGTATCATGGTTATTCACAAAGTCCTAAATCTTGTGGGGAAGAGGTATACTGAGCTGTCACTCACTCTGTCATGCAGTACAAGCAAAAAGGATGCAGAGCAATCCAGCAGGTAGTGGGTTAAAAACAACTAGAAGATGGAATTTCTTGCAGTGCATTAGCCGAGCTGTGACACTCACACCAAAGGTATAGTGTGGCCAGCAGGAGCAGGGAGGTCATAGTGCCCCTGTACTCTGCTCTGGTTAGGCCGCACCTTGAGTACTGTGTCCAGTTCTGGGCTCCTCAGTTTAAGAAGGACATTGAGACACTTGAGCGTGTCCAGAGAAGGGCAACAAGGCTGGGGAGAGGCCTTGAACACAAGCCCTATGAGGAGAGGCTGAGGGAGCTGGGATTGTTTAGCCTGGAGAAGAGGAGGCTCAGGGGTGACCTTATTGCCCTCTACAACTACCTGAAGGGTGGTTGTAGCCAGGAGGGAGTTGGCCTCTTCTCCCAGGCAACCAGCACCAGAACAAGGGGACACAGTCTCAAGCTGCGCCAGGGGAGGTTCAGACTCGAGGTGAGGAGGAAGTTCTTCACCGAGCGAGTCATTCAGCATTGGGACGGGTTGCCCAGGGAGGTGGTTGAGTCATCGACCCTGGAGGCGTTCAAGGGGAGATTGGACGTGGCACTTGGTGCCATGGTCTAGTCATGGGGTCTGCGGTGTCAGGTTGGACTCGATGATCCTCGAGGTCCTTTCCAACCTAAGTGATACTGTGATACTGTGATACTGTATGATCAAGAATATGAACAGGTTGGATATAAAACTGTATCATTTCCATTTCAATTATTGACTGTGAGACAGCTTCTAACTCAGGAAATCCCCAAACTGCTGGTTGCTGGAAGGGGCCCAGTTCTTAGACAAGAGGCATTTGTTGCTGGCTCTAGGTAGATAAGGAGCACACCAGGTCAGGCTTTATTGCTTTTTTCCAGTGCCCAGGGAAGGAATGCCAGTGGTGTTTCTCTGATCTGACTCCTTGGTTCTGCTCTTGAGTTTAGTCCTATTGTTTGGGTTACGAGCAGCTCCAGCTACTGAAATACTTAGATGACATTTATGATCTAGTGCCTAACACTTTGCTACAGGAATGACATTCTAGCAGTTAATTCTGACCTAGAAACCAGCTGAACTAAATGGTATCATCACAGCTGAAGGAGTGAGGTGCTGGGATGGGTTTAGGTGGTGGGATTTTGGGGGGGGGAGGGCCAGGGAAGCCTGGGTGTTTGACAGCTTTGTTGTTGGGGGTTTTGTTCTTTTCTTCCTCTTTTTGCTTTTTCAGTCAAAAAATAAGTTCCCTGTGATGCCTCTGATCTTTTGGTGTCTTCTCCCTACATTTATAGTTACTAATGTCAAGAGTTTGATGTTGAAATCAGCAAATATCTCAGAAAACAACGGCAGTTGTTCTTGACAATACATCTGTCTCCATTTCATTCAGCAGCTTAATGTAGTCTGTCCCCACCCAGCCCACTGATAGACGCCTCTTTAGTAGGAGTGTGGCAAGGTGATTGTTCCACCTACCCTTGAAAAGAAAGGGTAAGTGGCATTTCACCCAACTCCGTTGCACTATATGCTCTCAGCTCAGAGAAAAGTCAAAAAAACCTCACTTGGAGACTTCTTGCTTTTGACTTTCTACCATTGTGCCCTGAACTGAGGGTCAAATCTCAGGGGAGATGGTTTTGTTACACAAATTGTTGCAGCCTGTGATCGGGCCTGTGTTTTCAAAAGATAACACTCTCCAGGGCTGCAAGACTTCAGTGAATGAGAGGTAATACTCTCTTCCTAATCCATGTAAATCCTAACCTGAGACACTGCTGCTAAGTGGGGGGGGGGGAAAAAAAAGGTGTGGTTTTTTTTTCCTCCATGCCCACCAACTCTATTAAAAGAATTGAGAAATGGATGAAAGGAAGCACTGGGTCCAGTATTGATCATATGAGTAATACATCCTGGGAGCAAGAACCCAGTGACTGTTCTGTCATACTTTTTTAGCACACTGTCTGAGAATTTGTTGCTTAATCTTTCCAGTAGATAAAAGTTCATCCCATTGTTCAGAAGACCCTTGTCTGTTCTATGCTCACTCTGTCATAGCTGTAGAAACAGGTGCACTGATTTAACAAAAGAGATTATGTCAGTTGACTCAGAACTTTTCAGAGATTCACATAGGAAGCAAAGAACCCATCTGGTGTTTCAGACTTGCCAGACCAAAAGAAACCCATAAGCAAGAGAAAGTGTTTGATCAGTGTTAGGATATGGGAAGACAGGGGATTTCAGACTGGTGTGAAGAATGATGGCTGTGAGAGTGCAAGTCTGAAGGAAAGAAGAGTTATTACTGCTTTAAACTTTTGAAAACTGCACACTTTAGATTCCGTGCAGGTGTTACTGGTTGGCAATATGCGCTCTTGGCACACTGAATGTAAACACAGGCAACTGCTTCTGCCTTGGCCTGCTCTTCAGCATTTTCTGTCACTGCATTTTCCTGTATTAGCCTCGAATTAATGCAAATCAACCCAGCTCCTCTGTTCTATATAATCTATGTGCCACAAAATGAGCCTCAGCACAACTCTGATAGCTCCAACAGGATCTTTATAATGTCATTTTCCATCGGCAGAGAAACCAATATCTATATATATATATATACACATAAAATGGAACTAATTAATTAGTAGACTGTAATAACACTCTTTTGAATTCCTTGTGCTGTTACAGAAGACCTTCAGGATCTCCTAAAACATCTGCATACCTGTTGTCAGACCTTGTCAGGTGCCAGGCAGAAAGGGACCTGGGGGTACTGGTTGATAGTAAGCTGAACATGAGCCAGTAGTGTGCCCAGGTGGCCAAGAAGGCCAATGGCATCCTGGCCTGCATCAGGAACAGTGTGGCCAGTAGGAGCAGGGAGGTCATTCTGCTCCTGTACACTGCACTGGTTAGGCCACACCTGGAGTCCTGTGTCCAGTTCTGGGCCCCTTAGTTTAGGAAAGATGTTGACTTGCTGGAACGAGTCCAGAGAAGAGCAACAAAGCTGGGGAGGGGTTTGGAGCACAGCCCTGTGAGGAGAGGCTGAGGGAGCTGGGGTTGCTTAGCCTGGAGAAGAGGAGGCTCGAAGGAGACCTTACTGCTGTCTACAACTATCTGAAGGGAGGTTGTAGCCAGCTGGGGGTTGGTCTCTTCTCCCAGGCAACCAGCACCAAAACAAGAGGACACAGTCTCAAGCTGCACCAGGGCAGGTTTAGTCTGGATGTTAGGAAGAAGTTCTTCCCAGAAAGAGAGATTGCCCAGTGGAATGTGCTGCCCAGGGAGGTGGTGGAGTCACCATCACTGGAGGTGTTTAGGAAAAGCCTGGATGAGGCACTTGGTGCCATGGTTTTGTTCATCAGATGGTGTTGGATGATAGGTTGGACTCGATGATCTCAAAGGTCTTTTCCAACCTGGTTAATTCTATTCTAATCTAGTCTAGATTTGGCTTTGCTATATACTAGAGCTCAGCCACCTCTTTTGATGACCACTGCCTTTTTATATATCCATGCTTCCTCACTGTCACTGAAATCATTTTCTAACAACATATTGTTTCAGTTCAGGCACAATTTTTCCCAGTTTTCTCCAAACAAAATACCCACACTGGACAATTTGTCCTGCACTGGGGCTTTGGTGGGATGCAGCACTATTACGTGCAATCCAATTGTTATTAGAAATGTTCTTTGAGGGGCAGTAGGGCACAAGAAGGACAGTGATGTAGGGATAAGAGAAATAAAACTTACATGCATCCATCTTTAGCTCCAAGTCTGCTCATCCAATAGGCCATCTGGACCAGATGTGGAGGAGTTTTATATTTATAAATTTGTTTATAAGCTTTACTTGAATATTAGCATTCAGCTGAGCAATGCTGCTCAATGGGTATATCACAGACTGTCAAGCTGGAGCTGGAGGAGAGAAGAGAGCTCTATAAAACATGACACAGGGTGATATTGGCACTGTGAAAATAAAACGATTCAGTTAGCTCAGTGTGCAGCACTCTGCCTAGTATAAAACAGCAAGAGAAGAAAGCACATGGCAGTAGTGTACACTTAGGATGGCAGAAATTGCAGTAAATTTGGGCTCATCACATGCCATGGCTGCTCCTCACAGGGAAGGGGAAATTTCCAGAAGCTCCCAAGTCACTATCTTCTGTAATAGGAGTTCCAACAGTTGCATAGCCTGAAAATGTTGTGGATTCCTAAGAGGTCAGCAATTGCTAAAATGTTTTGGGGCAGGACAAAACTATAAATATCAAAGTCGGTGTGGGTTGTGTCAGAATATTTGTCACCATTTTGAAACACATCTGAAAGGATGAAACTAATATTGACTGGATTTCCAAAAGAGCTAAGGACTACAGGACTCCAGAAGAATTGAGAACTAACAGAAATGTAACATCAGACTATGGAAAGGAGAAATGAAGACTGTGATAGACATAACTGTGCAAAATCTTTCCCATTGCCCTCCAGCTGTGTGTAGGACAGTTACTATAGGAAGCACTTATGAATGTGTGCAAACATAATGGTATGTGCTTGGTATAACCTCCCTTTTGGTCAGGCACAGCTGGTTGCACTATGGGACCTTCTGGAAATGTGTGTAATTTGTTTTAATTGCCAATCATTATAAGGTAGAATGAAAATTTATTGCCAAATTAATCTCTGACGTGACAATGTGTAAAGATCTACATACGTGACCTGAAGCTCCTATTTGGTAGAGCAGCGAGTCATCCCAATGCCATTTCTAGTATTTAACAACTATCTAAAGCATCCCCAGCCTTACAAGCACTTCATTAGCATTCTTCCCTCTGAAAGCCACCCACCATTCCAGGTTAAAAGCATCCCTCCCCTTTGAAGCTCTCATTAGAAAGGGAGAGCTTTGTTGCAGCTGTGCATCCCTAACCTTGACAGCAAATACTAGAATTACATTTTGCAGCAGTTGCAGCCTTTGGCTGATCTGTATGTTCAGCTTTACTGCTGTGTAGGGAAAAAATGTCTTGTTTTGTGACTGCCAGGCAATTGGCAACCCCCTGCAGCTGGCTGTGCTATTATCCCTCATAAACCAGAAAAGAATTTTTCTTTCCAAAGAGAAGATTTCTCTTCCCCTGTAAAACTTCAGTCACTCTGAAAAGACCCATCCTGCTTAAATAGTTTAGATTTATGCTGCGTTTTAAGGCCGTGCCTTGCCCCAGTGCTATTGCTCTGCCCTTTTTAACTGCACTAAGTTTTAAACAAGACAAGTGACCTTGTGTGTAAGATCTAGGAACAACTGAGAGTGTTTCTTCTGCAGTATTGTGGCAAGGAAACCATGTTGGAGATGATAGCTGCTCTGGCAAAGAGATTGTACCAACAGCAAGCCAAGGCTTTGAAGCAGTACTATGCTGCTGGCTATGGCAGCCTCTAAATGTGTGCTGTAACCTATTCAGGCTATTTGGCTCTTCAGAAACATAGTGAAGCCAGAATAATGTCCATGCCCTTGCTCACTGACATCCAAACTGAGGAATTAATAAAGAAAATTTAAAGGAGATTTTTGTATCTGAGGTTAAGGGCAGCCTTAACTGAAAACTAGTGGTGGTGGAGCAGAAACCCACCAAGAGTGCTTGTGTTAATGCTGAGCCAAAGAGTCCCTATACCAGGGGTGTTTCGTGTAGACTTAAGCCTGTTGATGATGGTATCAGAGATGTGGGTACACAGCCAAGTACAGACTGTGACAGACCACCAGACAGGGTCTATCAAGCTTGTTCACTTTTCAGTTCCAAGAGGTGCCTGGGGTGCTGTTCAGAAACACATCTAAGGGAGCTACTCCACTGCTCATGCAAAATAACTGTTCTTGTCCTCATCCTTGAGGAAGTAAAATTCTCTTTTGCCCTTACAACTGCAAATGCAGAGCTTTTGCTTCATAATTGGTGAAGTAGCATGGTAGCAGTACAGCCATGTAGTATCATAGCCACTTCATGTGGAGAGAGGTTGTATCATCGTGTCACTGACAATGGTGTGATCCTTTTTTCAGTGAGGACTTTCCCTGGCCCCTGCTGCTAAAATGTCCCCTGCTCCTCAGGAAGCACACTAGGCAGCCTATCAGCCAGCTGCAGCTTCCAGAGGCAGGTTTTTCAGTAGCACTATACAAATTTAAAGACATGCTTCTGTTTCATGTGGGATTATAATTCCTTTGTAACTGGGAAACTGGAGGGTCTTCCAGGAAGGTGACCACCAGTTCTTCTAAAGCTGTGCTGTTTCAGTCATTGCTGATATGAGAGGTGTATCTAAGGTCAAACCCTAAATTGCCAGGATGATTTTATTGGCATAAGTTGCGGGACTGCACATTTACATCACTGCAGGCAACTGAGATCAGAATCTGGACCTTTGCCTGTGGACTACAGGGAATTGAGGAAAATGTGTTAAATATAGAATGAGTTAACAGCAAAAGTCTGGTTATGTCATCATCAAACAGGGAGTGAGCTGCGGGTGGAATCTGAATATGCACAAGTAGCACATCTGTAAATTTATGACCAGGTCCACCAGTGAAGGCAAAGGGAATGAAGTAAGTCCCATGACTCACCAGGTTTTTAGTCATGTTTCTAACCCACTGTTTCCAGTGATGAGCGCCTGGCAAAAGCACAGCGTCCACCTGGGAAGCAGAGTGCAGAGAAGTCCTCACCAGGAGGTACACTGAGGACAGGGGTGTGCAATAACCAGCCAGGGGGAAAGGAAATGACAAGTTGTTTCCTGCTTTTAGAAAGATGAAGAATATCAATTGTGTGTGTAGGCCAAAGTCTGCTGTGCTCTTACCGTAGGACTAGCTGGTAAGCTAAAAATAACAGTTCAAAAAACTGTTCCTTAAGCAGATAAAGTTTTCTGGCCCTAGGCAGAAAGAGGGAGCACTGGAATGCAGGTCCTCAACTGCAGCCTTCCTTCTTACTGACAGCTTTGACTTGAAGGTAAGGGGAAACACGTAGTCTCCAGCTGTTGAGAACTGCCTTTCTGACACTGAACCAAGAGTTAGAAGAGCAGTTAGAATGTTATCATCTATTTATTCCTACAAACTGTCTTCCCAAGACTTCATTTGCCACTATCATTCCTGCTTTTCTTGAATTCAGTGTGAGATTCCTTCCTGGGATGTGTAATGACCCAAGGAATGAGAACCTTCATCCTCCCAGCCTTGCTGTGCTGCTCTCACTGGAGCTGTAAGCCAGTGTCCTGCATTGCAGGAGTGTCTCATTGATGCAGCAGCTTGAAGAAGAGGCTAGCTGGGGCCAAGAAAGATAATATATTATGTGCCATAATCCCTTTTGGCATTTTTATCTGCTTCCCCCAAATCAGTTAAAACAGTTTCTCTTCTCCCCCAAATCCCTTTATCTTCCCTATTCCCTCAGCCTGACCCAATACAGTAGCAAGCTGGTGGCATGTAGGGAACAGGAGTGGAGCTGTGGCTCAGAGACACACCTCCCAGTCACACTTCCCAGGGCCATTCATCAGAATCCCGGCATGGAACAGAAAATCCTTCAATCAGGCCAATCCTTGCCCGTGCTAGTACTGACTCTTTGCTCACTACTGTGACCTGCTTTTAAGGAACAGTCTTGTTTAATGTTTGAGTTGCCCTTAACTTCAGAAAGGTGTTCTTCTTGGGCTGCTATTTGTGTGTCAAACAGGCAAGTCTCAGAAATTGAAAGGTCAGATAGCAGCCTGATCTGGAACAAGTAAGAAAGGGCAGGTTCAACAGGCCCTACCTTAAATGAAGGTAACTGCAGACGAGTCTCCAGCAGAAGTCATCCTCTGTACATGTTTGCATGCAGAGACTGAGTAACAAGTACTTAAAATATCTCATTTCCTAGTGGTATAACAAATGCCATTGTAACTACTGTATATTTGAATTAATGTATTCACTGTACTCAAGTTTAAATACCTCTGAAGGTTCTGGATTTCATTTCCCTAAGGGAAAACCACTTCCTCCAGCTTCACAACTTTCCTGCTTCTTTCCCTGAGCAGCCTGAATGGGCTGGAGAAAACATGCTGGCAACTCCTGAGTGTCTACAAATATTTTCTTAAGTGGAATATTAATAGTATGTTATCTTCCAAGC
The DNA here is from genome assembly GCF_026170545.1 of Melanerpes formicivorus. NCBI lineage: Eukaryota > Metazoa > Chordata > Aves > Piciformes > Picidae > Melanerpes > Melanerpes formicivorus. The sequence goes on along the minus strand of NW_027142379.1, from coordinate 1,774,743 downwards.
CTCTTCACTTAAAGGCCAGCAGAGCATTTGGCTGACATTAGCTTCCTCTTGCTTTTACAAAAGTGGGGGGGAAAAGTTTCATCAGCTTCTTAAAGAAAGAAGGTTAAGTTTATAAATGTTTGACAGAGATTGCCCTCCAGTGTTGTCATCTGCAGTTGGATGGTGACCTACAGTGTGACTAACAGAGCACTGCCGTGAGGAATATCAAGGATGATGTTTTCCTGCTGTATATATACTCTTTACTATTCAATCAATCCCAGTTCCAAGCTGTTTTTTAGATGATTCCATAGTTCTGCTTACTGAACTGAATTTAGTGGGAATGATCCCCTTTTTGATCTGATATTTAGTGTGATGCCCTAATGTCTGTCTGGGTCCTGGGTGCTGTTACAGCTTGTGTTCAAAGGGCATCATATTTTGTTTGGCATTTTGCAGTAGATGGGTTGAAGGCAAAATAGCACTGCTGATCCAATTTGTGTTTTACCATGTATGGGTTTGGGCTTATATAAACATTCTTTTGGTCTTGTAAATGTGGAGGGAAAACCAGGAGTAAAAAATGTGAATATAGAATTCTTTTAAAGGGCATGTCATTCTGGTATAAGAAAACTTAAGGGCTCCTTCAGTTTAAGGTTTTGGAGGTTTTGGGGGCCTTCTTTTGAGTTAACATGCTGTAAAGTTCCTCTAACTTCAGAATATGTTCCACCTGAGGAGTTAAACTTTGCAGACTTTACAGGGCAGATGTAATTCTATCAATATCACTTTCCAGCCTGGACAAGCCCTTAGGTAGCACATTAAACTCACTAAATCTGCTTTTACATCCATCTTCTCCCTGCTGCAGCATTGCAAACTGCAGCACAATGCTTCGCTATTTCTGAACAGCTCTTTTTCAGATGAAATTTTACAGTGAGGCCATTTCTGTTGCACAAAATCACTTAGACCTGACCCAAATTAAAGTTCCCTCAAGACAGATTTTTTTTTTTTTTTGTCCAGAACAAGGACACAGAGTGCTTTAGGAACTGACAGACATCTGGGCAGGCAAACTACAGACAGTATTAGACAGTGCTACTGAAGTGTGCGAGCCAACACTCGACAGCTAATACACACACTATGGCTGTTGGTCAGGAAGCAGCTTCTAGGGTCAGAGCTATGCATTTAGTGCATGGAAACTTCTTTCAAGCATCTGAAAGAAAAATTGGAACCCTGAGCACCACTAAACTGGTTCTGATGTGGTAGTGCTGATGTAGATCACAGGCAGTTAGAGTTGGAGGATGTGGATCCTTCTGCTATTGACCTGCTTGTACATCAATGGATATGGATCCCTGGAGATCCAAATCCCTGGAGATCTGGATCTTTGGAGACACTCAAGGTCAGGCTTGATGAGGCTCTGAGCCACTTGATCTAGTTGGGGATGTCCCTGCTCCCTGCAGGGAGGTTGGACTACACAACTTTTTAAAGGTCCCTTCCAACCCACTGTGTTCTCTGATTCTACATTGGGACCATCTCACTAGAGCAGGTCCTCCAGCTGACCTGATTTTTCACAAGCACTGTTAGGCTCTAAGAGAAAGGAAGCCTTCCTTGCTCTGCACAAAACCTGCAGGATTTCCTTAGGGTAGCCAGGGAAGAGTTAATGCTTTATAAAACCTGCTTTGAGTAAAAGCTGTTCCTGTCATGATGACTCATGTTAGACAGGTCAGACCTGCACATTGACTCCAGTTGAGCCTAATCAGGCATGAATGTAGGTTTCTGCTCGCTTCAGTGTCGGTCGGGACCGGGTTGAAGTTGTGTTTTGCAACTGCAGCAGTCAGACTGCAACCCAAACTTTTGCCAGTGATGGTGCTTTGAAAAAGCGCATTCCTGGCCTTAGCCACAGCCTTACCAGATCTGGGGGGTTCGGGCTGATGGAACTGGTTTGTGGCTGAAAACAAATCCGGTGCACTCATACCTTCCAGATGTTTGTGGCGATGTTAGAAACGATCTTTCGGGGGAGCTGGGGGTAAAACTACCGCCTCTAGCTTTGGGAAGGAGCTGTGGGACTCCCCGGAGGGAAGGGCTGCCCTTTACAGCGGGAGAGGGGGAGATAACAGCAGGCGCTGCCTCGGGGAACGGGGGGGTGAGGGGGGGGGCAGGGGTCGTCTCCGAAGTGCGGGAGGTAGCTGGAGGCTGCTGCTCGGGGCCGGGGGCGGGGTGGAGGGTGGGGGGGTGGTAAGGAGAGGAATTGCGGGGAATGGGAAGAGCGGGAGGAGGCCAGGAGGGGAAAGAAAAGTCGCCTAGGGGGTTGGCTGGGCAGGAGCTGGTTTTGCAGCGGGGCAGCAGGGTAACGGTTGCCTCACGGGGCCGGGATCCCCCTGCCCCGCGGCGCCTGGAGCTGCCGGGGGGCCGGAGGGGGGGAGAGGGGAGAGGAGGGGCGGGGAAGGGAGGGAAGGGAGCGGCCCGGGCCGGCAGCACTGGAGGGGGCGGGCGGAGGGCGCCGGGCGGGCCGGTGTGCGCGGAGGAGGAGGAGGCGGCCCGTTTGGTCCCGGTCCGCTCCGGCCCGTCCCGCTGGGCGCGGCGCCGGGGCGCCCTGGCTCGCCCCGCCATGGGCAGCGGCCCCGGGACGGGCAGGCAGTGGCGCCCCGGCGCGGGGCCGGAGGCGGGCCGAGGATGCTGTGAACCCTGTTGGGGTCCTGCCCACCCGGCCGGCACCGGCTCCGGCACCGGCTCCAGCAGCAGCCCCGTGCGGACCGGCTTCCGCCACCTCTCCCGCAGCAGCGGCTGAAGTTGCTGGAGTTGGGGGTGGCTGCGATGAGCCGGGCTCCTCCTCGCTCCCCCCCGCGGCGAGACCCCTGACGGCCCCTGCCCCCGCCTCAGAGGCTGTTTCGGTTTGTTTCGGGTCTTTTTGTTTTCTTTTTATTTCTCCTTTTCTCCTGGGTCTCGCCGCAGTCAAGGTGGATGGCCCGCGGTGGGCGCCGCTGGCCTCACCGCCTCTGCCAGGGGAAGATGGTGGCGGCGGGGGTGCTGGCCGGCCTCTCGCTGCTCAGCCTCCTCACCTACGGCTACCTGGCCTGGGACAGCCTCGGGCTCGGCCCCGCGCAGACGGAGGCGACGAGCACCGGGCTGGGAGAAGAGCCGGGGGCCGGCGGCCCCAGCTCCCAGCCTCACATCATCTTCATCCTGGCTGACGATCAGGGATTCCGAGACGTAGGGTACCACGGATCGGAGATCAGGACGCCCACTCTGGACAAGCTAGCTGCGGAAGGGGTTAAACTGGAGAACTACTATGTTCAGCCTATGTGCACACCATCCAGAAGCCAATTTATCACTGGAAAGTAAGTTTACTGCTACTTCATCATTCACCTCACCAGCTTAACCTCTGTCCCTGTCAAAAAGAGCAGGGGGGAAAACCTGTCCTGATCCACCTCAGGTTTATCCTGTGGGCACAGAGGTGCCGGTCTGGTTCACTTTAAAACCAAGAACAAAATGAATGAGTATGTTTGAAATAGTGAAACAAAACCTGGCGCTGGGCGTGCCAAGCAGGATTCAGCACCGCGGGCTGCCGCGGCAGCGTGCCGGAGGAGCTGTACATTTGCTGCATGACTAACATACGTGCCAGTCGTCAAGTACTGGTGCTGTTACTGGGAAGTGATCAGCTTTGGTTTTCCGTGCCATTGCAGGAGGAGTCGGTGCTGCGGAGCTGGAAGCACTGCCTCATCTCCAGCATGCTCATTGCAGCTGGCATGTTGCATCACGGGTCACAGCGAGCCTGGACTCGATGCAGGTTCTCTCTGAGGGTTATACTGAGCTTATGAGATGATTCCCCAGTGTGTCCCATGTAGGTGAGTGCAGGGAATCCAGGCTCACTCTCAGGATCCTCTGAGCTGCCTTATCGCTCTTGTCATGACATGATTGCTGCTTTGGTTAGAAACCTTTCTCTAAGCCACTAAAATATTTGCCTCAGCAAAATGGTAAAAGCAGTGGGGTGGCATTGTGTGCTTTGCCATCTCTGATAAATTGTGCTTTGTTGTAGCCTGCTCAGTTTAAAAGATACAGAGATGTGGTGCTGAGGGACATGATTTAGCACGAGGCTTGGTAGAGTTAGATAATAGTTGGACTCAATGATCTTAAAGGGCTTTTCAAAGCAAAATAAGTCTGTGATTCTAAGTAAATAACCAATTTTACCCAACTAAAGGACCTTCTTATGTGTAAAAGTTAATAAGGATTAAGGAGGGGATATGCATTTGAGCTGTAGGAATGATTCCCAAGTAACTCCAAGTGGATACATTGACTCTGGAACAAACGCGCCTTGTTTCTGTTTAGCTTTACTCACTTTGACAGGAACAGAGCAAAACAAAATGAGAGGGAAAAAGTTACTTAGTTTATTTTCTCCTTCCCTTAAGTATAAACAGGAACAAGGCAATGTTAATACTGCTGGTAAAAGAAACACATGTTTAAATAAAACAAGCAACTGGCCTGGTGTCTTGCATCTCCATATGGCTGAGCTGGAGATAATTCTGGGGCGCACTCTAGTTCCCAGACTTACTGAACCAGGGAGACATGCCTGGAGAGCTGACATGTTATCTGGAGCAAGACTTCCACACATAGGTTTTCAGTGTAGTGGGGTTTGTTTTTACTTTCTCTGTGTGGGCTCTTAGAAGAGCAGTTGTTTTGAGGTGCCTACTTACTCATTCACATAGTTGCCCCACAGCAACTGAAGCTTACAAGGGAAAGGTGTATCAGGCTAGTGTTGAATACCTCCTGGTTGTCTGTAAGCCATGCAGCAGTTGGAAGCCAGGATCTGGGCCAGCAGCGTGCAGCCAGCCAGCTTTCTGAGGACGGTGGTTTGGGAAGCAGTGCTTTACAAAGGGAATGTCATGCTGCACAATAATGACTCACGCTGCAGCTGCAGGAATGGGACGACTGGGTTCCAGGGGAACCAGAGTGCTGCTTTGGCTCTGGGAGACTGCTGAGGATGTCTAACACGGAACAGGATAAAAGTGAGGAATAACAGTAACTCAATTTAACTGTTTTCATTCTTCATTAACATGGAGCAATCTGTGTGTAAGTGCACACTCACAGTAGAAGGTGGCCATGTGCTGAGGAGCCCTGTGCTTTTCATCCCCCCATCAGTTGGAAATGGTTCTTCAAATCTTCCTACTTTGGTTTTGGAACCTTTTATAGGAAAAAAGAAATTTGCTTATACTTCATTTTTATTTTCTTAGTCTGCTGGTCTTTTTTTTTCTTCTTATTATTATTTTTTCATGTTGTTCTACTTTGGTTAAAAGGAGCACCAGAAAGAAAGGACTGCCTCGCATGACTGAGAAATGAGGGAGGTGATGCTGAGGGGTTAATAAGCTTGGGTTGAGTATTACCAAGGCAGATCCAGAGGATACTATTCATTCTGCCTGGAGAGAAATGCTGGTGGTAACTACTTCTAGTGCTTTCTTAGCAGAAGCACCTTAATTAAAATGCCAGCACTCAGAAATTTCTAATCCAGGAGAAATGCTGCTGTTTCTTGAATCCAAAATGTGTGTTGGTTCAAGGCTAAAAGCCTGTTCATCCAGTGAAGGATCACCTGGATGCTCCGTGCTCCCAATGCACATACCTTGTTGAATGTGTTCCAAACATTACCTGATTGATCTGTGAAAAACAGAGGGACTTATGTAAACCAGGCTCATTAGGGAGCACTGACTCACCTTGCCAAGTTGAAGTTAGACTGCAAGTGCTCCAAATTCTTCATAGGTCTCCAGACAGACCCTCCAAGGCTTGTGCTAGTAAAGAGACCCTTCTTTTGGTAGCTGTCTATGCTGATGAGTGAGCATGGGGCAGGGGGTTGGAGAGGTAGAAGTAGAATGAGCTCATTTTTCCTCTTCATGCTGTACCACAGCGTACAGCTGGTGACCTGTCTTGCTGACCACTGTTTGCTTTCTCATGTCCTGCGCTTAAGGTTTTGGCCTGGTTTCATGTCTTGCTTTCCACCAGTATGACTTCTTTCCCCATTCACTCCATCAACAGCTCTTACTTTTAGGTTAATGGCAAGGCTGGCTTCCACAGCTTTTTATTTTGGGCTTTATTTATGGGTGTGGGGAGGGGGTTGCAGCTGAGCTGAACCTTGGGAAGGGAGAAGACAAGCGTGAGCCAGTGGGCTGAGTGCCACATGCGATGTGCTCTCCCAGCTGGCTGCACTGGGGCCAAGGCAGGGAGGTGAGGAGGAGGCTCTTGGGAAGCAGCTCAGCCTCTGCTCCACAGCTGCATCACTGGGGTCACAGAAGTGACCTGGGCAAGGGACTTTGCTTTGGTTTGTCCTGCCCCTGGGACCTCCTCAGTTCTGCTACAGCTGGGTTCGAAACGTAATCATCAGTGTTGATTTCTGCTGGTTTGAGCGAGGCAATGGCCTGTGTGTACTCAAGAGGTTTTTGACCTGCTGCTAAATTGTAGGGACTGTAGGCATGTGTGGCTTGCCCTCCCTCCCTTCCTCCCAAATGATATGTGTGAGCATAAGTTGTCCTCCAGACCAATTGTATTGAGTGACAGAGTATTTTTTGTTGTTTTCTCCTTGAAAGTAATAGGTATGCTTCAATAAACAAATCTTTTGGGCAGAATGGCTCAGGATACCTGACTCTGAGCTGAGGCAAAACCTATTTTGCACAGGCACTGAGTTAGGTGAGAAGAAATGTGGGGGTGTGTGCGCATCAGTCATGCTGGAGTATCCTTAAGATACAGAGACACAAACACAGTACGTAACACAGCAGAACTAAAAGACTATTTTTTAACACATCCATGAAAGAAATGAAAAACAAACTTCTTTCTGTTGTTTGTGTTATTGTAATTTACAGAGAAAAACATAAAAGGTAGTGGCTCAGCCTTCAAGTCTTCAAGTTCTCCACCTATGAAAATGAGCTAAGAACACACAAGGATGCTGAGCCTGGTCCCAGCAGCAGGGTGGCCAAGCACTTCCTGAGAGAGCTTGTGTCTGCTTCATGACCTTGGTGATTGCTCATTGCATGAATAATCTTGTAGGCCAGTTTGGTAGAGTGGTTCAGAAGATTTTCATTTATGGAACAATAATAGGTCACATAATGTACTCGGAAACTCTGCAATTATTTGTGTGCAAAGTTTTCTGCACTGCATGTATGAGAGTGGATTGAGATGAGGTAGAGAAAGTGGGATTGATTTGTTATGGTCCCATGTGGAACTGCTTATTTAGATAATTTAAGTTACACTATCAGGAAGAGTCATCTCTTTTTGAAATGAAGAATTACTGAAGCATAGGCAGCGTGTGGATGGTTTCCCAGAGTTCCTTAAGAAATTTTGAAAGATGATGACTAGGAGGAGGAGTATTCCTTTGGGTTGGTGAGACAAAAAGGCTATAAGCTGAGATGAACATCTGCTAGGGTAGCTGGCCCATTGTGGTTGTATTTGCTGGAGCAATACTTAATTTACTGAAGGAATTTGAGAAATAAGACTGATAAGAACAGAAGGAATCTACTCATGCCATACATTTGCTCAGCATTATGTAGGCAGCAAACAACTGCTTCCTCTTCTAGGCTCCCAGTTTTCTGTTGACCATCAGATTTATAACTTTAGGACCATTGCATGCACTGGAATCCCTTTGGGTCATAGGAGGGTTCCTGAACTATGCAAGAGGAGGGATCTACATCTAGAGCTACAGATCACCAAGGAATCTGAACTCCCTTCTGCAGTGAGCATGTATGAGTCATGGAAGCTCTACAGTAATCCCAAGAGCAATCTTTGCATGATGGATGGAATGTGGAGATAGAAGATGTTGAGAAATATTGAAGGGCTGGGGAAATAAATCCTTTTGTTCCCTGGGATAAAATGAAATATTGAGAATTAGCTCATCCTGAGCAGACAGAAATAGCTTGTACAGTCAGTAAGCACAATCAAAGTGTTACTTTAATAGGAGTATTTATGTCTGTTATCTAATTATAGGAATATTGCACATTTATAAATATATATAGCTCCTTAGTATGTATTCTCTGGTAGGCATCCCTGTGTAGCAGTACATTGTTCACCAGTAAAAAATTGCACTGTCTCAGCAAACTCAGAGTTATTTTGACAGAGAGAAACAGGATAAAGTTAGGAGTTGAAAGCCCTGCAATTTGACTTGCAAGCAAGCAGACATACCCTGTCCAGACTTCATGGTACAGCTTCTTTTCCCCTGCCTCCTGGGTGTGTAATGGTTCAAACTGCAGTTTCTGAGAAGGATCCAGTGCAGTGATGTGTGACTGGGATGTGATCTCCTATGCTCTGAGTTGAAAGGTCTCAGAGACTCAATGGGAATACTGGGAAATGTATGCAACACTCCACTATGTGCATTCCCTATTCTGTAGGTAACAAAACATGAAGGACTGCAGAATATCAGCCTTAAGTATCAAGATACTTTTTCTGTCCTGAAGAGGCTTGGCAGGCATCAGTCCTGAGTTTTATTTCGATCCATGTTTCCATTAGAAACCTGGATTGTTAACTAAAATATTCTGATTAAACATGCCACCAAGACAGGAGGGACTGCCAGAATCAAGGGAGTGTAGTGACACTGAAAACCATGTTGACAAAACAGAGAAATAATCTGAAGGGGGGAAAAACAAAAGGGCAGAATTAAAGTCAGCAGTGATAAATAGAAGATACTGTGCTGAGCAGGAACAACTTTCCAAGCAGAGGATGGTGCTCAGCTGCTTAGACAGCATTTCTGTAGCAGAGTAGCTGGAATTACAGTGAATCATGCACTGGATGTAAAGTCAACAATGTCATGCTGTTACAGAAAAGGCAAACATCATACCAGTTTGTGTAAGCCTTGTAGATCTGTGAGGCTGCCCTTCTGCTCTACAGCTGGAGCACTTGTGCCCAAACTTGGGCATTGCTCTCCAACAGCAGTGTGCAGAATTGGACGGTATCCAGGTAAGGGTGATCAGATATCTCAGGATGATAACATCAGAGCAAAGATCAGAAGAAGTGGAGTTGTTTAGTCTAATGAAGAGAAAAATGAGAAGGGCCACGGTAAATCTTCATTGTTTTAAGAGCTGTGCAGAGAGAAAGGGCATCATGTGCTTTCAGTGCTGTGGTGGATGGTACAAGAACTGAGGAGCTTGCTTGAGTGGAGCAAATACTTGAGGTTAGACAGCAGGGAAAACTTTCAGTAGTAAAGATTGTGAAACACTGGAAGAGCTGGCTTTGGGAAACTGCTGAGTTTCTTCATTCACAGTCATTAGGAGCAGACAAGAGAAATATGTCAGGAATGACATAATGTAGTTGAATCTGTCTTGGGGAAAAAGGTTGAACTAAGAAAGCTTCTCTTCCAACTTGTATTCATCTGTGGCTCATTTGAAGAGCACATTAACTACAGAAGATATTCTGAAGGAGTGTTCATAAAGGATTTCTAGATGCTAGAAATAATTTCAGTGTCCATTCTCAGAGAAAGTCTGTGTGAAAGTTGCATTTCAGTTTCCTCTTAGAAATTCCTCATTTCCATATCCTCATTTTCTCTGCATTTTCTAGATTTCCCCCTCTAGGCCTTCATAACTCTTGCAGTATGTAATTATTTCTGCTGACTTCTTTCAGGACAATTTGTGGGACTGCTGCCAAAGATGTTGAGGTATCTTTTTCCATGTTCTTGTTATGTCTTTCACTTAGGATGACATTGTCCAGATAGATCTATGCAGCATACACAGAAAAAGAGTAAATAATTAAATGCAAGGCCTTCCTTTTCTTATTTTGTTCTGCAGAAAATTACATCCAGGTACTGAACTGCTCTGTGCTCTTGTGTTGTAAGACCTCTGTTCATCTCAGTAGATTGAGAGAGGTAACTCTGCCACTTTGCTCTGATGGAGTACTCCATGCGTGGACCTGATGGAGTGGGTCCAGAGGAGTGCCACAAAAATGATCAGGGGGCTGCAATGAGGACGAGCTGAGGGAGCTGAGGTTGTTCAGCCTGGAGAAGAGAAGGCTCTGGGGAGACCTTATAGTGGCCTTCCAGTACCTGCAGAGGGCTACAAGAAGGCTGCAGAGGGACTGTTTGCAAAGGCCTGCTGGGATAGGAGGAGGGGAAATGGTTTGAAATGAGAGAAGGGGAGATTTAGATTGAATGTTAGGAATACGTTCTGCCCCATGAGGGTGGTGCAGTATTGAAGAGGTTACCCAGGGAGGTGGTTGAGGCCCATTCTCTGGAGAAGGTCAGGCTTGAGAAGGCTCTGAGCAATCTGATCTAGTGGAGGATGTCTCTGATGACTGCAGGGGGGGTTGGACTAGATGAGCTTTGGAGGTCAGTTCCAACCCAAAATGTTCTATCATTCTATGATTACTAAAGCATTTAGTTTGTATTATAAATTATCAAGAAAGATGAGGGGATGGAATTTAAGCTGTTTGGTTTAGGGAACTTGTGGTTATCTTTGAATATTCTTTTTCTTTTCTGCAACCTAATACAATCATTATTTCAAAATTGGGAAGTGAGATTTAATTTTTTTCCCCCTGGGGTTGTAGTAATTTCTGTGAACTGTTTTTTATATGGAAAGTTTTCAGTTTGTTGTGGAGTCTGGAATGTAATTTGGTAATCTCTGATGTTTCATGTATACTAATGGGTAATATTTGACATAAGAGCAACTGCCTCTTCATGCTGCTATTCTTCATGTTCTCTTCCAGACCAATACAGTTCCTTGCGGTGTGAGGATCTAGCATTTCCCCATCAATGCCCAGCTGTAAATCTTTGAGATATCCTGTTTTCCTTTTCCTTTTTGTTTTGCCTTCTTTTGTATTGATTCATAGTCAGATTTTCTATCCTGAGGTGAGTTTGCTTAGTTTTAGAATGTCTCCTTAAGAATAAATGAGGCAATTTCACCAGCCTTAATTCATTAGATGAATATAAATAGTACAAGGTAAATGAAGATTGTGCCTGTGTGAGTGAGTGATCCTGTGTGGGATGTGTTTGCTTCCTCCACATCAGTCTTTTTGTAATAGCTGCCCAATTTATTAGTTTCCTTACTTAGAAGACAGTAGATCTGGCTGGTGGCCTCAGCTTGTCTGTCAGTGTAAACTGTTAGGCTGAAATGCAATATGGAGAGGTCAGACAGGAATCAGGGTAACACTAATGGGTAGCAAGTTTAAAATATTAATATAAAGGATGTTTTATCCATTGAGGTTGGACTAAAATTACTTTTGACTTTTTGTGGTCTGTGCTGAAATTGAAAAGTTTTAAATAGGGAACTTTATTGTGCCTGCTGGCTCATACTAAGAAGTTAAACATGTTTCATGAGGCTAGTTCAACTGCAATTGTAGTAGCATTAATTAACTGTGTCAGCCCTCACCTGCTTATTAGTTCAGCCTGTTATCACCATGTTATCAAGTTCCAGGCCGGGAGGGAAGGATTGCTGGAGCTAGAAAACAAATCTGGGATCACAAAATACGTTTTAATAACTTTCAAATACCAAATGACCTTCCAAATGCATATATGGAGAGACTATATTAGATAAGAAGCATTACAGTAGACATTATTAATACCACAAGCACGCCGAGAGCCTTTATTTTCAACCTAGGGGCAGAAAGTCAATGGATAGGAACCAAACCTACACCTTTTTTTCCTGAAACACCTGATGAATAAAGACATTTGTGCTACAACAGCTTTCTTACTCTCACAGCCCCTGGTGTTTGTAGGTGGGTGGCTGAGATCCACAGATGTACAGCATTTTGCACATGGGCAGGGATGTGAAAGGAAGGGGAAAGGCTGCTGAAGTGGCACCAGGGGAAAAACCCAGTCCAGTGCCTCCTTTAAAAGCCATGTACTTAGTCAGAGAAATGTAACTGGTTATTAAGGTTTATAAGCCCAAGTATAGAAATGTTTATTCCAATATTTGGAAGCTTTAAATTGTATTAAAAATGGTATAAAAGAAGGTCCCACAAATCTCAACCTTGCTTAAAGTCACAATACTCAGCAGATGTGTAGAATCAGGTCTGAACTCCCCCCTCCTGCCCCAGTTTTCTCGTGGCACTGAGTGACATATGCACAATTTATTAATGCTCTCAGTTTCTCTTCATCAGTGTTTGTTGTATTTAATGGCACAGAGTGGTGGCTACAGGCACTTTCCATGATGGACACTGCAAAACTGAATTTTTCCATTGCTGGCCATTCAAATATTCAAAAGGATCAACCATATATCTTCTAATAATTGAAAATAGCTGATATTCAGCACTAAAAGTAAAGCAGTGTCCTCATTTCTCTGTGATGTTTCAATCTGATTATAGAGAAATGCAGGATTCTAACTAAGTTGCTCTGGCTTCCATTTTCCTTTCAGTTTTACTTCTTTAGCTTTTTGGAGGATGTTTTCATTCCAGTACATCCATTTATCAGAGTATTAGCTGTGTTCTAGATAAATCTCTTGTGCCCATTTCCAGATAGAGGCTTTCTCTTTATTTCTACATTTTAGAGAGGCTTTTTTCCTCTGATTGAGAATATTGAACCATTATGACATAATGTTATGTAATTTTTCTTTAAGAGAGAGCACAAGTGGGTACCAAGGTATTTTTGTGGAGGCAATCTCTGTGATAATAAGCTCTCATAAGAAATGAAGTTCCCTTCTGTTTTGAAGAAGGAGAAAATTGCACATTTGAAGCAGCAGTTTGAGGAAAATGTGAAGCTGGAGGGGGAGGAGAAAATTAGTCCTGGGGTAAAGGAGAGCAATGTAGTATCCTTAGACTAAATATACTCTAATAGATTTACTGTTACTTCTCAAATCGTGCCTCCCTGAATTGAACTTTGTCAAGGCAATGCTTGCCATCACATTTATATCCTTGGGTTCAGCTGGCATGTATCATAGTTCATCGAATCATGGAAAGCTGGGTTTGAGGGGACCTCTGGAGCTTGTCTCATTAGGCCTCCTGCCAACTTATATTACACAGAAGGGACACACTGACTTTATAAACACTCTCTTATTGTTTGCTTCCTCCTGGAAATAAGAAAATATTGCAAAATACTCAAGAAATTGGAGTCTAGACTGTTGTTAAGAAATCCCCTGGCTGTACTGGGTTACCACGTTCAGTGTAAGAAAACTTGCATCAACAATTTCCACTCATCTCTTAAAAACTGCTTCTCTTCTTTGAATTTTTTTTTCCTGCTATGAACTTTGTTTGGTGAATTTGTTCATGACCACAGCATGATGGCAGCTCCTTCCTTAACTGTTTCATGGTCCAGTTTTAAGGAGCCCACAGAGAAAGCTGTTCTATGTTGGCTGATTTCTCTCAAAGCAGAGCTTTTGTCTTTTGTACTTGGACAAAATTTGTCCTGAAATTCACTTTGATTTGAATAGGAGGGTGAGAATTCGATCCTGTATACAGTGCAGGAGGAAGATAACATTCCCTTGGTTCTTAACTTTGTAACTATACAATTTTGGCCCTCTTTCCACTGCAAAACCTTTAAGGCTTCTTTTAAGATTAAGAAGAATGAGCCTCTGTGATAGACCGAGGAATATTTGGCCGTCTTGGTAATAGTGGGTATATTTGCTGTAAGGGATGCAGTCATGTAATGATTAAGAGCTTAGGTAATACTGTTTGGCACTGTTACAGCCCTGTTGAGTCTTTACTCTGTCACAGATTTCATTTTATAATCTTTGGCAGTAATGTGCTTCCCACGGTGAAACTGCACGTAGCATCTCTCAGAGCGTTAGTTCGCTCTTGCTTTCAGTGTTCTCTGATTTTGCCACCTGAGACAATTCCATGGTTTAGCTGTTGGGTTTCCATTGTTACCAGCTTCTGGTTTTGTGTTCCTCGTATCAATTTGAAATTTGAGGACTGCTTTATCTGGTAGTGATGAGGCTGTGATGACTCCTGCCAGGGCTAAGGTACCTGGAAGCAGCAGGCTTTTTAGCTTTCATTTTGAGGAGTCAACTATTTTCATAGACATTTTCAGTAGAAGTGCTTCTGCTTGCCATGAGCTCAGAGCTTTCTATATAGTTAATTTTAGTTCTCCCATGCCAAGAATTGGCTGTTTCCCACTGGGGAAATGTAGCTCAAGTACCATCTTAATGTCTTCTCAAGGCTCTTATCTGTGTTGCGACTAGATGCCAAGTGACTTTCTACAGCAGCCTTTTGATACTTTGCCTGCTGTTTCTAAATGTGACCTTGAAGTGCACTGGAGTTTAATAGTGTGGATTCTTGCTGTTATCTCCTACACTGCATTTGCAAACCAGGCATGATCTGTACCAGTGAGCTGATGGAATGGTTTTGTTTGCACAGAGGCAGCCTTTCTGTGCAAGTCCTCATAGTGCTTTTGAATCTGAAAAACTGTCCTGTCAAGATGATACTTCATTCTCTAGGTAACTGAGTCATACCTGCTCACTTCAGTAACAAAAACATGTATTTTGCTACCATTAACCATGGTGAGTCAGCTCTGGTAAGGCAAAATTAACTTTGTGGGCTCTTTTGCTTTGTTTGCTTAATAAACAAGTCACAGTTGGGTATCACAGAATCACAGAAGGGTAGGGGCTGGAAGGGACCTCTGGGGATCATCTAGTTCAACCTTTCTGCTCAAGCAGGTTCCTTACAGGGAAAAAAATGAGAGCAATGCATTTCTGTGTGAAATTATTTCATGCCATGGTTGTGTGTTTGGAGGGCTTTGGAGGTCATTTCTGCTCCTTAGAAAATTATTGATCTTCATACTCAATGTATTTAGGGTTAGAAGCAGATACAGGAGAGAAAAAACAAAAGCAGTCGATCAGATGCTTAGTCGATCAGGTCCTTACTGACCTTGGGATCATTTGCCCAGGTGCACATGCTTGGAAGCTCTCCCTGTATTGTGAAGGTGCCCATCACACATGAGCAATGGTGAATAATCCCTGCCTTAGTTACAGTTGATCACAGTAGTAAATACACTTTAAAGGATATCATAGGTAATACTCCTCACACAGCTCTGAAAATCTTTTAACACAGTTTCAGAGCCTGTTGTCAAAGGGATTTTCTAATCAATATTTGATTTTTGCCATATAGCTTTCTATCGCCACAGTACTTGAAAACTTGAAGAGAGGTGATGTGCTGACAAGGAGCAGAAGAGACTTTAGGACTCTAAAGAATGTTTGAAAAAGAAAACAAACCTAAGGCACTTGGAAACAGTTCAGGGGGTTCTAATTAGATATGAGATGCTGCGTGATGTGATATGATCTATAGGCAGGATTCTTCACCTTTTAAGTTCGCTCTTCTTTATGCAAACCAAACTATGCTTCACTGACTTACTACAAGTCCTGGAATTTAGTTCTCTGCTACTGCCAGCTTGTCTCAGCAGCATAGGGAAATTTGTTACACTCTAGTTTGCAATCTGATAGGAGAAGAAGGGGTTTTCAGGAAAGCAGATGTTCTCTCTCCAACTGCAGTCTCCTGGGTTCAGCCCCTCTTCGCCATGGCTGGCTTTGCTGGACCTGGCTGCTGCAGGCTCTGCCAGACTTTCAGTAGCAGGGAGAAAGTTGCTGTCTTAGTACTAAAGGAACAAATTAACACTGTGCTGCTCAGCCTGGTTCGTCTCAGCTCTTCTCTGCAGATCCCGTTGCTTTTGCAGCGCAGCAGAGTGGGCTGTGTTTAAGAGCATCTCAGATGGATGGACTAGCTTAGGCACAGTTCCTGCTCTGCAGATGGTTTCCTTTCTGGCTCCTGAGCTGAAGTTGGATGCTTCTGGCCTCTTAGGAATGGAGAAAACACACAGGTATTTGCTGCTTTGTCTCCATAGAGATACCTCTAGAAACCAGGAATTTAAGCAATCTTAATTTCCTAGTCCAGCCTACTTTAGGAAATGGTAACAAAAACACTATTAAAATAGGTGGGAATAACTTGTTCCTAAAAATCTTCAACCAAGACTTCCACACCGCCTCAGGCAGTCGTAGCTATTTCAGTCACAGAAGCTTTAAAATTGTCTAACTTCCATTTTTCTTGCTGCAGTTTAAACCTGTAATCTCTTGATAATTCCCAAGTGAAGAACTTAACTTTGCTACAGAATGTGATAAATCTCCTATATGTCTGAGGTCTGTTATCGTGTCTCTGCTCTTCCCTTCTCTAGCCTGAGTAAAATCAGTCCACGCAGATCTTGGTTTATACACCTCTGATGACTCTTAATCTTCTCCTCTGGACTTTTTCAATATGGGCCTATTTGTTGTGAAAAGTAATACCCAGAATAGGATGCAATGTTCCATCTGAAGTTTGACCACTGCTGCCTTGACATTTTCTTCTAAATCCAAGGGTTTCTAAAATATTTTCATTGTTGAGTAATTGGAAGGCAGGGCATGAACTCCTTTGCTGGCATGACTTCACCTCAGCAGAGAAGATCTGGCCAAAGCATCTGTGGCTCAGAGTGTATGACTCTCTTTCTACTGTTGATGGGTAGGAAATCTCACAGGAACAACAGATCTTGTACTATTTTTACCAGTTAAGCTGTGATCTGAAAATTAAACCAAGATGTGTTTGTTCCTGTCAGAACACCCACATTCTGGTGCAGTGCTGGTCAAAGTGCTCTCAAGCCACCCCAAACCACAGCAAAATCACAGCCAAATGTGAAGACTATACCTTCTCTGGTCTGAAAGTTTGGATATAAAGGAAATGCATTTCCTTTTCCTCTGACAGACCTGAAAAGTCTTTGTCAGCTGTTTCATTTCCTAACTTTAAACAAGATGTCATATGCTTTATTTAGCCAATCACTCTTATGCAGCCCAATAGGACAATGCTTTCTTTTTATTTTTCCACAACCTTTTCTAGTCCTAAAACCCCCAGAAAAAGCAGACTTGCTTCTAAGCCTGAGTCTTTGGGTTTTGAGTCTTATGTCTTCCCTTTCACCTTGCTAAAATACCGTGCTGTGGGTAGCTAAATACCACTTAGGTTGTGTGTTGCAGTGGGGATTTGTTTGCATGTGAGAAAATTAGTTGTCCCTGTTCATGGTGAGATACTAGAATGGGTTACTCAGGGAGGCTGTGGATGCCCACACCCTAGGAGTGTTCAGGGCCAGGTTGAATGAGGCTTTGAGTGGCTTGGTTTAGTGGAGGGTATCCCTGCACATGGCATAACAGGAGGGTTGGAACTGGATGGTTTTGAGGGTCCCTTCTGGCCCAAACCATTCTCTGAATCTATGAATCAAGATGTTGCTGACTCTTCCTGAAGTTGGGTAATTGGTTTGTGCAGTTGGTTTTTCCTCCTCAGAGCTTTACTTTTCAGTTGTTGGAAGTGAATTGCCTTCTGTTTCGTTCAATCTAGTCCTCTGCTTCAAGCTCATTTTCAGTTTCAGCTCTCCTCTCTAAGAGGCAATGCAGCAGTTCTACTGGTGCAAATTTGGTCTGCACATTCACTATGTTTAAATTTCACCTTAAAATGTATTCATAATCCATATGAGAATAGTTACTATAAACATAATTAACCCAATTATTTATTCCTCACAGATGTATTTTAAGCCCATAGTTTAAATATGCTTATTCCAAATTCTTCATCCTAGAACCTGAAACTGAATTTGCTGAATATAATTAGGATTAGTTAAGGAAATCACACAGGCTTTTCATGACTTCTTCTTCAGCCTTGGGCTTTTGAAATCTTAGGTGTTGCTTAGTTTGGTTTTAAGGTGTTTCTGTTCTCCCTTTTCTGTGTTTCTGGTTCATCAAACAACATAATTATCTTGTGGTTTGGCATTACAATGTCAAATGAACCATGCCATTGTCAATGCATCCTCCTATGCAAGGGTATTACCGGGTGTCATCTGCAGGTATTAAATGCAGATAGGAGTGGGTTCATTGTTCCATCATAATTTGTTTCTGTATTTCTCCCAAGCCATGTTGTTGTCCTGATGTCGGCAGAATGAGTCTGGTACAAGCTGGGAAAGCAGGCTGTCCTGGTTTGAATCTCAATTGTTTGAATCTCAGGATTGCTTCATAGATGGGGCTGAACCTTGTGCCTCAGGATGAAGTTGCTTGAGCCTGGAGTGTTGCATGGGGCCCAAGGGCACATCTCTTGGCTTTGTTGAAGGATATGCCATTGACCTCAGCCCATTGATCTAATCTAAATCTCTCTGCAGAGAGAGCCTTCCTACCATTGAGCAGATCAACATTCCCACCTAACTTGGTGTCATCTGCAAATCTACTAATGGTGCACTCTAAACCCTCATCAAGAGCACTGAAGTAACAACTGTGATGAGGAAGGTAGGAAAAATAATGGTTTACTAGATTGAAAGCATCAATATTATATCACCCAAAAAAAAAGATATGTTAGCAGTTTCTTCATTTAAAATGGCACTGCTGGGGAGGGCAAGATCTGTGCTCAGCAGGTTTTGCTGTCTTTTATCTTTCACATTCACAAAACATCCTTGTGAAATGGCCAGATTCTGTTCCCAGCACTGTAAATCAGTGCCACTCAGAATTTTCACAGGAGTGCTGAAGTGTTTAAACCTTCACTGTTCAAAATAAGAGGTGCTAAAGAAATACCCAGCCTTTAAGAAAGGCTTCCTGGAAGCAAACATCTCTGTTCAAAAATGCATCTCTCCTAAAAAAGAATCAGTGTTGTTTCCGTGCAGCGCTGACAGAGCAGCCTGTAGAAGAGATGTCTGTTGGTCTTCTGAGTGGATTGCCTGACCTGCTTTTTGTAACGTGTAACTGCTGGATTAGGAGCTGTCATCCAAATGAAGATGATAGCAGAAGAGCTCTGGGTTTTACTTATACCAAGTGATGGTGTATGTAATTGGAAGGAATTTTTGAAAGGACTATCTTGCGTCCAAGTTCAAAGGGAAAATAATGGAATGCTGAATGCCAAGGAAAGGTTCAGTATCTAGAGGAAGATTAGCAGGGGAGGCATAAAAGTTTTCGTTTTCTCTACCACCATTCTTCTATGGAAAATTAATTTGCTGTCTCATTTGAACTTTCAATCTGCTGGCAGGAGATCTACGTGGCTATAGTGGTTGGCTTTAAAAAGCAAGTGTATAAAGCCTTCACCCTTGTCTAGCCTAACTCCCTTGGCTTGCATTTGGGAAACTCTGAATTTAGCAAATGGAACAAGTGTGGTCTGAATCTCCTCTGTTTGGTAGCAGTTGATAAGTTGTGTTAAAACAGTGCTGCGTACTTGGAATTAAATTCTGCACAGTTTTGAAGCAAACACTTGCAAATGTTACCACACTGCAGCAGTGCCTGAAACAGTTGGTGCTGGTACAACACCGGCCAGGCAGGAATGGAATGAAAACGTTTCCCCTCCACCGTCTGCCGTAGGCTTATCAGCTGCTAATGGCACACAGGAATGGTGTCTGGAGTACACTGATCCAAACCAAAAATATTTTCCTGCACAAACAGTTTCCTTTTCAAAGAAATCTTTCAGCAGTTTGGGCTTGAATGACTATGGTTTAATTGCAGTCAATTCATCTCACCCCCAAAACCTCCAAATCTGTTCCCCTTCACAGTTAATGGCATCAACTGCATTGACTCCGGGTTTACAGAGGTCCAGTGCAGACTGGTTAGTGAGTTCATACTGGAAAGTATTCAGATTCTAAGCCTAACTGCACTAGGCTCACAGCATAAATGGCCTTCATAGCCTTTAAAAGTATAATATTTTTGTTTATGCAAATAGCCCAACCACTGGAGACTTTGTATCATAAGTTTCAATCATTTCTTAGAGGAGACCTTAGCAGAGGAAAGGGATCACATAGAACAAGCTCTAGAAATGTTTACTGTAAATATAAATCACTATAAACAAGGTCTTAGTCGTTTAAACATGTAATATTTTTTAAATTTATGACCTTGATTTCATTCTTTCTGCCAAGGACAGCCCATAACTGCACTTCATCTCCCAGCCCTGTGTGGGGTGTATGGGTCACACTGAGTCAACCGATGTAACTCATGTGGGAAAATGTGCTTCATGTTTTCCTCCACATTCCCATTCTGTTGAGCAAGTGATGCTCAGTCAGCCTCAGGCACTAGGAATGCAACATGCTCAGCCCATGCCACTTCCTGTTGTGGGAGTGTCCTCTCCATGCCTACAGAACGAAGGTAAAAAAGGTGATATACAAACAAGAGGCATTTACATTTTCAACACTCATCATGGCTCCTCAGATGTTCAGGACAGCCTTAAAAAGCTGTTCAGGAATCACAGATGGAGTGTGATGTGCTGATAATGTCATATGGGCCACCTCTTGCATGGTGGAAACAGCAAACAAATGACCTTAGCCAGAGATAAAACTTCATCCATCCCCAGAGCCGAAGTCCTGCCTAGCTGATTCACTACTTGTCTGAACTGTTAATGACTGCACTCTTCCTGCTATTTGGTGTACATTTCAGAAGCAGCATTTTTGCATTAGTGCCTTTTACATTAATATATCTTGGTTTCCTTAGCTAGATGAAGGTGAATGTAAGAGCTAGGGAAGCAGTTACTTACAAGATTTGATTTCATATACACAGTTTTGCCATGGTTCATGAAAAATATTTGACTTATTAGAATAGAAATGACTCATTAGACACAAAATGCCATTCCCTTAAAGCTATAACTTGCTAGAGTGCTTACAAATAACAATGTGGATTTTCTTAGTTAAATAAATCTAAATAAGCCCAGACAGTCCCTTTAGGTAAGTGGTAGACACTTGAAGGCAGGTAATAGCAAAGAACTGCCCACAGGGAAATGCCACACAAAAAACCTGAATGCAGCTTCACTGTGTGTCCCCTGCTGTTTTCTGTCCCCTGCTGGGACTGAGGATTCTGATAGAGAAAATATGGAGTGTTCTGAGTAGTTTGTGTGGTGCAAGCAGAGATTGGCATGCCTGAAGACATGAGAGGGAGAGAACAGATTGCTACCCTTCACTGAAATTGTTGGTTTAACCTTTAAGAAAAAAAACCCCAAACCCTTCCCCAGGCTGTGTGTGTTTGCTGATACCATTTGCTTCTAATTTGGAACCTCATCCGTTCAGTATTTAAGGAAGTGAGGAAAGAAAGAAACCATGTCTTGATTTGTGTAGGTGGATGATAATGCAAGAGCCAGTGAGCAAGAGGACAACCTGTGACTGAGCCAAGAGCAGAAGTGCTCCTAGGAAGGAGGACCTGCTGCTGTCCTCATGCTGCCTGTTCTCATGCAGGGCAAGAGCAGTGCCAGCAGCAATGGTTTGCTCTTCAGTGATGTGGGTAAATGACAAAAGGGACAACACAGGAAAGATGGGCCCGAATTCCTCTTCTTTCTGTCCTTTGCTATAACCTACCTCCCACCCTGGATTTGTGCTAGGAGTTTTAGAGAGCCATCTTCAGAGGGGTAAAGGATGAGAAACCCAGTGTCTGTGATCATAATTACAGACATCTGAGAAAGCCACTGAACCATGGAAACTGCAGATACTTCAGTCTTAAGCTGCAGCCCTCCATAGCTGCTTCTGTCAAAGGATTTCACACAGCTTTAGAGATATAAAGCAGGTTGGCTTCACAGTGCTCTGTGAGAGGAAGGGAACTGAATTAGTATTCTGGGCTGAAGAGCTGTGATGGGCAAATTCAATTTCCCTTATCTATGTGGCTTAGGATACTTCTGCTTTGCTCAAATCCATCATCTTTCTGAACTCACAGGTTACAGCTCAGGTGCTGGAGCAAGCAAAAGGGAATATAATTTTGGCTTTGCCATCTCAGACAACAGTCTGGGAAATTAGCTAAAATTATCATTGAGGCTGGGTTTCTACTAGGACCATGGGTGGGGACCTTTGAGAGAGGGTGAAGAGAGTAAGATCTCCAGAGGATGCCACTTTCCTTCAAGAGTGGGAGTCCTATGGACTTCATTCTGCATCTCACGGAAATCTTAGAATTGGTTTGGTTGGAAAAGAGCCCTAAGGTCATTGAGTCCAACCATCAACCTAAGACTACCATGCCCACCAAACCACGTCCCAAAGTGCTATGGAATTTTGAGACAAATCACGAAGCTCCACCTTTCCTGAATCCACAGGTTGCTTCTTCAGCTGGCAGTTTATTTTATGATGGCAAACCACAACATGGAGGCATAGTGTTTAATTTTTATGGTTTGTTTTCTAGAAAATAAAGTATCTGCAGGTAATAAAAGGCCATCAAATACTTTTTAAACAAGCAACTGAAAATGGCCATAATAGGGAAGAATTTTGAAGTAGGAGTTTTTGAGTCAGGAGAAGTGAAATTTTGTAAGCACATTCCCGAGGGAGTGAGTGGGAGAAATCATTCTTTCTGCTGAAAGCACAAAATAGTTTAGCTGCTCTTGGAAGGTTTTATTAAAAGGCATAGTGTGCTTCACATGATTCCACCTGTTCATTTAAATCTATCTGTTCCATCTCTAGGCAAATCAAGAGCTCCAGAACGGTCACGCACTCACAATTCTTACCAGTGCGAGGTTATTGGTTTGTTTCATTTCTCCTGTCTCAGAAGCACACCTTGGAAATTGCAGATTCCAGGAGACACTGAGAATTTTCTTGTTCTTTTTGTTGTTTTTTCTTTTTTCAAGAGAAGATAGTGGGGAAAAAAAAAAAAAAAAAAAAAAAAAAGAAAAAAGAAAAAGGTTTTCTTTTCATCCAGAAAAGTGAAAGAAATTCAGGTTGATGAGCAAAATGCACTGCTGTTCATTTTGCTGGCTTCAGAATTCGCTTTCTTACCATCACAATATCTACAGCTATATTAGAGGTTGTGTAAATGTCAGAGCTGTGACCTCCTTGATCAAACTCCTGTTTTGCCATTTCTGTTTATGCCCCTCTGTCACAGCAGAGCTAGAAGTATTGTTCTCATTTTTCTTCCTCTGAGATGTGAAGTGTGGCCCAACTGGTACTGATGCACGGGACAGGAAAACAAGAACTTCAGGTGGTGGTGGGCTCCAATTTTGGGATGCTTTTTTGCATACGACTCTTAACAAACTCTTAACCTCTCATGTTAAAGAACCTAATTTTGAGACTGTGATCAGAATCAGGAACCTGAATGCAGGTGCCTGACCCTGTCCAGTGTCCCTTGTGAGTTCTATAGCTGTTAGAAGAATGAGTCTCCATTTCATCATGAAAGGGGCTGCACTGTTCTTTGACTTGGAGATTGAGTCTGCAGAGCAAGTTCAAGTTGTCACCTGCAATGTAGCTTGAGACCCTGTTCAGTGAGCATGCTAGACAGCAACTGATAAGAGAGTGGGCTTGTTCAGGTCTTCACTGCTCATGATAAAGGCTGATAGGTCTGTCTCTTCTAAGCCATTTCCCAATTTGTTTCAGTTTGTTTCAGTATTCCTAAGGTTGGAAGGGACCTCAAAGATCATCGAGTCCAACCTGTCACCACAGACCTCAACACTAGAGTAGGGAGGACACTACTGCCCACTGCAGACTTGAACTCACAACCTTCCCATTAAGGGTCTTATGTGCTACCAACTGAGCCACCAGACTTCACACTTTGGTAGTGTTGTTTCCACCAAAAGGTTGAGTTCACTTGATTTTCTAATTTATTTATTTTTTTTTAATGTAAATATTATTTCAGCAGAAATAGCTGAAAAAGCTGAGCAGATTTAATTACACTGACTTCTCAGTGTTTTTAGGGTGCTGGAGAAGTCTGTCATGCAGTGGAAAAGATAGCATGAATGTCCACCCTGTCTACTGAAGATATTAGAAATGTGGGAAACCTTTAGAAGATAGAGAGAGCTAACTAGGTAAGCTCAGGCAAAGCAGTGGCATTCATGCAGAAGAAAACTGTATAAACCAGATCAGAAGGCAATATTTGGACTTCTCATAGGTCAGTTTCTGAAGCTGATATTAGTAAGGAATGCCACTGACCCAGTGAGGCTTTTATTCCAGCACATAAAATCCTTCAATGTAGCTGCTGCATGGGATATTTATATGCACAGAAGGAATACTGAGGAGGGATTTTTCCTGAGCAAATCAAATAAAAAGGATGTTTGTTCGTAGGCAAGGGTTCTAAATCATAGTGAAGCTAATGTCTTAATTCTGAGTTCAACTGAGAAACAGTTGGAACATCTATTTCAGATCTGTACAGGGAATGGAGGTAATCTCAATAGGAGAGTAGGTATTTTCTTGTCAAATCAATCATACTAGCTTAGATTTTAAAGCTGTAATTGACTGTCATCTCAAGCATGGGCTTTGGAATAGCCTCAGAGCAGCCTGTGTATCACTCAGCTATAATTCCAGGTGTGCAGTAAGAGACATCAACATATGCAGCCATGTTTGTATTTCCTGATGAAAATCAGGATTTACATTTATCCACACTGAAAGGGAAGATTTTCTTCCCTTGTTGCTATTTAATTGTATGTTTGGGAGTGGCTAAGATAAGGTATGTAAAGAATGAGTTAATAGCTGTTTGAGCTTTACTGCTTCTGGTCTATCAGAATACAGTGATCTCCATTGCAACCTTGGTATTAACATTACATGGAAATGTATTGGCCAGTTGACTTGTAGCATTGGCAACCAACAGAATTACTGTTATGGGGGGGTTGTTGGGGTTTTATTGACAGACAGCCATTGACAGTGAATTTCTCACAGCATATAAGATACCATTTCAAAGAGACAAATGTGAATCAGTCAATGGGTTAGAGAAACAGAGTTCAAAGAGACAGAGTTCATAAAATATTTATGTTATGAAAATAAAGGGGAAAGGGAGCTTATGTAACGCACCAGAGAACTGAAGAGCCAGCATAAAACTTTCTTTCATAGAACACAACTGAACCTGACTTTCACATTTCAGAAGGAAGTATGTTCAAGCCATGCTTTTTCTGCAACTGACCCAGCATGCCATTTCCAAAGAGAAGAATCCACTTCTTTGCTGTTCTGTTGTCCCGAAGCCAATGCATAATTTCTGAGCTATGCTCATTGTGATCAAGTGCAGAAAACTAGTTTCCCACAAGATTTTTGTGGGGGTGCATAATAATGCATTCTGTAAATGAATAATGGGCAGGAGGGAAGCAACATCAGAAAATTTACTGGACAAATTAAACTTGAATGTGGTTAAAAACCCCCACCCCAAACCTCCCAAACCCCCACCGATATCCCCAAAGCAGGAAAAACATTACCTTAAAAGCCTGAGAAGTAATTACGTTGTCTGTGAGCTAGCTCATGGTGTCCTTTACACTGTTATTACATATTGTCATGTCTAGATTAGATGCTTCTCAAATTTGATTGTAGCTAAGTAGCTATTTGTTTCTCAGATACTACACTTATGTAACAATACCTTCTCTACTGGCTTGATGTCATCGGGTGATGTTAATAACTGGATCAAGCCATAATGAAATCACTGAGTTCCACTCTGATTCTAATGTGGTTTTGTGGATATTTCATCTTTCTCTTCCTTCTTTCATCTCCTTTCTTCCTAATATGGTACAGCAGTCACCATTCCTATGAGGAGAGATTGATGCAGTTAACTCAAATGACCCTGTTAGTTAAATAGATTATATCAGAGAGATAAAAGAAACTTCATTTTCCCATGGCAGAGCCAAAAAGTGTGTTTAGCTCAGACTCTCAGCTTGCCAAGAAATGTGAGCTCAGGCTTTACAGATCCTTTGCTGCTATCCCATTTTGTTCCTGCTGACTCTTCATGCACCTCTAGTGTTTTGATTTTGAGCATGCATGCATAAAACTGCTTTGGAGAAGCAGATGCTTGATTTTAGCACAAATCAAAGCTAGTTAGTCCTGCAGTTGCTAGACCACTACTCATAAAAAACTCGGCATAAAATGAACCTTGGAGGAATTTTACCAGATTACCAGAATTCAGAATGCATTATGTGCTGAATATTGAAGTCAGCTGAGACAGTGGTTGAAGAACTGATGCATTTAGGCAGCTTGGTTAAGTTTGAGGCTCGCATTCACATACCAAGATGAAAATGTGTTTGATATTGTGCACCCACCCTTGTGAAAAACCTGCTAATTGAAACTTGATACGCTCTCAGCATTTGCAAACTTGGCAATGACTTAGTACGCTCAAGTTGTATATACCAAAGACATGCAGGACAGGAAATTTCAGGTTTGGATAATGTAGCTGGATAAAAATACATAGAGAAAACTGTCAAGACACAAACTTGATCTAGTTTGTAACTGCAAATCACTTAGGGTCACACAACCAACTGTGATCTTGCTTTTTTCACCTTCCCTTGTGTGAGGCTGCCTTTTTGAGAGCTCTCATGTTTTCCACCTCTGTGGCACTGAACCTAATCAGGGACTTTTCTTACACCTCTGTGGAGCCTTAGGCTGAGACTGGGAAGAGCAGGGCTCTTTCTACAGTTATGCTTATGGGCTCCTTTCTTGACATGCTTCATTTCCCCCTTGCTCAGTGTGCCTCTATTTAAAACAGGAATCTTGATTTATCTGTTTTGTGGGACACTTGGGAGACTGTGGAGGAAAAGCTGTGTCAATGAGCTATATATTGTTACTACTAATAGGAAAATATAGGTAAGAATTCTGTTGCTGAGTTAGCTGATGGGCTCCCTGAAGAGTTTACAGCTTCCTCTGAGCTGCTTCCCTTCAATACCACCCATCAGAGCTACAGGGAGAAGACAGATTTTAGTGAATGGAGAAGTCTTCCACAAACAGAAATGAGCAGATGTGATGTTCTGATATCCGGCAGTTTTATTAACATCTTCACGTTCTCCCAACAGAAGATCACTCTGTGGTATTGTCACAACTCATCAGCTCTGTGTGGTGTTGTACAGTTGTAATGCAGACAATACACTGTCAGCAAATCGCTGTGCCTGTGCTCAGTTGTGCTGATCTTCTCCTCCTTTTACTCCCTTGGCTCCTGAAGAGGAAAGAAATACTTTGTCTTCTCATCCATGACAGATACGAAGCATGCCTGATTCTTCTGCTTCTGCTTCTGCTTCTCCTTCTCTCTATTCCCTTTACAATCCCCACAATTCCTATATTCCTCTTCCCACACTGTGATGAATGCTGAAAATAACAAGAACAGACTCCAAATGAGGATGCTTCATTTGTTTGCCATTACAGCATTGTGCTCATTTTGATGTTATTGCTGTGGCTATTAACCACTGAAATCCATAATTTCATAACCTTGAAAGGACAGAAGTGACTTGGGAGCCACAAGTTATTTGCCACTGATGGAGTAATGTTCCAGGCAGTTAATTGTCTTGAAAAGGAGTGATGGCTTGTGGTGGTACTGTTGTCTTTTTCCAAATGCTTGGCTCTCACGAGAAACCCTAAGGTTGAAGATCAAATATGTAGGAGCTGCTTTTCTCTGATGATGATAATTTTGGTTTGGAACCTCTGGGAAAACAGAGGATGACCTTTTAATTTCCCTTTTGCAGAGGTGGGGGAAAAAGACTACATCATTCCCATATTTATTTGTAGGATATACAGTTCTACTGGGGCCACAGGATCACAAGTCCAAAGAGAGAACAATTTACTGCCCTTCTGTGTCTAAATAATCATTTTGGACACCGTACATATTTTCTTCTAAAATACCCCATGATACCACTCTAAGGGCCTAGCTGTCATAGTGGGCCTCCCCATGCACTCAGAAGTGCCCATCTGAACACATGTACCCATCTTCACAAATTCAGTTTTGTTCATATGTAACATGTTATAGCAGATACTTTGTGTGTGCTTTGTCTGGTTTTAGCTGCAGTTGCTATACATGGGAGAGATGTGGTTTCTAGATTTTTGTTTGACTTACAGTGGTTAGACACCTGTTTCCATTCAATCCCTATCTTGTGCTCCATTTTATTTCCAGACCTGTTGCACTGTGGCCTCAGTTTTTATGAGGCTTTTGGACGCCCCCCCAGAGCAAACAGTAAGGCAAGATGTGGCTGAGGGGCAGTATAATGAGAAATTACTGATCGTTAGGAAGGATTAGTGTAGTGGTGACATCCAGGATAGCCCTACTGGTTTGGCTGAGATCGAGTTAGGAGGGAAATACAGAAGCATTTGTCCAAATCACTTCATTACTCAGTGGCATGGAGGCATAGAAACAGACTTACTAATTCTAGCTTGTTCTCTTCGGTGGTGTAGGAGAATGAGGGGAAGGAAAAAGTATAGCAGGATGGAGGAGGGCTTCATAGTGCCCCACACCCTGGTATCTTGTGACCATCAAATGTAGAGGCTACCATTAATCACCAAAGTGGAGAGCTTTCTGATTCCACTGCATAGTAGCCTTACATTTTTCCTGTCCTTTGCCTAATTTGGACAGAACACAAAGGCAGCATCTCAAATCCATTTGGTATAAAAGCAGAAAGCCGTCTGATGAATTACCCAGCTGCCTTGACACAGAGGCAGCTGAATCTCAAAGGCAGTTTAGTATTCACACCTCTTAGAGGGAATGGGCTGTGGTGAGCTGGGCATGGTACATTCTGAAGTTGTTTTGTTTCTTTTGAGTTCCAGCACATGGTGCTTCTAAGAGAGAAAGAAATGATGACCATAATGTATAAAGATACATGGGAAAAGAGATCCATTTGTCTTCATACTTTCATTGCTTTACAGAAAGTTGAAAATCTCACTTTGAATAGAGGCATTTTCCTTTCCTTTTAATGCCACATTATACAGCATGTAATGTCTCTGATGTGTTAGTTAAAAATTGTCACAGAAATGACTGACAGCCCCGACACATTGCTCCCCACTCCTTCCTTTGCTGCTAAAGCACACCTACATCTACATCTACTCAGATAATGGCAGCAGAAGCATTTCATTTCCATGTTGAACCTCCCCTGTGAATAAACACAGATGTTTCATTTCCCCATGTTGTCAATCAGGAACCTTTCATCTGGGACCCAGATTAATAAAATCCTTCATTATCTTAATACATAATTTCCTTGGGAACTGCGCACAGTGCCTTCAGCACCAGCCATCTTCTCAGTCAAAGATGGACTTCTTTGTCATGGTCAGTTCTGACAAATGGATTTGAACTCAATATTTCTGAATTGGGAAGTAGAAAAGAAAATCCAGTAGTGGTTACAAGAGTCTGAATTTAATGAGGAAGTAGGATCTAGTTCAGCAGCCAGTAATGGGTGACAGAATTGATACATAACTGCTGGTAATCATGGTAAATAAGTGCCGTGTTTTAACAAATCCCGTTACAGACTGGCTTTAGGTGAAGCTCCTTTGTCCTGCTAGTGTTTTTTATCAGAAGATTAGAAAGCTCATTTTGAGCATTAGCTGTGTTGTACAACGGCCACAGCACCAGCTCTGCTCAAAGCAATAAGAAACACAAAATGCTAAGAAACAAGTATGAAAGTGTCAGAAGGACAAAAGAATTAGAGGTCAGTTGCGATGCTCAGGCTAAAAGCTATGGAGAACCCAGAAGAAAGTGCGTCTCTTGGCTCCCAGCCCTCTTTTTCAAGGCAAGGTTATTCCTTCTACTAATGATTCAGTGCTACTGCTGTTGCCAGTAAATGTCAGCCCAGAAGACTCTCTATGGTCAAAAGGCATTTTTTCCTCAGTCCAGATGAAGCTGGCTAACAGTTTATCATTTCATATACAACTGATGTGTCAGTAGTGTCAATTACAAAGGTCTAGAAATGTGTAATTAAGCTTCAAACTCTCATCTGTATTGCATTGCTCTAGGTGGGTATCCTGCTGTGTGATACATGGGAGGTAGAGGATGAGATAATCATTTCCTTTGGATGCAATATCTATGTTTTACAGGAATGTTATCTGACTGACCACGTTAAGTAGAACAAATAGAAGGTAAATGGCATCCAGGGGTGTATTAGAACGGGTGTAGTTAGTAGGTCAACAGAGGTTCTTCTCCCCCTCTACTTTGCCCTGGCGAGGCTGCATCTGGAAAATTGCATCCCACACTCACCCCCTCAGTTCAAGAAGGGAACTGCTTGAAAGAGTTCAGCACAGAGCCACAAAGATGCCAAGGGAAGTGGTACTTCTCCCTGATGAGGAAAGGCTGAGGGAGCTGGGGCTCTTGAGCTTGAAGAAGAGGAGCCTGAGGGGTGGGTGGCCTCACTCATGTTTATAAAGATGTGAAGTGCAGTGTCGGGAAGATAGCCAGGCTCTGCTCAGTGATGTCCAATGATAGGGAAAGGGGCAATGGTTGCAAACTGGAGCAGAGGAATGTTCCATGTGAACAGAAGGAAAAACTTTTTCACTGTGAGGGTGACAGAGCCCTGGAGCAGGCTGCCCAGAGAGGCTGTGGGGTTGAACTGGATGTCTTTCGAGGTCCTTTCCAACCCCTACCACTCTGTGATTCTGTGGAATAGAATAGCAAAGTTGAGATGAAACAGAAGTAGTCATCCCATGGTATTTCTTCATTAATCAGCATTCACAACGAATCTCTGCAGTAGAAAAGAGGTTTTTTGTGTTAATTCAGGGACTCATTTTGATAACACTGAACAAAGATTTATTTAAAAGACTGTTTGAAACTAATGGACTTGATCCTTCTATTTACATAGCTACATATTGATGAAGGGGCTAGAATCTGTTCTCCCTGTAGTAGGTGCTTGGGGGAAGCTGAGCTTCAGTAGGCTAATAGGTATCTTATAAATACTGTAGAGAGCTTGTGGCCATTACCACTTGATTAGCATACTCTCAATAATAATTTATCTCTCATTTTAAATTAAAGAGCCTTAAAGACTAATCAGAGGTTCCAAAAGAAACTCAATGGCCTATGGTATACTTAAACTCAGTGAAAGAAATGAAACTGTGACATTCTCCAATGTCACACTCCGAAATGGTATGTTTATGTCATTGCTCAATGGTTAATAGAAAATTAGAGCTCTCACAGAATGTGGATATTGTGTGGTGGAATCTAAAACACTCAAAATGCTCTGACTAATCCTGGATTTTTTTTTCCAGTGCCATAATGGTCTTTAATTATAAAGCAATTATCTCACTGCAGTGATATCATGTAAAGCCATGCTATGGTAGTTGTTAACCTGTACTTTACCTTGTGTGGTTTTGTCCTCGGTCAGCCTTGCTGGCAATTCAAGGTCATTTTATAGCATTCAGATTGATACAAAGTCTCAGTACTGGCTATATCAATAATACATGAGGACAATATTAGAATCAGAAATAGTAAATGGTCAAAATGGGTGCTTTAATTAAAGTGTAAGGTAAGAAAATAGCTGTTTGGCTGCCACCTTAAGGACTGTTAACAAGAATGTCATTATAAAAGATGTCTTATCAAAGGCAAACAGAGAATAAATCTTTCACATCCCTTAGGTGCATGCCCTGAATAAATTCTTGTAGAAAGATGAACTCATTTTCCTAAACTGTCACAGAATTATGAGTTTCAACCTTGAGATCTTTAGCTGAAAAAGATTTTACACATGTACACATGGCAAATTTTTTTGTCATACTTACGGAGGATTGTCTGAGTTGTTAGCAATTAATGTATTCTTTGGGGCAGAGTGCTTCAGCAAGACAAGTTGAGATGACTAGTCCAGGTCTGGTCTAGTTGAGGATGCCCCTGCTTACTGCAGGAATGGTTGGACTAGATGACCTTCAGCGGTCCCTTCCAGCCTGGACCATTCTGTGATTCTATGCTAACTGTATCTGGGATTGTATTGCCTCCTGCACAGCAGTGAGCACAGGTTAAGATAAGTCCACTTTTAGACATTTTCAATGCTCACAAGTTAGATTCTGTAGCAGAGAACAACCTTTACAGATTCACAGATTGCATTGGGTTGGAAGGGACCCTCAAAGGTCATCTTGTCCAATGCTCCTGCAGTCAGCAGGGACACCTCCAACTAGATCAGGATGCCCTGGGCCACATCAAGTCTGATCTTGAATATCTCCAGGGATGGGACCTCAACTACATCCCTGGGCAACTTGTTCCAGTATTTTATCACTCTCATTGTAAAGAGCTTCTTCCTGATCTCCAACTTAAATCTACTTGCTCCAGTTCCCCTGGAACTGTTGCCCCTCATCCTATTGCTACAAGCCCTTTAATATGTTTATGAGAGCTTCTCCTCTTGCCAGTGTAGCTCCAGCAAACTCTCAGAGCAGTGTATTTCTTTTCCCTGTAACGTGTTGATTTGGTGCAATACATAATGAGATCTACTTTTGCTGAGAGCCCAGAATTTGGTGGCAATGTCTGGATTTGTGATCAGCGTGTGAAGCATTTATTCCAATTGTTTTTATGTCATTTACATGTAGACATGAAACAGGGAGCACTGGTTATGCAACCACACATTTCTTCCTCTTGCTTCCAAACAAGTAACACTCAGTGACAGAGCTGGAAACATCCTGCTCTGTTTCCACAGCTGCAGTGAACTGGGAGCAAAGAAAACAATAGCTGCACACACACATGTGTGTCCCAGCTGCTGCTGACTCCCACATTCTCCTTCATCCTTATTGTCCTCCCATTTCAGCAGATAAATTGTCTCAGTGACAGGAAAGGTTAGGAGAGGATATGCCACTAGTTGCAGAATGTTTGGTAAAAATTAGGAATTAGTGTATAAAATTACTAATTACAGCTTCATTTCTGGGGTGATTGAAAGTTGACACTTCCATTTCAGTTTTATGGTGTGATTTTTATGTCTCCCTACACTAACTGCCCTTTGCAACCGTGGGGAAATGCAGATCAAGGTTTCTCTTTCTTCACCCAGCTTGGTTCCAGAGCAGCTGTTTTTCCTTTCAAGCCAGCAACTCTAGAAATGATTTTCTTCCTCACTGTTCACCAAGCTCTGCCTCATTCTTGGGATGCAAGCATCAGCTGGAGTCGAGAAGATAAGAGAGAGCAGAGCTGGTGCATACATCTGAGATGCAAAATGGGTCAGCATATAGAGGCACAAAGACAACATTTTCAGGCTTGGTTCTCCAGCTTTTGAGCATCAGGGTCTAACACTACCAGGGCTTCTGAACCACCCCAGGGAGTTCACTGGAAGTCCCTCTGCTTCTTGCTGTTGATAAATGTTTGGTTTTGTTCAGGTAATTCTGGGTGGCATTTCTAGGTTCTGGATGATAAGTATAAGCACTATAGTGGTGTAAAGACATTAGTCAAAGAACCAAATGTCAGGGCTTGCATGAGATCAGAATTTCCAAATGATTTTGAGGTTGAGTTAATGCATCAAAACCTGAATGGCATTTGGTTAAACAAGGATACCTCAACTCCTGTAGGTTCTTGGAAAAAGGTAATTGAAAAAAAAAAGCTAGGTCTGTGAATAAATCACTTTTTTCTTTTTTTCCTGTATTTGATGGAAGAGCCTCTGCTGATTCAAAACCACCAAAAAAATCCACTACCAACCTCCGAAAACTTGAAAGCAGGGCAAGATTCAGAACCTTTCCAGTGAAATGTTTGCAGTAGCACTGCCAGAGTGATAAAACTGTAAATAATTTCAGTTAGACTTTTTATGTAAGCACTCAGTTTAGAAGTGGATATTTTTCTGCTCTGATTTATAAGCACATAAAAATTCAAGGAGTAGAGCTGAAGATGAAATGAATGTTTGTGTATGTGTGTGTATGCCTGCGTGTGAAAACTTCACTTTGGTTTGATGTGAGCCAACACAGTGAAATGTTGTATTTGCTTCTCTGATCCATCTACCCACATAACTCTTCTTTCTCCTCACAATCTTCACTTTATGAGCTGGAAGGTACAGATGGTTAAATGATTGATCCATCGAGTTCTTTCTGGCGTTCATTTAACATTGACAGCAGACTTGAGCAAAGACAATGCTCCAGAGGCCTGTCTCCTGTATCAGCCAGCCCCTTCTCCAACTTTCCTGTCTGATTCTAGCTTACAAATCCTTAGCAGATTCAGCATTAAACATTTTGATTTTATGGCAAATATTTCTGATACAAAATAATTTTTGTCATTCATTCATCTTGGTTGATGTCTGATAAGGAGCTTTGCATCTCTCTGCCATGCTATTCACCACCCTGTTTGGAAGGCTGGAAGCAGAAAAGCTTCTGGAGAACTTCTGCTTCCCCTGTGAGCACCTTATAGAGCTCAAAACAACTTGGAAGTAAATAAAGTAAACATCTGCCCAAAGTAGCAGCTTTTTCAAATGATTAAAGGTTTGTGGACTCCATGCTGAAGCCTTTAAGGAAGTCTTTATTATCTCTTTTTTCTCTTGCTGGTCGTTGAGCGCCGCTTCTAATGATTACATAAAGTTGTCTAGCATTAGGACAAGGGAGAATGGTTTTAAGCTGAGGGAGGGTAGGTTTAGACTGGATCTTAGGAAGAAGTTCTTCAGTATGAGAGTGGTGAGATGCTGGAACTGGTTGCCCAGAAAGGTTGTGGCTACCTCCTCCCTGGGAGTGTTCCAGGCCATGCTGGATGAGGCCTTGAGCAGCCAAGTCTAGTTGAGAGCTGTCCCTGCCCATAGCAGGTGAAATTGGAGTAGATGATCTCTGAGGTCCCTTCCAACCTAGGCTATTCTTTGATTTGCTGGCTGAAAGTGGGGTATTGGGTTTTTTTATCCCCCCAATATCTTGGTCTGTGGAGGACTGGCAACCTCCATGAAAAAAACGTCACCAGTTTCGATATTTACTCCTGTGGAATAGCCATATTTCCAGCTCTTGTGTTATACCAACAGTTCCAGGTAAGATGTCAAAGGCTGACCTTCAGCCTACCTAATAGGCTGGTATCTACCTACTGTATTTTATTATTTTTAACAAGGAAATGCATATTCAGCATTGATGACCCTATTGATGTTGTGTGCATACCTGAGTGCTATCACTTTGTTTGCAGCTCCTTCTGACAAATGTTTTTATTATTTCTTTTTTACATTTAAAATAGTCTTTTTCTCAGTCCTAGGCTGGAGTTTATTATTTTAAACATGGAGACCATTTTTTCAACATATCCTGAGCTATGTAAGCATAATAAAAATACATTTTCCACATATGCTAACTTGAGCTGTGCTAGCAAAAGTTCCTGAAATTAGAAACTTCAAACTGTGCTTCTTTGTTAATCTTCACTGAGCCTTACAAGAATCTCAGTTTGAAGACAATTAATGCAATATTTTGCCCAAAATCCATCGTTTTGTACATGCACATTGCAAAATTAGAAACATCCTAGCCCCTTGCTCAGTGTAGAACCCACCCTGAAGTTAAGCAGGGAAAATACTCTATAGAAAACTCCTTAGGGAAACTTTTTTTCAGGAAAACTGGTTTGGCCTACATATGTTTATGACTGCAGAAGCACCACAGGGATATGAGGCATGCCAGGAGAATCTCTCCTAACTGCACAGACCTTCAGTCTTGCTCTCTGCTTCAGGGGAATAGTAGTGAAAATGCGCAGAGATTACTGCCATTGATCCACTTCTCTCCTTGGGTTTTGCTCTCCAGATGAGAATTGGGAAACTAATTTAGCTTTACTGAGGACGTTAGAAAGGGAAAATTAAGCCTTCAAATGTTAATGCATTCCTCATGCTCAGGTCAAATTTACTGTGGTGTCCTTGTGGTGATTTACATCCACAAAGATTCTGGTACTTGAATGTACAGTTGACCTGTAACAACTTAATGGTCTCTGCACCTTGAGAGTGAAGGTGGGAATAATGTAAAAGCCATTTGTTTATTTATTTATTTATTTAAAGAAACCTCTGAAATATATCTCTTGGCATCCAAGAAGGAAAGGACCTATGAAATCACCAAGATACTCCCACTGGGATATGTTGCTTTCAAGTCCACTACAAACAAGTAAAGAAAGTGGTGCAACAGTGAACTAGAATTACCAGCTGCCTTAGCTGGAACAGTGATCACAATGTTCTTACTGTGAACATCTGAACAGCTTCCACACTAATAGAACAGAAATCAAAGCAGAGAATGTGCAAAAAGCTGTCCCTATGTAGCCAGCAGAACTTAATTTTCAGTGTGCATTTTAGTAGCTGAACATTTCAAAGACGTTTTACTTAGTTCCTTGTTCTGTGAAGTTCAAATTTCAGGTGTCTTATAGACATACAGCCATGATCTAGAAACTTGGAGAATGAGGGAGAAGGAGAGCAGAGTACATGTGTGTCAAGTATTCTCAAGCCATGAAGCCCTCTACTTGATACAGAACATTGCCTTTATCTGTGACTTTCATCTAAATACTGCCCATGAAGGTCAAAGTCTAAGAAAACAACAAGATTAGATTCTGCAGCCTGTCAGCATTTGCTTATATTTAACTGGTTCCTAGTGCTGTAATTATCATAATGAATTCCAGACTCTCCATGCTCATAGCTTGCTTTCTTCATTTGGGATTAAGTTCAACCAATTTATACTCAAGAATTAGCTGCTCTTGTGGTAGAAAGCGAGGAAATCTATAGGATGTATTTCACAGATGTTTCACGGCAATGAGAGAGCCCATGAGTTTGTCTTCTAAAGAGCTCCCCTAAATCAGCGTCCACCTCTCATTTCCTTTATGTTTTGCCTTGTTCTATTTTTCTTCTTTTGCCCACTCAGCACAGTTTCAAAGCAGTCATGAGACGCCTTTCCTATTGCCATTAGTGCCATTGACTTCTATGTAATCACTGTCATTGGCTCAGATGACTTTGTTTTCCAATAGATGAGCTGCAAGGCCTTTGAAAACCAAATAATCTCACTGGAAAAAGACTCTCAGCACATGATGGATCAGTTAGGAGGGCACAAGGCACAGAAAAGTGAGCATACCATAGCGAGCATACCACAGTGAGTATACCATAGTGAAGAATAATCTGATCATTAGAGGCTGATATTCATTGAAGCATTTCTACAGCTGGAATATTTTCACTTAAAACTGAATCTTCTGCAGGTCCCTTTTCAGTGGCCAGCTCTCTGGACGTGTGCATGGCTGTGCGTTCAGAAGCTATGCCAGGAATAGCACACACACACATATGGGAACCACACCAAAGCCTCATGGAATTAGCAGCAGAGAACTGCAGCAGGGCTGCTGCTGTCAGTGCATCGTAGCCAGCATACTGAATAAGCTGCTGAGGGGACTGTGTTGCTGTAGGCCACGTATTCCAAAGAAGCCTGTCTATAACTGAGGCTAATTCCTGATATTTGTTGGTTTGGAATTTGTCAGATTAACAGGGTAGGAATTTCATGCTTGGATACAGCATTGAACAGCCCTAGCTGGGCAATCTGCATGTTATTCATGAATTCTTTATGAGAATTAACTCTGTATGAATATCAAATTTTCTGTGTAGGCTTTGTCAAGAGGCAAATTGGTTTGCAATGTGTCACAAATTCTGTTGCCTGTTCCCCCCCAGGCTCAGCTTCTGCATTGAGGAGAAGAGTGGAAGGATCACTATTACAGCAACATCATTTTAGAGAAAATCCTGACTTCCAGCACTATTAGCTTACTGGGGGGGAAACTGGCTAGGACTGGGGACTGATCTTGAGATAGAGGAGTCTGTCAGAATTGTAGAAACAGAAGCTATTTACTAAAAGCAGGGTGGGGACAGGGATTTTTTCAGTTGGATCAAATATGGAGAATTTGCTGACGGATTTTTAACAAGGCAGAGGAAAGAGAAGGGGAAGAAAATGAAATGTCTTGCAAACATAGTTCCCTGAGGGAGAGATGGAGTGAACTGCAGGAAGGGGCACTGCCATTAGTCACTGTGATTTCCTTACCTGTTTTAAAAAGAGAATATTATACTTGAATGGTGGCAAAGATGTGGGTGGTGGTGTTGTTGGTGCGTATTTCTTTTGCCAAAGCAAAATGCAGAAGGTCCCAGAAGCCCATGTTTTTCAGGGTGTGCTTTAACTACCTCAGTATCTCCTGTGTCAGCACCAGTTTGTGAGTCCCAGGACAATTGGATGGCAGGGCTCCAGATCCACAAATTGGTAACAGAAACAGTGCTCTGAAAAAGTGCCAGGGAGACAAAGAAAAGCAGCAGCACTGCAGTGTACCAAGTACGGGCGAGTTTCAAGCAGAGGAGTACAACACCCAAAGTTTCTGCAAGAAATTAGTTAGGCTGGAGCTTCTGGTTCTGTGGAAACAAGTTCAAGAATGAAATGGGAGTTACACAAATATTACAGATTGGCAGGCATTAAGGACATCTACAGTGCCTCCTAAGATCTTGGCCAGGAAGACATCATATAAAAGCAGACTTTAAGTTATTTATGGACAGGCAGAGCCTAATGGTTTTAATTTTCTAGATAGCTCAGGAGGCCAATCAGATTGGCAGTGCTGGCAGAATGTGTCAGGAAGTCCCAACTGCTGCCACAAAATAATGAAAGCATGGTTTTGTGGAGGATTCATATTAGTGGTGGACTACACTCCTCTATTCATGACTGTGGATTTAATCTAGTCTCACGCTCAGGGCAAAGTCTTCTTTGGTTTACAATGTGCAGTTACAGTCTAATTTTTAGTGTAAAACTGATATAAATGGATTTGTCCTTGATTTTCAATACTCACTACTGCCCATGCTGAATTCCTTTTCTAATCATATGGAGGCCAAATGTGTTCTTTACACACTGGTACTGCACTGCAGAGTTTATTATCCTACCCTCTAAATATGCTGCTGTTACGTGCTCCAAGTCCAGTGTATTTATATGCCTTAGATATGTTTGCCACTAGCAAGTTATGAGGCTTTGTAAAAACTGTATTTATCCACTGAATTTTCTATAATCATTGTTAAACAGGGACATGTGAAAGTTTTCTGTAGAGGGAAAAAGGTACCTCAAAATAGCTGTGCTGCTGTATTTATAGCTTGGTTCATGGAGGGAAGCATTTCATGGAATAATCAGGCAAGAACAGATGACTGCTGAACAAGTGATCCAGGGATGAAAGGATCTCCTCCTTTTGAATGGTGGCTCACAAACCTCTTTCACTGAAACTCAGTCCTTGAGTTTTGGCCTGGGTTCTTGCCATCCACACATACTTATGCCCCTTACTCAGGAGATAAATGCTGGGACTGTAAGTGTTTGAGGAGAGAGTGGACCAAGGCACCATCACGTGCCTGTTAATGACTGACTCAGTTGCTCTCACATGAGGAGTATCTTTGCTAAGTCATAACCCATATCATAAAATCATGGAATGATTAGACTTGGAAGGGACCTTTAAAGGTCATCTAGTGTAACCCCCCTGCAGTCAGCCAGGACGCCTTCCACTAGAGCAGGTTGCTCAGAGCCCCAAACAACCTCTGCTTTTTAGCCTCTGCTAAAAAATGGCTGTCTCCATATTTCTTACGTCACATGATGAAAGACTAGACATCAGATGACTGGCTTTCAGTCTTGTGCATGCCATGAGAGCTGATCCCCAGTCACTGCTGTAGTGCTTGGTGATGCCAGCAAAACCACTGCTTGTTCTGCTGTCCAGAGTTTGTATTGTACGTGTGGATACCATAAAGAGCTGTGGGGCCACTAGCTTTAAAACAGTAGTGCCCAAGCAATGGCTGACAGGCAGCACCTTGCCTCTGAGATGCTTTGACATTGCTTATGGCTACGAAGACATGAAAACAATTTAAATGGCAGAGAGAGGGGAGTGCAATGCTGCTGTGTGGTGTAGCTGGTTCAGTGTGATTCCCCACTGGCTGAAGGAGGTGGGGGAACTGCTCTTAACCACTACTGACACAAAACAGGTGCCACTCTCCTGTTTCAATAGGTTTAACAGCATAACATCCTTCGGTTTTGACATGTGCACTTTGAAATATTCCCAGAGACATTTGCTGAATGCACAGCTGCCCAGGGAGGTGATGGAGTCACCATCCCTGGAAGTGTTCAAGAAGGGATTGGATATGGCACTTGGTGCCATGGTTTAGTCATGGGGTCTGTGATGACAGGTTGGACTTGATCTTTGAGATCTCCTCCAGCCTTGGTGATTCTGCAATTCTGTGTGATTCTGTGAATATTTTCTGTGACAGTTGTGAGCATGAGTGCCCATGCATAAGGGCCTGAGCATTTCTTTCCTCATTCCCAGCCTGATGCCTGTCTCCTCCCTGCCTCCAGGTACCAGATACACACCGGCCTTCAGCACTCCATAATACGGCCAACTCAGCCCAACTGCTTACCTCTGGATAACGTCACACTACCTCAGAAGCTGAAGGAGGTAGGTTATTCCACGCACATGGTTGGCAAGTGGCATCTGGGCTTTTACCGCAGGGAGTGCATGCCCACACAGAGGGGGTTCGACACGTTCTTTGGCTCGCTGCTGGGCAGTGGTGACTATTACACACACTTCAAATGTGACAGCCCTGGCATCTGTGGCTATGACCTGTATGAGAACGACAACGCAGCCTGGGATCACGACAATGGCATCTACTCGACACAGATGTACACACAAAAAGTACAGCAAATTTTAGCTTCTCATAACCCCAGGAAGCCTATTTTCCTCTATATTGCTTACCAAGCCGTGCACTCACCCCTCCAGGCACCAGGCAGGTATTTTGAACATTATAGATCAATAAACAACATCAACAGGCGGAGGTATGCTGCCATGCTGGCTTGTTTGGATGAAGCCATCCACAATGTAACCCTGGCTTTGAAGAAGTATGGTTACTATGACAACAGCATTATCATATATTCTTCAGATAATGGGGGGCAGCCAATGGCCGGAGGAAGTAACTGGCCTCTACGAGGAAGCAAAGGGACCTACTGGGAAGGAGGTATCCGTGCTGTTGGGTTTGTCCATAGCCCTCTTCTGAAAAACAAAGGGTCTGTGTGTAAGGAGCTTGTGCACATCACAGACTGGTTCCCTACTTTGATCACGCTGGCAGAAGGGCAGATTGATGAAGATATCCAGCTGGATGGCTACGATATATGGGAAACCATTAGTGAGGGCAGACGTTCTCCAAGGGTAGACATCTTACACAACATTGACCCCATTTACACCAAAGCCAAAAATGGGTCCTGGGCAGCTGGCTACGGGATCTGGAACACTGCCATTCAGTCTGCCATCAGAGTGAATCACTGGAAACTACTGACGGGAAACCCGGGATACAGCGACTGGGTACCTCCCCAGGCCTTCAGCAACGCCGGCCCCAACCGCTGGCACAACGAGCGCGTTTCCTGGTCAGCTGGCAAAACCGTGTGGCTCTTCAACATAACTGCTGACCCCTACGAGCGAGTGGACCTCTCTGCCAGGTACCCGGAGGTGGTGAAGCAGTTGTTGCGGAGGCTTTCGCAGTTCAACAAGACTGCGGTTCCCGTTCGATACCCACCGAAGGACCCTCGGAGTAACCCCAAGCTGAACGGAGGAGTCTGGGGTCCATGGTTTAAGGAGGATGAAAAGAAAAAGAAATCAGATAAAAGTAAAGGTGCAAATAAGCAAAAGAAGACCAAGACCAAGAACAAGAACAAGAAAAAGGCAAATCGGAAAAAAGGGCAATCGCTACACTGCCGTTCGCGTCTTGCTGGTGGATAGACTGTAAGCGTGCTCTTCTGCTAGGTCTGAGTCAGCCTGGCCCAACTGCCTTGAACTTCTGACAGGGCATACTAGAAATGCTAGCTCTGCACTATGGACAAAAGTTGTCATCTTTTAGTGTTTTCTCTGATTTCACCAGCATGAGGTATCTCAGCGGTCTACCTTCAGTCCACGTGACAAACGGTCACCTCTGCAGGATGCATGGTGCTCACCCATCATAGCTACATTCCAGAGAACAACGGAGATAACACCTGAGTTTAGTAAACTCTTTTTGGATGACAAAGGGCGGCTCCTTGCCTAAATTAGTTGGAGTATTTGAAGAATGTGGAGATGTTAATGGCACATGTTCTCAAACTGGCAGAAAGGAAAAACAAAACATGAGAACCTCTGTAGGTCTCAAACCTATGACATTTTTGATACAACACAGCAAAAGTGTGAAGTCATGGGAGTAACCTTTTACAGAGGCTTGGAGAGGGGGCTGTGATAGAAGGAAAGCTGCTCTGAACTAATCTTTGTCTTACAGAAATTGGAAATATTTTGAAAGTTGGCTAGATGTGCTAAGTCCCCCCACTTGCAGTAAGCCCAGAAGGCTGTTAGTGAACGCAGATGAACAACCAGCACATGCCATGTATAATTTATTATAGGCACAGACAAAAACACATCACCAAAGTGAATGTAATATTTAAACACTTTAAGATTCCAACAACATATAAAAGACATAATTTATTTTACAGCACAAGACATTTCTCTGCCATGAAAACTGGGTGATGCAAGTACACCCCTTTGGGTGCCCCTGTATTATATTGGTTTACTTCTCAATAAATACTCTACTCCCCTAATCTTTTCTCTTTTAATTCACACTACCTTCTCTTCTCTTCTCTTCTCTTCTCTTCTCTTCTCTTCTCTTCTCTTCTCTTCTCTTCTCTCTTCTCTTCTCTTCTCTTCTCTTCTCTTCTCTTCTCTTCTCTTCTCTTCTCTTCTCTTCTCTTCTCTTCTCTTCTCTTCTCTTCTCTTCTCTTCTCTTCTCTTCTCTTCTCTTCTCTTCTCTTCTCTTCTCTTCTCTTCTCTTCTCTTCTCTTCTCTTCTCTTCTCTTCTCTTCTCTTCTCTTCTCTTCTCTTCTCTTCCCCTTCTCTTCTCTTCTCTTCCCCTTCTCTTCCCCTTCCCTTCCCCTTCCCTTCCCCTTCCCTTCCCCTTCCCTTCCCCTTCCCTTCCCTTCCCTTCCCCTTCCCCTTCCCCTTCCCCTTCCCCTTCCCCTTCCCCTTCCCCTTCCCCTTCCCCTTCCCCTTCCCCTTCCCCTTCCCTCTTCCCCTTCCCCTTCCCCTTCCCCTTCCCCTTCCCCTTCCCCTTCCCCTTTCTATTTTAATTTTGTTTCCACTCTATCATTCAGAGTTTTATTTAACAGATCCATATCCTCAGAGTACTGTAAACCAAGAAGGTACTGTACACACTGCTAGAATGAGAAAGGAGAGTGATTCAGGTGCATCATTTCCTTATGTATTTGCCTCCAGTTGTTTTGAATGTAACAAAGTGATTATTTAATTTAGGAGTCACGTGAATATTGTTCAGTTGCTGTACAGAAGCTAGGCCACCTTTATGTTTTGGGGGGAAAAAAATTACTTTAAGTCTTTTATTTATGTATCTATTAAAATAGTTTATTTTTATGGCATCCATAAAAGCAGTCTGCCTCTTTTTTTTTTTTTTTTCACCAAGGATTGCAATTCTGCCCTTATTTTAAACTAACTCCATAAGATTTTTGTGTTGCTATTCTTTTTGGGGCAGGGATGATTCTATAACAGCTTGCTTCTGAACCAGAATTCCTTCTCCCAATATGTAAATAATTCAAGACATGGTTCAAACTTTGCCCTTTTTCATGGTGTCTGCATGGATGATTAATGTATGCATTGACTGCCTATTCTTAGTGATCTGTGATAACTGATACAATATCTATGTATATACATGGTTCAAGATGAATTATGTTAAGGAAAATTGATGATTCATTTGTGAAATAGCTGTAAGATATTTTGGTGGAGTTTAACATTAGTATGCTTTTCAGCTGTACCTCCCTTGACTCAGGTATCATGTTTACATAGGTGGATTACAGATGAAAATTTAAGCATTTGTAAAATCAGTGCACACTAAAATCTGAATTTTGTCCAATGCTCCAGCACCCCCTGGCCTTTATTGGAAAGAAACTAACTGCCGATGTGTGCTGCCAAAGCCTATAAATTGTGAGTTTTTCAGTTATAGAACAGAATAAAGCAGTCAATAACAAACACTTAGAAACACATTAGATGTATTTTTAGAGTTAATTTTGTAATGGATATACTGGGGAGAAGATTCAGAGATTCATAGAATGGTTTGAGTTGGAAGGGACCTTAAAGATCATCTAGTTTTAACCTCCCTAGATCAGATTGTTCAAGGCCTCATCCAATCTAGCCTTAAACACCTCCAGGGAGGGAGGCATCCACGACCTCCCTGAGCAACCTGTTCCAGTGTCTCACAACCCTCACAGTGAAGAATTTCTTCCTAATCTCCAGTCTAACTCTCTCTTCCTCAAGCTTCAATACATTCCCTCTCATCCTATCACTATAAGCCCTTGTAAAAATGAGCATTCTTGCAGGCCCTTTTCAGATACTGGAAGGCTGCTCTAAGGTCTCCCCAGAGCCTTCTCTCTTCCAGGCTGAACAGCACCAACTCTGTCAGCCTGTCTGCATAAGGGAGGTTCTCCAGCTCTCTGATCATCTTCATGACCATCCTCTGGACCCCCTCCAGCAGCTCCATGTCCCTCTTATAAGATCTAAAGGGGCTTCTGGAATAGCTATTTATTAGTAGTAATTATGTAAGGATGATGTGTATCTGCAGTATATTGTCACTGTTATTTTTCATATAGTGTGGTCCTTAAGGGGACCAATTAATTTTCTTAAAAATCTGTGTAGCTTTACTTAATATCCAGGCTATTCAATGAGTAATCAGGAACTCAAATGTTCTTTAATGTCTCCCCTTTTTTTTTGGTTGTTTTTGTTCTGTCTGTTAATGTACCACTGATGTCCTTACAAGAAATTATACTAACAGCCTGAGATATTGTACTCTAAACATGATGTACAAAATTCTTGTCTGAGAAAACACAGCTTTTTTTTGTCCTTGGGGGAAAGTGAGACTTTGAAAGTCATTCTGGATCAGCTGTCAGTATACAGATATATGGACAAACTGGCTAAATGTAGAAATGATGACTTTTTATGATATACCATTTCTAGTTTGGAAAAGAATCTACATTTCAGTAATAAACATTAAGACAGAAGTGAAGGAAGCAGGAACGGGTTGTGAAATATTATACTGTCCAGTTTACAACTTAACACATAAATCATGATGTTTGTGTTTGAAATACCCCTGTGCTCCACACTGCATTTAGCATTAGAAAGAAATAGTTATGTTTCTGACTTTCCAAGGTCA
This sequence comes from Melanerpes formicivorus, assembly GCF_026170545.1. Lineage (NCBI taxonomy): Eukaryota > Metazoa > Chordata > Aves > Piciformes > Picidae > Melanerpes > Melanerpes formicivorus. The sequence goes on along the minus strand of NW_027142379.1, from coordinate 1,730,196 downwards.
TTAAAAAGTGGCTAAAATTCAACATGTGAGCCAAACTATACCTAAAGAACTAAAATATTTGAATGTATTTAGCCATAATAGGAACAAAAGGCACTGTTATAAAGTGTTATCCTCATACAATCAATGATCACCCTTTTTTGTGCAAGTGTTGTGGTTGCTTTGGCTTTTATTAGGCTGAAGCAACCAGAGAGCATTATTCTCTGACAATTTTTTATTCCACAATTATTTATATCTGTTCTTTCTCAGGAAAAAAAAAAAAAAAAAGGAGTCCTTGAAAGTAATTGGTGCAAAGCTGAAGAGTGGATCAGTTCTTGCATGCCTGTATACTAAATAAATGTGCCACAAGAGTAAGTGAAGAGAGTGCAAAAGGGGAGTATGTTTCCTGAGGCTGCATTGCACTTAGTTAGGTGATCGGGGGGCTGGAGAGCCACATGTACAAGGACAGGCTGTGGGAGCTGGAGTTCTTCAACCTGGAGAAGAGAAGGCTCCAGGGAGACCTAATAGCAACCTTCCAGTACCTGAAGAGAGCTACAAGAAGGCTGCAGAGGGACTGTTCACAAAGGCTTGCAGGGATAGGAGGAGGGGCAGTGGTTTGAAATGAGAGAAGAGGAGATTTAGATTGGATGTTAGGAACAAGTTCTGCACCATGAGGGTGGTGGAACACTGCAACAGGTTACCCAGGGAGGTAGGTGAGGCCCCATCCTTGGAGATATTCAAGGTGAAGCTTGACAAGGCTCTGGACAACCTGCTCTAGCGGAGGATGTCCCTGCTGACCTCATGGGGGTTGGACTAGCTGACCTTTGGAGGTCCCTTCCAACCCAAACCATTCTGTGATTCCTTTGAAATTGATACTCTGATGTGGTATAGGGAAAAAGTTGGATTTAGAGTGAGTTAGAAAATACCTTCCACTTGGAAGCCTCCCTGAATCTCTAGCTGAAAAGATTCTTATGTGAAAGTAACTCTGTTGCAATTTTCCTCTCTGCTCTCACTCAATACCTTTTTCACTCCAGCAATACAATGGTCTCTAGGCTTTGGTGATGCCATAAAGCTCTCAAGCCTGACTTTTTGTTTACGGAGTTGTAAGTAGTCCACACACTCTCACAGCAGGATTTCACAGCTTATTTATGTCTTAGAATGTGTTACATGCCCAGTCTCAGGGAAGGTATGATAGGCAAACACTGCAAACAGTTCAAAGCTGGCTGAAACCACAGTCATACTTTGAAGGGAAACCAACAGTCCTCCTAACTGCTGGGCAGGTGCAGCATGGGAGTTCTCAGTTCACTCAGGCTTTGTGCAAATGCACTACTGAAAAGCAAATGATATTTGGTATAAATCAATGGTTTGTCTCTCTACCCACGTTTTTAAGAGATCTAGAAAAAGACTGGGTGGGAGGAAGAAAGATGGGGAGGTTTTACTTACTATTTTTCAGTTGTCTCAAGCCTTCTATTCTCCATATACTATATGGCTGCAAGAAGAAGGTAGGTCTGATAGTAACTCTCCGATCTGGCCTCAGGACAGCCACACCTTTGGGAGGACCAGCCTGAGCAAGGAGACAATATTTCTTCCTTTTTTTGTGTTGTTGATAGCTGTGATCCAGGATCATCATTTCTACAACAAGACAACCCTAAGAGTGAGAAGGATAACTGCAGGGAAAAGAGGAATAAAGAAAAACATAAGAAAGAATAAAACCCACAACAAACCAGAAGCAACAAACCTCCTGATCTGTGCTCCCTTAACATAGTATTATGCTGATTTGCTTTTGTAAAGTCTTTTAAGTGTGAAGAATATTTGTGTTATCCTTTTCAGATAGTCTTAGTTTTATTCTTTGGATTGCTTTTCTAATGGTTAGATGCTTTTATCATGTTAATTTTTATTATTAGTGTTGTTGTTATTAGTGTTGTTGTTACTTAGTTTGACACAAAGTTGGAGACAAAGCATTACCCTGGCTGCAGATAAAGAAAGGCAGAATAAAGTGCACAGAATGGTAAGTAAATCTAAACTGGCAGCATTTATGGATTGGTCATATTGTAAGATGTGAGGGAAAGTCCATGGAGTTGTGAAGCTCAGTCACGCAATATGAGTTATTATAGCTAATGGCAATCATTAGTGTCTGAAGATGTCCAAAAGGTTCTCTGTCTGCTGGGACATGGGACTTTTTGGAAAGAGAATTAGGCCATTAAACCCAGCGACCTTCTCTTTCTCCCTGGCAGTAATGGGTGCTGATTGGATTTCAAGCTGATGGAAGAGCAGTCATGTTTCCATCTGTGCACGATTGTACCTAATGGGTTATCTGAGATATTGTCTTGACAACACTGAAACTGAGGGGTTTGTGACCAGGCTGCACAGAGTAAGATGCTTTTCCTTTTTCTCTGTTTCATGCATTGCACATTCAGCAACCAACACTGACACTTTTGCACAGTGATCCACAGGTTGAAAGTTGCCTTTTATAAAGAGCATTAACTTTCTGCAGCAGAAAGTGAGACAGCAGCAAAAGTGAGAACATATGAGATCAGATACTAGGCTGCAGCATTTAGGGAATAAACTCAGAATGGGCTTGCTGTTAAAATTTCTAGCAATTGAAGGAGCTTCAAATTTGGTTGATGGCAGGGAATAAGAGTAGCTTCCCCAGTGCAGTTAAACCAAGGAAATGAGTATGTCTGAATTCTTAAAGGGCAAGGAGTTACTGAATTCCTCCCAGTGGTACTCTTCAGTGCAAATAGGGGTGCTGGATCTGCCAGCTTTTACTCCAAAGGTGGCTCAGGAAATCTCCAAGATAGAAAAAGAAAGGAAGAAAAGAACATGTGGTATGTTTTGTAGGATATTTCCCCCCCCCCCCCCCCCCCTTCTTTTTTTTTTTCAGATATGGAGATCTAAGAACAAAAAGATTGTACCTTTGCTGATTATTGTGGTGATTTATATGCAAGTCCTGGAAAAAAGACTTGGTAATTTTCAGTATGTAACAATCACAGACTAGCTACAGGTTCCTTTGTCATCTTGCTTTAAACCCAGTGAGTACTCATCAGTAATGTTCCAAGAAACCAAGTAAAATATAGACTAATTCATACTATATGTACTATAAATTATGCTGTCAGTGTTAGGTCTGCTTTTCCAAAAGATAATATTAGCTCAGAGAAAGATGCTGGAATATACAATATACCTGTTGACTACTGGTGTAATGAACTGTGCTCTCAGAACAGCAGTAACTTTTCTCTTTCTGCTCTCATTCTTTTATTTTCTCATTTCCCAGAGCAGGCAGAGAAAGCATACTCCCACAGAAAGAAAGAACTTAAGATTTAATTTAGCAGTCAGATAACACAAGCTTCACCTCAGCATTCCATTCCTGTTCAGCACAGTTCTCAATAATGTACTTAATTTCATTTCTGTGAAACATATGTCAAGGCCTTGATGAAGCGGAGGGGTTGCGAAAGGCAGGCCAGTGTGAAAACACAAAACTGTTCTCTTTCCCTGAGTTATGCTCATTTTCACCTCTGGCAAGCAAGGTAATAATAATTGATGTAGATACTATTAACAGATTGCAAGAAGATCTAATCAAGTGCCTGGATTTGAATTAGCGCTGCAACAAAGGTATGTTCCATGATATGGTAAAAGGTTATTTCCTAAATTCTGTTAACTTCAATTGCAATCAGGGTGATGTTGCTAAAGTTTGGTTTGCAGCGGAAGTAACTGAACTGATTAATGACTGTTATTGTGAATTTCCATAATGAGTGGAGAACATAGTCCTGAAATGTCATAGCAGCATAGCCTGAAATATATATTTTTTAAAGTTCCTTACCAACATCAGAGTCTCAGTAAAAGTCAAGTATTTAATCACCTAAAATCACTGCAGGCTGTGATGTTTGTTGTCATTCCCTAGACAGGCTTCAAAAGATCACTTTGGAAAATTAGTTGGCAGGGCCATGTTTATTACTCCTTTAAATGCAGCTTTGCTTCTGCTAGTTAAGATTAGCCAGCACAGACTTGCACACAGGACAAAGTCAAAGTGACTCTAAAAGAATGGTTTGGAAAAGGACACCACTACTGTCAGATTCCAGTACATCTGGGGAGATTTGCTAAATTCTCATGAGACAGACTCATTCCTTCCTTGTAGGTGACCAATATCGATTTTGACTTTTCAAGATGTCTCGAGAAGGAGGGGCAACATGGCCCTGTGAATGAAGAGTGCCAAGCTGTGACTGGTATCATACATGGAGTAAAAAAATTCCAAGTTGCTTAAAAGGAACATTGTAGGAGAGTAAACTGAATGTCATTGAAGAAATACTCCATCTATCATCATCTTTTTTCTTCCCAACCTTCAAAGCTCTGAATATTGGCCAAACTTAAAGGCCAAGGGTGTAACTAGTAATCTCTTACCTTTGGGCAACCCTTATAAATCTTTCCCTGACAGTGTAGCTTTTTTATAGTGATTGGTTCCAGTTTTATTTGGACTTTCATTACCAGATTTCATTACATTTTATCACTCTGGATGGAGTGATTATAGGTAGTGTTGATCAAAAGCATACTGAAGCTTTTTTGGTTGGTGGTGTTTATCTTTACCAAACTGTTTAGGCTCTCGAGTACATGCTATTCAATCTCTTAGCATGGCCTAGTTCTAATATACTTAAATAATCGACCTCTTATTACTATGTGGCTAGGGAGGATTTGAAAATTAATCATTTCCATTCTGTTTGGGCAGCAGAGGAAAGTATCTGCAGTTAATAAACGTTAACCTCCACAAAGAATGGTTTGCAGGGATACAGAGGGAGAGCACAGCCCTGGCCTCCAGCCCAGATGACTTCAGAAACTCACAACCTTTTGTCTTTAAACATGATTTCTTTGAGCTTTTTACTACCACTAGATTCCCCTCCCGCTCTTTGAAAGGGAAAAGGCAAAATGATTAATTTTGCTTTCAACATTGGAAGTGAAAGTCTGCTTGGACATCTCCCCCCCTGCCAGAGTAGAATGCCAGCAGAACAACAAGAAATGCCTAGCTTGCGTCAGGAAGAACATATCATGCTGCTTCCACTCACACCACCCTCCTCACCCTCCCACAGCCCCAGCTACCCAGTTATTAGCAGGAAAGTCATTACATGTTTTATCCTGTGAGTATGCCAAGATCCAAGTTATCCCTGGATAATGAGTGAATTTAGATGAACCTTTTCTGGTTCCTGTCCATGTTCTCAATCACTTTCTTCTAAGCAGTGACTAAACTGGTGGGATTTTTAAATTAGAAATTAGTGGAGGATTTTCTCTAGTACTGGTTCAGCAGGCTGAGATCTCACTGACATCTGTTTCCTGCTCATCCATGCCAGCAAAGGCCAGCATGAGGACTTCTACTAGAAGACAGTCCTTGAAGTCCAACTAAAATCATGTCCTTCTTGGTTACTCCTCAGAGCTACACAAGAAAGCATTTCACGTAGCAGAATCCTACATTCATAAACAAATAATACCAGCTGTCATTGTCCTGTCTGCTTATACAGTAGGCTGGTTGAACATGGTTTCTGGCTCAGCTTCCTGGTGCTGTGGGATGGCAGTGGTGCTGCCCAGGCCTAGGAGGCCCACACCAGGCCGGTGCCCAGCCTGAGGCCAGGGAGCCTGGCCTGGAGGCCCTCAACACCTGAGAGGGAGTTGGTGCAGGGCCTGGAGAGATCCAGCCAGGACAGGGGCAGCAGGGAGTGATCATGAATCTGTTACTTTCCACTGTAAATCTCTTGTAATAATTAGTGTCTGAGTTAAAAGCAAACAAGCCTTCTTTCTAATGTAATGTTTTGTTTGTCTACAGATTCCAGCTGTATGTCCCCAGGACTCAGAGTCCTTCGGCACCTGGTATTTTTCTCTTGTGATTGTACATCTCTTTTCCGATCTTTAATTTGTTTAGAAGCTGGACAGATTGGGTCCTTGGAGTCTAATCATTGTATGGCCCTTTCTCCTCAATTCCTGAAGAGGTACTGAGGATTTTTGCACACCTCCTTTTTTTTTTCAGCAGATGATGTAAAATGTGGACACTGAAAAGAAATGCACTATTCCAGTGTTAGTTTCATTCAAGCTATGTAAAGGAAAAAATGGCATCTCCTGCGAAGAAAAGAGTGCTTCTCTGCCTCTAATAAATTGTGTGTCCTTTGTGACTCTCAAACTGATGGAAGACTTCTCACCACTCCAACCATTCTGCTGCTTTGTTCCTTGTCACATGTATTCTATGCATCAGTCCACAGCTGGTTTCAGCAAAGCATATTTTGTTGAAGAGGCTTAATTTCTGTTATTTGCTCAATTGTTCAGGTGAGCCACATCACTTTGTGGTTGCCTCATCCTCCTTGTGGCATACCTCTTCAGCAGTCCTTGTGCCATCTGCAGATCTTGTCTGCAGTCATTTTGCATGGGCTGGACCCAGTTCTGCAGCCCATGAAAGCATCTCCTTTTGAAGATGGCTTCTCATTGACAGCTACACTGGAGGTCTGTCAGGGAGCCATTGGTAATGGAATTTGGCTTATGCACTCCTTGTACTTTCAGAGTTATTTTAACCTGTTCATTGCTTGATTCAAGTAATAAAACACTTCAGCATCCAGGAGGCTTGAAAGCCTAAATCTCATGTGATAGTACATAGCTGTAATGTTCAAAATCTGCCCTGTGGAGGCTGCACTGAGCCTAGAGCATCCCCTACTGCTGCAGTCTCAGGATGGCACCCCCAGTCAAGGAGCTGGGAGAAACAGGGGGTAGGGGAACACTCAGGCTGGCTTAATAATCTGCATCCTAAAATGTTTTGCTGTACCTGATAAGATGAGTAATATTTTCCCTACTATATATCAAATATGTTTGTAGAATTGTCTGTTAATTCCAGAAATGACTGAGTCTGGAATTGCCCATTGATGCCCCAAAGATCAGTCTTTTGTGGTTTTGTTTTTGGTTTTTTTTTCACCAAGTGCTTTCTGAAAATATCATCAAAAGCAGAGTTGCTCTGCAAGGGTATCAGTGCTGCTGGAAAACATTTAACAGCTTTAATACTGAAAATAGGGCAGGTCCGAGAGTGTAGGTAGTACTGTTTCCAGGTCCAGTTGAGATACTTACTGGCTTAAATGAGCATTTAGGGAATTTCTAATGTAGATGTGACAGCAGTAAACCAATTTGCTTGTTACAGGCAGGGTAGATGGAAGAAAAACTCCTGGTGATGGTAATGGAACCAACCCTCTCACATTCCCGGAGGAAAAGACATGTCCATGACTCTCTCCTACATTGTCTCCTGAGACAAAGAACTTCTCAAGGTATGAAAGCATGTTTCTAGTGCTGCTATTCAAATGGATCCATCCAGTACTCTCTGTCATATTATGATTCCTTTGTTTACTTTAGAGAAACAAAGAAAAACTTCCTTTTTGTTGTCCATCAAATGTGCTGCATTTCCCCAGCACTGCTGCCCCTGCAGCATCTCAGCGATATTTTAGTTATCTGCCTTTCACTCTAATCATGTTAGGCTCTTCCTGATTCACTCAGCCCTCAATCTCTCATTCTTCTCTAGAATTTTATGTCTTGTTTGTCTCTCTCTCCGCACTTGCCATTTAAACCGATTTCTATCCAAAGCAGTAAGCTGTTCATGACTCTGGATCTGGGCTGGCCCTGTAAGTGTGTTAGTTATTAAGCAATGCAGCCATTTCCTGATCGGTAAACAGGTTACCCTGTGCGACTAGATGGAAGATTAAATAGCTGCTTTTGTTAGGTAGCTGAAGCACAGGCTTTTGCTCAATTATCCAGCATGCCTTTGCCTGACCATCTGTTTCAAGCGGAAATGAATCTTTGGCTTTAATTATAAATCTCTTATGAATATTGTTTTTCCTTTCTAACCCAATCTGCCCTTTGGGAGATGATTTGAAATCCCCCTGCATTGTATGAAAGGTGGGTGGGATTACCAGAGTGCCTGGTAGCTTGATTTCTTTTTGGTTTTCTTTTTATTAGCCTTCCTGTGAATGATTCAAAATCTCTTTATGTACTTGCTGCAAGCTGAAACGAAAATCTATGTTAGCAAACTGTGTTTACAAATTTGCTACAAGATATCATGTTATGAAGCAGCCTAAGCACCAACATGTTAAACCATATGGAAAATCCACCCTGATCTTGCTAAATTGGTCCAATGTTTAATTACCCAGATCATTAAAAGCATGCACCCTCTTTCTAATCATTTTTTTTCTAATTTCATGGTCTAGCCCTCAGATCCTATTATAATTCTTTATGTGTTCCCCATCAAGGTGCATGCAGCATCTCTGCTGTAAGGACAGGCTGAGGGAGCCGAGTTCAGCAAGAGAAGATTCCAGGGGGGGCCTTAGAGCTGCCTTCCAATACCTGAAGGGATCCTGCAGGGAGGCTGCAGAGAGACTTTTCATGGGGGTGTCTAGAGACAGGACATGGGGGAATGATTAGGAGCTGAGGGAGAGTAGGTTTGGATTGAATCTTAGGAAGAAATTCTTCCTAAGTGCAAAGGTGGTGAGACTCTGGAATAGGTTGCCCAGCAAGGTTGTGGATGTCCCCTCCCTGGGGTTGTTCAAGGCCCCATTGGATGAGGCCTTGAGCAACTGAGTTTACTTGAGAGGTGTCCCTGCCCATGGCAGGGAGGTTGGAGTAGATGATCTGTAAGCTCCCTTCCAACCTGAGCCATTCTGTGATTGTGTGACTGACACCAAACACAAAATCCTTCTACTTCAGGTGCTGTTCTCCTGCAAAGAATTACTCACCTCAGTAAGGATTTGTCATTAAATGCTTTGTGGATTCTTTTTCAGTGGTGGGTTTTTTTGTAGTTTTGGGGGGGGGTTGTTTGTTTGTTTTCAGAGAAAGTGTGAAATAATTACTTTAGATTAAATGGAGGCAGGGAAGAGGAAATGGAGAGCTCTAAGCTGGCTTGTCAGGGGAGCCCTTACTATTAGGAGGAACCTCTCTGGATCTCTTTGCTGTCATCTTGTAAAGAGCTAGAAGGGGACTTCTCCTTCCCCTTCCTCTGGCAGAGTGGATTTCTTTTTGTTCATCTTGTCAGCAAACCACTCCTCATTTGGTTTCTCCTGGCTGGGTTGGCCAACATGCACAGCACATCCAGCACATACTTTTCTCTTCCGCCTACCCAGTCTGATTCACAGTACTGTCCCAACTTGCATCTTCTGTGGTGCAGGGCAGCAGCTCCTTTTTATGACCATGGAAGACAAGAAAAACAAACCGAGTTACACTTCTTGGCACACTTTCCAGCTCCACTAGAGAACTTGGCCCTTGCTAGTCAGTGAGAAGACCTTGAGCAAGCAGAGGGATCTTTTTCCTGCCAAGCTGTCTCCCTGAGCAGAGGCCAACTTGTAGCAATGCAGAGTGAAGGTGAGTCAGTGAAAAATGGACCTGGGTAAACACTGTTAACTGATGGTAAGGCAAATTGCTTTACTTTAAATTAGGGAGAGAATCCTTCCTGCACTCTTTGAAAGTGCTTGACCGTTACAGCACTTCTCTATTACCTTTGAACTGTGTCAATCTGCCTGCCCCACAATGTCACCTGGTGCTTTGTGTGGTACTGCTCTCTCTGCAGACTACCCAGGTCCTGGATGCCACATCCCAAATCTTGTCATCTCAGAACTCACTGCCACTGTTACATCAGCCCATCAGTTTATTCCCTTTATGATTTCACTCTACTAAGTGCTTGTACAGAAAATGTATCTACACTAAATGATTCATACAGCTCTTAAAGGAGTCCTGAGAAGGTTTATCTGCTACTTTATAGAATGACAGAGGCAAATCTCCACAATCTTCCTTCCTCCACCCCAGTGAAAATGATTCACTGTGATTCATTCTCACTCCCTCCCAAGCTGTGTTCTTCCCTGAAAAGTACAATATTTCTTTTCATGTTCTTTATGAATACCATGGCTGTGGTTTCTTTCTCCTGTGTTTCTCATAGAGAAGTTTAACAGCAGCTCCTGTAAAGAACAAGCACCTGAGGAGCATGAGAGAAAAGCTGGTATTTTATCTGGAACCAATTCTCTGCACCTTCAGAATAATATATCAGCTCCTGGCAAAAGGAGACAGGCTCTGAGAATTGTTCAGCTGGACCTTAAAGCTCTTGGGCTATGACATGCAGAATAATAGGATTAGGGAGGCAAGGGACAAAAAGAGTTCTTTTCTTTCCCCTGCAAATGGAGGCTGTGACTTTACACTCTGGGCCTGAAAAAAAGAATACATTGGTGACTGCACCAATGTGATTGCTTTCTGTAAAGCTTGGTGCTTGATCCAGTTCTTCATCTGTGTTTGAATGAAGACCTCCAACAAACACAAAGGCATTTGGTTTTTTGCACTGGTAGATGACTGGTTAAAACCTGTATTCTCAGTCACTGTCTGTGCGTATATTTAGCACAATGGGAGATAGTTGGGCAATAAATGATAAGCCAGGAGGCTTGCAAGCATTATCAGATGTTAGCAAAGCTGCTTTCACAGCAAGACAGATAGCTGCATTGAGCAACTCGACCCTGGAATTTGGCCACCTTTAATTTTCCATTCGTGTGTTCTACTAAGTTGATGTCTTCTGAGTGTTCATCACTAGCACTATGCCCTCTCTATACATATGGCTCTTAGGAAATGAGGCTTGCAATATGTGTTTCAGATTCCAGCTGCTCTGCTCTGGGATGTGAGAAGTGTGCTCAGACTCATTAAATCTTCAAGGCTTGGAAGCTGTTCTCGTGGTTACACTACAGACAGTATTGCCTGTGAGACCCAAGTGCTGTAACTGGCACAGAGCACAGCACATGCCAGAGTTCAGCAGCAGCTCCAGAGCCCACTTGAACACGTCTCATGGGTTTTCAGCTGCAGAGGAAAAGGTGTTTTTTAAAAGAAGTCAGAAGTTAAACAGATATCCTTGGAGAAGCTGAAGTTGGAAATATTGATCATGTGAGCAATGGGACACACACTGAACTGCGGCTGCTTTGGTAGGCTTCTCAGGAGACAGCAAGCTTTCCTCCGGCTCATGAGAAGCAGAGCTGCCTTGCTGCCTGTTCTCTGCCTTAAGTTTTGTCAGTAAAATATGATACAGTGCCTGATGCTGAATTTTTAAGCACATAAAGTCCCACAGGACTAAATTTCCCCAGGTTAAGAGGGGACAGTGCTTTTTATAAACATGGATAAGCCAGCTCTGCTACCAAGCCACTTTGGCTGCTTCCAACTGTAAGCAGAGATCCAGAGGCTGTTTGAAATCCATGAACTGTATGCTCATGGAGTTTTTTTTCTGAGAGGCTGAGTCACACGTGTGAGGAAACAGCAAATAAAGTAAAAGCAACTTCTGTGTCACTGGTGATAGATGTCAGGGAAATCAGAGGGAAATGTTAAATTGGAAATCATTAATTGTTGAAGGGAGAGGAAAAGGAATCTTTGCCGTTAAGCTTGCTAATGTCTTGAATTTAACACAGCTAACCTGGAATACTCTATTTCTTTCTAACTCTGCTTCTCATTTGCTTTTGCATGGCTTTCATCTATAGTGTGACATTCCAAGTCACTCTGAAAAAGCTGCCTTAGGAATATTCTTGGCAATGCTGCAAGCAGAAAGTACAGGAAACCTCACAAGAGACTATGTTCCAGCAGCACTGCCATCCACGTTTCACGGCTGCAAAGACATCCAAAGCAAATCTGTCTTTTCCCTTCTGCAGAACCTTGCTGAGGTAGATGTACCTGAGACAGAAAAGTTTAACAAAGTTATGCCACAATCATGAGCCACAGGTAAAAAAATTAGCCCGTGAGAAAAGTTTCACAAATCAAAAGGGAAGAAGAACCCAGTTACTGTCTGGCAGGCAAGGCACCAGACAGGGTGGGAATGCAAAGGGGAAGGATTATTAAGGGCAAACGTTGCTCTGCTGTTTCTTGTAGCCACATTTGGCAAACATCTGTAAGCAAAGAAGAGCTGGTTTGCCTCCAGTGCTGTTTTGCACCACCACATTTGTTCTGGCAGGACAGTGAGGTGGTTTTTAGGATATGTTTTGGTAACTGCTTGTAGGTTACCTTTCGGGAAGCATATTGAAGTAAAGAAAGAGAATGTACACATTTATGGGGGAGTTAACCTTGCTAGTACTCTTACAGGTAGCCTAATTTAGCTTTTTTACTGTGAGGGTGACAGAACACTGGAGCAGGCTGCCCAGAGAGGTTGTGGGGTCTTCTTCTCTGGAGACATTAAAAACCCACCTGGATGTCTGGCGTCACCTGTGTGACCTAGTCTAGGTGATCCTGCTCTGGCAGAGGGGTTGGACTGGATGATCTTTCGAGGTCTCATCCAACTCCTAATATTCTGTGATTCTGTGACAAGCCCATATTGACTTTGCCATTAAAATACAAAGGCCTCAGTGCTGACACCATATAAGAATTTAAAAGGCATAAATGCAATTCAGAGCTGTATTGGCTGATTTCACCTTCTGTTTAAATGCTGCCTTCCTTGAATGACACAGAAACTCAGCTTTAGCTGCTATCTATACTGTGCTGCAGTTTTCAAAGCTCCTCAGGATGCCCCTAAAGGCAAGGTAGTGTAGCCAGACATCTGCATGGCAGTATGATTGTGTACATGTAAACAGTGAGGCACAGCAGGAAACAGTTTATCAACAATTTCCATCAGTAATTTTTAATCAGAAGTCTCATCTTGTGATATGTACCAGTGGAATAATATAACATTCACTAGGCAAATTAAGTGCTGAGTAAAACTTCTGTGAAAATGCAGAGATTTGGCACAATAAATTAGAACCCTCTACTAGTGGCCAGAAAAATGCAGTAAATGGTCAAATGCTTGGCTGGTAAATTTATTGTAAGTGAAAGTATAATCTGTAAGTAAGAATGACTGTGGATGTCTAAAGTCTAACTGGCACAGGGTCCAAGAATTAAAAGCTGGCCTCAGCATGAAGAATAAATCACCTATAGAAATATAATTTTGGTACACTTCTGTTCCAACATTTGAGGATACAGCACCAACCCCAAAAAGGCAGCACAGAGTCTGTCTTTATTTTGTGATGCTGCAGCTCCAGTTCCATTCAGAGAGAAGTTAACCAATAGTATTTAATTATAGCTACATCAAAGGCTTGTGGCAAACAGTGTAGGTAAGTCAAACTGGAATGTAAGTCAACTAATACACTTCTGAAACAGCATTTCCAAATACATTAAAGTTAAGAAAATATCTAAGGGTATTCTTAAGGTATTACAGCAATAAGGAGAGATCAGTTCCTTGCAACAAACAACTTTCAAACAGAAACTAGTGATTGTGTAGGAAGGGAAAGAATTAACAAATACTTCATTGCACTTTAAAAATGTTCCTGATTGTCATGACCTTTGCTCTTTCTTGCTTAGCTGATCTGCATGGATGAGTTACTAGTTGAATTGGGTGTAAAAAAAACCCAAAACAACCCCCCCAGGTCTTTCAGAATGACTGAAGTCTTTGTGTTAAGGTAAAAAAGTGAGCATGCAAGGTCTTTATGCCCTTCTCTTACTTGTTTAACTTCAAAACAAAATTCGGGGGGGGTTTGGTTTTGATGTTTCTTTGGTTTGTTTTTTCCTGTGATATCTGTGCTAGGTGCTTCAGGACAGGATGCAAGAACCTGTAGCTTTGTATGCTGGCTTTGGTTGTAGTTTGCAAAAGTTTCTTATTGGCTTACATCACTGTATATATCACCTAACATGATAAAACCTCAATAATCTTGATGTCTTTATAGATGTCTAGTCCCTCCATGTGAGTTTTGCTAAGCTGTTGGAGCTGGTGTCTTCTGGTAGCATTGAGTTCCACTGTTTAGTTACTAAGGAGAGGTATTTTTGTGTCAGTCCTCATTTTCACACCTTTAATTTAATTGAGAATCATCTTGTTCTGGGCGGTGAGGTGCAGAGACAGAAGCTTCTGAGTCACCTTCTTTAATTGATTAATATATCCATCTTGTGAATTTCTTTTTAGAAAGCAGAGACTCCATCTTTTCTGTCCCTGGCCATACCAGAGGTTTTACAGCCCCTTAAGCATTTTTATTCTCCTAACTTCTCTGCTTCTGCAGCACACATCATGATGTGAGGCAGCAAGTGCTGCAGGGGGCCGTGTTGTGTCTTCCAGGTACAAAGGATTATCAGCATCTTCATGCAGCAAAAGCTCTAAGCAGTGAGGCAGGAGTTGGTATTGTTAAGGACAGTGACCAAAAGAATGTTTTAAAAGGCAAAATCACCAAGCATTTGTATCCACCACATATTGCAAATGTATTCTAATACTGGGTTTGTGTGTTGCATCTAAGCAAGTGGGATTTTCTCCTGGGAAAATACAGCAAGCTGGGAGTGGTGATGGTTTTCTGCAGTCATTTGCTCTTAGGAGAAGTGCTTGGATAAAGCTGGCCTATCTAGTTGAAATGCTGAGGAATTTGAAGGCATGTGAGATGTAGAGGCACTCATGAGGCTGTAAACTCTGATTCTGCGGTACTAAAACACCGTAAGACTTCTGTTTAATAGGCACACTGTGGTCAGAATGGTTTTACATCTTTGCAAGATTGCATTCTGCTTTCCTGCAGCAATACCTGAGCTCTTCCTACTGGCTTGGAAAGCCATTTCACCCACTGCAAACGTGAAACAGAACTACAAATGAGTTCTGCAGGGGCTGGATAAGGTACAAAATGCTTCAGTGTGGCATGGTTACCCTTATACTTCCACAAAGATGGCACAGGCATGTATTCAGTTTTGCTGATAAACTGTTATTTACAAACCCCTCCAAAATCTCCATTATTGCTTAGAAAGTATCAGTATGGAGTAGTAACACTAGTGAGCTTTTTGATAACTTGGCTGAAATGACCGTAATGACTCTCAGCATGCAATAATATTTTCCCCTTGGAGTTTGGAGAGTCAGAGTTAAGAGGGCTCAAATCCTTTATTATTCTGGGCAGCTGTAAAGGAAAGTATTTTGCATTTGGTGGAGAGAAATTACTTAAGCATGTAGTTTAAATTGAAAGTGATCACAAAACCAAAGTGATCTGAATTGAAGCTATCAGAGCTGTTCACAAGCTTTAATATTTCCTTTAATTTGATCAAGGAGGGGAAGGAAATTATTGCTTAAAAAAAAAAAGATAAACACAACCCCCACATTCCCCACTATTGTAGGAAACTGATTCTTCTACATTTTATTTCTAGAAAAGGAATGGAGCCCTTGTTTAATTCATGTAGGCATCCAAATACTGCAGCTGCAACATTTTCTATCAGATCGCAGTGCAACAGCTTCTGAGTTTATGTGAAGTGTCAAGGGTTATTAAGCTCTCTGGGTTTCATAGCATTGGTAGCTGAGCTGTTGAAGCCTAAAGCTAAAGGCAGCTTTCGTGGGGAGTGACAGAGGCAACACTCAAAAATACTTACAGTCACAAAGAGTGCAAAAGAGAATAAGTGAAAGATATTATATAATACCAAAATGTCAGAAACTTGCTGTCCTTAGAGAAAGGGAGAGAGAATGCATCTACAAGTGGTAGCTTAAATGCTCAGTTACTGCTTTGATTCCTACACTTAAACCAAGAGACTTAAACATCTTCATTCACATTAGGGAGTGAAGCTGAGAATGTTGTCTAGGCCCACAGCATTAATGTGCTGCATTCAGAGTTGTTTAAAAACTTGATGCTTTTCCTTCCAGCCCTGAGCCATCCCAGAGATGTTCTTGCTCCATTTCTACCACAGCTGAAGTTTTCTTTTGATTCCTGTAATCAGAAATACAGTGATGATGTTCATCTCCTGAACAAGGCACAGCACATGGTAAGAGCAAAACATCCATTCTGTGGGGTGGGAGTTAGGAAAATACTCTCCTACCTGAAATACCAGCAATGTCTGTTGTCTGTCTCAATGTTAAATTTATCCTTATCCCACTGCATTCTTTCCACTAGAGGCTCACAAGGTGATTTGCATTTCTTGTGCTTTCATTTGATCTCCTCTATAAACACAAAGCAAATTTCTGCAGCTGGTATGGCTGCTATAGTCCTTCCATTATTTACATTAGAAGGAAAGGAGAAGAAAGGAAAAAAAAGAAAAGCCAATTTTGAAGCAGTAGGGGAAATTACAGCAATTCAAATGTGTCATGGATGGGGTTAAATAACAGTAAAGAACCACAAAGAAACCACACAAGGTGCACTTATGGCTCTTTAACTGTATGGTTGGATTCTGTTTTTTTCTGGGAAGGGCCCCATATGCCATGAATATTACTAGTGACAGCTGTCAGTTGTTGGTTGTTCCTCCCAAACTGCTCAAGGCAATCAGATAAACAAGCCTGCTTGCCTGCTATCACCAGTTCCTGTTCACTTGTGCCTTTTCCCTCTTGCCAGAGCTCTCTTCTCTGACCAGCATGCTCAAGTACTTAATTAGGAAATCTAGCCTTGATTTGTGAATCTTTATAGACAATGAAATATTGAAGTGTCTCTACTTCAAAATCTATACATTTGTGCAGCATAAGCATTTACTTCTTTAAATATCATCATTATTTTCACACAGATGCCTCTGTAACTTTTGTGTAGGAAGATCCCTGTGTCAGAGAGGGAATGGCTGCAGACCAGTTAGCTTTAGCTACCTCGTCTGCCCACAGCAGAGGGAAAATGCTAATGCTTAATATTTTTTTCATGACCCATCATCAATCTGTCACTTTGAAAAATAATAAGAAGTTAAATTAATTATTCCCATATTGATTCCTCTCTGCCAGATTGATTAGACTGTCCTCTCCCTGCATAAACCCCCCCCAATACCAGTCTAGGGAACACTTGGCACAAAAATGCGCTGCCTCCACCAAATGACTCATTTATATTTCATTGTTTTAAGAGGTTTCCTCTGTAAATGTTTAATAGCTGATGTATATATCTAGACGACCATCAAGGCAGGAAACTTAAAAAACCTTGCCTGCAAACTTTTGTGGTTCCTTGTAAGATAAACTTTTTTAATGGGAAAGGAATTAACAGCTTGCTCCTAGCACAAGCTGATCAGATTTTTACAAGTCCTGAGTAATTGCCCAAATACTAATCTGCCCAAATACTTGCCATGAACAAAAAGCATGAATTACTAAGTGCTTGCAAACAAGACTGTGACAGTGGTTCACTTGCCTTCTTGCAAGTGAATCTTATTATTTACACAAACATTATGAGGCACAAGTTCCATTATTTGAATCCAAATTGAATTGAGATTGTGTCCGTGTATTTCTTCCACACTTCTAATACTTGACAGCAAAACCCTTAACTATTTATTGATAGCTTCTTAACCTTTCAGCTGGTTCAAAGAGACCAGCCTGCTTCAAGCTTACCACTTACACAGAGGATGAAGACAGCTTCTGAGTAAGTACAGCCATGGTAACTCACAAAGTACTGACCTAGGGGGTGAGACTCCTGTGCTAATTGATACAAAATCCAAACATTCGAGTTGTAAGCATGCAGGGGCCATCAAAATTAATTGCACTTGAGTGTAAACTGTTGAAAAGCTAAATCTCTTCAGGGAAGGATTTGTGGAAGTGCATTATCCTTCAGGGAACCATGCAAATCTGCATTGCAATAGCTTGTTTCCTGAGCTTTCCTCAGGGATCATAGAGAATTTATAGGAAGGCTGTATTTTTGAGTAGTTACACCACATTTCCCAGCTGCACAAAATTCCTTTGTGAATGACTGTGTTCCATAAAAGCAATTACAGAAAATTTGGGGATTCTTATTTTCATTTGTTTAGTAGTTCTGTAGAGTCAACTTGTCTTTAATAACCAGAGCGTGCCCATGCAGTGACGGAGAATGCTGTGAATGAGCTGCATGTTGATCCTTCTTTACACTGAGGATATCTAGGAAATGTTCTCCTGTTTTCCTGCATGCTCTATGCTACTCAGTTGCAATGTATGTAATTTTATAGGAGATGTTAAAAAGAATATAGGGAGATGTACTTGTGGATGTGTTGGGTAAAAGACACCATGTGAGGGGAATACTGGAAACCTTTGAGGAGGGACTGGATACCTAAAGCCATCTAGACCTGAGATTTGGTATCTACTCTTATCTTTTCTATTGTTGCTTCTTGGGAATGCAGAACTCTCTTCAATATAGGAGAAGGAGGTGGGGAAAGGCTTTTCATTCAAGGCTACAACACAATAAAAGAAAGCAAAGCTGACCTCATTTGTTGAGATGAACTGCAGCTCTGACCTATTTCTTCAGAATTACAATAATCTGCTGTAATGGTACCACTTTACTTTTTAAATCCCAGATTACAGTACTTTGAGATTTAGAGAAGTTACTCTCTGGTTATAGACCTTGTTACTTCAGGGGCAAGGAAGCATGAAGGACAGAGGACAGACTGAAGGAGTTGGGGCTGTTCAGTCTGGAGAAGAGAAGGCTCCGAGATGACCTAATTGTGGCCTTCCAGTATCTGAAGGGGGCCTACAGGAAGGCTGGGGAAGGACTTCTCAGGATCTCAGGTAGTGATAGGACTAGGGGGAACGGAATGAAGCTGGAGGTGGGGAGATTCAGGCTGGATGTGAGGAGGAGGTTCTTCACCCTGAGAGTGGTGAAGCCCTGGAATGGGTTGTCCAGGGAGGTGGTCGAGGCCCCGTCCCTGGAGGTGTTTAAGCCCAGGCTGGATGAGGCTCTGGCCAGGCTGATCTAGTGTGGGGTGTCCCTGCCCATGGCAGGGGGGTTGGAACTGGATGATCCTTGTGGTCCCTTCCAACCCTGACTGATACTAGGATACTACGAAGAAGGAATGAATGCACATGAACAAGCAAAGATCAGGTATGTGAGCCACTCATCAGAATTAATTTG
This sequence comes from Melanerpes formicivorus, assembly GCF_026170545.1. Classification (NCBI taxonomy): domain Eukaryota; kingdom Metazoa; phylum Chordata; class Aves; order Piciformes; family Picidae; genus Melanerpes; species Melanerpes formicivorus. The sequence goes on along the minus strand of NW_027142379.1, from coordinate 1,711,462 downwards.
TAAGTTTTCTTGAATGTGGTTTTGTAGCTATAATTTGATTAATTATTTACATATTTTTGTTTCCTTAGTTACACTTTGTGTGTAAGTATTTTATGTATTTCTATATCCACATGTCACCACACAAAACTATCTAAAGTGAGGCCATGTGGTGAGGGATTTGGGGTTTGTTCATTTCTTTGGCAGACTGCACTTTGCTGAGACGTGATCAACTTCTCTGTGCAACGTGGGAGTGATAAATATAAAAGAGTTTAAGAAATCAAGTCCTGTGTATTCAGAACCAAACCCCTTGGTGATAGGAGTTGACATAGCTGCCTTTAAGTCAGCCTAATACTTGCTTAAATCAATGGAGGGAAAGTGAATTACATTACATAAGGCTCTGGTATTTATAATCTGATTTATTATTTTTTTATTATTAGTGTATCCAACCTTACAAAGCAAACTTTTCCCCCCTGAGTTTCATATTTATCTATGTCACCAAAATAAATAGAAAATACTCTCTTATGCTTTCCTCATGTCAAATTTCCATAGTAAATTTTCAATCTGCAGAACACATAATTAATCATTTCTTGTCTTCCCACTCAGGATACTGTTAGCAGCACTCACAGCAACGCTGCACTGGTAACAAACACCAAGTCCTGCCAAACCCAGGCATGCAGGAATTGTGGATCAGGTTCTCACAAAGCAAAGGAATAGCTCTAAAACTGAGTTCTCAGGAAAACAAAACAAAACAAAGGAAAACAAAACAAAGCAAAGCAAAACAACCAAAACAAAACAACAAACCAAGAAACCCATCTCCTATCATTTTATTTACCCCATGCCTTCCAGCACATTTAATCTTTGCCCCAAGCCATAAGCACTGACAGAACACTTAACCCCATGACTCTTACACAATCGCATGCCAACTGCTATAAACATAACTCTCCACTTAGTGCACAGCCCATTCAGGCCATTCACTTCACATGGGTTTAGACTTCTTTTCTTCAATCCTTTTATTTTTGTCTGCCTTCAGTTTAATGGAAAATCATTCCCTTTCTCCCTCACAGATCTACACTATACAAGGTGATCAAATCAAATGGTTGTTCAGGGCTTGTTGTTGCCCTGTTGCCTTTCATCCCTGTCACTGAGATGCTATGAGCACCATCCACAGAATACATGAATTTTAAAGAGAGAGAGCCCTGCCGTGCTTGCAGAAGGCTGAGGTCAAGCAAGGATAAGAAAGTAAACTCTGACTTGAATTCCTCTTAGTGAGAGGCCTCGTTTGGTTTTTGATTCGTATGCGAAGTCATTAAGTTTTGCTGTGAGGGGAATGGTACTGGATGCAGTTTTGAGGAAGACATTTATGGCTCCATCCCTGGAGGGCTGACACGCAGGCTAAGCATCTGCTATCATCAGCTAAATGTGCAGGGGAGAAACCAAGCATTTGGAGGAGCATCAGGATAAGCTTTGGCCGAGGCAGCTGAGAAAGATGAGAAATTGCTGCCGTTATTTAAATTACTTAGATTTTAAGCTTTGTCTTGTCCTTCTCCATCAAGGTAGCAAAGAAGTGATTCAGATTCCACTAATGGAAAGTTTTGGAACAGAAGATATTGCCATGGTTTGCTCAAGAATGAGAGAGAACATTTTCATTACTCCTGAGGGACATTTGTTGAGAAGAGGCAAAAGGTGGGTGCATTTGAAGTGACAAGAGAGTTTTGCTATAGAAATGAGAAGATACAATGAAATCTCCAACACTAAAAGAATAAGGCAAACACTTCCTTTGTACTCTGAACAAAACAAATCAGCCAATGCATCAGAAAAGGCAGAGGAATAATCTGTTCAGTCTTGGTTCTCATCTCTCCAGGGAATTTCAGGTACTCTTTGAATCTTGTGGCTTACAGCACAGCAATAACTTGCATTTTTTTAGAGAGGACTTCTCTGTAATTTTCTTCTCCTTTTTGTCTGCAGACAATGAGATGTTGTTCAGCTAAATTTCACTCTCTGTTTTGTGGCTGCTACAAACTGGTCTTTTCAATTATGTTATCCTCATGATACCTTGTGTCACCAACAGTGTAATAATCTAATAGAGACTGAGGGACAAAAATACATGTATCTATTTGTATAGATGTAATAGAAGTGCTAATTAGCTCTTACCTGAGGCAGTGTTAAATATGAGATAGTATTTCCAGACTACACATGATGTTCTGGATTATGAAGTGTGCCCCACTGCCATTTTTTCAGCTGTTTCTCTCAACTTTCTAGAACACAGCATGTTGCTACAAGGTAATTGTAGCAACAGCAATCCCTTGCAAAGACAAAATATAAACACATTTTTGACAGTGTAGCTTAATTTGCTGTCCTTATTAAAAACTTAGAGGAATTTATCTTCACCAAGAGAGTCGTTCGCCATTGGAATGTGCTGCCCAGGGAGGTGGTGGAGTCACCGTCCCTGGAGGTGTTCAAGAGGGGACTGGACGTGGCACTTGGTGCCATGGTTTAGTCATGGGGTCCGTGGTGACAGCTTGGACTTGATGATCTTTGAGGTCTCTTCCAATCTTGGTGATTCTGTGCTTCTGTGTGTGATTCTGTATTTTACCTGCTCTAGCTGACGCGATGTCGCTGCTCACTGCAGGAGAGTGGGACTAGATGACCTTTAAAGGTCCCTTCCAACCCAAACCATTCTGTGATTGCTCTGTGATTCTGTGACATCACTATGTCTTGAACACAAAATGAGATGATTTTTTCTTTTTAAAAGCAGTAAACAGTTTGTCAATTTTGAATCAGATTTCAGAGTATCAAATTTTGACCAAAATAGGGAAAAAATGGTAATTAACTCCAAAACTGCTCAGGTATGAAAAGCTGATTGAAATGCTGATTCAAAATCTGAAGCATGTGTCCAATCTCTCCTTTCTTCTCACTTCTCTCTTGCTAGTTTTGGAAGAAGAGGAAATAAAATTTTTCTTTGCCATCTGTTGACATTTGAAAACGTCATTGTTTGACCAGTAATGGGAGAGTGAGCAGAATTTGGGCTGTAAATCATTACCCTCTAATTTGGAAAGCTGGTCCTTTTTTAAAGGCAAACCAGATAATGCCCTAGTAGAAATAGCCACATCACCCAAGGTGCAGAGCCATAGCCAAGCACTACATCACAAAGCAGATGAAGGGAACCTTTCAAAGGAATATACATGGTGGAGGGGGGAGGAATTGCTGTAAAATATAGAGAAAGAAAACTCTGCTAAGCTCAACAGGACCATAGAAAGTGTTAATGACCCAAGGATTACCTTTTCCAAAACTAAATGAAGGCTGCAACTAGGAAGAAAGATGTTCTGCTAACACAAACTTCTAATCAGGAAATAGCATATCCCAACATGGGCTTAGCCCTGGAAGATGGAATTGGAAAGGATTTCCCATCCTAGTTAAATCACCTTTCTAAGGATCCAGTTTAGACAAAATATCCCAAAGCTGACTTGACAACTTCACAGAATAAGGGAAAAATAAACACCAAAAGCAGATGTTCCGTGTTACAGGAGACTTCATGTTAATGAGTCATGTGCATTACATAAGCAAGGGGCAAAAAAAAAGAAAGGACCATCTGAAGGTCACAAAATAGGCTGCTGTTGTGTTGGGCATTGTGAAAAGGGGGAGTAGCAGACAGCTCCTGCCTCAAAGAGCTTAAGCTGTAAATAAATATGAGGTGAGGAAACGTGGTGGAAGGCCAGGTCATGGAGAACAGTGGCGTGGCAGTAAAACCAAGAGGTGTTTGGGCTTATTTCCTCTGCTGCAGGATGGTTTACTTGGGAGGGGATTATGTGATGAAATGGAGGAGGAATGAGAAAGACAGAGGAGGCTGGGGCTGGGACCACCAGGACTGATGAGAAAGGCTGTGGGAATCAAAGAGCAAGGCAGTAGGAAACAGCTGACCTTCCCGAGATGGGCTGCTCAGGCAGGGCTAGAGGATGCTTGCTGAAGATCCAGAGCCCTGGCTTTTCTGGGTGGGCAGCTGCACCTGTGGCTGGGACCTCTGCTTGGCTTCGGGCTCAGGCTTTCCTAGGGGATGTGTGATGACAAGGAAGGAAGGAAGGTACTCACTTGGTCCTGCCTGGTGTGAGTATTGTGGTAATCCAAGGGTGGTTATAGGGATTTGTGGTGCTATGACACATCAGAATACAATGGCTGGACAGATGAAGATAGATATATGTATTCTCTTTTTAGCAGAAACAGAGAAGGTAGATCTCACAGACTGCAGTACAAAGTGATTTCAACACATTTGGGTAAGAAATCTCTGATCAATTTTTGTGGGTGCTTCTGCATTCTATGTCACGTGCCTCAACTTTGCTGAAGAGTACAGGCTTTGAAGGTACAAAATCCACAGGCTCTAAATCCACACTTCTCACCTTCTTAATGTACATAAGAATGTCCTGGTGTTCTTGCCTGGCCTGCTCTGGGGGCACAAACATACCCCCTTGTAGTATTATTAGATTAGCTGATCACTAATTGCCTGCAGTGTATAAAGAGGAAACCTTTACTGTACACAGAACAGTGAGTGTGAACTGGGCACCTTGAACATAAGAAGTGGCTGTGGCTTTCTGTTATTGAACAGGAGTCTGTGCACTACATGAGTGAAAATGGAATTTGTTTCTTCTTCAGACATCCAAAGTGAATAAGCAGATCTTTGCCCTTGGGGCTGTGTTCAGAAGGCACCAGGACTCAATGACTGACAGAGACAATGGCTCTACAAGTGGGGTCCGCTCTTTACAACAGTCACTTCATCCTCCTTGTCTGATAAATGCCCTGGTAAGGATTAATTTTAGCTGTTTGGCTGTGGGCAGAGGAAATGTAGTTCACAAGCTGTGTAAAGTCACACACTGTTCAGAGAGGAGCTGTGCTTTGCTTAATCACAATATCTTAACTGCTTTGTGCTCTGAAAGGATAATTTCCTACCCTTTTTTTTTTTTTGGTGTTGCATTCTGCCTTGGCTGTGGCTCTCTTTCCATCCTTCCTACAGTTTTGATTTGCTTGCTCATGAGGGAAAAGAAATAGGTAAGAAAAGCCTAATTGAGGCAAGATTAATGCAGTTCCACTGAGAATAAGGAAGAGATTTATTCTCTCCCTCCCTTCCACAGATGTCTTGTTAGCGACTTGGCCTTGCTTAACATATGTACCTTTATTCATTGACTTGCTTCTCATCCTCTGGGAGAAGCCTATCTCATGTAATTTATTGACTTGGCTGCCTTGTTTGTATCCATGTTAATAGTAAAATCTATTGAAGGGTCACATATTGGTCTTGTTCTCAGATGCAAGTGAAGGGGGTTTATCTATGTTGAAAAATATGTACATTTGGCTTGCCATGACTAGGAGTTACCGTAAAGAAAATGTTGAAATTGGAACCCCTGAGCTGGCAGAAGTGTAAAGGTTGGGAAGAGTAGGTTCCTGCAGACCTGCTGAAATAAAGCACCAACTTCAGAAGAAGTGGGCAGCCCTGTGATCCTGCTCAATGATCTTTCTCTCAGCTGACTCTCACCTTGGGCTGACAACTTCAGCTAATGCTGACAACTTCAGCTAATGCTGACAACTTCAGCTAATGCTGACAACTTCAGCTAATGCAAGTGATGGAGGAAGGAAATATTTATTTTAAATAACTCTCTGATGACAGGCTGTGAGAGGAGACAAGGAGAACACAAGAGCCCAATTTAATTTATATATAATTGACCTGGGCAAAAGGAAGGAGCTTGGGCCAAGCACTGCATGCTTTCCTTTCTTGCTGCCCTTGAACTTGAGATCCGTGTATCAGATGATCTTTTATAGTTCTTTCTCCAAAGAACAGCTTTGAAGGTCACCCCATACCATCACTATAAAATTTTGCTCAGTCTGAGGGTTAGACCCTTTCACCAACACAGAAATGGAATGTCTCCAGATTCCAAGCCCTACCATTGACATTAATCAGCTCCAAAGAGCACTGGGCCTTTGTTCCAGACAGCTGTAGTTGCTGTAGTTATTGAAATTGTTGATATTTTCCTGTACTCAAAATGAGTTTTCATTTTACTTTGCAGAAGAGGAAGGCTGCTGCTCACTGCTCTCTAACATGCAATCTACCCTTAATATTTCATGACTTTTCATCTTGCTGAACATGTTAGTCCTGGAACAAAGTGATTTTGGGGTGATGTGAGTGATACCTCCTGTTACTGCTTCCCAAACCAGCCTGAAACTGCCATGGACAGCGCAGAGACTAAACATAGGTTTGAAAAGCTTTCTGTGTTTCAGCTCTACTTGCCACATGTGTTTTTGTGCCCTTTGCTTCCTTTCTCTTTCTTTAAAGTGCAAGTTTTCACTTTTATTCACTGCTGTAACATTCTCTTCTTTCTGTTTTGTGAGCTTGCTCATGCTTGGGAACAAAGAGTGTGCTGTTAGGGGTTTTGCCTTTTCCTGTGGGACAGGGAGGATTTCTAATAGGATCCTTTAAATCTTCTTTTCTGCCCTGTTCTTCTGAGCTATCTGAAATTTTATTGAGTAATTGTGAGGCCATAAATGCTGATGCACGCTGTTATCAATACAGATTTGCCTGTTAGCTCCAGCAGTGGAACACTCCTACACACTGACCACATGTCCTTGTTCAGGGAAGACCATTTGTACTCCTGCTGATTTGTTTTTTTACTGCAGAATCTAAAATCAATTTCAGTTCACTGTAAGAGCTCGCTCAGGTTGGGATGCTCAGCAGCTCATGGCTGCCCATTACACATCTCTGCACTCCAACCCTCTGAGATGCTTTCCACACAGCCTAAAACCAAATCGGGAAAGCCAGGTTGCCCTGTGCATCTCCTCATTCCCCTCCAAACTCCTATTAGTCAGCCTGTTTGCTACAGACTAATTTTCCAGCATTTGTTTGATTCCCTGTATGAGCACATTGATCACATTTAATACCTTTTGGGGAAAGTAAATGAGATGGTAATTTGGGAGTTATTTCTGAACAATAACATTCATTTTAAATAAGAAAATTCTGCTGCTGCAAGGAATTAGCAACTGCTTTCAGTTCATGAATAATCAGCAGTATTTGAAACTGCTTTTCACTGATCCATCTCCAAATAAATAAAAATAAAAAAGTAGCATTTCTCCTCCCAATCTGAGATCTATTCAGAGAATTTATCTTAATATTTCCTAAACCATCCAACCTCCAAAACGAATAGTCACAATCAGGCAGTTGGCAGGTCACAAATACCAGCCCTGGGGGAGGTTGTCATGACTGTGAGTAAGCAACTTTACTGCTCCCCAGATCACCAAGAGACATTTTAACCTTGGCAATTATATTTCTCAAGGTCAGTGAGATCACAAAAGGAGCCAGAAACTTATTTCTTTGGACAATTATAAGCAGAGATTGCCCTTGACCCTGATATTTATAGGGTCCCAACTACCGAGAGGCTTGCAGCGTGAGGTTATAGGTCTCCAGAGCAGCCCTGCCAGAAGTTCAGAAAAGTTCCAAAGTAGCCATAATCCATGATTTCAGTGTGCATGGCTAATTGTTTTTCCTGAAAGAATGCTTCACGTGTTTGGCAGGTACCTTTCTAACAAAGAGATAGCAAGGGTCATAAATCCCAGAGCAGCTATTAGTGCACAATCAAACTTTGTAACTCAGATACAGCTCCCCTGGAAATACACTGCTGAAGTCAGAAAAAATGAGATTTGGGGCCATGGTATTTCATTACAAGCTGTACAGCAGAAACTTGAGACTGTTTTAGTTAGGAAATCTATCAGTATGATATATATCAGTGCAGCTGTATGCACACAGTGAAGTGGTCTGGTTCACTCAGTAGGAAAAAAACACTATAGAGATTGGAGGGTTTTAAACAAAATGGGAGACAGAAACACAGCCAGTTCCCCCAGGAACAGTTTCTTTCTGTCACTGCTCATGATTGAAAGGAGGACACAGGTAAGAGAAAAACCCTTGATCAGTCAAAAATCTCTCCTTTCTCCACTCCCCTCTTTCTCTTCTTTCCTCTTTCCTCTCCTAATCATGCCATAGTCCCAAATCTCTGTTCTTTCATGGTGAGGGGGAAGTCTCCTCTTTTTGGACTAAGTCCTCGTGGGACCTTGTCTATCTCTAGTGGATATCTGAGCATCTACTTTCCATCATCAGTTGGAAACAACTGGAGATAGATTTGGCTTTCTCTTATTCAGGTGATGTTTATACATGATTTGAGGTGCTAGAATTGATCAGAATAGATACAGATACAATTATGGTTTTATATTTTAAGCAGAAATAGAGAAGGGCTGGTGAGATGTCCCCCCAGGTAATAACTATAATGGGATTTAGCCATGTAATTCTAAGTTACATGTAGAATTTGGCTTTACTATACTTAAGAAAGAGCAAATAAAATCTAAACAGCTGCCGGGGGAAGATTTGAGGATGTCAGGAAAGCTAAAACCTATCTTCTGATCAGAGACTGAAAACAAGGCCTGGAAGAGGATGTAATTGCACTCTCAACACATAAGTGGCATTAACAGCATCCAGGGATAAGCTTGATGGAAATTAAAGGACAACAGTGGAACAGAACAAATGGCTCCATGCTGAAAATGGATATGTATAGGCAGGATATTAAGCAAAGTTGTCTAACTGTTAATGTTGTGTTGGCATGGAGTAGAATTTTAATCTGATTAGCAGTGGAAGATGAGAGGTGAAGCCTGGCCACATTATAAAAAGCTAAAATGGCCCAGAAACATCTTTCTCTTCACTGCTATCATGTTCTCCTTCTGCTCCTGGCTGGCAAACAAGACCACTGTGGAATAAGAAAGGAGTTTGTGTAGGAGGGTAATCTGGACAGTTATAGGTATATACATGATGGCTATTGTGAGCTCCTAGTGTGTTTTAGCAAACTGGCAGCTCTGCTGCTGCCTGAAGTTAACTTTGAGTTCAGTCAGCTATGGAATGAACTATTTGTGAGTGTTTTGAATGGTTTCCTTTCAAGAGCCATCTTCTAAGGCACAATGTAATGCTCTGTGAACAGGAGAATTTCACATCATCCCCTTGCTTTCTTCCCATCCCCTCTTGACTATTTATAAATGCAATGTGTTACACAAATCAGCTGTGCATGTGGTTTGGGCACAGCCATGGCTCTGTGCTCCAGTGCCTGCGTGGCTTCTCCTTCAGCCAGACAGACACAAAATGTGGGCCTGGACAGGCTGATGGTTTGATGCAGGAGGGCATTTCTTATGCTCTCATGAGTTTGATCCTACAAATCCTTACTTACAAAGCAATCTTCTCCCATGTAAGTAGCTTTGAACACTCAGACAACATATGATTCACTATCTGAGCATCAGATCCACATTCTCTGTAAAACAAAATGGGTAACAGTCATTTTTCTCCAAGTCTTGCACTGGACAGCTCTACACCAAAGGTGAATGTGGTTTGGTGGTTTAAGTGGGAAGCCTGCTTTTCTGTGCCAAGTACTTTGCCAGCCTTTTTTCAAGCTTATCATACCCAGGTATTCTAGACAAAAAATTACTCATTTTTTTCCCCCATCAAAATCCAACAATAGCAGCCTAATTTAATGCAATCCCTGCAATGTCTCTTTTGAAGCTCAGACAGGATTCAGAGTTGTTCAGACTATTCCAGTTCTGAATGGCTTGCCTGCTCTGAAAATCTACCATTCATATCTTCCTTTGCATTTAATTTAATTTTGCCCTCATCTTTATGGGAAATTTGTCAAAATCAAGGCACTATCTTTTAAAGTTTTTTAGAATAAAACTTTTCTACCTAGTCCTGAAGTCAGAAAGGCAAAAAAAAAAATGAACAGTGTGCAAGAAGTCAAGCCCTGGAGCAGGATTTAATTCTATTCCATAAGCAGGTAGAGAGGTCATTTTGTGGCAAAAAGAAGCTTTATCTCCATTAGATACCCAAAGATACCATCCCATTAATGGCAGCATCTGATTTCCAGCTTGCCATTTGTACCCTGGTTCATTTTCACACCTTGGAGTAATTGTGAAAGCAGGGAAAGTGCTGCAATCTCATCCTAAGCCTAACCATTTTTTCTCCACTTTCCCACCAGCAACCCAAAACAGCCATAACTTGCTTAATGCAGAGCTAGCTGTAAATGTGAAAGGTGAGGAGACCACATGTTCACCATCATTGCAGGCAAATCTTTTGGGACTTGTGTAAATAAATGTGTAAGATATCTGAGAGGTGGGCATCAGAATGAGGGTGATGGTCTCTTCAGTGGTGTCTTGTGATAGGACGAGGAAAAATGGGTATAAGCTGAAACATAGGAAGTTTCACCTCAACATGAGGAGAAACTTCTGTGCTATGAAAGTGCTGGAGCCTCCTGTGGAGTCTCCTCTGGAGGCATTCAAAACCTGCCTGGCTGTGTTCCTGTGTGACCTGCCCTAAGTAATCCTGCTATGGCAGGGGGGTTGGACTGGATGATCTCTGGAGGTCCTTTCCAACCCCTAACAATCCATGATTCTGTGATTCTTTTTTCTTGTCCCCAGGGAGGACTTACATCTGTAGGTCAAGTAAGAAGGGTCTGAAGCATAACTACAGCAACAAGGAAGCAATGCAGAAACAGGAGCCTGAATCAATATTCAATCCAGCCCATTAATTATGTGCCTCAGTTTGTACTGATGTAAGCAGTTTCTTAATTTTGAAGGAAGTTGAGCCTAGGGAGAAGGTGTAGAAAAGACTGGTGTGTCCCCATAGACAGCAACTGATGGGAAGCCTGATATTAGTGAAGAGATGGGCAGCATGAGAGATGTAAAACCTCAAACAGCCTGAAATTCAGGAGCAGCAGATATACCGAAGAAGAGGGGGATACAGACCTCAGGAGAAGAAATCATTTTAGACACATGTATATCTCTGAATTTGACCCATCTTTACAGCAGATGAGAGAGCTGATCTGAAAGGAAATTTCTGTGATGAAGACTAGAAGGTTGTCATCAGGCCATAGAAAAATCTCCTCATGAATTCATTACTTCCATGCTGGAGTTCAGGAACAGAGGAAGGTGAGATCAAACTAGCTGACATGCTGCAACTCTTGAAGTAGCTAGGTTTAGAAATAGAAATCAGATCTGATCTCTCCTTTGGAAAAAGAAAAAGAAAAGTCTTGCACAGAAAGTTACAAAAAGCTCTGGACCAGATCCTGTGGTCAGCAGTTCACATGGCTTAATATGACCAAAACTCTGGTCAAGGCATCTCAAAAGAAAGTTCAGATTCCTCTGTATCTGTGCTCAAGTGGTTGCAGCCTGACAAACCTCCAACCAGCAACAGCTATGAAGTAGCTAAAGCGGAGGAGAATGGCAACCCACTCTGCAGTAGAACTCCAGCTGGACCACAGCATCAGCAGCACTGGAGAATGAATCACTTCAGTAAATGTAAACATGGAAGTAATACCAAATTGTCAATATTATTCCAGAGAAAAAGCCTTCAAACAGCCCTTGGCTTCAGACTACCCTGGGCTGTCTCTGGCAGACTTCTGTAGAGATACCCCTAAGTCAGATATGAACATAGGAAGCTTGCAACAACAGTCCATTGGGTCTGCACATCTCCTGTGAGTCTGGAAAGGCAAACAATGTTTAAAGAGGCAGCAGCCTGGCAGCTAATAAACAGCACAGTAGAGGCATCATGTCAATCTCCATGAAGTTCATTTATTCTCTTCTGAGAATGAGTAGCAGAACTGAAGGCTCTCCTTGCCACTTACTGTAGCGCCACGCAAAGCGAATTAGATGTGGAAGCTGCTATTAATAGCAGCTACTAATTGGGTGGTTATGTAATGGCATTGTTATGAAACCTGGTTTGGGTCTGACACCTTCTGTGTTCTAAAAAAACATTAACACCCCCCCCAAATAAACCCATGGTTAACACTACTTAATATGAAACAAATAATAATTACCAATCTTTCACAACTCAAATAAGATTTAAAAGGTGGTGGGAAGGCGGGGGGGGGGGGGAAGGATCAATTAATTTATCTGAATTCTCATAGAAAAGAGCTGGAAGTGAATCAGTCAACAGATCTGCTGTTCAAAGAGATGCTCTAAAGTAACTTTCTTTAATACCTGCCCTGCAAATACTGACATAAAGTTCAAAGTGGCCTGTTTCTGCAGCTTGTGAAATACCAGCAAGACTTTTTTTTCTATTTATAAAAGGGGGAAAAACGGGGCTTTGAATAAGTACAAATAGAATATGTGGTAAGGAGAAAGAGCAACCAGAAAGTATCTCAGTGACACGCACTGAAAGGAATTGTGTGCCAAGATCAGGCATGGATCTCTGCTTCAGTAAATGGCGATACAGATGCACCTATACAGTTTGACATTTGGTAAGTAACGTTAAAAAAGGAAGTAAGACAGAAACAGATAGGGCTGGCATTTTGTTCCCTGCTATATAGAAGGAGAGAAAATTACACTCCATTAGGAAAGAAGCTTTTATCTGGGGTGGCTCTTTGCAGTGCCTCTATTCTTATTCTGAAGGCCGAGCATCACTAATGGAATGTGCAGCACTGAAGAAACCCAACTACTGTCCTCTAGCTGTGAAGTTACTCTCCTGATACATCAAATACAGCAGCATACACAGCCTATAAGAAGGGTCCCTCCAGAGGTCTGTAGTTATCTCTATATAGCAATATTTAAAGAGATGAAGATTCTTGGTCAGCAATGCACAGCTCCAAAGCCTTCTGGTTTAATCTTTGACCATGATGTTATCTCTCAATGTGCATCGTGCCAGCAGTTGTCATTTGACCGGTTTTATCTCCAGCCTTTTGTTGCCAAGGTAAATCAAGGCTGTCACTTCAGAACTGCTTCCTTCATGCAGGAGCCTGGGATTCTCACACAAACAATCTAATGAACGCTTCAGCTGTCTATTTGCAAACGCACATCCTCCTGTCTGTGCAGAGAAAATCATGAAGTTGCTTCCAACTGAGTCACCTCCCTTTTTTCAGGAAGCCAGGAGAGCAGCAGCAGCAGCGTGGGAGGACAGCAGGGTGCGGTGGCTGCACCATGACCTGCACCTACAGGAATGTAGCCCCTGACACAAGTGTGGGTCTAGCAGCCTGCACTGTCCTCCAGGAGCCAGGCACAGCCTATGTACAAACAGCTGTATGCACATCATAACACGGACTGCCTCTGTCAGCTGCAGCGCTTTGGCAGCCGGCAGAATATTTTGGGTTATGCTCCGTTCTATTGCTTTTTATCTGGCAGCAGCTACCACACTCAGACATGCTGACTCAATCTTATTTTCCACTCATTGTCATTTTACATTGTCCAGGTGATGATAAAACCCCTGTTTTATCCACCATGAGTGTTCATATCAAGAAAGGAAAACTCTGCTTCAGTTCCTTCATTGTTAAAGCACCCCGAGGAAGCAGCCAAAGGGCTTACAGAGACGTGATGCACTATGTCCCAGCATCACAGTAATTACAGCAAGCATGCCCAGAAAGCTGTTAACATGGAATTCAGCAACTGGTGAAAGGAAAAAGACAGTATGGAAACTGGAATTTGGGTGGTCCAGATGTCTTCCACATGGACCCACTTAATTACGAAGAACTAGAATACATTATATTTGTGTCTGTACAAATATATCAGTATGGATATATGTATCAATAGATATATCTTTAGCCTCTTAGCTTCATTAGGCTGTTTTGGAACCAGCGTGGCAAATAATATCAGAATCTCCTCCTAAAATAAAGTACCAGCACACTTTCCTACTCCCACACATCAGATGAAAGCAGTTTTCTCTTAAATGCATTTCTTTTCAGTAGTAGTATAGTTTGTCTGTACTCTTACTGCTCTTCTGTAAGCTCACTTGGAAGAGGAGGAAGAGGGATGGAGCAGCTCCTCTGAGTAGTAATTCTGTTTCATATTTCTGCTGTAGTAGTACTGAAGTATTTCAACAGGGTACAAACCTCCTTTGCTACTCATTTCACTGTGTGACAATTTCATCAGAGCTGCAGAGTTCACTTACAGTCCTATGATTACTTAATTCTCAATTATCCTGAATTTATACTTTTACGAGACTTCCAAAACTTCTAAATACTATCTAGAGCTTTAAATGCATTTAAAATGCCTTCAAAATACTTCAAACTTACCTTTAAATAGTGTTTAAATGTGGGACATGTTTTCCTGTGTCTAATGTCACTTTTCTCCCTCTGTAACAGTGTTTTTTCCACCCTTGGCCTTGCCTGCCTGCAGTAATAGTCCATCTACCTACAACCTGCAGCTGATCACTCTTCTTCCCAGGATATGGAAAGCCAAACTTTCTTGTTGGTGAGTCCATGCAATTATGGTCTGCCCATTGTCTATTCATATCTGTTACCATATCCTTGTGGGTTTATACAGACTTTGTTGCATGGTTTGGTCCTGTTGTCATTGCTTTCTGGCATTTTATGCTGATGGCCAAAATTGATGACAGAAGGAAAAGGACCAGTAATTTCCAGTGATAGTTTTGCACTCAGACCACTTGTTTGCACAGAAGAGTAATTAGTTTGTTTGTGACACCACTCTGATGCTATTTTGAGAACCCAGAGTGTTAAACCCCCAAAATGTTCCTATGCCTTCTGTTTCAAAGGAAGAAACACTTAGCTAGGTCATGACTGCAGCGTGACTGAGGCTGGGACAGAAAAGCCTTCCAGGGTGGTTAAGCTGTTTAGGTGTTATTTTCTCCTTTGTGGTACTTAGCCCTGGAAGGTGGAAGCACAGAGGGAAAATATGAGCTGAAGAAAGATGGTTTTCCAATGGAGAAATGGAGAAGCTGCTTCTCTGCAGGATATCATCCAGGAAATACCAATTTTTAGTTTGCTCTGGATTTTTCCAGATCTTTCTTTTTTAAAACAAAGGGAAAGACTTCCTTGCAAGTCTTTATGAATCAGAAAGATTCTCTAGATAGAAGCCAGTGTGGGGGAAGAGGTTACCTATAGATCATGTCAGATAGAGGAAGTAAGTATTGGATATTCACAAATCCTAAGTGAGGGTAAAAACCAGACTCTATATGAATAGTGCCAGTTGATCTTTAATTAGTGAGCTCCTCTAGGACAGACTGTGGCTGCCGTTGCTTTTCTGGTGCAAATAACCAGGTCTATGAGATGTGGTACAATGTATTCTGAAAACAAACAACCCTCAAATGAAATAAACAGAAAAGAAAAAGGTGATTGATTAGTTCTAGTGATTAGTGTGTTAAATCTGTATTTACAGACAAAAAACTGGTAAAGGCATAGATAAAGCACAAATGAAAATGTTGCCTCTGTCTAAACATTTCTTGGGGTATGAATCACACAATATTTCATAATAATTACTAGAAGAAATATTTACTTGAGCCAAAGCTTAGATACAATTAGGGAGATGAATCTACTTCAGCAGGTTTCTATGCCCCTGGTATTGGCCATTGATTTTGCTTGAAATAAAACCCATCATAGCACACCTATCATATTTCACAGTTCCAGGAGAAAACGTAGTGCTCCAAGTGTGAAGGCTTCTTTCTGGTTATTTATCCAAGGTATTTAGTGCTGATACATTGGGAAGAAAACTGGTGCTGTAAAGGTGATAAAGACCCAGGCTGAGGTACAAGTTCCTTCCAGTAACTCAGTCATTTCAAAAGCTGTTTGCAACAACTTTTTTGCAGGAATCTCCGAAGCCAGGGTGTCCATCCCACCTGAACTGGGCAAGCCACAGCCTTCACTCTTCTCAGACGATGCTCCACGGGTATGTTAGTGCCCTGACATAATAACTGTTGTGACCAGGTATTTGCTCTTTCCAGACAGGCTCTGATAAAGGTGCCTGTTAATTCTGATGGCAGCAGAGGCTCATGAGTGGCACTGCCTCTGTTTAAAGCCACCGTTTGATTTACTCCATTCAGTGAAGGGCCATGGCACTAGAACTGCTCCTGTCCTCTCAGCACAGACTACATTTGGATGGCTGTAAGCTAGCCACATGGCTTTGAATAGCAAAGGTGAGCAGGAAAAAATATTGACACTGCTGATTCTGCCCTCACCTGGAAATGCTCCTATGTGGACAAATGTCTCACTGTAAATTGTCTCTCTGTTTCAAGCAAGGGGAAGGTAAAGGCCTAGGCTGGAGAATACACCTTTGACTGACCCAAACATAAACAAGAAGCAAACACTTTGTGCTTTAATGTATTTTCGGAGAGAACATGGGCAGAGAGCTGACAGGTTCATCTTTATTTTAAAGAGAGAATGGCAAAGATGATTACAGTAGTCTTTTGTACCAAAAAGCAGGAAGAATGAATACCACATTCCATAGAACTGAAACACAGCAGCCACATTCACAGCTGCGCCCTGATCAAGATCTTCGGTGCTACAACAAAAGTTCTGTGGAGCTTGAGATGAGGAGGTAAAGGAAATGTTGGGAAATGATGGGAAATGCTGGCACTCTCCAAATTATTAAAACAAAAACAACAAGAAAGAAAAAGGCTTCCTTGTATTACTCACATTATGCAAAGTAAGGCCATGTGAAAAGGAACCCAAAACTTCCCTTACTCAAATAGTGCTGTTCCAGAGAGCTGATTTAGACAACTGGCACTTCATTCAAGAATCATTTTCACTTGATATGTTTTGGCCAGTAAATAAGAAGATATCTGTTGTTCTGAGTATTCTGCAGTATGCTGAGTGCAGTGTGTGAAGAGGTAAGAAACAGCATTCTGACAAAGTTACATTAGCCCACAGGTTGCAGTTGCCCTTAACTTTGTTCTCCTTTCTTTTCCTTTTTCTCTTAGTGTTAGCACTCCCTGCTGTCTAGGTCATGCAACCCATTGCTGCGTTTCTCCTAAATACAGATAAGCGGTTTCCAGCCTAGGGAGGTCTTACAGAATTCAGTCTGAGGGCTGTTGTAGTTCTGCTGCACAGATGAAATGTGCACTCTGGAAAAGATCTTTTCTGTCTTCCTCTACAAAATGACATTTGAAGTTCAGCAGTAAGATGAACTTACTGTAAGCTAGCCTGTCTGCTTAAGAGTATTTAAAGCTCAACTTGCCCAAGCTCTACTCATTTCCACATCCACCAAGTGATCTACTGAAAAGATGGAAAAGAATCCCATGAACTTCAGTAGCTACTGGGATAAGTCCTTATTCAGCTCAGAGAAGAGTGATTTGCCTACAGATAAATATAACTGACGAGGAAGCCAAAATTACTCTGGCTGGTCAATGGCTCAGTTTGGAGGAAAAATATTTCTTTCTCTATATTGTAACTATGAAGGGATGCTCCTAAATGTTTATAATACCTTTTCTGGAGCATTCCAGACATTTTCCAGTAATCTCTTTTCTTGTGTTACTGAAATCTGAGCATTCAAAATATTACTGCTTTAAGCAGTGGTGTTCTCTTTGTCCCTGAATTCTTGAACTGGGCATCCCATTAACAGGGTTGCAGTCTTTAAGTGCCCAAGACAGCAACCTGCTGATCTGTGTTCTCCCCTTCCTTCTCACTTCCCAGTCCTTCCTCCACTGACTAACCCAGCTTGAAGCATCTTTCTTTCTTAACAACCCATTTCACATAAGTCAGTGGCAAAAGGTCTAATTTGGGGGAGTTCCGCTGACTCTGCTACTTGCACGTAAGAAGAGCTGTGTAAATAATGTAATATTCTGTTTGCTGGGAACTCATAAAAAATTACTCAGCTCCAAATTAAAGCCCATTAAAAAGAAATCACTCTCTTCAAAAGCATTACTTTAAAAGAACATTCTTAATTAAAGCCCTCTTCAAATAAAAAAAGAAAAAAAATAAGGAAGAAGAGAAATGTATTATTTAAAATCCAGAGATGAAACTTGTATCTTGTTATAGAATTTGTTTCCTTTCCAATATAAACAAATTAAACCATCTCAGTTTTGCTTAGCCTGTATCTCTGTCCTTGCCACCCACAAAGCCCCCGCATTAATTTTTTACGTTGTTCTCCCTGCAGTGCTTCTAGAGGTAGGAGTTACATGGCAAACAGTGTCTCCTGTTCTGTCAGGGATAATGCTTTTTTTAGGCCAGAGAGGAGTTTTGGTCTCCTGTATACCAGGAGCATGACAGAATCACTGAGCTATCAAATCAGTTATTCTGCCAACATCTTTCTGGTTCACTGAAGAGTGAATTAATGCTACGTAAGAGTGCTTGGGCGGGAGAGCGAGAGCGAGCGTGCACACTGCCATAGCCAGGCTGCAAGGTGCTTGCCAGGAGTGTAAATAATGGATAAACAAGTCATTTTCTTTGGGGAGCCTTCAAGGATCTGCTTCTCTGAGTGCTTGTGCATACATGGTGGAACAACTGCAGCAAGGGATTGGGCAAGATTGCTTCTCCACGGAAAGAAAATAAGCCTATGGGCAGGTTGATCAGCAGCTCCACTGCAGCTCTTTATGACTTACTGGAGACATGGGATGTTAGACTGGAACCAGTTTCTGGAGTCAACACTGAACAGAAGACGTTTGGGAAGGAGCTGCTGCAGGAGACACGAGGACATACCTTAGGCTACCATTATCCCTGGAAGTTTTCAAGACCAGGTTGGATGAGGCCTTGAGCAAACTGGTCTAGTGGAAGGTGTCCCTACCCATGGCAGGGGGGTTGGAACTATATGATTTTTGAGGTCCCTTCCAACCCAAACCACTCCATGAATCCGTGAATCATCACTTGGAAACAGTAGGCTACAACAAGTGAGTCTCTGACACACTGAGCAGATGATGTTACCAGTGCTTCTGCCCCTGAAACTGTCCAACGGCTCTAATCAGAAGAGATACAATAGATGGTACGAGTAACTCAGCACTGACCTGAAACCTGCTGCCTCCAGTTCAAACAATTACAGTGAACTGCAAACCCATATATTGTCTTGTGTGATTGCTCACAGCTGATCCATCTTTTATCCTGTTTTTACATCTTTCCTCATTTCCACCTACCCTTTGGATCTTTTCATTGAATAACCTCTCTCCATCTTCCCTGCTGTCTTCAGATACTCATTTTTCTATCTACTTCCACATGGATTAGCTTCGTTTCTGACCCTAACAACTATTTTACTTTCTTTCAATTTCCCTTTACTTACTCCTTTTTCTAAGAAAAAGGGGTTTTGCCTTTGTTCTTTGTCCTCTTTATTTGTTCTGGTTCAGTGATTCTCCATCCCTATTATAAAACTCATTTATTCTCTGTCTCTCTCCCCATCTCTCACTACACAAGCCATGTAACTTCATCAGCCACAGGTCTGTTGGTCCAATTTCCCTTTTTCATCTGCTGTCCAACACCTCTCCCTTCCTCTTGCTCCCACACAGCACTCTTTTTTTTCTCCTTATTGTGTTCCTGATTTGACATCTCTCCTCTGACTTTATCATTGTACTCCCACCCAATGCTTTCCCTGCTGATTGTGCCAGAAGAAATGTTTAACTTTGGTGCTTTATCCCACAGATCTCAGCTTCCTTCACCTCCTTGATGCTGCTTAGGTTGAGCTCACAACCACCTTCTTGGCCAGGGATGTCTGTCATGCATTATCAATCTCTTGATTTCAGTTATCAATTTCCCAGTCTCTGTGGGAAACCAACACTACTTTCAGGAGCTGTGTGGGTCACATTTGAAACCACAAGATAAGAATATTTTATTGATTAAAGTACAGGTTTTCAGCTTTACTGCAATAACCCACCTGTAACTCCTCCAGCATTTTCAGTCAGCTGCCCCAAGGCAACAAATGCTTTGCCACAAGAATACATGCATCCTTGGGAAGGACCAAAGATTTCTGTTCAAGACCAGCTGGCCACAAAGTGAATATTTCTCTAACCCCAAGATTTCTCAGGTTTTCAGGCCATTATCTATCCAGACCACTGCTGTAAATGGCTGAAGCATTTGTTCACACACTAGACAATATTCCTAGCAGTCCTCATCATGAGAAGATTACACAAACAACCTTTTGAAAGCTCTCCACCTCCTTCAAAACACAAGCAAATTGAAAATCTCTATCTGCAAGATCAGAGATAAAAATGAAAACCTCAGCTGAGCTGTCTAGAAATGAAGCAAAGACCTAGCAGAAAATAAATAACAAAATAAATACAGCTTCCTTTGCCACAAGAAATGCTTCAGATTGTAAAAGTGAATATCAAATTCACTCCACTGAGCTGTAACATTAAACTGCAGGAAGTTTAAAGCAGCTTTGCAGTTTCTGACAGACTTGAACTGCTTAATGTGCTCCAAAAACACTTCCAGAGAAGAGAACCCTGTCCTGGGATGGTTTTTTAAGTGCTGTTTTTTGGGGTTTTTAATCATTATTGAGATCTGACCTTCTGCATCCACTCCATCAACCACAGATTAATTGTTTCTGTGGCATCCATAGAAACCTGAACCTCTAACCAGCTTTTGAAAGTTAACCCAGAGAGTCAGGTCCTCGGTTGCCATTCTGGCTGCTTTGGTCTGTTCAGGAACAATGTGGAGAATATATATGGAATGCTCAATCTACAGCTACAAATTATGGTTTTGTCAACTCCATTTAAGAGATGATTGTTGTAGCAAGAAGCAAGCCTCTGAACTGAAGTGTTTCCAAGGTATTAATCACTTCCTTAGTATCTCTGTGGAAATTCTCCAAGTCCTATGATATTGATCTTGTAAACAATTATTTTCCTTCCTTAGCTCCTAGAATAAAATCTATGCTTGATATTTCTGTCAGAGCTCCTTGGATCCTGCTTGGGTTTTAAGGGGTTTTTTTTGTTTGGTTTGGTTTGTTTTTTTCAGATTGGGAACTTGGGAAAAAAAGAAAAGGAATTTTTGGTCTAAAATCTTAGTTTGGGTCATGGATATTTATAATATTAAAAAAAAAGAAACAGCAAAGACCACAAAAACAAGAGCAAGAAAGGGAATTGACTTTGGTAATTTCTTCAGAGCACTTTAAAATGAAATAATCAATGTACAGTGAGCCCAAAGAGATGCTTTGGCCAAATGCTTGCTGTCAGAAAACAGGAAAAAGGGGGAATATGGTTTAGTTTTTTAATGTCTGTGTATCTATAGATAAGGAACCTGGCAAAAGGAACCTGGAAAAAGGGGGAATATGGTTTAATTTTTTAATGTCTATGTATCTATAGATAAGGAACCTGGCAGTCATGTCCCTGTACATACTCACAGTCATCAGAGCACCCTGGGGTTTCCAAACTGCTGATTGCCTGATTTATGCAGATAGATACAAAATTATGCACAACTCACGTGTTAGATTTTTGTTAGAGGGAACTAAAAACCAGGCTGCTGTTCTGAGTAAGTTCTGGTGCACATTCCCTTCGATGATCTGACAACAGACCCCTTCTTGCTTCAAGAACTTGCTGTTCTTTTTGAACTCAGACTGAGTTCCCCTGGAGAGGAACCTAGGGAGACAATCACAGTATCACAGTATCACTTAGGTTGGAAAGGACCTCGAGGATCATCGAGTCCAACCTGACACCGCAGACCCCATGACTAGACCATGGCACCAAGTGCCACGTCCAATCTCCCCTTGAATGCTTCATGCTTGCTCGCAAGTTTCAAAGACTTCCTTTGCTGCCACCTTTATGCCATGAATTTTGGGCATTGGCACGAGGTGCAGAGGAAAACTGCCCTCACACATAGGCTTACACAGTCACTCTGTACAGGTGTCAGTGTTCACACTCTTTAGGGAAGAGTTAGCATGTTTTGTATCTCTTCCTCTAAATTCTCATTCTAGAAAATCTGGAGCTTTAAGGAAATCTGCATGGATGTATTTTGTATGTGTGACTTCTCACCTGTCAAAACAAGGATTTAGATGCTTTGGAGTGCCTGCTCAGACTCAAGGTGTGGGCTGCCTTTTCTAGCTGTGCTGCAAACTCACGTACTCAGTGCCAGAAATAAGGGTGAAGTTAAAAAGGCACTAGTGACACTTAAAAGATATTTGAGAAGCTTTTTGGGGGAAAAATGTGAAAACTGGGAAATGGTGAGGTTTGTTTTTTTAAAACTGCTGTAGTTCCAACCAGCAGCATTTCTTCATCTGCCACTAATCAGCTTTAAATATTTTAGAAAAGGAAGTCTTGCTGATAGAACAGGCATTTTACATTCACCCCCCACAATTCTAACACACACATTCTTTATTTCAACAGCATTGTTAGTGTTCCTTTCAGAAACATAAGAACAACTACATTCCAAACGCTTCAGAATCAAATTCATTTCAAGTGTCTCGCAGAATTCTCTCCTGAATTTCAGTATTCCAATGGTCTGGTGTCCCCCCAGTTTATGTTCATTTGTGGTCTCTGATGATGCAGCTGGATGCTATTTTAACAGAGAAGCCTGCCCTTATTTGGGACAGAAATTAGCCCAAGGTCAAAGAACTGAGACAGCTGTTTGCTATTACATTTTATCTTCCTCACCACACATGTGCTCTCTGCTTTATGTTCTCCACTCTTCCATCTATCTGTGCAGCAAATGCAGCATTATTCTTATTCTTGGTGGCTCAGTGGCTGGTGAGCACAGTGCTTCCTTCACAGCACCCATGTCTTGATGGCAAACACCTATGTCTTGACGTTCCTCTGAGTTGCCAATGCTTCCAATGCCTTCCACTGTCAGTGATGCTCCTCCTGCTGCTCCTGATCTCAGTCTCTGCATTCAGGGTGACTGACGGATGCTTAAGGAAGCTGGCCACAGATGAGCCAAGGGATCACAGAATCCCAGACTGATTTGGGCTGGAAGGGAACATTTAAGATCATCTAATCCAATGCAACTGCAGTCAGCAGGGACATCTACAACTACAGCAGGTTGCCCAGAGCCCTGAATAACATGACCCGGAACGGTTGCAGGGATGGGGCATCTCCCGCGTCTCTGGGCAACCTAAGCTAGACAATCACAGCCCTCAGTGTAAAAAAATCTCTTCCTTCTAAATCTCCTGCTTGTAGTTTAAACCGTCACCCCTTGTCCTGTCACAACACGCCCTCCTAAAAAGTCTGTCCGCAGCTTTCTTACAGGCCTCAACACTGGCTTCACTTGGTATGACCCCAGCATACCCATGCAGTGCCGAGTCTTATGGCGGACCCGTGCCTAAGGACACAGTTCTGCGTGACGGAGCTATTTAAGCCATGGCAGTTGGCCGGTGACGAGCGCAGCGCTCCGGCACCGTACGCGTTGTGCCCGCACAGCACAAACAGCGGGTGTCCCTCCCCCGGGAAGAGGCCACACGCTGCGGACCACCTGCAGGAACTCTCAAGGGCCATCACCATGCGCACAGAGACATTCTCACCCCTCGTCAACCAGCCGCTTGTTCCCACGGCAAGGGAGACGAGGGCCGGGGACCCCCCGATGGCCGGGGAGCGCGGCAGCCCCACAGGCACGACCCAGCGCACGCGCCGCCGTGACGCCACGGAATGGCATGGGGGGGGTGGGAGGAGGGAACGGGGGCGGGACCGGACCCCGCCCACGCGCGCACCCTCACCGCCCGCCCCCTCCCTCCCGGCCGCGCGCTCCCGCGCGCACTCGCGAGGGCCACCACCGCGCGCCCCCGCCCCTCATCCCCGGGCGGGCGGTTGGTGACGTCAGGCGGTCGCTGAGGAACGGGTCGCAGGTGCATCCGTTCCCTCGGGGCGAGCGGCGCCGGCTGCCAGCGCCTGCCGCCGCCGGCCCCCTGCACGGTACCCTCCGCTCCTCGCTGCAGCGCAGGTTCCCCGAACGCAGTGTGAGAGTCCCCTTGCTACATGTCCCGGACGGGCGGGGTGGAGGGAAAAGAGAGAGAGAGGGAGCCGCGACGGGGCGGCCGCGGCTGGCGTCGCTAGAGGGAGGCACGGCACCGGGAGACGGGGCAGAGGCGCGGCGGCCCCGCTGGCCCGGCAGTCGCCGCGGGGGGGAGCGGAAGACGAAGGCACCCCTAGGTCGGCGGCACCCCTCGCCCCGGTTTTGCTTTCCCTTTCGGCACCACCTCCCCCGACTTGAGGGAGAGGCGTGCGTTTATTTATTTATTTATTTCTCTCAAGGGCGGGGGGAGAGCGGAGACCTGCGCGGGGAGGACGTGCCAGCTGGCGGAGAGGAGGGCGCGGAGGCAGCCCCGTCACGAGAGGAGGCGGCGGCGGCGGGGAGGAGGAGGAGGAGAAGCCGGCGAGAAGCCTCGCCTCGCCTCACAGCCCCTCCGCCGTCACCGCCTCGCTGTCCCTGGCCGCCGGAGGTACCGGCGGCCGCCCGTCCTCATGATGGCCTCAACTACCACCTGCACCCGGTTCACCGACGAGTACCAGCTCTTCGAGGAGCTCGGGAAGTAAGTACGGGGACAGCCGGGCATGCACTGGTGCGGAGCAGCCGGCTCGGGGCTGGGGAACCGGCGTTGCCGAGGCGGTGTGCGGGGGGAAGGCAGCGCTGGCTATCGGGGTCGGTGCGTGAACCCCGCTGAGGGGGTGCCGCGACTGGGCGCCGCCTTACAGGTGCTAGAAGCCCGGCGGTAGCCGTGCAATCCCCCACACCTGGGCGTCATTTGTGGGGGGAGGGCTCGAGCTTCGCACCCGCCGGCCACCGCGGGGGGACGCGGCCGCGGGGCGCTGGGCGGCTCTGGGCGGGCGGCCTCGCGGCACGGGCGGTGCAGGAGCTGCCCTGTGGCCGATGATTATTAATCAGTTATTGTTACTCTATCTGTGGGGGCAGGGCTGGGGGGCTCGCGCCTGGCAGGGCCGTCGGTGGCCGTTGGGCAGGGCGGGGAGCATCGCCCCCCAGCGGCGGGGCGGGAAGCGTGGGAAGCCGGGGCCGGTGGCTCTCGGCCCCCATCGCCATGTTGGCAGCGCGCCGGGGCCACCGTGTCACCGGAGTGGGGGGACGGGGCCACCGCTGCTCGGTTCCCGTGGTGTGGTGCCGATATTGGTGTGGTGAAAATGTCCCCTCCCTCCGCCCTGCCGCCAGCGGTTACGGGCGGGGATGGGTTCGTGGCGTGAGCCCTGAGCAGAGTTTGCTGTTCTGGTGAATGAAATCAGTGGTGAGCGGCACTCTGAAAATCCTCTATTTTGTTCTTCTTAATTCTACCGATATCACGCCCCTGCCTGAAACCCCTTCAAACCCTGGCGGCCACGGGGATGGCGGGGAACTCTCTCCGTCGGGCTGACAGTTGGTCCGCTTCTTGGTTTGCAGAGGGGCGTTCTCCGTCGTGAGGAGGTGCATGAAAATCACCACAGGACAAGAGTATGCTGCCAAAATTATCAACACTAAAAAGCTTTCGGCCAGGGGTGCGTATATTTAAACCTGTGTTTGTGGTGCCTCCTCCCAGCTTTTTATGTTCTTGTGGTAAGCTGTAAAAAATGAATCCTGATAGACAAATGATTCTTAATTCAATACATTTCTTCATGTGTATATATATATTATTTTTGTTTAAATTTCCTTGGGTTTTCTTAGTTGGGGGTTGTTTTCATTTCTTTGAGGCTTATTTTTTTTCTCTGTAAGTATTTCATGGATTGCCTGTGTGGAGGTCTGAGGTTGCTGTAAAGCATTTCAAGAAAAGAGGTGGAAATAGTAAAACAATTTCATATCATTCAGCCTCTTCATTTTTGTATCTAAACAAGTTTGAATATCAGCATTTTGCAAGCCTTTTTTTTTTTTGGGGGGGGGGGGGGGGGGATTGGGAAATGACAAGTTTCCATCACAGCTCTTATTTTAAGTACAGCTTTGCAGAGTTGTGTGTTTCCATTGCATTTAAAACATCAGCATCAAGGTCTTTCTGACAATGCACGAGAGAAAGTGTGCTTCTACCTCAAAGTAAACTTTGGCAGGAGAAGAAAATTATGCTAAAGAGGAAAATTACCATTTTAGGCACTAACCATTTGTGCAGCCAGTCATTCCATTCAGGCATGAGCTGTTTCATTGTTGCAACCCAACCCTAACACCTGCTCTACAGTTTGTTTATCCTCTTGGCGTGGTGTGTCTATTTCCTAGATACTTTGAGTCAATGGATGTGTCTTTTTGATACATATAAGGTAAATAAAAACATGCTGGGGTGTTGCTGTTGTGGAAAGCAAGCCTTACTGGTGGTACATCAAATCCAAGTCAGTGTCACGGTGGGTTATGGCATTATGGATTATCGTCCCTTAACCTTATCTGTGTTTTGGTAAAGAGCATGGAGGTGAATAAGCAAACAGAGTGTAAACCTTTTGACACACAGGAGTCACTGCAGGCAAACAGCAGTTTGGATTCATTCATTGCATTTAAACAAAACATCAGGTTGGATATTATGTCGTAGTCTGGTAACAAGCTGCTCTCTGATGCAGATCTTCCAGCATCATGTCAGTACTCTTTCTTTTCAACTGATCAAAGTCATGTGAAGACTTACTTTTTATCATTGCTGATTTTTAGTCTTTATGCTCTCCTGGCAAGATTTGTTATCCTTTTACTTTTCAAAAGGTACTTAAAATACTCTTCTGTAGAGTTATGGATCTAAAGGAAGACAGGTGAAGAAAAGAGTAATACTTGAGAGAAAATATTTTCACAAGTTTGCTTAAAACAGATCTGGGTGGTTTTTATTCTTAGCACAATGATGTGATCTGTTGAATTTTGATGCTTAAAATAAGCTGCCACATTCTCTGATGGTTTATTTCATAGGTGATTTATAGGTCATTCTTAGATCACTGTTTCTTAGATCATTCCATAGATCTAAGTATCTTTCAAAGTGAGAAGCTGTAGCAAGGTCAGCACCAGGTGATGTGCCATGGGTTTTATGTACGATGGGCTAAATCTTGAAGTGCTGGATTGCATGAACAAAAACTGTCTTCCTGAGAAGTCATCATTTGAAAGTACTGTATCTCAAGCTTTAAATTTTGTACTACTTTGACTTTTCAAGCAGGACTGAGTTGGTCCTCAGTGTTGTCCACTGATGAGTGGAAGCATATTTGAGAGGATTGGACCTATACAATGGAATGAGGCAAAATGCTCAGAGAGGTTTTTCTACAGGTTTAGCATGTGAGCCCATGAAGGAAGGGTTGACACTTCAGAGCTGGTCTGTGAAATGTCCTTTCTTAACACATGTGCAATGCCATAAAAGCAGGGAATGTGATTCCACCTCTGTTTTCAGAGATCCCAGAAACATTTGAGTTCTTTTCATTTGCTTGGTTGTTTCCTTCCCTGTGGGTTGTTTTGGCTTTTTGCTTTCTGAAATCTACTAAACGGATTTTGAAGAGCCAGCTTCTTAGAGAAATCTTCAGATTCTTATTAGGTAGCTCTTCAATTGCAGAGAGGTGCCATTTAATTGCACTTGTGGTATAAAAACTAAGCATTAAGAAGCCTCAAACTGTGATGCTTTCTCCTGGCTGATCATAGGTGTGCAGCTGATAACTAACATACTGTTTTCAAAATCTAAATTGCAGGTTTCCTTCTGCTCACAGCTGAACTGCTTTATGATGAAGAAGCAGTTCACTTCTCTGTGTTTCATACTTCTTCCTTGAAATACCAATTCTAATGTAGATCTGAAGGACTGTTCAGTGGGTCGGCTTCAAGTGTGAGCAGAGTTAAGAGGTTCCTGTCTCGGAAATGTGTCCTCCTTATACAGCGCCTGGCTCTCTGCAAGTCTTTTAAGGACCATGTTGAATTTGGGTCTTCTTGCGTGCGAGGTTGAAGAGCAGCAGTTTGAATGCATTAATATGGAGGAGTCAAGGCTCTTAAGGCTAAATAAAACCTCCTTAAGGTAGCTTTGAAATTAAAAGTGATTTAGCTGGCTTCAGCCCAGTTGTGACAGTACTTGTCTTTGCATCCCTCCTTCACCTCAACCACAAGTCTCCTTGGAGTTTTATCTGAATCCTTTACTTGAGTAGTACTTCTAAACTAAGGAGCTGATCTGGTCACAGGGTTATGCTGGTGAAGGTGTGTTCTCATCCGTTCCCTTGTATGGTCACAGGGACATTTCAGACTAATAGTGTGTGCGCGGAGGCATGGGCTTTGGTTTGAATTTGGAGTGAAAGGGAAGCTGTGCCCTCTCTTCTAGCAGAAGTAACCTTTGTGCTTTTAAATTGATCATCAGTTGTTCATATCTGTTGTAGGTTTCCTTCTACTCACAGCTGAACTGCTAATTTCCATTTTCTGTCCAAAATGTGATAGAAGCACTTTGAAAGAAGTTATGATTTTAAATACTTGACTTTGTGGCAATTCTCATTCCGCTTACTCTGATTTTATTCATAGAAGTAATAAATGTTTGCAATTTATTTCAAGAGAGAAAAAAAATCCTTCTGCTTATTAGAATAACACACATTATTTTGTTGGACTTGATGCTCTTTGAGGTCTCTTCCAACCTTGGTGATTCTGTGAAGTACACTTAAGCTGCACTTAAGTTCTGAACTTTGCCTTAGTGAATGCCAAGTCAGTTTAAGCGTTAAACTGATACTAGAATATCGACAAGTTTGGTGTCACTAGGGTATGTTCCAGAGAGCTATGCACAATTATGCTGCTGATTTTTGAAAAGGGAGGGAAATGTATCTACAATACTCTCTAAAGTGCATTAGTGAACAGGAAAGAAAACTCAGAACACGGAGAGTGTGTGTTTGCTGTGTGTTTGCTGGTTCTGTATTGTTTCATCTCATGAAGTTTTTGGGATTTTCTTATTAGTGTGAATGTGCTGATTTGGGCTTCTCTGTTGTTTTTCTTGTATTGAAAAGCATCATAGATATAAGTGAACTTCTCTGAGGTGATTTCCCTTTCCACTGTCTGCTACAAATACCGAGTAACATCCTTTTCTTTTTGCCATTATCTGTGCATCTCTTATCTTCTCTTTTGAGAGTCTTCTGGCTTTGATCCAGATGGATTTCATATAAAGAGATCCAACTTTCTTAACAGGTTTGGGTCTTGTTTCCAGGCTTTAAAAACAGAGAATTAAACAAGTGTTTGCTTCTGCAGTCACTCTTGAGAAGATCAATTTCTAATATATTTTCAGTGGGTGTAATTTGTGCCAGTAACTCATAATGATGTCTTCTTCTGTAGTGTCCAAAGACACTTTAATGGCTTCTGTGAGAGAAGGAGGATGTTCCAGTCCATTTTCTAGGGTGCTTTTGTAAGTAGCTGCCTAGACACACCTCTGCCAGCCCTGAGATTGCTGCAGCAGGAATTCCAACATCTTTGTTTATGGGCATACATATTATGGAGAGTAATGTAAGAATGAGCTGGAGGTTATCACTTTTTTGTCAGAAAGCTCTGGCGAGCTTTCAGGGACCAGCCATTCCATTAGCTTCAGTGAGCTTTTGAGCTTTTAAGCCTTGGAGGCTTCACCAGTTATATCTTCCTCCTTATCAGGAAATTTCCCAGGTCTTTGTCAGCATCTTCCTATTCTTCAAAGAGAGCATTTCCTGTGAGCTTGTCACTGCAGTTGCAAGACCTGGCCAGAGGTGACTGGAGCAATTGCACTTCCCTGCAACAAGCTCCACTGGGTGAGGTGGCTGCAAGCCCCACCCTTTTGGAATGGTATTTTAGTGGCATTATTGAGTAATCTCACTGTGGAAAGAGTATCTCAGTGTCTGAAGCTGTCCAACTAGGGCACCTCATGATCCTTAAAGTGATTTAAAATACATTAGGGAGATGAATGAAATGTGAAGCATATAGTGTAGTATATATCAGTGCAGCTTGTGACACAGAGATAAATGTTTTGTTGTGTCACGAGACCAGCGTGTCCTTTAGTCAGGTAGCCAGTGTCAGTCAGTGCCAGATGTTTTACAGGAAGGCAGGCTCTAACAAAGCTTCGTGTAATCCATAGAGGAGAACATAATTCTTCCTAATTCCTGTAGCTAAAGATGTTAATCTCTGAAGCACACATTTACCTGGGCAAGTTTCTTATAACATGTATTTTGTATGCTAATTTCTGTTCTTATGCACACATGAACTTGTTGATGTTGTGATCTAACATGAATATATTTGCATTTTTATCCCCAAGAATTTAATTGCATATCACTGTAATTTAGCAGGCTGTTGGCTCTCTTAAAATTGAGTCCATTTAGTAAGCTCAGAGTCGTAGAGAGCGTTTGTAGGAGCGTTACTTAAAAAACCCAGCAAGCTATAAGGTTTTTGGTTAGGTATTCTCTTTGGAAGGTTGGAAGCCTTTGTTATGTTTTGGTTTTAGTGAAAATCTGAAGAGCTTTCAAATGCCAGTGGGAATGAGGGCTTTGAAACTCATTATGATGTGTTTGTTGGTAGTAATTTATTCTGACAGTTTAAACTAGATTTGAGATGAATTTTCCTGGCAGTTCATAGTTAAATTATCCATAGCAAATACATGAGTTTTTCTTTGCAAAGGATTTATTTTCTCTCTCCGTTGTGACTGAAAAGAAACACTCTGCAGCTCATACACTGATGGGTCTTAAACACATTGCATCAGAGTTTGAAGATGCTTGTATTGCTCTTGTAACCATTAAAGTTCATTGCTGGTGTTCTTACTGGGAGGAGTGTGCTGGAAAAAGGCAAAGGTGTAGTGCATACTTTTATCCTATTTCCACATGGAGGATGGCACAGAAGGAATTGTAGTGTACTCTGCTGTGCTTCTTGTCACACGCTTCTCAGAAGTGTCCTTGATGTGCAGCTTCACACTCTCTAAACCCAGTGCTCACAAGTTATCCTGAAAGTTGGAGTTTGGGGAGGTGTGGCTATTGATTGCAGTTGAGATGTGACTCTGATCCAGTGCGTGAAACAGACTGGAGGAGGCGTGGAGAATTCAAGAGGTGTTTGCATCATCTGTCATCTCAGTTTGACCACGCTCTGTGGGGTGTGGGTGTGGGGGTGCTACATGAGAGAATTTTCTGTCCAAATTTGAAGATTGTTACGCCCGCCCAAAATTATAAATGAGTTGAATTAGTCTCTTTTGGGAGCTTCCTGTTTTCTCTCATGTTCACCACTGCTTCAGCCTGGACCCTTTCAGCTTTCGGATCTCTTCCTCCAAAATGTTAACCACAAAGGGATTTTGGGGAACTTACCTGGCTACTGCTTTCCTGATACTTCCTGTCACTGATGTGTGCTTCTACTTGTGTGCCTGTTCACTCACTGCAAACTAAGCACTTAACTGCACGTGTGAACAGCTCAGCTTTCTGAATGTCTTCTCTTGGGAGAGCTGGACACGAGGAAAGTACAATTGAAATACCCTTACTCAGCTTCTGCATCTCTAATCTGGTACTGAAATGTAGATTGTGTTCTTTTCATCCTGGTCTGAGAGAAGCTGTGTCCCCTGGTCATGTTTTACTGCTCTCTTCAAATCCTACTTCCCAATGAAAGCTTTTGGCCAAATATGAAAGCAAGGAAATAAGCACAATGGCAAAGAGTTATCATTTGTTGTAGGTTGGTTCTGTCTGCAAATAATACTGTATATAGAAAACACAGGGCTGTGGCCACTGCCATCTGAAACCACAGGTCAGCTGAGGTCATTAAGTGACATGCACCTCTCCTTGCTGACAGCCAAGTAGAAATCTTCCTGGAAGAACTGAGACTGAATTGCTGAGGGTTTGTTTTGAACCTAACTTCAAAATCTCTCTTTTAGTCTAACACCATCATTGAATAAAAATGATAGTAAAATGTGAAAGTCCTACATTATGTAGGGAAGTCCTCCTCTATGCTTGTCCAAATGCTACAAAATATTTATTCACTTTCTGTGGTTATGATTAGTGGTATGTGGAGTCATCTCTGCTTTTATTTGCAATTTTAGATTCCAAGGTGTGAGTTTGGGTTTTAGGCTTTTTTGACCATTTTGACTCTTACTTGGGGAAAAAAAAAGGAGAATGCTTTATTATCTTCTTTCCTTGCTTAACTGGGAAGTGCCTGGTCTGAGAGATTAAAATAAGTTAGCTAAATGTTTTACTTTACAAAGGTAAATACTGCCATAACAGTGTTTTTCATGTATCTGTCCTTCATTTGACCTCCTCAGAAATGTAGGCCAGGGTGTTTCATACGTCAGGATCCAGCTTCCTCTTTCATATACATTTATTGTGTAATGCTTTGTGAGGATATTGTGGGGATTTTTAAAAGATTATATGAGAAACATAACTTCCTCTGTTCATTGGGAAGGATTAATAGAGAGCAAACCCCTAACTTGAAGATGGTGGCTCTTTTTGTTTTATTCCTTATTAAAAATAATTGTGCCTTGAATCTGCAGAAACATCTGCTATGCTTTGGAGAGCCACAGAAATCCAATCTGTCTGTTTATTCCCTGTACGTACTGAGCTCTGTGTAAATCTGTGTGTGCATGTTCGAGCAAACTCCTCCTCTGTTTAATCCTAGTATTAGCAGAAGTGGAGAAATGTAGTATTTCCTTTCAGGAGAGACAGTTGTGCTGTTGCCCAGTGTTGTTTTCTAGATTGCTGTCAGTTGTTGTGAAATGAATTGAGTTGTAGTCGTTTGAATTAGAGAGCTTGGTTTAAAGCTTTGCAGCCGCCTTAATTTCTGCAGCATCTGACTGGAAGCTGCTGGCTATGTTCTGCTGAACTGAGTTTCTGTAATTCTCTTGAACCTGGTGCCGCTGGATAGAAGCACTAGCTAGAGCTGAGAGGCGAAACAGCTGGGGAGGGGGAACTTTGGCCAATTTGCAAATACGCCTTATCCCTGATTTAGCTTTTATTCTAATCCAGGGCCTCTTTACTAGAAATTGAGAAGCATTAATTATTCTACAGCATATATTTATTTTGTGTAATTAGGTTGTTACATCTAGGGAATGATAGTTAATGTGCTGAGTAAGCTACTGCAGAGAAGTCTGTGCACCTGTTGGTTTAAGTTGGTAGAGAGGAACTTAGAAGCTACCTCAAATCACCAGGTAGACAATCGCGTGCATTCCCGACCTCTTCTAAGTAGCAAGTATATCATGGGAAACTTGGAGAAGAACACATGCAGGCTTCATTTAATAATCAACCCCCCAAACCTCTCAAAGTAACAAACCAGGTTTTATTTACCAATGGAAATGTGATGCTGTGGATATTTGTTGATCAAGATGAAACCTTCTGTTTTTTGATGGGAGACCTTTTTGATTTGAACCTTTAACCAAGAAGTTAGCCACTGCTACAACAGCTTAACATCTTGGGGATGCTTTCCAAGAGAACTGTCTGGCATCCATAAATCCATAATTAATTTCTGTTTTGGCGGTCATATTCACCTTGAATGCAGAGCTGCTTGTTGAAAGAGCTCGCTGAATGGTCATATGGCTTCTTCTGCTCAGTTACAGCCAGATCAGTCAGTTGGGTTTTCAGCTAGGCAGCCTCTCCCCGTGTCTGAAATGTGCTGTGTAGGGAATTGATTATTTTTATTGTGCATCAGATTTGACTCTGCCAGCATACAATTGGCAGCACTGTGGAAAGCATGGCTGTGGTTACATTCCATTGATGAAAAACTTTACCCAAACCCATCTTTAATCATCTTTAGCCCTTCCAAACAACTCGTCCAACCCTGTGGTCTCCAGCTGGCAGCTCTCCTTACCTGTCAAACACTTAATTGATTTGTATGAGGTTGTGAGGAGTGCCCTGGCTCACGTGGCAGGCAGCGTTCTTCCACAGGCTCTTCCTTCCCCGTGCTGCAGTGAGGAGTGTACCTTGCCCAGCAAGGAGGATTAACAAACTTCCATGGAGTGAAGAGAGTGACATGCCTCTCCTGCAAAGTTTCATCATCTCTGCACATGAGAGGACAAGAAACATATACTCAAAACTTGTACTTGTGGCAAGCAATCTACTACATGTGCTTTCAGAACTTTGTTCCTAATTTAATTATAGTCAGGAGCTGCTTACTTGTAAATTTTCCGCCATGTGAATGCAAGTGTTGCAGCAACAGTCACGTTGCATATTCATGTTGCTGCATGAACAGATGGGGTTCCTACATAATATCCATATTTGACAATCTGATGGGATTTGCCAAGCCTAAGCTTTCATTTAAATTTTAACCTCTTGGAGAGATAGGTTTTTGATTTAATCAGTCAAGGGAGGCCTTGAAGTTATTCATGTTGCATTGCAGATTCAAGCTAGTGCTCAGGAATGATTTTGGCTTGAGAGACTTCTTGTAGGCATGGTTTTAATAGGTTGTTGCTCATTAGAATAGAGTCACCAAATTCAAAGATTTCTCTTGAAACTATTCATTTGACTGATTTGTTCTTATCCTTCAGGTAAGTGAAGTTGTATATTCAGTTAAAATGCAGTGTAACATGGACAGAGTTCTATTGCTGTGATGCTGGCCTTCAGGGAGGATTTTGTAGGGCAGATGACTTTCAGTTTCCCTTGGGGCAGCTTCAGTTTGGATATTAAAGCTCGTGTAAAGACTTGTTTTGCACCTTTTTGATAGAAAGATCTTACAAATATTGTGTCTCCAATATGCAAGTAAATTTCAGGACAGAAAACAACCTTTGAAACCTAGATTAGTTCTTTATGAAACACTATAGCTGTGAAAATATAAAGCTGACCTTAGTGCTCTGTATACCCCATATCCTGCTTCTTATCTAGCTCAGGTGTAAGATTGATTGCTTAGTGTTTGTTTTTTTTTATGCAACATGGACAGCTATGGAATTGTGGTTAGTCTTGCAGTGATAAATGCTCATGGGACTAAGTGCCCTGCTGATAGTGCCATAAAATTCCCCTTTGCAGTGGTTTTTAGTTTCACGACCTCAAAAAGAGGAGGGAAGAAAGAAAAGGATTTTTCTGTGTCTTTCCCATATTACTCTTGTTGATAGTCATCATCATTTATAGTCAGTAAATTTTAGCATGTTAGAAACATTTTTAGTTACTCACTCATTCAATTAAAGCCTTCCAGTGATCTTAATGCTGAAGAAGTGTAAGATTTGTAGGGTGATGTGGTCTGGTGCTGGATGGAAGAGCTTGCAAAACCCAGTGATGGGGGCCTATTGCTCTTCATAATCTTTCATAGCTGTTGTGTTTTGGGGAGGAAGGAAGAAGGAGGTAGCCACTGGTATAGTGTGCTGTGTTTGTGTGTTTGCCACATGCACGTGTTTGGTGCAGAAATAAATCCAGGAGATCTTGGCAGAGCCTGTGTGTACCCAGCCAGTTTGTTTGCTAAGGGAAAATGCTTCATGGTAAAAGACCTATTAAATAATTTTACTTGTAATGAGGGCAGGAATTGGTGTCTTTAAGTTTTTGTTTATTTGTGGCTAACATGATTTATTTATCTAAATTAAGTAATAAATTGCTTTCAATGCCATGTTAATCAAAACATATTCTCTAATGAGATTAATTTTCCCTGAGTAGAAGCTTATGTGTGGTCCACCTCCCCTTCTAGCAGAGGTGTGTTAATAATACAGATGTTTTGGGGACCATATCAGTGACACAAAACCTTGCATGCTGATGGTGGTAGGCTCAGCATATTGTAGAAATGGGCTTAGGAGACCTGAATGAAGGGAACAAGGGCTTGTAAATTAGATGTATGTGAAATCTATACCAGGTGATTATTTTAAGTCTCAAACTCAAGAGGTTTAATATTCCATCCACATTTTTCAAATTAATTTTAATTTAGTCACACAATTGTTATCTCTCAACAAAGTTCATATTCCTTGAAAAAAACATGTCCTTCTTCCTTTAAATAGAATTGATTCCCCTCTGTCCCCTTTAAACAGGATTGCTTCTCAGCTGTCTTCTTGCTTAGGTAGTTTTGAATGGTAGGGATTGGCCATTCACCAGTACTCCGTGAAAGCAAAGTTTACAGGTAGGTTGGTTTCTTGTGGGGTTGGTTTGTTTGTTTTCCTAGTGATCTGTTTTTGGTTTTCCTCTTTCATGTAACAGCTTCAGTTTAGCTAAAACTCCTAGCTTCCCCTTTCAAATCACATTTATTCATTATCCACTGTCATGTTTTGCAGGATAAGAGAACATTGGAGCATCTGTCACCTGGGGTTGGCCTTAGGTGAAACATGGGAAATAAAATTCAAGCATATCCAAGGCAAAGTCGAGTCCTTCAACAGAGCAAACAATCTCATTCAGTAATCAACCCCTTAAAATTAATGGGGGAGGTGAGGGGCTTGGTTAGTTTATGCTATACTGAAGATACAATTTAGTTCTACACTCCTAGAAATTTTTTCACGTGTAGATCCAAAATGTATTCATGGACAGTGTTTGTGGTCTGTTCCTAGGTTGTCCTTCAGAGAGGTCTTTATCAAGGCTGATCTTGTTTCTATTTCTTTTGTTTGTTTGTTTGCTTTGTTTAGCAGCCACCTTCCTTTTAGCTTCCTCCTGTATGACAGACTTGCCATTAAATGGCTATCCTGTATATATGCTCTAAGCTAATTTGTGTGTATGTGTGTGTGCCTGGAGAGAATCCACAGAGTAATGTTTTAGAGGACTTGCTGTACCTAACCAGTAACTGATACACGTAGATGCTTGCTTTCTTCTTCTGTCTTCTTGTACAGTTTCTCAAGACCATGCATGTTAAAGACCTAAGTCTAAAGCCAGTTCTTTCCATCATAAGCATATTGTTCAGTTTAACATCGTAGCTTTCCACCATCCTGCCATTGCTCTCACCTCTACACGAGGTCGAGTGGAAACTGCTGTGCAAATAGCTCCACGAAATGAAGCTAAATTAGAAAGAGTTTCTGTTGAGCATTGACTTTTGTTTCTGCAAACACAGATGCTCATCCATTCAGCAAAATAGCTAAAAAAAGAAAACTGAGCAAATGGGCTTCCAACCTCTTAGTTCATTGTTTGTTTAAAGAAAAGTTGTGTTGAGTCACACACTAAATAAACTGAAACATTTTCACAATGTTGCTGGTTGTTGTTGGCTGATTCAGTCAAGAAGGGTCCACTCCCTTATGTTTTCTTGAAAACCCCTTTGTAGACAGCTGTTGTTTCATAAAGCTGTCATAAAGGTAGTGGACAGCAGAATTTTCCTGGCCAAGGAAAATGTGCAAGCTTCCAGTTCTATGAATTGAGCTGTGTGTAGTTCTTTTGGCTAGTTTGTGTTCATAGCATTTTGTGAGGAAATCTGGGCAGTTTCCAGTGAACATCTTGGTATGAGGAGTTGTGTTAGAGGACTCTGCTGCTTGTCTCAGTTAAGCATGCTGATGCTCCCAATAGAGCTTTCCCTGTGAGAGACCATGGTGAGTGAGGTTCCCTGAGCTTTTTGTGAGCACTTGATACCTGTACAATTCCATAGTAAATCTTCTGGAAGTAAGGGCTAGATAGATGAGTTTAAAGTTTTTAATTCTGTGAACATGTCTCTTTGGAAGAGAAAAGTTCATTATAAGTGTATCAAGTCTCTACAAGCTGATGTTGAAAATGAGGTGTTTTTACAGAAGTCAGCAGTGGTGGTGTATTTAGCAATGCAGGTAGATGTGAGAGCAGAGGGAATTTGGCTAACAAGTGTAAGCATTCACAAGATCAGTACCTGGAGTTGAATCTGTTTACTTTCCTAGACAGAAAACAGGTTATTTGTAATTAAAAACTATAGGAAGCAGGTTTTAAAACAAACAAAGCAAGCCTTAATAGTAAACCAGAGAGCATCACATAAAAGGTTATGCCAAGCTGCATGTGGATTTCATTTTAAATTTGAGGAGTTATTTTTGTAGATGTGGGAGGCACCTATTTAAATGAATAGAGTATTAAGCTTCCTTGCTCTTGTAAATATTTAGGTTGATTGACAGATTGAACTTTCTAAAGTAGAAGTGTTTTGATAATTTGTTGAGATTCTCCCTGTTCTGG
This sequence comes from Melanerpes formicivorus, assembly GCF_026170545.1. NCBI lineage: Eukaryota > Metazoa > Chordata > Aves > Piciformes > Picidae > Melanerpes > Melanerpes formicivorus. The sequence continues at coordinate 1,673,988 of NW_027142379.1, read as the reverse complement.
ATCATCCTTATTTAGGAGATCGCTACGCAGAGTGATGCTCCCTTGTAGGGCATTTTAGAAGCTGCGAGTCATAGTTCTACAGAAAGGGGAGAAAATGGGGAAGGACTTCTCAGGATCTCAGGGAGTGATAGGACTAGGGGGAATGGAATGAAGCTAGAGGTGGGGAGATTCAGGCTGGATGTGAGGAGGAGGTTCTTCACCATGAGAGTGGTGAGACCCTGGAATGGGTTGTCCAGGGAGGTGGTCGAGGCCCCGTCCCTGGGGGTGTTTAAGAGCAGGCTGGATGACGCTCTGGCCAGGCTGATCTAGTGTGGGGTGTCCCTGCCCATGGCAGGGGGGTTGGAACTAGATGATCCTTGTGGTCCCTTGGAACCCTGAATGAAACTATGAAACTATAATAGCTTGCTTCTAGTATTGAAATACAGACAAGGCATGAGACAAGTCTATGGTAATTCAGAATTAGCACTGGCTCCTTTAGTAAACAGTAGAATGTTACAGTCATACAAAGCCAGTACTAGTATAATCACCTCAACTGCAAAAGTCAGTTGAATTGGGTGACCTTTACATCTCTTAAATACTCAGCAGACTATGAAGGAACCATCAAAGAAACTGTATATAGAATTGGTCTGAGAACCTCAGTGGATTATGTTTAAGCTATTGTGCTTTATTTTGCAACTGTGACAGACTTAACTGCATACAGCTGGGAAATTCCACTCGTGGGCAATAATTTTCTTCAACTACTGTAACTTGATCATGTTTAGTCTAGAATCTGTATCCTTAGCAACTTCTGGTGAGATAATAGAGGGATATGGACAGTTTCAGAGTCTGTATACTATTCACATCCTCTTCATGCACACTTATTCCACCACTTTTGTTTGTTAAGGTATTAAATAGCTCCTGGTTTGAAAACCATTGTTCTCATACCTTATGTTTGAGGTTTATAGCATGGGCATCTGAGTTTGGCATGTGTGGGTTTGGAGGTGTTTTTGGTTCTTTACTGGGCTTTGTGTTTGGGTTTTGTTGTGTTTTCTTTTGTTTTATTTTGCTTGGGGGTTTGTTTGTTTTTTTGTTGTTTGGTTTTCAATGGTTAGATCCTATCTCTATGAGATGGGGCTGTTTTAACCGTGTTGCAAGCTAATCTGATTACTTGAAACACTGTCACTTTCCTTTTGCTTAAAATGGGAGTGTTTTCCTTTTCTGTGCTGTGTGGGTAGCTAGTGGAACAAAAGTTCTTGTAGCTAAAATGTTAGACTCCTCTTTGAAAATGCATGCTTGTTTGTGTGGAATGTGCTTGGGTTTGGGATATATTTTATACTTTTTGACCAAATTAATGTATAGCATCTAAGCACTTTAAATGTGCAGTTAGTGCCACAGCACACTGTAAACTTATACCAGAACCCTTCTTGAAACCACACATGTGTTTCTGGGCTTAGATTTGCTGTGATTTTGTTTTATTCAAGTCTGTTCCAATACTGCAAACAGATCTTTAGCCTGTGATAGCGTTTTCTGAAGGTCACTTTTCTTTCAGGGTAGTATTTTACCCATTTCTACCAGAAATCCACTCTGCTATGGTTTTGGTTCAACATTCTGAACTTAGGGTTTAACCTATCTGTAGTGATGTGAAAATAATACATGGATTGCCAGCTGGGAACTCCTGGGGTGCCAGAGGCTATTCTACTTGCATTGTGTGGTTATGAACTACCTTCCAGATAAAGGAGAAGAGGTTCTCCAGAAAAGGAAACATTGGAATGGATAAAAGTTCCCAGGAGAGGAAACTTTATGGTATTTTAAAGGATTAAACATATGGAGGGGAAAAAACCCGGTTATCTTATCTGGAAAGTATGATACTCAGCCTGACTTTTGCTGGTAGTTTTACCTTTTCAAGAAGCAAAGTGTCCTGACATCCCATTCTTTCATTCTGCCATGAGAGCTAAAGAAAAAGTGTCTGCTGCTAATGGACTATTCAGTAGTAAGCTGATAAAGGTTTAGCTTGAATGATCTCCCAGCAAAGTATAAAGCAGAATAAGATGTTGCAATATAGTTCACTTTTAATGGTGTGTTTACAGTGATGCTTTTACCTTGTTAGTATGGGAAGATTCTTCATATTTTCATAAGACTGTCTATGAAGCAGATGAATAAAATGATCTGCCACTTCAGCCTGTTTCCCATTAAAGCAGTGGATATTCTGTTGTGGATTGTTGAGTGACAAGCACTGCAAATGCACTTGAAGTTTTCCTTAACAGCTAAGCTTCTGTGCCTCATAGGAAAATGAAAGGCTGTGCAGGAGTGAGCAATGTTGTCAAACATCAAGTTCTCAGGGTTGGTTTGAGGGCTTGTAATGTTCTTCCTTTAATTGACTTGGAAACTTGCAAAGGGGAAAAGCAATTTTTAAAGATGCTGGGGAAATTTAGCTTCAGGCTTAACTGTGCAGAGGGCTAAATTATTAGTTAGAATTAAGGTTGGAAAAGACCTTTAAGATCACTGAGTCCAACTGTAACCCAACTAGTGTAACCACTCAACTTTATCCTGAAGTTCTACTTCTACAGGCTTCTTGAACCCCCCCAGGGGTGGTGACTCCACCACCTTGCTGGGCAGCCCGTTCCAATGCATCACCACTCTCTCAGTAAGAAGTCTTTCTTAATATCCAACCTAAATCTCCCCTAGTGCAACTTAAACCCATTTCCTCTTGCTGTATTGCCAGCTGCTTGGGAGAAGAGACCAACACCAGCCTCACTCTAACCTCCTTTCAGGTAGCTGTAGAGAGCAGTAAGATCTCCCTTAGCCTTTTCTCCTTCAGACTGTACAACCCCAGCTCCCTCAGCCACTCCATGTAGCATGTGCTCTTCGAACCCCTCACCAGTCTTGTTGCTCTTCTCTGAACTCACTCCAGGACTTCCTTGTCTTTCCTGTCTTGTGGCACCCAGAACTGAACACAGTACTCAAGCTGTGGGCTCATCAAGGCCAAGTACAGGGGCACCATCACTTCCCTACTCTTGCTGGGCACTGGTTTTGATATAGGCCAAGATGCCAACATGGTCGCTGCTGGCTCATGTTCAGATGGCTGTCCACCAGCACCCCCAGATTCTTTTCCTCCAGGCTGTTTTCCAGCCTCTCTACCCTATGCTGTAGTATTGCTTGGGGTTGTTGTGACCAAGGTGAAGGACCTGGTCCTTGGTCATGATGCTGCTCTCCATCCTTATCAGAAATCTGAATACCCTGAGGATAATGGTCTGACTATTAAAGACTGAGGCAAAGCAAGCATTAAGTACCTTCAGAATTGGGAGTTAGAAAGCTAAAGTATGCAACAGCTTAGTAAGAACTTCTTTTAATGCTCTAACAGTCATCTATGGCAAAATACCTGAGGAGATTTGGGACCATGTCAAGGTGGAGGTCTGAGAGGAATCCATGTCAAACTCATCTTTATCTTTGCATTATCAGCTTCAGTGTGATCCCCCCAGGTCTGCTGGTGCCAAGGAGTAGAGCAGTGTAATTGTTTCCTGTGATAGCAGGTTTTTTTGCTGCATTTAGCACCAGTGTCATGGCCAACACTTAGTACTGTGTTGGTTTAGTGCTTTGGTGGTGGGCTGTGGTTGATGTCATCACAAGGATACATTATTCCTCCTCCAAAGTGTGTTATTCTGATTTATTATCTCAGCAGAATTAACTTTGAAGAATAACTTGTGGAACTGTTGGATTTATACAGTTGCACAGTGCCAAGGACAGATGGGGAAGCAATGCTATTAAAATGGCAGATGGCTCTCCTGTATCCTCTGCCAAAGATAGTACAATAAAAGACCCAAGTGTTTCCCTTAACTTCTGAATTCTGAGGTTTCTTTTAGGAAATAACATATTATATTTTTTTCACTCTTGTGTATTTCTCCAGTGGTTCCCCTCAAACATCAAGAGCTAAACCAGACAGGAAGCAGAGATTTGCCCTCAGGAGCTTATAAAAATATGTGGTATAAAGAGATGATTTCAGAATTGCCTTTTGTCTTTTGAAACATGAACAAATGATTGAAATTATGTCAGTAATTCTGTTCATGTGTTTGTAATACTGCATCCAGTGTCAAACCAGGCATAGGATTCTGAGGGTGATCATCATCATCTGCTGAATCCAAGGAGGGTTTCAATCAGTTGGAAAGCATGGGTGAAATCTGTGCTGTAACGTTGACAGGTGACAGTGACGTGAAAATGGCAATTCCATTCCTTTCTCTAAACATGTAACTAGCAATTACTTGGACGCTTTTCAGTGTTGGAACGATGTTGCACAGCAAGTAACCACAGAAGTAGCCTGTCTGTGTTACCCCATTAACGCTGGAGCCGATAGGAAAATTGCAGAGTGTGTCAGAAACATTTTGTGTGTGTGTGGCATTGCTGCCACTCATCCAGGCAGTGTTGAGCCAAATCAGGATAACTCAAACTGTTCTGGTTAGTAGAGAATACTCACCAAGTCTGGTAAATGCACTAGGAGAGAATTTCAGAGTCTGGTTAAAACTCCTATTTCATTCTCATTTTACACACAGTGCTAAGTACTAATGGCCTCTATAAGAGGTGTGTCTGACATGAGAACAATTCAGCAAGCAGCCTTGCCAGCTAACCATTTGATTAACCACTTGCTTTTTGCCCTCATTTTTATTCAGATTTGGCACAAGGTATTTAAAGTGACTGTTTGATATTATGACCATGAAACATCCACAGTGTTCTTTAAAGAGTACTTTTTCTGACAATGTTTCTTGTCTGTCGAGGAATAATGTGCGGCTTAACTGGTACAAAATACTTGGTAGAGAAAGGAGCTGTGCTTCTGCCTGGAGGATGTGTTCCTTTTGGCAGTGAGATGTGTGATTGCTGTTAGAGAAGAAGCCATCATGCAGAGATTACCAAATTGAACTCCCCCTAATGAAAGTCTGACACAGGATGCTTGCCATGGTTCCTAGCTTGCAGATCTGCTGCTACAGAGGTGCCACGTGTTCTGCACAAAATAAAGATCTTGTAATGCTTGTTCACCTTTCTCAGTGTCTTTGCATGTTCCTGAAGGGGATTATCTCTGTCTGATAAGCTCCTTAGTTGTCCTGCACAAGCCTGTTCCTTCACAACTATTCACTCAAGGTATTTATAGGTACAGCATTAGCAACCTAGGTCTTCTTAGAGGTCTGCAATAGGTATTTATTTAGGCTTTTACAGGCTCCTTGTGCTGCTGAGGAAATTGACACATAGACTATCTCTATGTGAACATCTTGCAAAATTCAGATGCTATAAAATATTTGCATGAGCAGTGGTCCTGCTGGATTATTTTCACCTCTCTTCCTACATTTCTGTTATACTTGAGACAGAGGTGGCTTGTGAACACAAAGAAAATGCAGCAGGAGAAGAGAGTAGATAGAGAGGATGAGGAACAAGAACATGGATTTTTTTACTTACGCTAGAAAGCTGTGGAAGCTTATTAGCTGCTTCACTTTCGTTGTGATGCTTTGCCATGACACTATGTAATCAACCTTCAAGGTATAGAAAATGTCCTTGTGCTGCACAGAATTACTCACAAGAACACATTCATACTAGGAAGCATATTACAATATGGACAGGCTGTTTTTCTGCTATAGTTGCCTGGTATGTTTATATGTGATCATCTCTTCTGAAGAAGCTCGGTACCTACCAGATGATGCTGTTTGGATGGATGGTAAAAAGCATGTGTAAAAGATAAAAAACAACAACCTCTGAAAATGCTGTTTAACTGGAAAGCAGAAATCATCACTTCAGTTTTCATTGAGTTTTCTCATGTAGTAGCTTAAGGTCATTTTCACATTAAATATTCTGGCTGCTGTTCCTTCCATACTTAAGTGTGCCTGTAAGCTATCATTAGTTACTGCACAGACATACAGATCTTCTGAAGAGGTTCTTCAGCTATTCTGTGCATAAACTGTTCCTAAAGAATTTGCTAAACTATTACTATTAAGTTATTTTTAAGAAGTCTGTCCTAACTGTTCTTACCTTCCTGGCACAATTAGGAAATACATATATGTGTGTATATAAAAATAAGTTACTTTTTTCCCTGAAAGACTTATTTGAAAAGCAGGAATATAAGGAAGGCTTCACTGATGCCACCTAGTAAGTCAACTTGTGCATTTAGGCTTCCCATACATGGTCTCTGTGTGAGCTTTTCACTGTTAAAACAGCAGCCTTGTTCTTGGTTATTTCTCTTGCACTGGCAGAATATGGCAAAAAATGGCTAACGAATTTGGATAGAATAACTCTGCGTGGTTTATACTTGTCAGTGAGGCTAGATATCTCTGGATGAACATCTTGTTAAATTTTGACATGGATAAGACAGAAATGCTTGTTTGGGGATAATTAGGTGAAGCAGAAGCCTTTTCTGAACAAATTGGGAGGTGCAGAGATTAGTGAAGTTGGGAAATTGCAGGATTTTGCTAAGCAAAATCTGCACTCAGAAAACTGTTCAGGACTATGTCAAATCAGAAGAAGTCGTCCATATTTCAACCTGATCCAAATCCTTGGGTGGCATCCCAGTCCTTTTGATACGTGAGTTGTCTCCATTGAGTCCAGGCCTGAAATACTTGCTCTTCAGTGTTTTTCTCCTGGTGGTGTTTTCCCTTTGAATCTTCACTATTTTATTTCACTCTTAGGTTTATCTACTGTATAGCAGTAATTACAGTCAGTTCTTTCAGGTTTTTCTGCTGCATTTATGTTTGGTTTTTCTTCAGCTGCTGATTTCAACTTCCTTTTAAGATTTAGCAGTGAAAGCCGAACGTAGCCTTTTTGTGAACATCCTTTTGAGAGCATTCTGATGTGCTGAAGCTTTAGTTCACAAATAATTAGATAGTAGCTGCATGAATGTACAATGTTTAATTGCCATCAGAACACACATTTTACTTTTATCTGCTAAAACTCAGATTTTTTTTTAATTTATTTTATTTTTAAACCATTTTTAAACATTTAAACATATTTTTAAACATTAGAGAAGAGATGGAGTAAAACCACATTGTTATTGATGGACACTTTTATTGTCTGGAATTGGTCCTTCTGCATCCCATTAAACCTTTTGAACTGTCTGATTTGATCTGTGAGCAGAAATATTGACACGTGACCCTTAAGGGCAGATATGTTGAATTGAGATATGAGTGGGCAATTAAAAATGCATCTTTAAATAGAAGTGCTATCTGTGCAGTACCCAGCCCATTAAACAAGCTCTTGGTCTGGAGCCTGGAATTCTCTTTGAGAGAAGCTGGAATTAAAGTTCTTGAAGCAGTTTAATAGTGAAGAAAACTGGAGATAAGGAAGGTGGAAGATGGGGTTTGGAAAAGGTAAGCGTGTTTAAATTTCATCTGTGTATCGAAGTAATTTAGAAGTGAAAGGTTAAACTTAGGCTCTCACTTTTCTGTGAGAGATGATTGATACTATCTGACATTACTGGACTCTGAACAAACACTTAAGTGTGATGGAGAACTTTAATTTTAAACAAGTTTTTAATCATGTAACAGTGACTTTACTCTGACTTGTAGACTGATAAGTTGGTGTAATGTGTTCTTATTAAACCAAACTTTATTTCCTATTCTGCTTTCCTAAGCTATACTAATGTGTTATATATAGTGATGGCTCTTCTCCCTCTCTGGTTTAACAAAGTAAAAATAAAGCTCATAAAGCTGTCACTCATTGCTGGCACTCCTGCACACACTAACATAAAGCAGTCCCAGTTATGGTGGTCTTGAGCAAAGTGATTTCTTGTACTTTACTCTAGCTTTTGTGCAGCACAGCATAGTGAATTCAGATAGGCTGCTGCTTTTTCAATGGGATCTGCTGATGGATTTCTACGTCAGAAGAGCTTATATTTTCCTGGAGGATTGTGTTTCTGCTCCACTGAAAAAAGCAAAGTACAAATGCAGAAGGGAAACTCAGTAAAAAGGATGGGTTTATTCAGTCTTGTTTTGGTTTACCTGTGAGAATTTCCAGAGCGGTCTTCAGTAGTAGCGAGCGAAGCCTTATGTGTGGAGCTTAAAGCTATTTGAGGATTTGACCCATTGATCTTGCTTTCTGCTAAGTTAGGATGAACAATTAATTGGCTGTAGAAACCTGTTAAACTTCCAGTTGCTTAACAACGTCAAAGCAAACAATAACTGCCATGTGTTTTCTTTAAGCTTGTTTGTATTTAAAATAGCCATGACCATGTCAAGTGGGAACATGACTAAAATGCTCTTCAGATAAACTGCTTTTATAATTAAATGAAATGGAGTTTTAAGTACTCATTTGTTACATGGGGTGATGTTGCATTGTCTATACTTTTTGATTTGTTTTTTTGTGTCATTGCTTCCCTTACACTGGGGCTGTCAACTTGCATTTCTTTGTGGCAGTCTCTTGTTTATGTACAGGAGACAGCAGATCGGATGTTGAAACACTGGTGCTGTGCCAAAGGTACCCAAACCTCTCAGCTTTTGAAGTCTCCTGATAGGCTGAGAATTATGGGACAAATGAATTACTTAATAATATCAAGCTAAGCACATACCCTAAAGTAAAGCACAGATCATTTGGCTTCCGGAATTACAAGCGTTATTCTGTGAGGAGTACGAATACAGATCAATGCAAGGGGTTTAGTGAGTTACAACATTTTTTGCATGAGGGCTACCAAATGAACTGGAAACCCATAATATTTTATTTAAATAAAGGAAGAACTCTAGTCATAAAAGCTTACATATAGAGCCAAAGTGGCAGAAATCTTACACAAGAATTGAAATGTTTGGATAGGAATTGGTTCCCTCCATTATCTCTGTACTGCTGCATACACAAGTAACACAGTTTCTGTGCTTCAGCAGGATGGTCTTCAGGCAACAGCTTGCACCCAGCATAGGAATGAGTTTCAGACATGTTTTGACATGCAGGCAGCCCTTCAGTGTCCAGTTGCTGTTTTGACTTCCCAGAAATGTAGATTAGCTTGGTGGAGAAAAACTATGAACCTGCAAAATGATAGCTCTAAAATTTTCTGCAGTTTATTACCTTGTAAAATAGTTGCTGAAAAATAATTTTGTGGCTTTGGAAGGGGTAAGCATTTTAGCTGTGTTGTTTAGATGAAGTGAGGCCAGTGAATCAAATATTGACCAACAACATTTGAGATCTTTTTTTATAGCAGTGTGTGCATACAAGAGCATTTAAGCTAAAAGCACTGTGAGCCAAGAGTGGTTAGTTTTGTGTAACTTAGAGATGTTGTATGTACAAGTGAATGTTCAGAACTATATAGGAGAGGTCTGTTGAACTGACCTGCCTTGTACAGCAGAACTTCATCTTGGGACCCACTTATTACTGGATTCACGGAATCACAGGCTGGTAGGGGTTGGAAAGAACATCTGGAGATCATCTAGTCCAACCTCTAGAACCATCTAGTTCATTAGTCTGGATGGAGAGAAAAAACAAATTGGTAACTACTTGACCAAGTTATGTACAGTTTCTTTCCTTTTGGATCAAGGGCTCCTTATCTGAAAGCAGATCAGAATATTCTTCATTCTGCTAGGAACCAAAGAAACTTTAAAAAGGAAAAGAAGGTTAGGTGAAATTCAAAGCCAGAGCAGCTTACCTGGAGTTGGGACGTATCATTTGTTGACAGTTGTGAAGTGGTTTGCATTTCAGACAGATTTGGAGGGGTGTGTGTTTGTTTTTGTTCTGCCGTGGGTCCTCAGCTACAAATTGTTGAACTTTCAACTTGTCTCCTTATTTACTTCCTATTAAGTTTGTGAAGCAATTGAATGATAAGACTTTGTACGGCACTTATCCAAGTCTATTCCAAAAGCAGAAGTTTTGACCACACTAATTTTCAAAGTTCCTTTGTAGCAGACTTGATCATTTAAGCATGTTCAAACTACTGCATTTTAATCCAAACAACAAATAAATGATTTTATAGCAATTCCCTGGTATTTCACAGGTATTAAAAATGTTTGTGCTGGTAAAATAAAAACATGTTAAGAGGAGAGTTGGAGAGAGACTAATTTAAATGTAAATTCCAATCTTTGACTTATCCAAGAAATTGTTGGCTCACTTGACAGCAAAATGCAGCTGATTTCTGAATGGTGAACTGTGATGTGATGTCATCCATGCTCCTAATTAACGCTTTAGTAACAGAGATCTACTTAATTAATGTAGTTCAGTTTATGGAGTGTTGAAGTTCTCACCAAGTTTGTTATTAATTGTAATTTTGTGACTCAGAATAAACTCTGTGGTTGCCTGCAAACATGCCATTAATTTTTCAGGAAGAGTTGTAACTAGGTATTTTTCTGAAGTGCTGGGAAACACTCCAAGACTGAGGTTTAACTGATGAGCAGCACTTTCTGGGTATACTCTTTACCTTAGTAATATGCTCTCTGTATTCTTGTGAAGGATTCATCCCTTTTAGTTTGTGTTAGCAATTGTACAAATTATTAATTCCTCAAATAGCCTGCAAGTATCTTCAGATAATTAGGAGCAGATCAGCAGTGTCCTCTTTCCTGTATGAATGCAAGAGGGCAGATCTTGGGCTGTTTGAAGTTAATACATGTAACAACTAAAGAGTCATTCCTATTCATCCTTTCACTGAGGTGTTGGTGCTAGATATCAAACAAAACTTTCTGGAATAAAATGGATGAAGGTCAGTCAGGTACTGGCAGCTTCAGGCAAAAAGAATTGAAATGTGCAGTCAGAACAGCCACATCTTTTATGCAGTGAGAAATGAAATCTTATTTCTGACTCTTTGTAGCTTTTGTCTGGGAAATTTCAGTGTGTTGAATGCTTTTTGGCCTGCCTCTGGTCTGAATGGCCTGTTTTCACATCTTACTTTCTGTGGGCCTTGTCTGCAGTGTGGTCTGTTGCCAATATTGCACAACACTTTGGTCTGTCGTGCTTTTGTTACCAGAGAAGTTCATTTTTCATCTGAAGCTGTTTATCTTTCAGCTCCTGGTAGTGGTTCTCCCTCTTCTTCTGGCTAGTAGTTCATTTTTATCTTCTGCCAGAGTAAAGTGATTTGCCTAATTTACTGATATGGATGGTGTACAGATATGGTTTATATATAAATAAACTAAATTAATAATTTAGTCACATCAGCTGGCCATATGCCTGCATTAGTCTTTTTCTATCACTTTGGTGGCAGGACATAATGCTGTATACCATAAGTGACATTCAAACAGCAAGTTACAACTGGCTCAGCTTTTTATGGCTTTTTTTTTCTGTTGGATGACTTTATTTTACCCTAAACAAATTAAAAAGTAGTGTTTTTTTCTGGATAAATGGTGGTCTGATTACTTTTTGAGTGAAAATGGACATCACTGTGTAAATTACTGTACGTAAAGAACTTTTCAAAGTGTAAAGAAATTTTCGAAGTGATTTTCTTAGGTAATTGAGTTTGGATTAAAGTACTTATTACAGGTCAACTGTCCGTGAGTTGCCTTGAAAACCTTCAGGAGGGAGCACTCATGACCTCCCTGGGCAACCTGTTCCAGTGTCTCGCTACCCTCACTGTCAAGAATTTCTTCCTAATAGTGTGGAACCAAAGGCTCTTATCTGTAGACCTCAGTGACAGCATTTCCCCTGTGTTTGGTGTTATCCTTATTGTGGCACTTGTAAGGGGATTTTTTAAAGAGAAGCTGTGCACTTCCAATATTTAGTAGCTGAATTACTGAAGTTTCAAGATGTATCATCCCTGAGGCAATCCAGAAGAGCTTTTTCCCTCTTAACTGAAGTTATGTCTCATCATTCCTAGAAGAGATTGTATTACATTAGTGAAATGACAGCATGAAAGTTGTGGTCAGCAATTCATGTGCTAAATCAACTTGTTTCATGCTTAACTTGAGACCTACGGGGTGCACCTGGTCAAAAAGTTGCTGGTGGTGTGGTTTTTTTCTTGTGTTGTGCTTGTTGGGGTTTTTATGGGGGGTGGGGGTTGTGATGCAGGGATTTTCTGGTTTAAAATAATGTTTTATTTTGTGTGCAGTTTACAGCTGAGATATTTTGTACATCTGAAAAACAACATGTTGCTGACAGCAGTCTCTCTCAGTTCTGACACCTGGTGTAGTGGGATTAGGGGTCAGTCAGGAGTGGATTCAGAGGTTGTTGAGAGCAGGTGAGTCAAGGTGAATGTATCCCTTCCTTGACTGGCACAAAGATGAGTTCATCTTGGTTGTGAAAATGAAGCCAACTGTAATTGCCCCAAACTACTTCCCCCTCTTCAGGATTAGGAACAGGAATCTGTAGGGATGTCAGCAACTTTGGCTGGTATCTGTGGATAATGCTGCTTTATGTGATGGAATCCTGAAATTGTCTCTCTCTGTATTTCAAAATCTGTCTGGTTTTACAGGTATTACTTAGCAATTTGTAATGACAGTAAAAGGGAGGTGCTCAGGAGAGTGGTGAAACTTCACCTCTCTTGATTAGGGATGAAGGACCAGTGGAGCTGCTTTGACACTATTGCCCTGCTTCAAAACCACTGCTTTTCCTTCTTGAAGCTGGAGGCAGGAGCTGGTTTTTCTGCAGGATTTCAGTCAGCCATTCTTTTCTCTTCTAGGTCACTTTTTCTGTGCTTTGCTGCCTTTTGATCTCATCTGAATGTCCATGTTTTTCAAACACTTTCTAAGCCACCATAAGTATTACCCGAAGCTCAGTAAAGAGAGAACTATCACATGCCAGTGTAACAGCTGTCAGTTGAAGCTTTCCAGTGCCACACATCTGCTGAGATGCTGGCAGTAGGAAATTAAAATTATCTTTAGGAGGCTGACCACATGCCCTCTGCTTTTTCCTTGTCAACACAGCTGGCTTAGAAGTTGTGCACCAGTCCTGGTCCAGTGCAGGAAGTTTATTGTGTACACATTGGGAGGGTTAATTCTCAGGAAGGGAAGAGAGCCTGGGTCAGGCAGCTGCAGGGCGTTCAAGCGAAGTGAGGCAGAGCCATGCGATGTAGTTGTTTGGTAATATTTGATCAGCCCTCTGACCAAGCTTGGCACATTAACTCAACTAGCAGTGCTGTGCTCAGTCCTGGAAGTGCTTCAGACTGCCCTTTGGTGACTTCGTGTGGTCAGCAGGATGAGAAATGTCATTTTGTAATTGTAGGCAGCTATGATTATGTATTTTTCAAATGGCAACTTGAAATAGGTTGCGTTTAAAAATCGTGTGTCTGTTTGGGACTTACCTTTCAGTATTTAAAAAATGAGAGTGACTGTTCTTAGTGGTTCTCCAATTAGGTTGTTCAAAAGGAGCTTTAAGGCTCATATCTCATTCTGAGCACATTCAAAGTTGGTGAGAGTAATTTGATTAATATTAGAGCATTTTGAATGAGGCATGTTAATCAAGGATGCTATTTCAAGGGGCAATAATAAGTCTTCTGCTTTTCACACCTGTTTTTAGTGAAGGGAATTACAGTCAAAACTCATCTGTAATTTTGCTTCTGTGCATCAGCAGCGAAAATACCAGCCTGATTCCTTACATTAGGAAGAGTTAGTTGCACAAAGAATGTTGTTTGCAGGCGGAAATAGAAGCAATTTTGTTTGCTGAGGTTTTGTGTTGGTAATAATACAACCTGAGTTCTGGGGTGAGTCTGCATTTCAGAAGAATCTTAGTTCTGCTCAAAGACTGGGCGGATGTAGGAGCCAAGGGAATGCAAGTTCTTTTGTTCCATTATTTTTATAAAGCTCTCCTTGAAGGGTGATCAAAGCAGTAAAATAAAATGTGCCACAATATCTGCATTGTTATGCTAGCAAGTGGAGTGTGGTCCTGGTTGTACTTAACACAGGTGTTTCCTGGCTTGAATGCCTTATTTCTGGCATTAAATCTTGGATTTATTCATTGGTGGTTTCAATTTTAAACATGAAGTTAGATCCTAAAATCCCAATTTATGTTTATAAATCTGTGACTTTGCTTCCTCAGTGTTGAGATCCCACGTTTTTGCAAGCAGTAGTCAGGTTTGAAACTTTGAGTGATGTGTGCAGTATTTGTGAGTGAGTTTAGAGGCATATAGAGGAATGAAAAACTAGGCGCAGCCTCATTGACTAAAATTTATATGGTGCTTAATGGCAGGGAAAATACTGAGGGAGTGGAGGGAAGCTGCCTCTGAATGGTTCTTTTCTGGAGCCATGGAGTATGATAAAGAACAAGGGGGAAGCCCCCAAAACAGTAACAAAAAGAGCAGCCTCCCTTCCTTCTCTCCTTTGTCATCATGAATTTTGGGGGGTGTAAACATCAAGTAATAAAACACTTGATTATAAGAAAACCTTGATTGTTGTGAATGAAGATTTTGAGGCTTATCTGGAGATATATTTGGCAAGAGCCAAGTAGAAACTTTTAAGTGTGATTTGTGGTACAAACGGAAGAGGAGAAAGCGAGCAAGAGGGCTGCAGTTGGTGATAGTTATTCTTAAATCTCTCATGATTTTGAAAGTAGTGGGTGTTGAGTTTCAAAGATCACTTGCAAAATGTCTAACTTCCCTAAAATTCTCTGTTCTAGAGTAAAACGATCAACCCAAGACTGTCTGAAGGTTCAGTTCTCTTGGAAATGACTCAAGGGTCACAGTTGTGGTGCCTCCCTCAAAAGTCTACATGTTTTCTGTTTGGGAGTGCTCAGCAAGGGCTGTGACCATCCATTTCCCTCGATTCTCTTTAGTTGCATTTGCTTTCCACTTCAAGCTGTGAGTCCTTGCAAGTCCTGCTGAAGTATTTCAGTGCTCCTTTCAGCCTTTGCATATGAAAATGTTCCTGTGGGTACATAGCTACTGAAAACACAAGGCTCATTAACACATTTTTGTTTTGCTTTTTGACAAAGCAATTGCACATTTAAAGTAATGTGCTACTCGCAGCCAAGCTGCTAATTTTCGTCATCTATCCAAGATACTAAGTGGATAAAAATAAGTGTGTCTCTTAATCTTAAAAGATGAGTTGCTAAAACTGCGGATAGTGGGTGGCAGCTTCTTAAAACACTTTTTGCTTATACCTGAAGCTGTAAAATAGCTCTTTTCAGGAGCACTGTTTCTGAATTCAGCCTTTTAAATCACTGGAGCTGGGAAAATCTGTATTTTATTGCAGAATTTACACAGTCATGAGTACTGCAATCAGATGTGTGGAAGCTCCAAGGACAGAATAGATACTATGGAAGCTGCAGTATTAAGAGTGTGGTCTACTTAAAACATATACCAAAAATTCATGCTCAGGGAGAAGCATTTATACCGTTGCAAAACAATGACAAAAATGGGAAAGAAATATCACAACATTACCAAAAACTGCATTTACAGCAGGGTTGCTGAAAATGCCTTTGATTTAATGCACTCTTTAAAGGACCATTTAGTGGTTGTGTCAGTAAAATAATTTAGCTTTGCTGTTGTTCTTTCTGTCCTTTCTAAATTGTTGCTTGAGTTTTCAGAGTTTTAATTTCCCAGAGAGGAAAGTCTTGCTTGTTTAAATTCTTAATGGCCAGGCCTTTCTCTGTGTAACTGTCTGTACAACTGCTATTCTGTGGAAACAGTGAGGGTGGGGGCACGTGTTCCTGTGTTAGTCTGTGTGAGTCTCCCTTTATTTTTGTATACACACATAGTCCCAGGTTATTCCCTTCAAATTCGTGCTGATTAATTTTCCTCATGTTTGCCCATCAACTGAGTCAGAAGCTGTTGCAGATCTTCTCAAAATTGGAAGAGATTGAGATGCTTCACTGCATACCCTACATCTAAGGAGAGAGTGATAATTGTCTGTGTGTGTAGCTTTCTGCAGTTTCTGTTTAATGCTTCTCAAAAGGTACTTGTCTGAAGTGATTTTAAAGTTGAAAGAAACAGTCTGGACTTCATTATCCATAATTAATTTTGGTCAAGTCTCTGCACTCTCCAGAGGAAGCATGTTCCCTGGCTGTACTTACACCTTCGTCACTTCAACCCTGAAGCCTGACTCCAAAAGGATTGTTCAGCACTATTAGCTGGGACAAGAAGAAAACCAATTTTGTTAAAGCTGGAAAACTTGCTGTACCAGATGGTAGGAACAGAGTTATGTCGTTCTTTAGTCCCACTAAGTGGATTTGTGGAATTTGCTATCAGTGAGTGGGTTTAGTAACAAGTTGTCAGTGTGGTGCTAGATAACAAAAAAGTATCTCTCTCACTCTAGGCATCTGGCAGTATTTAATCTTATACAATGAAAAGGCAGTTTCACAGTGAGTACAGAATCTGCAATGCCTGAAAATACTCTTGAGTCTGCTCCAGCTCTAGATTGAGGTGCATAGGTGAAGTGGCAGCTATTCAGTGGTTACTACTTCAGCACTGCAGTCAAGCACTCCTTGGGATCTGTTCACATTCCTTGTGCTTTTGACACGTCTGTGGTTGCTTTTGCCTTTTCTGCTGCTTCTGACACTGGAGTTCACACTTCGCTCTTGTTCAGTCATTTTATCTTTACACATTCCACATCCCTAGCTGCTGTATCTCTGGTGTTCTAAAATGTGCTTAAACCAGAGAGTATTTTCAAGGTTTCTTTTCTTCTGCTGTAGTTAATCATTATAATAAAGTGACAATACCCAAATGTTGTTCTATGCTAGCATAATTTCTTTTACAGCTCTGCTGTAATGGTCACAGTGTTCCAATTGACTGGGAACAGCCGCAGGTCAGGATGAAGACGGCTGTGGTCAAAACCTTGAATGAAATACAGCAGTAGCTGATGTTTAAAATTCAATTAGTAGCATCATTTGCACATCACATATGATGAGAAAAGTGTATGCTCTGGACTGAGATGCTTGCTAGTAACAGAAGAGTCAGTTTCCTGCTTCTGGATTTTTAAAGGCCTAAAGAACAGCATTTACACTGCTTTTGCTTTCCAGTTTGTAGCTTTCCAGTCTTCAGTGAGGGCAGTAGAAACACCAGTGTGCTGTCAGCTTGTGTCTCAGATGTGGGAGTCATTAACACTTTTCCTGTGCATGCAATCCACTGAATTTGAGATCCATCAATGTTAGGAAAAGCTTTCCCCTCCTCTAAATGGTTCAGCAGCTCTCTTGAGCCATGTGTTACATAGCAGGTAGTTTTCCTCTCTCTTCAGCCAGGCTGGTTGCTGAGTGACTTGTAACCAAGCATAACTGGGTGTCAATGGCTTCAGCCAGCTTGGTGAACCTTCAGCTATTGCTCACCCGTGTAAAGGCTGGATATGGAACAGACGGTACAACTTGTGTTCTTCCTGTACCTTGTTTTCTCTGTTACATGCACACAACATCCCTATGTCTCTGGGGGTTTTCTGGGTTGTATTTTGTTTTTAACTTTAAGCAGGAAGTGCTCACGGATTGGGATTTTAATTATTAGTTTACTCTGATAACACAGAGCACTAATTTAAAATAGCAGAACACGTGAGCCTGTTTTAAAGGCAAAGCTGGTTCTGTGAGCACATAGGCTTGTAAATGAAACCTCTGTTGAGTTGTATAGGTGTTGTGGGGTTTTTTCTTCCCTTGTGTTTTTAATTATATTAGAGATTAAAAGATTGAGTTAGTTTTCTGGTTTCAGTAGGAATGTTGGGTTTACTTTTTGTGTACTTATGATGATGACTGTATTTCTTTAATATTTTTTTTTCTTCAAATGCCAGGACAATACTACTGAGTATTTTTACCTCTTTTCTTTGTTGGTAGCATATGCTGAAGGAACTTTAAGTGTCAATTCATTTTAATGACCATCTGACAATCTTACATGACAGCGACGCTGGCTTGGTTGTAGCCTGATCCACGTGGCTGTATGAAGACACAAACCCATTGGATCTTTTTTTCCAAGGGAATGTTGTCTTATTGTCTGTTAGTTGCACAGGTCACCAAATCTTCACTGGTATCTTTGGACTGCATTTTAAAAAAAGCAGCAATTGAGGAAATTCTCAAGAGAGTTAAAGCAGAAATAAAACCAATAAAGATAAATGAACTAAACATTGCTTCAGAACATCCAATTAAAAATAAAAGGCAACAGAAGGGGTTTTACAAACCCTGTGGGAGGAAACTGAAGGCAAGCCACATTCAACAAATCTTCTAAGCTGGCCTAAAATATATGGAAAGAGTTGCTTGGTGCAGAAGTGTTTCTTTTACACTGTACTTCTGCTGCTTAAAACCCCAAACAACAAGCAAAACACAGAAAACAAGCAGCAGCCTGATCTCACTGCCTCAAACTGGGTCCTATGAGATGCGAGGCAATAAAAGAGATGATTTCTAGTGTCACTTTCAGTGTTCTGTGTATGTGCTACCTCTGGAGCCACTTTGTGGTGCTGAAACAGTCTTTTGGCAGCAAAGAGGGGTATTGACATTGTTATGGTAAAAGACAGATTGTGGGATGTTTGAGTGAATTTTAATTAGATGGGAAACAACTACAGGAGCCAAGTTTTTGTGGCATGACTCATAATTTGCACGCTATGGATCAGTTCCATCAGGGAGAGTTCTCCCAGAATAATGACTCCAGTGACTGGCCCTCTGCCAAAGAAGGGTGCAAGTAACCTGCCATTGTTTACTGAGGTGCTGATTAGCTCTTTTCTGAGTAAGAGCTCTTCTAAATTCTTCATTTAAAAAAAAAAAAAAAATCTGCCTTTTTAAGAGTTCATCCTTGAGCAGGACTGAATTCAGCCATGTGCTGACATCAGTGGGCGTTGTGGAGAAGATAACTGCACTACTGCTATTTCCTGTGGTAATCAAGGTTTGGGGCTGCATCACACCTCCAGGCCATGGCTGGCTTCTCTTTATTTACTTTGCACAGTGCTAGCTTTGCTTGCAGAATCATCCCTGTGGAAGCTGGGTGGGTGAAGACTGAAGACAACTGCCTTCATATATGGTGCATAATAACTCTTGCACGTAGTTCAGCAGTAACACAGGTTATGAATCAGAGGTTAAGAATGTGAAAGTTGGGCAATTCAGAGTAATGTTTTCCATGGCACTGTCACTCACGTCTGCTGCGTAGCATGGAGGGGTTTGTCCTACTCGTTATGCAGAAGTGAGAGGGTGGTGCAAGGAAGCTACTTGGGACTTGGTGATTGTGAAAGTTGCTTTAGCTCTGGTGTGCTTTAAAGATAGTCAGCTAACTTCAGGTTTGTCTAGACTAGTGATGCTACTCAATGTACTAAGGCTTCCTTAGTTTAATACTTTCTCATCAGTGATATGTTCCTTTAAGTAAACATTTTGAACAAAGATGGAAATAGAGACCTTCCTTTTTAAAAGAAAATGTCCTGGTTCTTTGCAGACACTCTCCCCTTTATGTTGCCTGAGAAGCTAAAAAAGGTCCAGACTCCAGAGGAAAATCTGGTCAGCTGTATTTGTGGTAGATGTTATTGCATGTTCTATTTAGTAGGTGCAACAGTAAGTGTTAGAAATGAACATCAGTCCTCTTCATAGTCTGTGTTTTTCCCCTGTCAGCCTAAACCTGGTCACCATGACAGTGAGGTCTTGTCATGATGGACATCCTGTTTAGCTAACAGCTTGCTTTCACCTGTGCAATCAGAAAATAATACTGTGTGCAGGTGTGGAGTGGTTACAACTACTTTGGAAATCTTACAGCAGGAGGTTCATGGCAGATTAGTCAGGGTGTTGTTAATAAAGGAAAAACTACTTAAGCAGCAAACTTCTTTGCATTCCTAACGTGGGAAACATCTGCTAGGTTACACAAGTGGAATCTTGATATACCAGGAAATGAGAGGGCTTTAGGAATACACGTGCTCTTACTGGTTCTTGTAGTGGCATTAAATGGGTAGTTGGTTTTTGAAATGGGTATTGAAAAGCTTGGTTTAGTATCAGTTCAGACTTCAGAATCCTCTCTCAAAATGTCTACAACTTCCCGTTCAAGAAATGGGGATCATCATCTCCTTTTGGTATAGTTGCATTTGAAGACAAAGAAGCCAACTGTTCATAGGTGAGCTGGTGTGGGATATCTATCATCTAAGCCTTCTTCACACTGAGGGCTCACAGAATCACAGAATGGCTGAGGTTGGAAGGTAAATGAAGGTTCAATGGCCCTGCTCTGCGAGGGCTGTGTAGAGCAGGTTGCCCAAGCCCATGTGCAGATGGGTTTTGGGTCCAAAGAGGGAGTCTCAACAATCTGTGCCTATGCTTGATCACCCTCATAGTAAAAAAGTGTTTCCTGATTTTCAGAGGGAACTTCCTGTGTTTCAGTTTGTGCCCCTTGTCACCCTTCAGGTGTTTTACAAATTGAGCAGTCATCCCTGATATGCTGCTGCTTTAACTGAAACAGTTCTAGCTCTCTCAACCTTTCACAGAGTCACAGGGCAACTTAGGTTAGAAAAGACTTTTAAGTCCGACCATGAACCCACCACTTCCACATTCACTGCTAAACCAGTCCCTCAGCACCACATCTGCATGGCTTTTAAATCCCTCCAGGGATGGGGATTCTACCACTGCAATGGGTAGCCTTCCCAGGGCTTGACAACCCTTTGGGGGATGAAATTGTTCCTCATAGTGCACTGGCTGTGATCTCTTGGAAATAGTTGAAAGGGCTGTGGGCAAATACAGTATGAGAGTAAGGAATTCATAGTTTCATAGTTTCATTCAGGGTTGGAAGGGACCACAAGGATCATCTAGTTCCAACCCCCCTGCCATGGGCAGGGACACCCCACACTAGATCAGCCTGGCCAGAGCCTCATCCAGCCTGCTCTTAAACACCCCCAGGGATGGGGCCTCGACCACCTCCCTGGACAACCCATTCCAGGGTCTCACCACTCTCATGGTGAAGAACCTCCTCCTCACATCTAGCCTGAATCTCCCCACCTCCAGCTTCATTCCATTCCCCCTAGTTCTATCGCTACCTGAGATCCTGAGAAGTCCTTCCCCAGCCTTCCTGTAGGCCCCCTTCAGATACTGGAAGGCCACAATTAGGTCACCTCGGAGCCTTCTCTTCTCCAGACTGAACAGCCCCAACTCCTTCAGTCTGTCCTCATAGGAGAGGTGCTCCAGCCCTCTGATCATCCTTGTTTTAGAAATTTGGTATCACAGTGATAGCATTTCCCCAGAGCTTTGCCAGTAATTTAATTAGAAGTGACAGTTTTAATTAAATAACACAACTGGAGGCTGAGTTATTTCTCTCCTCTAGTTCTCTTCAATTTCAGAAGAGAAAGGTGTTTTTTTTTCCCTGCAGTAGCTTCGGTTAAAGGAAGAGTGTATATGGCAAGTAGAATGTTCAGCTGTACCATGGAAAGCACATTAAATGTGGCTATTTAATAACAGTGGTACATAACATTCATAATGTAAATAATTTCCACTAAATAACTTCTTCAGATATTTAGCAAATCCTAGAAGAACCAATGACAGCACCAGAGGTTGATGCTTAGAGGAAAAGGAACTGAACAAAGCCTTATTTTTTCTTTTGTAAGGAGCCTCTGTCTACTGAGAGTTCTGCTGAGTGAATGGAAATTCTTCCATCTGACTCTGGTGTGTTTCCTTGTTGTTGAGGTGTGCTTTAGGCTGCGTTTTCAGAGGGGGTTGTGAGCCTTTGCTTTTTTTGCCAGAGCTCTGTGCTGTAATTTTTTTTGCAAAGACAGCAGTGACTGAGGTTTGGCAAGAGAGCACCCTCAGAACGGTAGCGTTCCTGGCTTGAAGTGATGCCATGAATATTTTGAACACATCATGCTGCTGTCAGTCTATTTTTATACACTTATTTTCTCTAAACCATCAGAGCTAATCAAATTCAATAATTTCCCAATTATATTGATTACTTTCTTCTTGTCTTTTGTAATATCAACAACATACTGTGCAATTATTAACATTTAAAAGATTCCAGTCTTACCCTTTCAGAGAGCTAATATCTGTGATATTGCAATTTTACCCTTTCAGACAGCTAATATTAGTCACTGTGCCAGCATTTGGTGTCTCTGGAATATTAGAATATCTTCCCTGGGGTCTTTATTTACAGAAACAAGGGATAAAGATTCATTATCTCGAGCAGCCCGTTGTCTGGGTTTATCCCTAGAAGCTGCCTGCGTTTTCAAAAGATTGATCATTTCATTAATGCTGAAGTTTTACCTGATGCTGTGAGAAACTGAAATGCTTCACGTGATCATTCACATGTTCTTTCACGTAGTGGGATTACTGGGGTTTTCTCCTTTTGACAGCTTTTCCTCACAGTTCTGTTTCTCTCTGTGCTCCCTGGAGTCTAGGATCTTTTTATTTTCCTGAGGCACAGAATGCTTTACTTACCCTTTCCGTTTGCCAGCAGAGAGATAACCCAGTTTTCCAGTGTTTCTCAAGCTCAGTAGCTGGGGAAAAGGCTGGCAGCTTGGGAGCTAACACCGCATGTCCCAGTGCCCAAGTGTTAGTTGCACTAATAGTGGGGAAAAGCTTAAATCCCCTCAGGCAGGTTTCTTGCAGCCGCTGACCATTAAAGAGGACAGCTTGCCTCCTGGGACTTGTGCTTGCAGCACTCGATGGCTTAATCTGATATGGGATTTCTATATAGTTACAGCTCCTTTGATTATCTTCAGGATACAATGTATGGCCCAGAGTGCAGGAGCTAATGGAAGCACACATTAAGGAAGAGAGCTTTGTTTACACAGTAAATTCCAGAAATGTGTCAACAGAAAAAGTTTAACTACCTGGTAGTGCTTGCTTTTACTTCTGTTTGTTTATTCTATCCCCACCTTAATTAAAAACAGTTGCAGGCTTAATTGCCTGGGCACTTCTTAAATCACAATGTGTATAAAGAGTGAAATAATAGCAACTGTTGAATCATGAATGTCTGACTGAAATAAGACAAATAGGGAATTAGGAGGCAAGACACTTGGAGGATTTGCACATTGAGTTTTTGTTTCAAGTTTGAAGAGTCTTTTGTGTTGTCATGGTTCAGTCAGTTATGGTGGGTTTGCATTGTTGTCAGAAAATCAAATTGAAAGAACAGGAGATCTGTTCAAGCTGGGGGACAAAACTACCAATTAGACCAGTAACCTTCCATAAAGGATTCACCAGGGAGTGCTGACTGAAATTATTGTGGTGATACTTCAACAGTTATACTCTGCCTTTTTCTGTATTTATTAACAAATGCTCTGGGTCTTTAGTAGCAGTTTTAGCAGTCTAATAGCAGTAGAATAATCAGTAGTAGCTTATTAGCTTAAAAAAAAATTGTTTTGATAAACTAAGTGAATTGTGATTTGCAGGAAAGTGATTCTAAAAATTATGCCAAGATGATACAGTTTTAGAATAAGACCATACTTGGAGGTGATTGTATCAGAACCCTGGTGTCAGATTGCTGTAAGAGAAAGCTTCAGAAAGCATCTTCATGTATGTGGTATTTTAGGAGAAGATTTGTTATTGTTATGAGCAAAGATTTAGCAACTTTACAGAGCAGAAAAAATTTAGTGTGGTGGGTTAGTCATCAGCCACTTTCCTCTTTCAAAATAAGTTAATGGAAGGAAGGTAATAAAATTGCTACTTGATGTGGAACTCTTTTTTTTTTTTGGTAAAGTTTATTGCTGGTTTAGCTTTTTATGGGCCATATAGACCTCCTTTACTTATGACCTACTCTATGGTAAATACTGAGGTTTAGTCATTAAGATATTTTTATTAGTGGAGTAGTGTCTTTAATCCTGTAGGACTAGTACAGCCTACTGTTATTTTTGAAGAAGTATTCCTGTTAGGCATGTGCTTATGTATTCTTAGCATTTCTTTTTGTTATGAAGAACTTTGGCTTTGATGTGCTTAATAAATTTCCTCTGAGTCATAATGATCGTTGCCAAACCATTGTTTTTGTTCTTTCTGCACTTGATTCTTGTTCTACAGTTGTTTCCTCCTAGGGAGTTGAAGTCCATGAGTTTTTATTAAGATAAATGTCAGTGATTTCAAGTGGATTTGCATAAATGAGGGCCTTAGTCTCTGATAGAATATGTCATGTGTAATGTTTAGTTTTAAAGTAACAGCGACTACAGGAAATGTTAAAAATGAAAGTTGTTGACCTTTTCTGCACAATGGAGTTTCTGCCTTTGACTGCTCTTATTCCGGTTCTACTACATATGGAACACTCCAACCTCCCTAAGCTGTGGGTGATAATATCCTCACTGGTGGTCATCTGTTTAAAAAAATAAACAGTTCATGCAGTATCTTGTTCTAGAAATGACATCGAGGCAGAAGATGGCAATCATTGATATCCTTTCTAAAAATAAACATTGCCAAAGTGAAGAACTTAAAGTCAGAGTTCAGAAGTTCTTTGCAGCAGCTTCAAAATCAGTAACTTACTCATGTCTGTCCAAGCCAAGTAGATATCCTGGGCAGTCATCAAGACCTAGTGTCTTACGTGTAGTAATTACTCATGGATATTAAAATTAGCTGGGATCAGTCAGTAGGTTGTGATTTATTTGCTACTGTAACTTATATACTGCTGTAGCTGACTGGTTTGTGGGCTTGCAGTAAGCTGCATTTCAATTTTTCTTCTTTTTACTATTAGACAATAGTGTTTTATCAGCATTTGGAGTGAAAATTAACATATTTCAGAGTACACCTAGGTACTTGAAGGTGCCTCCAGAATTTTAGTTGTCAAGCAAAATCTGCTCAGAGTTTACAGTCTTCTAAATGGATTTAGTAGGTTGAACTGTTTGTTTTTAAGATGGGATCTGCAGGCCTGGAGTTCATCAAGGCATTCAAGTATGTACTTAAGACCATCCCTCTCCGGTGAAGTATTTGAAGGCAAGCAAATGCTTTAGTGCTGTTGGACTACTGAGTCAATGCCTGAAATTTCAGGCATTTCTCATTTATGATGTACTTCTCTGAACTTACTTTCAATTGCTGTGAGTGTTTTTCCAAATACTGTTGTTTTCCTGCAAACTTGCTGCAACTTTCTGCAGGAAATGAGTTAAGAAACAGGATAAAAAAAAATTCTGTAATTACAGTTTAGAGCTGTTCATTCAGGAGCAGCTAAATAACACTCATTTTCAGCGTTGGTGTTATGAAGAGGGTATATGAAAATGTGGGAGCAAGTACTCAAGGATTTAGTGTTTTGCAGACCAACTTCTCTTCATTTTGACTCATTGGAACATAAGACTGGAAAATAACCCCTCTGTGTTTAATAGAACACAGCCATCAGATGACTGTGCTACACAAATCTGAAGTTCCATTTAAAAGTCATTAAACTGCTCACCAAGTTGGAAGTGCCCCCTGCATGGGATGAAGCTGTCATTTCCATTAGTTCTGTTTGCTGACTCACTTGTGCTGCACACACTCCTTTTACTTCAGGCATTTCTGACTGAAGCAGGAAACTAAATATGTAATTTTTGCAAACACATCATCTAGCTGTCACATCTGTTAGCACAAAGGGATTTGCAGAAAGGCTTTCAGACAGTTGATTGACCATGGGCCAGCATGTGGCCAAGAAGGCCAATGGCATCCTGGGCTGCATTAGAAGGGGTGTAGTTAGGAGGCCAAGAGAGGTTCTCCTCTACTCTGCCCTGGTGAGGCCACATCTAGAATATTGTGTCTGGTTCTTGGCCCCTTACTTCAAGAAGAACCTCAGGGAACTGCTTGAAAGAGGCCAGGGCAGAGCCACAAAGATGCTGAAGAGAGTGGAACATCTTCCTGATGAGGAAAGGCTGAGGCAGCTGGGGCTCTTGAGCTTGGAGAAGAGGAGCCTGAGGGCTGCCCTCATTCATGTTTATAATGTGAAGGGCACTGTCATGAGGTTGGAGCCAGGCTCTGCTCAGTGATGTCCAATGATGGGACAACAGACTTCTGCTGGAGCAGAAGAGGTGCCATGGGAACATAAGAAAAAACACTTTCACTGTGAGGGTGCCAGAGCCCTGGGGCAGGCTGTCCAGAGAGGTTGTGGAGTCTCCTTGACTGGAGATTTTCAAAACCTGCTTGGATGCATTCCTGTGTGACCTAACCCTAGGTGATCCTGTTCTGGCAGGGGGGTTGGACTGGATGATCTTTCAAGGTCCCTTCCAACCCCTAACATTCTGTGACTAATGGAACTGAAGTGCTGCTTCAGCAGCATTTTGTAATTACAATTTTTTTTTTGGTATTATATAGGAGCAAGAGTGCTTAGTCTCAAAACAAGTTTATTGTTCTGCTTTTAAATATGTTCAAGTCTTGCATATAGAATTGTTGCCAAACCAAATTATGGTCTAAAAAGTGGAAAGGCTGTAGATTTGGCTGGCTATCAGTTGAAAGAACTTGCAAGTTTGAGTCACAAAGGAATACATGCTGCTGTAAGGGACATGGAGAGATAGTGAGGAGAAGACTCAGGATGCAAAGTGCTCTCAGGTGTTCCTGTTAAGACAAACAAAAATCTTGCACTGAACAGAAGGTCGAAATAAAAAAGATGATGTAGAGGAGAGATGATCAGACACACCATGACCAGAGTGAAATGTCAGGTGGAGATTGGTTGACACAGTAGTGGGTGACATGGTGATCACACTTGGCTCTCAGGACCCTTCTGTTTATGTTGGCATTGAAGAGTTTTACAGCACATTACTTCATTTCAGTAGGTGTCCTGTTTATATAATACCTAGAATGTGTATCTAACAAGTCTATATATAATTGTACATACATTTTCATATACATAAATTTTAAAAGTGGAGATTTATCACCTGTAACCTAATGAGAGTATTTTAACCCAGAAACAGACAGAATGCATGTAGACAGTAACTCCTTTCTGTTCTCTTGTTTAAAGTTGTTTTCACTTGCACCAGTGTGGCTTGCTGGGACAATGCTGTAGTTTCAGACTCTTACTAATGTTCTTCTTGCTTTTCTAAGTCACTTCTCTTGTACAGTGAAGTAACTGAATCACCAGCTGGCTGTTTAAATCCTCTGCAGTGGGGCTGGGGGTGGGGTGGGTGGGCAGTAGCATTTATTAGCTTGAACTCGGCTCTGTGTGAACACTGCTTTTAAGAACTGTTTAAAGGTTTCCAATGTTTGAGTAAAACCCAGTCTGCATCCTTACAGTCATTCTGTTGGTCTCTCCTGTCCATTTTGGACAACATTAAACACAAATCATATGAAGTAAAATCTTGGCTCAGTGCTTTGCTATTAATGTCACATGTTCTATTTACTCCTTTTGCTCCTCACTTCAAATCATGTGCTCCTCAATTTCAGCCGTGGTGCTAGAAACAGAGGAAACACAGGCATGTCCTGCCTTCTGTTTGGTCGCAGTTGTCACAGATCAGGGCTTAAATGTCTTGATACAGTGGCCTGAAGACACTTGTCTCTGTGCAATCTGTGCTTTGTAGGTAGGAATGAAGTCCCTGTCTCTATTTATCCAGCTCTCTCACACTCTAAAGGCTGAAATATTAACATGTAAAGTGGGTGGGAAGTGGAAAAAAGCCCTACAGGAACATCAGCCAGCTGAAAATTGCTATTGTTGGTGGCTTTCACAGCTGAGCACAAATGTGCCTTTTGTTTTCTTAATGCCCAGGGGCAGAACTGGAAAATCAACAGGTGTGGGGTTTATTGATTATCTTACAAAGCATCTTGCTTTAATATATTTTGCTTTTCCTTGATATGCAGAAGCATGGTTGAATAGAAGTGTGTGTGCAAGCACAGCCACAGAAATAACTGGAGGCACACTTTGTGCCCTGATTTCTGGTCTCTTGATGTCTTTGCCCAATGGCCTAATAAAAGAATTGGCTCTGCTATTGTTGTTTTATGTTCTCATCCATTATAGAGCCGGGTATCCGTGGAAAAGATGTCTTTGTGACAGTGAACACCTGGAGTGTGCTTCTGTTCGGGAGACATTAGGAGGGGTGGGTCAGATGAGTACTCTCAGTGTCTGTAATTGTTTATTATAAGAATGTCCCACTTTCTTAGCTATAAATACTAGGGAAAAGGGAATAACTAAACCTGTATTTTCAGGTATTTCTCCAGGAGCAGGTAGTGAATGCTAGAACATTCATTCTGGAAAAAGTGCTTTTGGGAGTGGAAGGACTGTATTCCTTGGCACTTGCCTTCTTCAAGAATAGTGGAGGGAGTATGTGAGGTTTATCTGTGAGCACTGCTGTAATGGGAAATGGAAAGGGCTGCGTGATGTACTGCTAGGTGGATAAATGTGGTTCTGGTTTTATCTTAGAGGCTGAAAATGATTGGGTTGCAGATTGCTGAAGGTCTATAAATTATCCTTATAAGAACCATCTCAGTCAGGGCTATGTAATATTGTTGGGTTCCACTAATGACTTCGACTTACAGAAACGATCATTTCTAAGAAATAGGCCTGGACTGTTTCCAGAGCCTTAATACTTCCTCAGAGAGAGTTTTACAATGTATTTGATGCAGTTAGATTGTGTATGAGCTGCATTCCTGGACTAAGCAAGGCACCCTTGCAACACTATGCCTCTTACACAATATACCCTTAAACCACAAATATTTACATTTTGGGATACCTGGAGTACTTCACCATGCTCTAGAGGGGTGTCAGGGAAGTGACAAAGTCAGGTTGGTGATGGGAATGTATTGCTCTGTCAATGTGTGTTTTCCAAAGATTGGGTTTGCATAACTGCCAGGGAAAAAATGTCTCGAGAGAGCACATGGCAGCTGTTTCAGGTAACCCGGGCATCACACTGACATGTTTTTGTAGTCCTGAAAGGTAAACTGTCCTTAATGCCTTTTTTTTTACCCCCACAGAAAATTTTGCAGTTCTGTGGGGTTTTTCTGGCCTGGAACCTGCACATATGGAAGAGTTTATGGCACTCTTAACATTTCAATGTTAGGTATTTTTACTGCATGCGGCACATTTATTTCTCAAGGGAGAGCTGGATTAACTTCATATGTGCCACTGTATTGCAGCAACATCATCCAGAGGCTGGTTTCTGCTAGTCCTTTTTATTCCTTAGAAGTGAGAGGGGCACGTTTGTTTGGACAAGCTGTGTTCCCACCAGGAAGCATGGTCTGCCTACGACTCCTGTGTGGGAACAGGACAACATTGCTGTGAATCTGCCTTTTCTTGTGTGCATGCATGGCCTCAGCAATTAACAGGGTTGATGCAGGCTGTGAACTTGCCACAGAACTTCTGCTTGGGCAAGATATGTTTTTCTGAATGATTTAATTTTAAAATGAGTACAGGGAACCAGTACAAAGCAGGGGAGGTCCTGGCATGGGAGTTTGCAGCACCTCTAGATGTGCTTGCTGTCTGGGGGGGACACCTTCAGCTCTGTGTCCTTTTGTCAGGGTCTGGAAGGTATGTGAATGGCTGTGCAGTGCACACATCAGTAGAGAGAATGTCAGCCTTCTTACATGCCTCCCAATAGAATAGAATAGGTTGGAAGAGTCCTTTGTCACATAGGATGCAAAAATCTGGCATTCCTGTGACAGAAAAGCACAAAGAAGAGATTTTGTGTCTCAGTGAACCACAGGCCATCTAAGCTGTGTGCAGTTCTAAACCCTTGATCTTGCGATATCCTGTGTATAGTGATCATGGGTCACACCTCACACAGTGCAGGCAGATTTCAGGGGCCTTGCCTGTCTGGTGCTCATGAAAATTCCCATCCAGCAGCTACCTGCCTGAATATTTTGAGATGTTTGGTATGTCTTTGCACGGGCCAGAATCTTCTAACAGGGTGGGTGGTTGAGTCCTACCCGGCAACTGAGCTGCCTACAAATTACGTGGAGCAGGGCTTAGGTTTCTAGCAAAGGGCTTCATCTCCTAAGCAGGCTCAAAGCTTTGAGCTTGACTCCCATCAGTTCAAAGACCTTAAACACCTTTTGTCTCAGGGAACAGTCTCTTGATCTCTCTTGTTAAGATGGAACAGCTTATTCTGGTGAGATTTTAGGTGCACAGAGGTTAACCTTCTGCGACAAAGCAGTTTACATTCTAATAGAAACAAAGCATGAAGAGGAGAGGTTTTAATGCCTCCTAAGGTTTCCTTTTAACGGGAGCTTTGTTTTTCTGTGCAGAGTGAGCCAAAGAAAATATTTTTTAAGTCAAAATAATACTAATGCTAGAAAGAAAGTATAGCTGTGTCCTGGCACATCCTGTTGTCAGAATTTACAGAGTCATCTTCTGATTTTCATGGGAGAATGTAACAGGGCCAGGGTGGGCTGGGTAGGCTTTTAAGGTATGCTGCAGTGAAGCCTGAAGAGCCTCTTGGGATGTAGAGCTCCTTGTTTTCTCCATTTAGCTGTTTAAAGAGAAACATGGGGAAAAAATGAAAGTGGTGGAGGAAGCAGCCAGCCTGTAGAGACCATCCTCAGAAGGATTAAGCAAGCTGTGTGAGAAAGTATACATCATCTCACACTGCATAATAATATATCCAGCCAGTGTTTGCAAAAGGAAGAAATGCAAAGGCAGCAAGCAACAGGAGCTACAGATGTAAAACTTAGCATTGAGGAGATGCACTTTGATTGTTCACTGTGGGCTGCAAGCTCTAATAATAAAATAACAACAAGAAAAACACAAAACTATTGTTAGAAAGAGCTCTCGCTTTCAGTTTTAGATCCCTGTGTTGGTAGGTGGTGAGTGATAGACATTTCTGCCCTGCTCAGTTTGGGTGGCCATGTAGGATCAGCACTTTGAATTAAGAATCATGACATTGTAGTAGAAGAGGTATCTGATAGAGACATTATCTATATTCCTCTGGAATTATAAAATGTATTATGACTCAATTCAAGAAAAAGGTCCAGTCTATGTACGTAAGTTTTTGTAAGCAAATAGGTTTTGATGCCACTTAATTTGTTACTTCATTTGCATACATTGTAATATCAGGTTTTAGTGTCTTAGAAAGTCATCACAGGAATTGGAATAGTTCAGCTCTATATGTTCAGACAGTCTGTCAGTACCCCAGACTTTATGCATCCATATTCTGTTTCTTTCAGATTTCCCGGGATTTCATTAGGTGTTGTGAAGGCTAAATTTTTTATGGTTCAGTGCATTCAATATTTTTTCTTCTTTCTGTTTCTTTGCTACATGTCACATTAAAGTTATTTGTAGCTGGCTGCAAGGTTTGTTCCATTAATAAACCTGTGTTATTCTGCCTCCATTCTGATGGTATCAGTGTTTCACAGGCAGCGATCTTTTCCAGTCTCCATAACTGGCTCTTGCTGTGATAGATGCCATTGTTCACAAATGAAGGCTTGCTTTCCTAAAATGATCTAGAATGCCTGCCTTCTGCGTTTGCTCTGCTGCTTTTTGAGCTGCTGCTTTGTATTTTTTGTGTTTTGTGGTTTTCTTTTTTCATTTCATTTCATTATCTTACAGTTTCTTATGTAGACAGCACAGGAAACCCTTTGTAATCAAGTATAGGTACATGAGAGCAAAGGAAGCAAGTATACAAGTGTACTGGCATATTCTCTGTTCATTGTATGTTTGGCTTTGAAGCTTGGTTTCCTCTTACTGGTAATCATTCTTCCTTTTTCACACTGACAGGTGAGCACAGTTTTATCTGGTGAATTATAGTCGAAAATGAGAGGAGCTAACTTTTGGGGTTTAGTAAGTGACCTCCTATTGAATTTATTTTTTCTAGAGCTCTTCCTCTGCTGCTGGGGTGGCATAAACATTTTATGCTAGGCATGCTCACAGACTTTCTCAGGTTTTATTGGATTTTGCTGCCTGCTGGTTAATTTCTCTGGCTGGATTCAGCATGGCAGGACACTTCCTTCCTAGTCATCTCTTGGTGCAGTGGTGCACCTTATTATGCTTCAGATGTTTGGAAGCTGAGTGCTCAAAGTATTTCGGTTTGATCTGCCCTTTGACATTCACCTTCAGATCACCAGTAATTGAAACCTAGCTGAAAACATGGGTACAGAAATAGATATTTATGTACAGCATTTGCAGTTGGGTGGATTTGTAAATAAGCTGAGTGGAGGAAGGAAGGAGCCTGAAACCTGGAAAGGAAACATGCAAACTTTAAAGCCAAATTGTCTTCTTTAGTACCTCACAAGGTTAAATTTGGATTTGGTTCCCACCACAACGATGACCATAGTGCAGGCTTTCCTACACCCCTTCAGTAACACTGAGGATTACTCTATTTCTTTTCAGCTGATATCTTCTGGACCTTAATGTCCACCTAAATCTCTGATTCAAGGAATATTTAATGCTGCGTCTGCTGCCTCATGACACACTGTGCCTGCTGTGAGGTATCTCCATTGTCTTAGCATTTCCTTTTATAACAAGTATAGTAACAACTCTTGTGACACAAAAACAGCCTGCATGAGGTAGATGCAGAGAGCTCATTATTGTAATTTATATGACACCAAATACCACCTAATTGGCACCAGTCAATGTACCAGTAAAGTCTGGGGTGAAAATGTGGGGATGTTACAATGCAGTTAATGAAAATAATGTAATCTTTATGTATTGCAGCATATTTGGCTACATGTTTTCATTGTAATTTACAAAAATATCAGTGCTTTTTAAATCAGTGCAGTTACTGTTCATAAATCATGTGATAACAATTCAGCCCATCTTCATATCTGCAAATGTTCAGCTCTAGTATGTGTTAGTTGAGCACACTATTATGTCTGTAAATGAGAGCTGAATATTAACCTATCTCAGCGTGGTGTGCTGCTTACCCTTTTACTAGAATCTGATAGTTTAGAGAATTATTCTCTTGTTGTATGGCCCTTTCTGAAGGAGTCTCCACAGGCACAGCACTGACTGAATGCTGTGGCCGTGTGAAACGTAGGGCATGGCCTTGCTCTCTGACACATAAGCTGGAAGTAACACTAATGATTGTATTCACTAGGTGCTTCTAATTGGCAGGCCTTACAGTGTGAAGCTTTGTCTCTAAGAAATAGTATTAATTTATAAGGGAAACACATTTCTTATAGAGAAATGTGCTAGCTGAAGCATCAGTTAGCAATACAAAGTTCAGTATGTAAGAATTTATGCAGTTGAATAAATGAATTATGGTTTTCAGTTACAGTGGCTGTCATTTCCAAATAGTTCAGTACGTGACCATGTTTAGATATTCTTAATTTCTTTATGCAGCTGATGCTAAAATCTCAGAGCCATCAGTGGGAAACAAAGGCTGCCAGAGTCTTGCAGATTTGGATGTGATAAGTTGGTTGGGTTTTTTTCAGCTAAAGGAAAGAGCTCCATCTAGTATATGCTCTGTCATTTGAGAGTTTATATCATCTAGTAAATTATGAAGTAATGCTTTTTTTGTCTGGGTTTTTTGTTTGTTTTTCATGTGGTTTAGTTTACTGTCAGTCCAGAGAAGCGGGAGGAACATTTGTGTCATGTTCCTCATGCATTGTATGGGTTGGTGCTCAAGATTGTCTCACCCAGGTGGTATCCACCTGCTCTGTACGTTCAGTGTAGTGTGATAGCAGTTAAACCAGCAATGCTTAGTGCAGGTGAGAAATTAATCCTATAATGTGTCAGTTCAGAAGCTGTGGGATAGCAATTAACAGCAAAGGAATTTCAACTGTTTCTACTTTATATTCAAAGTTGGAATTGAAGTGTTATATTATCTCAGTGTTGTTCCTGAAGAGTCAACATAGGATGTATTTAGCATTTCATAGAAGACTCCCAGACACCTTCCAGGTTTCTAGCTATGCTGGCTAATCCTGTCAGTATAGATGGAGGTAATACAGAACAGCCTTTTAAAATACTGCTGGTATGCACCTGAGTTAGACCTCTTCTGCCAAATTATCTACTTGGCCCTTGAGCTTTTAATTTTTTCCTTCTGAGGCACTGATAGTATTTTCTTTATTCTCCTGAAACAAGCTGAGTTTAGTTTGCATTTCAGATTGTCTCCCAGTGGGCTGTGTATGAAATGGCAATTGGTCAACCCAGGATTAAGTTACAGCCAAAGCTGATGGGCATTAAGATGCTGTAACTGGATAGGTCTGTGCTTGTGTTTCAGACTTGCTGCAACTGAATTTAAAAATCTTAACATAAAACCAGCAGAAGAGTTTAAGTTTATAACAGAGCTGTAGATTTTTTTATTATTCTTTTAAATATATATATTTTGAACTTTTGAAATTGAAAATTACCCTTTTTGGGGTCCAATTAACAATAATCACAGAAGAGGGTTAGGCTGACTAATTTTCTCATGCAAATAGGGTAGGATTTGGTTATTACAATATCCCTGTCTATCATATTTGAGCTAGGTAAAATAATAGCAAAAGAGCATTTCACAGTTTATTTCTCTCCTAGTTTTGGAAAATTATTTAGAACTAATGTTAAAAAAAATTGTGCTGCATTTCTAATTCTTGACGAAAGCTTAGTGTTCTTAGCAGTCACAGAAGTTGTACTGCAGAAAGTGAGAATAAATGCACCAGAAGTGTGTTTGCATCACAGAACTGTACTAGGCAGTAGCTGGCTGCTTTTATTCTCTGCAAATTATGTATTTTATTCCCCAAGTTACCTGTGTGTGTTTTATCCTGCCTGAGAGACACTAGATGTTTTAACACACCTGAAGACCTTCAGTTATTTGCAGTATGAAGCTGCTGGCTTCAGTAAAATGGAGCTTGATGCAAGTCGTAGTATTTTATCTCCAGGGGCATTATCAGGGCTTGGTGGTTTAGATCTACAGCCTTCACGTAGGCTTGAAGGTTATAAAGAATCAAACAGCTGGGAGAGGAAGAGCCAGCAGATGGTACACCTGGACCTACATGTTCAGAATATCTTTATGTTAATGAATAATCAGTCTGAGAGAGAGATTAGTTCTGCTGGGGAAGGAATAGCTGCTGGTCAGAAGTTATTGGAAATCCCTGTAGCATGGTATGGTGGTGGGAGTGCCTGGTGGCAGGAGTGCTGGCACTCTTGTCGGGTGTCCAACTGTGTGGCTGTCATTAAAG
Source organism: Melanerpes formicivorus (assembly GCF_026170545.1). NCBI lineage: Eukaryota > Metazoa > Chordata > Aves > Piciformes > Picidae > Melanerpes > Melanerpes formicivorus. The sequence continues at coordinate 1,639,341 of NW_027142379.1, read as the reverse complement.
CAGTTAATGGGTAGGATTTAAGGCAATGCTGGAGGTCCAGGTTATTCCTGCTTTGATTAATGTTGTAATGAGGTTTATTGCCTGATAATTACAGGTCATGGCATGAATATTGCCTGTTCTCCCCAGTAAATTGGCAGCTTGATTTTTTTTTTTCTAATGGAACTGCCTGTGGTACTCCATCAGATAAGTGGCTGGATGCAGGAACCTTATTCATTATTATGAACAGTTTGAATGTAAAATCTTAATGGAACTAAATAAAGGAAGTATATTCTAAGGATCATACCAGACAATGGGGGTTTTTTGGCTTCTGTAATGCAAAAACACTGACCTATGTTACCCTCCATACTAATAGTACCTTTTCTTTCTTTTGTTGTAGATCACCAGAAACTGGAAAGAGAAGCTCGAATCTGTCGCCTCTTGAAGCATCCCAATATTGGTAGGAACATTTAATTGCTTTATACAGTAGACAACAATTTAGAAAATTGAAGTAAAATACAAAGTAACAAATAGCAGCTCAGAGAGGTCAAGTGGAAATAACTGCAGACAAGACTGTTTCTTTGTAATGTGGTACTCCTTTCTAATTCCACTTATTGGATGTAGTGTCTCAGTAGAACACCTAAAGGAACATATACTTCTCTCATCTTTGAGCTCTTGCTGTGCCATCAACGAGCTATCTCTGCCAGGTGTTTGGGGATTTTTTGAGCAGTGTGTAGGAGGAGTTATTTCCAGCACTGCTCATGACTTTTTGAGACCTGCAGGATTTCATCTAGCAGCATATGTTGCAAAATGAGAAAGACCAATGTCGGTAGTGTTGTTTTTACCAAGATGCTTATTTTATCTTGTTTTGTGTTTGTGATCTTATTTTTTCTGTAGAAAAGATAGGTAGATGTGGAAAGCTGTGCTCCTTTCATTTCCAGAACTGTATGTTTTCTGCTCAAGTATTTATGGAAAGAAAAAATCTATATGTATATTTGGGAGTGTCTGTTTCCTTGCTTTAGAAACAGCAGGAACAGATAAATACCTTGGTCTTTAAAGAGTTGTACATGGGTTTTTCAGAACTGAATTATATACTAGGGATCTCTCTCAAAAGAGTATTTGCTGTGCCTGAGATTTATGAAGAAGGATGGGATTTTCATGTCCAACTTGTTCCTCTGTCCCCAGCTGTTTTCAAAAGTTGTCAGAAAAGCTAGTCATCTCACTGACTGTTTAAACAGACACATATGCTTGGTACTCTAAAAGTCCATGGCCAGTGTGCTTGCTCATTCTTCTGGTTAGCCCTTCTCATTTTCATTTTTAACTCACAAATACTGGTCATCTTGATGTTTTTAGACTAATACAATTGTTTCATGCCTGGGGAAGAATCAGCTCCTTCCTTTTAATAATAATCATAAATTGAAAACAAATGTAGCACATTTGAAAATTAAATGCTGAATCTCTGAAAAAAAAAAGTCTATGCAACCTCAAAAGCTTAGAGGCTTCACATGTAAGTTTGGTTAAGAGGAAGAATGGTTTTGGCTGTGTTGTTTTAGCCCAGCCAAACTTTTGCATTGTAAAGTGGTGTTAGACAAGGGAATGTACAGGAAGAGGTGCAGCTCTTCTGCAGTTCTGGAAAGCAGTGGCTACACATCTGGTGCTAGCCTAACTCAGAAGTCATCCACCCATGCTTTTCTGGAACTAGACTGTATTTGTGAGTTTGAACAAGCCAGGGAGGGTGAATAAAACCAGTAATAAAACAATGAAGTGTAGTTGCTGAAGTGCACAGAAGAGCTTAGTTGAAACAAATGTCTAAATTGATTTCATGTGATTGCATGTCCCTGGTTTGAGTAGCTTGGACCAATATTAAGATGTAGTGCAGATCCTCTGTGGCAGGCTGGCTGCTCCACATACAGCATTTGCACTGGTGAATGTATGACTTGAAATGCAGACAGGCCATGACAGCTTTGGCAACAGGCAGATAGGGTCCTGTAAGTCAGCACAAATTGCATGCATCACTGCCTGTGCCGGCTGCACAGATCAGTCAAAGGATTGCAGACCAATTCTTTCTGTTTCAGAAAAGATGCCATGTTCTAGACCTGTCTGAGAGAAGGTGTACATGACTCAGAATTGCAAGCTAGGGTTTGGCTGTAAGCCTTTTATTCTGGTGGTGGTGTTTTCTGCTGTGGGCTGCTCTGCCAGCCCTGCCTGTGTATCTGCCTGAACAAACCCTCTTCCAGTTAGTGTGGTTACAACAGTTCCTTGTTTGCATAATTACTCAAATGAAGGCCACTTTGTATCTGGGTTATTATAATTAATTCAGTTAGTTTTTCAGGCATGTCTATATTTCATTCATCTGTTTGAAGAAATCCATGTTTTTATTCTTCTCTATCCAGCTATCTAGTCACGGTGCCTAATGCTACTGTAAGAAAAGTGCCTAAAAGGAAAGGGGATTAGAAATACTATTCCCTGCTCTCCTTTTTCCAATGTCTATTTGCCACTTAGGCAATACATATAAGAAGATGTGTTTAACAAAATACAGGATTTGCTCATTCTTTTCACCTCCAGTTATTCCTTAGTGATACTTAATGCTTGTGTTCCTGCCTTTCCTTACCTCAGTTCTTTCTATCGAAATAATTGTAGTAGAAAGTGAGTGCTGCTGAATTGTACGTGAAAGAAAATGATGCAAAATCCATTTGCTGAACTTTCAGCCCTTGAAAAAACTTTGCAGGCCTCAAAGCCCTTTCTTCCTAATCAGTCTTTGGCAATATTGGTGTTTTCTCCTTTCCCAGTATTTCGTGAGTAATCTGGCCTGCTTCTTCTGGTTTATTGTGGTTGGAAATTTCTAGGCAAACAGCTCAAGTTTCTTTAGTAACAGAGCTCCAGCAGTTTGTGCTGGGCTGCAGCAGTTCGTACCTGAGCTTGATTTCCAGCACTGCTCTGTGTTCTCAGGTTCTGACCACAATGAGATGACTGTAATAAAGTGAAACATGTAAATGTCGGTTAAGCCTCAGTGTTTGGAGAGCCTAGTGCTTTTTCTTTGTGAGATTACACATCCAGTTATACTAAAAGTTTACATCCTTTGCTGAACAAATACCCACCAAGGATTTGTCATCATGTATAACGATTTCTTTTACAGCCATTACATGTAATTATGCTTCCAATTTTTTAATTTAGAGATTTGGAAATAAAATCTGTAAGGAAAATAATCATCTCTTCACCAAGAAATTCACTGTCCTGTTTCCTGGCCTTTCTCTTCTTTTTGGTAAACGTTGATTTCTCAGTCCTCCATTTAACTCTAGGTAAAGCTGTATTTTAGCACTCTGATTTGTAGTGCAGCAACCCACATGCTTTTGATGGTGTAACACTTGCACCATGTTACTGTTACTTTTAATGTTGATTTGGAGCCCGCCTTGGTATTTCTGTTCTATGACATCCCTACAGATAAGAGCTGCATTAGCAGCCCAACCTAGCTCTAACCCCCCCTGAAAACCTGTTGATTCAAACCTGGTAAAAATGTTGTTTGGATTTTTTTCCCAGGTTGACTCTGCTGTTGCCAGGTTTGTGCTGAATTTGGGTAGTATTTGTCTAATAGATTTACACCATCTCTCTGTGTAGCTTCTATAAGGAGTTCTGCTGTCTTGTCAGAAGCTGTGCACAGCAAAATGGTATGTGCAGTGAGGTAGGATCATGTAAATATTCAGATGCTAACATGTCTGGCTTCCTCACAACATACCCTTCTCTACCTGCTGCCACCTTATCCCTCGGCTTTAGAGCCCACATATAAGATGGAGCAAGCAGACAGGACCCGTTAGCCAGCTACAGCAAGCTGAAGTCTTCATTCTTTCCCTGAAAGTCCACAGCAGATTTTTCTGACATGTGGCAGCCCTTCAGGTGATAAATGAAGCCCTTTTGGCGACAGGACAGGTTGTCCCCAAATGGCTTTGTAAGTCAGGGTATTTAGAGGTAAGTAGGACTGCCAAGCAGAAACGGTGCCATGTCTGCTCTGAGAGGTCTGAGCCAGTTGTACACAGATCTGCTTGCATAGCCTTGATTGGGCTGGAGCTGTGGCATTGCCAGACAGCAAGAGTTGTTGTGCTTTGGAGGGCAGGAAAGTCTTCTGTGAAGAGCTATAGCTGGAGCAGTATATGAGAATGTGGAGTAGCATCCTTCCAAGGAGGGGTGGCTTTGCAAAGAATCAGGAGGAAGGCTGGATGCAGGATGGTCTGGGACACCAGGAGAAAAGACAACTCACCTAAGTGATTCCACAAATGTGTTAGTGTCTGTTTGCAGTCTGCTCTGGTTTCCTTACTTTGAGATGAGAACTTCTCATCAATTGCCCAGGAAATTGACAGCACCCAAACTTGGCACTGCTCCTCATCAGACTTTCCTGCTTGTGTACAGCTTACTCAGGAGCATACCCTTATGTCTGAAGGGAAGGAGGAACTGCCTGCTGTTTGGGGTTCTCATCTCTCTCTACAGGAACACAAAACATAAGCAGAGAAGTTGTTAAACACTTCATATGTGGGGAAGAATAAGAAACTTCATGTTGCCCTTTTTGGACAGAGGATAGCTAAGGATGTGTGGGGTTTCTGTGTGCTTTATGCAAGACATTGTGGCCTTTATGCTTTATATTCACCAGATTTTTCATGGAACTTTGCATCAACTCACAAGAATCTGCAGACAAACACTGTTAATAAACAACAAATGTGGATTTAATAAATCCTTTCTGAATTTTTCTGATGTGGCAAAGTCAGGAGTAGTTCAGCTGGCATGAGTTATAGTTACTGTGTAAACCAACACGGGAATAATAATTGGGTCTGGGCAGGTTTGTTGGATGTAGTTTTTTAGCACAGTATCTTTTCTGAGCTTAACTTCAGGTTTTACTCTTTACCTCAAAAACTTGTTCATACAGACTTAGAAGTTAATAACTCAGCTCTGTCCTGATGCAGGGGAAATCAAACAAATCCTCAACAATATAAACAATTAGTTTGTTTATATACAACAACTGTAAAGGTTAGATCAGATGATCCTAGAGGTCCCTTCCAACCTGGCATTCTATGATTCCACTATAGAAATATATAGTTGATAAACAAAGTCCTCAGGGATATATTAACTACATGTATATAAAACTAGCTTTTATATATACACACACATAAGCTTTTGCTCACATCATAGAGAAACTGGAAATCTGTGAGACTGATGCACCTAGATCTTGCTTCCTTTAATTATTTTTATTGCTTAGATGAGCTGATAATTTTGACAATTTTAAACCTCCTCCATTCTGCTGAATTAATTAAATTTGTAATTTCTGTGATGAATAAAATGAACCATAGTCCTTGAGAGAATTAAAACATCAAGAAACCGAATAAAGCAGTGATCTAATGTAATTTCCTCCTTAATGTAAAAGCCAGTATAATGAGTATTATAAAATAACATTGTGTTTAAACTCAACTGTGGCTGCAGTATATGGCTGAATAGTGAAATGCAACAACAGGATACAGAAGCTGGTTTTGCAGCAGCTATTTGTAAACTTCAGTGGACTGCAAGGAGACTGAACCAGGCAAGAGCACACAAGGAGGTCATTGTGGGGTTTACTGCAACTGGCCTCTCTGCAGTCTTTCTCATTCTCAGTACTTTTTGTTACTTTGATTTCTTTTAATTGGTGGAGTTGCTGTGAATGCATGGTTGATGATTAAGGTGTTCTGATGCTGTAAGATTTGATGGGGAAATGGCTTTCTGTAGAGCTGTTGGCATCTGTAAAAGTGAATGAAGTATAAAAACCCCACTCCATAGTTAAAATGCTGTAAGTTGTTTAGGTGTCAGTAATTTTCAACATGCAACACATTAAGTGACAGATTATGTGGTCTGAGTGCAAAAGCAGAGCAGTGTGAAGGCAGCTTTATTAGGTGTTAAAGCCTTTGTCTCTGTTTCTGTTACAGCATAATCCTTTTATTCTGGTGAGACTGGCATTGAATCTTGAGGCTTTACTCTTCTGGGTTACTGTGGAGCATAAAAATGTCTTTTAGTATAGACAATGACTACTTTTTGCCGCATGAGGTTGATTCCCTTTCCTTTTAATGGAGGACAAGATTATTCTAGCTCAAGCGAAGCATTACTGGTTGTAATCTCTCTGATAGCTATAGCAACATCCATAAAATACTGAGGAAATGAAGTTTCACTTAGACTTACCACAAATTTTGTCATGTTTTTTTTCCCCTTTACAAAGTATATGCATAATTTGCACCATTATAGATAATGATAAAGTATAAATCAAGTGTGAACCAGACCTTGAAGGATTTTCCTCCCCCGCTTATAGCTGGGTTTGTACGTTTTCCTACACGCATGAAAAGTCTTTTCATAGTGTGTCCAGAGTCTTCTAAACAATTTTTCTTTCCATAAGTCAGTTCTGCCTGAGTAGCCAGTCATTTTTGATGTGAACTAGAGTAATCCACAGAAATGGGACGTGGAATTTAAACATCTCTCTTGAGGAAACTGCTTCAGGGGGGCAAGTACGAAGGTGGCTGCCACACTTCCCATTTGTATTTTGGTCTCTTGTTCTGTTTTACTTTCTGTATGTGCTTTCTGGAAGGAAAAGTTGCATACTTGCATTGCTGGCTTCAAGAACCATATAAAGAAGATAGATTAAAATGAATTGCTCTCTTTTTACACGCACAAGATGAATCTTGAACTTATTTTTTGTTGGAAAGTCTTGTTTATTATGAATCTGCAACCACGTGTTATGCATACGGATAGACAGCATGACTCCCAGCTAAACCACAAATATGTAATTTTCCTCTGGACCCTTTCCTCCACAAACATAGATCTCTACTACTTAAGCTAAAGTAAGCTGTTTCTTTCAGTAATGCTAGCACAGACATTTATAGGGGGTATTGTAAATTCTGCTTTCTTCATTTTGTAAAGTCAATGTTGTTGACACTTTAATAGGTAAATTCTGCACTGGCTCTTGGATCAACACCCAGATGCTGGAATAAAAAAAAAGTACTGTGAACCTCTTACTTGAGTTGGGGGGATAAAAAAACCCCAACAAACCCAGACTGAAAAAAGGTGACAGCATACCTGGTAGTGTGGATGGGTGTCACTGTTAGGGTGGCATTAGCGTGACTCCTGTATGGGTGGTAAAATTGCTCTCGAGTAGTTTCCGTTATAAAACCCACTCCAGCCTTGACCTTTGTGGCTGTGGGCTGACCCTGCTCTGTGAGACAGTTCTGTGGGACAGTTCTGTCTCAGTCTGTTCCCTATCCCCAGAGAAAACAAGAATTGCCACTCGGCAGCATTTGTTTCCCAAGCAACATAAGTCTTCCCAGCTGAAGTGTTTGGCATTAGAAATCAGGGAGGGTGGCTGTCCCCCTTACCATCAGGGAGGATGGTGGATGAATTGGTATGTGCCAGCTTCTGGAAAAGGCCTATGCAAGGAGAAAGCATTGGGCTGTTTGTGCCACCTTAAAACTGAGTCCCACCCTTACCTCTCCTTACTGGTGTCTCAACTTCAGTGCCCTGTGACATGCAGAGACAGGGCAGAAAGGGGGAAAGGAGGAAGGGAGGCCTGGCTGGTGGGGAGGAGGAAGCACTTGAAGGAGGAAATGGGGGAAAGGTGAAGATCCGAGCTGGAAATGAGCAAGAGGTGAAAGGAAGGGCTCCTGACTTCGGACCATGGATCATGTTTTGACTTAACTGATCATAAAGCAGGAGTGGAGCTTTAGGACCTCGCTGTCAAGCTTAGGAATGCATTTGCTCCTCTTCCAAAGACGATACAAGCTCAGGCCATTAGGAGGGACAATCCTCAAGGCTACCCTCATCTGCCCAGACATCTTGCTTTACTTGCATACCCTGCCTCCTAAAAAGAAAGCATTGTGAATCATGGAACCCTGTGGGTTGGAAGAGATCTCTGGAAGTTATCCAGTCCCAACCCTCTGCTCAGGCCATGTTCAGTAAAATTAGGTTACTCAGGGTCTGTCCTGCTGAGTTTGGAGAATTTCCAGGGAAAGAGGTTGCACAGCCACCCTGGGGTCCGGTCCAGTGTTGACCACCTTCCTCTCAACATAAATAAATAAATGGTCTTTATGCCTCACTGGGATTTTCCATTCTCCGCTGTGTCTCTGTTGCCTCTTTTCTTGACATGCAGCTTGGGGAACACCCTCTTTACCGTCCTGACAGCCTGCCTGCTGGTCCTTATGTGCCACCCAAAGCACCCTAAGCATCATGATTGCTATCTGCTAGAGAGCACCTGAGAGAAGGAAAAGTTAACAACAAATTAAGCTGCAAAATAAGTACTTAGACTGGGCTGAACTAAAAAGTTAGTGTCACAGGTTACTTCAAAGGCACCAAATAATGAAGTGATTCCAGGTATGGTCTGTTTCCATGGTCATAATTTCACATCTGAGTATTGTGTTAGTCTGCTCTTAGGATGTTTTCCTGGGCAAGATACTGCAGAAGACAATAGTTTAAGGGAAGGAGCAAAGTGTTGGCAAGGTTTAGTTCTCTGACATACTTACTGCTGATCAGCAGGGTAGTGGAATACAGCTGCATCCCTGTTAGGAGGGTGTTCTTAAAAATCCATTCATGTTTAAATATTGTGACAAATTCTTAATGAAAGTGTAATTTGGCTAAAAACTGTAAACAAGGAATGCAAATTTTGATGACTTGTAAGGCATGGATCTGTTTGCAAGCACATTCTGTAAGCTGAACTTGTCTGGGCCGTGTCACGTGCAGAAATCCCTTTTCCTCTTGCTTTTTGCATTTCATAAGCATCTTCTGCATCCCTACCCCTGCAATACCCACTCTGCAAGAGGCATATAATATCTTGGATATTACTTACTGGGGGTAGCACATGGAAAATCTAGTTGCTTCCTAAAAATGTAACATTTCACACGGGAGATAAGGCAAAAACACAATGAAACTGGGTACTGCTCTGACACCATTGATCAACTATGCCTGTATTTAACAACACTGACCTATGTGTTCTCTGTCTGCAAATGCACCTCATGAGGAATGGCTGTGCCAGTGATCCCTTTGGCACGTTCTTGAGAAGTCAGGAGAAGAAAAGCCATAGTACAGCTTTTTTCCTTGCTCAGTGTTGTGGTTTAGCCCCAGCTGGCAACTTGGCCCCAGACAGCCACTCATTCACTTTACCCTGGTGGAGTGGGAAAGAGAATCAGAAGGTGAAAAGTGAGAAAACTTGTGGGTTGATATGAAGACAGTTTAGTAGGTAAAGCAAAACACACATATGCAGGAATTCATGCATGGCTTCCCATCAGCAGGCAGGCCTTGAGCCACCTCCAGAAGCAAGGCTGTATCATACCTCATGGTTATTTGTGAAGACAAGTGCCATCACTGCAAACTACACTACCCCCCCGACCCCCCTTCTTCCCTCAGCTTTGTATGCTAAACATGAGGTCATAGGGACTGGAATATCCCTTTGGTCATTTGGGCTCAGCTGTCCCAGCTGTGTCCCCTCTACTGCTTCTTGGGCACTCCCAGCCTCATCACTGGTGGTGTAGGATGAGGAGGTGGTCTTGACTGTGTAGGCACTGCTCAGCAATAATAAAAACATTCCTTAGTTATCAACACTGTTTCCAGCACAAATCCAAACCATAGCCCATACCAGCCACCATGGAGAAAATTAACACAGCCCTGGCCAAACCCAGTATGCTCAGGTTTGTGCCAGCTGACAATTTTAGCAATGACTGCAGCTGTCTGCTGGAGACTGTTGGCCAGGACAGCTCACAAAAATCAGCAAAACCCTCTAAAATCTGAAGAGCTTCTTGTCTACACCTGTGTTTTCTTAAGAAGAAGTCACCTGTAAACTGCTTACCATAGCAAAATGAGATAATTTTTTTTAACAGTGTTTTTTTTATTGTTATTATTTTTAGTAGCTGCAGGTCTGTCCTTCTCAGGGCTCAGGACTGCCAGCTTATCCTGACAGGTCCATAGCTCTGCTGGGATGTTGCCAGTACTGTCCGCTTGCGTGGTAGTGGTGTGCCAGTGGCTGGTGCCAGTCTGGCTAATCTTCCTTTGTGCTCAAGGGTGAGGGGACAGAATCAGTCAGTTCCAGGTTGAGACCCCTCCTGCTAACAATCCCCTGCCTTGTGTAAGTGTTTCAGGTTCTCCTTTAGCACTTCATTCCTTTGAATGCTTGCCTTTGAAAAGTCACACCCTCACTGCTTGTTGCTGGTGTGTTGCTCTACCCCTGGAAGTCTCCATCAGAGCCATGGCACACCAAGGGGTGCTAGCTGGACTGGGCTCTTGGCTTTTCACATGCTGGTAGCCTGGCACAGAGTGAATGCTTTTACCCTGCAAATACTACTGATCTCCATCTCTGGCAATGGATAAATGTCTTGCAACTGCTCAGTTCAGTCTGGTTTTTGCAGATTCGTGCACCAAAGACTTTCTTGCTCCTACAAAACTGCTGATTCAGGAATTTTTCCAGTTGATAGGGGTTTAATGATACCTCTGTCCTCCCAGTCACCTTCCAAATTTGGAAGTTCTTTTTTTAGTAGCTTCACCAGAGTGTTAGTATTCTCATGGACTGCCCATGGGAATGTGCTTCTAATTTTAGTTTGTCCTCTAGATGTCTGCCTCCCTTAAATACATCCAACTTCTCATCACAGCCATTCTGGGCCAAGCATGGCACTTTGCTCCTGGTACTTGTATATTGAAGATGTTCTGGTATGGCATTGTAATCAAACCCACAGCTTCTGCTCTCATGCTGCATAGCACTCATGTATCAGCAATTGTATCATCCAAGTGGTGCTTTTGAATTCTTTTATTTGTTGTGCATTTATTTACTAAGTGACCTTGAGAGTTCCTTAATTGTATTCCATCCATTTATACTTGGTCTAATAGTGATGGTGTTATTGCTAGGATTATGTAGCTATGCAGCCTTGCTGGGAAAGAATTAGTTGGTGACCTAAGTCATAGCTGCAGCTGAATGGCTCACAGCTATCTTCTGTAGGATATATGATTTGGGAGTTACTGGATGTGCTAAATAAGTGGCATATGTAGAGTGGTGCTTCAGCTGCAAGTAGCAATCTGGTATTGTGGACACAGGCTGGCTTCTAGTTCTCTGTTGCAGCTTCTCTTCATCCAAGTTTATGTGGGTTTTTACTGAGCTAATTACAACCTTACAAATGTACCCATGGGAAAGGACAAACTTGCTAATTTCCATTTATTGTGAGACCATGATTAAAAGACAATGGCAGCTTCTCATCACAAGCCTCAAGTTTGTCATCTATTAAGTTAATGTGCACTCTCTGCTCTTTGTACAACAAACCCTTTCAATCCACTTGGGATCATCATTCACTTGTAAACTTGCACATTAGGAAAATGATCATAATTGATAGTTGTCTTCAGCTCTGGTAGAATGACTTGCTGTGAGAGTTAATTGATAGAGGGGGAAACCGCATTCACTCAGAAAATATTGCAGATGGTTTTGAGCCCAGCCCAGTGGATAGAGATGGAGTGGGACTATTATGGGAACACCTTGTCTTGGTTTAGCACTTTGAATCTCTCAGTCTTACTGCTCTGTTCAATTACTGAAAGCTTCTACTGCTTGCATGTGGCCTTGATAAATTGTAGAAGCATTTGGCTCTATAGGTTATCTAGGTTCACTACATTTGATGCTGTATGGAAGTCAGACAGCTAAAAATGAGACCAATTACATAACCTTTATTTTTTTTTTTCTTCAGACTTTTCAGTCAGTCTGCTTTTCCAGATTTGTAAGTGGTTCAAGAACAGATTTCTTTGCTCTTCACTGTAACCTGTAGCATAGGGAAAAGATTCAAGGGCTTGCTGTCTGGTTTTGCTGTTGTTGAAAAGCTGTGATAGAATGGCACTAATAGAGATGCAGACACCAGCTTGTTTAACGTCAGTTTGGATCTCTCTACACCGTGGCCCCATCTGCCGTAAAGACATGCCCTAGGAAATATGCTGTAACTGTAACAATTACCAGTGGAAATATCTATCTGTAGTTGTTGTGCGCTACCTCATGCCCTGATAAGAGAGGGAGAAGTGGCAGCAGAAATTCCTGTACAAAGGAAACATCTTGAACTGGTGGAAGTTAATTAGAACTGAAGGAATTTGGCCTGAGTTTTCTGAAAGTGATTGTTACTAAAGGTGTCTTAACACAGTGCTATTGCTTTGGAAACTGTCTAAAGCTGCTAACTGCATGCCTTGCTGCTTTATGAGAGCTTCTAGTAGAGCTGGAGCGGCATTTCTTTTCTGTGGCACTTCTTGAGTTATGCCACAGGAATACAATTTTCTGCTTTCCTTTTTGTTTAAAATATTTAAAGTTGGTTGACTTTGTTTTCATAAGCTGCTGCCTTTTATGAAAGCCTCAAGGTATTTAAAGGGAAGCATTTAAAAAATAAACAAGCACAGTTCTCTTGAGTGGTCATTGTATAAATTGTTTATATTTCTCTTTAATGTATTTCAAGAGAAGAAAGCCAAGAAGGTAGGCTGCGTCCTGATGATTACAGCTCCCCAGTATCCAACTTTGTGGACTTGCAGGTCCTACATATTATTTATGTAGATGAACTTTCAATATTGGTGAGCACTATAAATATTAAAAGTGACATAGTGGGCTGGTCTGTCTGAGATTTTAGTTTCTTGTGATGCATCAAGAGCCTAGCTGACAGCTTTCTTCTTCCACAATTACATTCAGCAAAAGTATCTCTCCAAAAGATAATGAACTGTAGCTTTCCAGCGGGGATTAGCAGACTCTTTTGCTTGTCTGATTCAATTCTATGAGCTAGATTCATTTTTTCATTTAATCTTTTTCCATCACTTCAGTTTCTTTAACTGCTAAAATTCTGTATGGCACTTCATTTACTCTGCTTTGGTAAGACTTCACCTGCAGTACTGCATCCAGCTCTGGCACCCTCAACACAGGAAGGACATGAATCTGATGGGGGGGCCACAAAAATGATCAGAGAACTGGAACACCTCTGCTGTGAGGACAGGCTGAGGGAGCTGGTGTTGTTCAGCCTGGGGAAGAAAAGGCTCCAGGGAGACCTAATAGCAGTCTGCCAGTACCTGAAGGGGGCTACAAGAATCATAGAATCAATAAGGTTGGAAAAGACCTCAGAGATCATCAAGTCCAACCTATCACCCTACATCTCATGACTTCAAGTGCCACGTCCAATCCCTTTTTAAACACCTCCAGGGATGGTGACTCCACCAACCTCCCTGGGCAGGCCACTACGATGGCCAACAACTCTTTCTGTAAAGAACCTTTTCCTCACCTCGAGCCTAAACTTCCCCTGGCATAGCTTGAGACTGTGTCCTCGTGTTCTGTTGCTGATTGCCTGGGAGAAGAGACTAACCTCCTCCTGTCTACAACCTCCCTTCAGGTAGTTGTAGAGAGCGATAAGGTCTCAAGAAGGCTGCAGAAGGACTGTTCCCGAAGGCCTGAAGTGACAGGACTAGAGGCAGTGGCTTGAAACGAGAGAATAGGTGATATACATTGGATGTTAGGGACAGTCCAAACCATTCTATGACTCTGTAATGAACCCTGGCAATTGATGAGCTGCCCAAGCATTGTGGCAATTTCATTGTCACTGGTCTGTAAAGACTTGCTTTAACACAAGAGCCAGACCCTTCTTTTACAGAGATGAAGCGGATGACATTCCCTCCACGAAAGCACGGTCTGTGATTTTTGAAACCTGTTCATTTTAATTCATGTAACATCTCTGTGTTACAGCTTGTCCTTTTATTAGTTAACACTCCGTGAAATTCTGGTGGAGATTGTCAGAATTCCTCTTCTTACATCTTCTGATGAATGCTAAAATGGTTAAAAAATATTAGTACTCAAAGCATCAGCACTGGCAGCTGCGACATCAGTTTGCTCTTAGCAAAAATTTCTGTCAGGCTTTCTTTTAATCCGTGCAGCTATCCTCATAAGGCTTAATCTGATGACATTTGTAAGGCTTTTTGTTACCTTGTAAAAAAATCTTGTTAAACTCACAAAACCAGGGCTTTAACTGCAAAGAGGAATTAGCTTACCCTCAAATACACAGCTCTAGCAAACAACACAATTATGTGCTAAATGAAGATGTAAAGATCCAGGTGTACACTAGAGTACTCTGTTCTGTTCTTTTTAAACAACCACATATGATTTTGCTGGGTTTCATATATGAATAATTAAAGGTGTGTAACTCCAGCTGTTCCCTTTAACATCGGGGATGTAGGATCTGATGCCACAGCGCTCTGCTCTGCGTGTCTGCACGCATAAAAGCACACACACCTGTGTTATGGTGCACTGAAAGGCAGCAAAAATCTGTTGGTTGTAAAAAAGCAGCAGAGTTATCATAGCTGTCTTCTCTGGAGACTCCTAACACAGATGATATGTTTTGGAATACCTGCTTGCTTTTTGCTTTTTTAATTAGTTAATTTGATTTGGGATGTTTAGCAGCTGGATTTCAGTTGTTTAGGCTGCATCAATTTCTGTCTTTTAATTGTTGTTTGCTAGCGCTTGGTGCTTGAACTGCACACAGGAGCTAGACCTGAGGGTCTGTCTGTGCCTGTGTAGACATCACTGCTTAAGGCTTGAGAAGCTGCTGAGGCTTTTTAGGGCATTTAGGGCATAGCTCAATAAGCCTCCTCTGATCACGAAACATTTTTTTCTGAAGCATTCTTTTTTTCCCTCTCTCCCTGATGACCTGTTCAAACTGTCAGTCTTCATCCAGCAAGAATCTCATCATGACAAGAGAGTTGGTAATTTGAGGCCATCTGCTTTGACATCAGTACCTGGTTTGACTTAGTCTCACTATAATATTTGGTCTTTTATCTCCTGTGACAAATAGTTGGGTTTCTAGCTGTGTGGCAACGATCTCACCAGAGCCAACCGTTTGGCAAACTGAACTCCAAGCATGCAGTGCTGGAAGGATTTTGCTGAAGGCCATGACTGTAACTATTCCTGGCATTTCATCAGAACACAGAAGGTTGTTGTGTGAGGGCCTTGGTGGGGGAGGGTTCTGGTCACAAATGAGTATTTTTAGAATATATGGCATTTTGTGCATGCTAGTTAACACTTACTGCTGCAGTGCCTTGGGGACAAATGCAGTCTTTCCAGATATTAAATTGCCTAATTATTTTACCTGTCATTTTTCATTACACCAGTACAGATGCAGATTAGTAGGTTGTTTTTTTTCCTCAAGTTGTTGACCCTGAATAACCATGAATTTACACTGCAATAAAAAGTTGTTTATCATTTGAACTCATTTGTAGGTTCTGTAGTTTGTAATCACAGTTGCTGAGTACAGACCTGTTAGCAGCATGCACAGCACTGCTGACTTGCATAGAGTCATGGAGTGATAGTGAGTACTGCAGTGTGCCACTTGTGTATTTAGTGGGGGGGGTGAGGATTGTTTTCATAGGCATGCAAAGCATTACTCTATCTGTAATGTCTTTCAGAAGTCAGCTGCCCTTAAGCATTGCTACTGTACTAATCTTACCAGATTAGCCTCTAAGTATTTCAGATTGTTAGGTAATGGCTCTTTTATTGATATTTGCAAAGTTCTTTTCTGCTGTAACTGAGCAGCTTTTTTGAACAGAAGGCCCCAGGCTTTCGTGGTCTCAGAAGAAGAGCGTAGTACATGAGGACGTGTAAGCTCTAAGGAACAATCTCAGCTTTGATGGTACTGCCTAAATTTCTGACTCTGTGCTCTTGAGATGGGAGCAGGGGTAAAAGGTCACTTCCCTGCACACAGGAGCATCGCTCATCACCCCTGGCAGGAGCCAAATGCTGTTCTGTGACTTGGGCATTCTTCATCTTGTGGCTCAGCAGATGCAAGAGGACCTGAGCTCCACAAAGCTGCCAAATGTGCTTCACTCCATGCAGGGGGTACATCTGCCTGATCTCTTCTTTGGTCATGTATCAGCTTACCTGACTTAGAGACTGGACATTGGTCTGTTAATGGTAACAGACTTGAGTATTTATCCAGCTGTCTTACTAGGTTTGACTGGTATTTAAAAATGATGTTTACATAGAGCTCTCAAGCTGCACCAAATGGGTGCTGTAGCTACAGCAGTAACTACAGCATTGCCTTAAACAGGGTTAGTTTGTACTGAGTTTGATGTCTGGAGGCTCCAGTCCTGGCTGTTATGCAGTTCTGTGTGTATGATGTCTACCTTGGGATCCACAGCATGTTGGCATCTAGACTAAAAGCTGTAGGGTGAATTTGAGTATGGTCTCACTACTAAGACGCTGCTGAAGTGACTTCTGCACTGGCACCCATGGGAGTTTCTCATGGAGTTCTAGCAGAGCTTTTTTCCCCTCTTTATTTAGTGGAACAGGAAAGATGACAAATAGTGACTCTGCAGGAAGATCTGAGTCCTAACAGTGCTGAGTCACTGCAGACCTTCCACTTCTTAGCCACCCAGCTTTGCTGAGCATGAGGCATTCTTTGTCAGAGATGAGAGAGCAGAAAATGCTTATAGACATGTGCTTTGAAATAGAAACTTGAGTAGTTACATTATTGTTAAAATACCTTTGGCTGGGGTTTTTGTTTGGGTTTTGTTTGTTTGGGGGGGTGGTGGTGTTTGTTTTGGGGGTTTTGTTTGTTTGGGGGTTGGGGTTTTTTTGGGGGGGGTGTTTGTTTTGGAGTTTTTTTGTTTGGGGTTTTTGTTTGGGGGGTTTGGTTTGTTTTGGAGGGATTTGATTGTTTGTTTTAATAAGAATGATCTGCATAAGATCTACGTAAATACTTTACTACACTTTTGGAAGTGAACATAGAGGGAAGGCAGATCTGTCCATTTTTCACTCTTCCAAACCCATCTTAATCCTGTACTACTGACAAATGACCCCTACAACTTCCTAACAGCGCACTAATTTGAGACATCTAGCTTCACAGTCGGAGGATTTATGCTCCTGGGAGTCCACAGACCTTAATTTTTAGCACTGAGGGGAAAATGAGTGACTTTAACTACATTGCTGTTAACTGTGCTATGCCTTCCCATGCTCTATTTATAAGCAGCATGAGCAGAATGGCATGGAAAAGCCCTTCCCTAATGAGCAGCACTCCTGCAGTCTGACATCTCCGAGCACATTCATGCAGCTGCTGTACCAACCATGGACTCAAACTTCTGTTTGAAGTTCAGTCTTCTCAAACATTTTGTCTTTGTAATGGGAACTAATTCAGCTACCACATGTATTAAAATTATCACCTCAGCGCTTGCACAACAATAAATATTTTAGGCAGTAGTTTTAGCTCTCTCTAGATAGCTAAAAATAGCTTTAGATATCTTTATCCTAAAGAATTTTTATCCAGCTTCTGTCTACTATTTGACTATTGTCTCCTTACCTGGAAGAATTTGATTTTCATTGAAAATACATAGAATACTATTGGGTTTGGTTTGTTTTTTTTCTTTCAAAGCAGAACTTGAGAAAGCTGAAGCAGGGTTGCTTGGCCATTACATAAAGCTTTTTTTCTGTAGAATAGACATAAAATATTGCAGCTCAGCACCAAAAAAATCAAATAAAGGAGATAACTTTACTTTTCTATCTTACTGGATCTTGCCCAGTCTAATGGCTAAATACAAAGCTAATAAAGCTGATGGGAGCTGACCCTTAAATCGTTCTAATGCTTATCACAGAGTGGAGTATTTCAGATGAAAATCGATGCCGAAGCCAAAGGGATATTCCTGGGTTTTTTGTGGGCTTACAGAATTACTCCAAAAGAGCAAGATGTGAGCTCCCTGGATTGCTATCAGGTGTTTCAAGTGGTTTGCTGAAGAGCTACAACTTCTTAAACACCTTCCCAGTGACCCACTGGAAGAAAGTCACCATAGTGCTACACGAGGCAGGAGGGACAAAATTACTCTGATGTCTTTTCTGCCGTATAATGTGTTTGGTCATGACAGCATTCATAAAACAGCTAAACCAAGATAAGCATTTGCCAAAAGGCAGTTTTGATCTCCCCTGGCTGCCTCAGCCTGTTTTCCTTTCCAGGGACAATCAGGGGCATGTGAGCCTGATTCAGAAGTTTTGTCCCTTCTCGCTTCTATGATTCAGACATTTGGGAGGAAAGAAGAAGAAATAATGTGATCCTTGAAGAAGATATCCCCATGGATGTGTCAAGCTAGAGTTTGACTAGTAAGGAAATAACCTCACCAGGCTGAGAAGAAGCACCATCCATCATCTCAACTCACAGTCCTTTTCTAGTCAGAAAGGAGCTGTGGTTCTGCAGTGACACTGAACAGAGAAGCCTATTCTAGAGAAAGATGTGACAAGGCAAGGCACCTTCCATTTCAGGCAGGCAGCAAAGCTGTAGAAGCCCCTTCATGTGGTGCTGGGCTCAGCTGCTTGGTAACAGGGCTCTGACAGATGCCTCCATCCAAGAGAATGGTGTGCTCTTGGCTCTAGTTGTGATAAGCTGTGTGATGTTGGGCAAGATATTGCTCTTCTTTTGACACAGTAGGAACAAAGTGCTGTTCTGTATGGAGCGGCTGATACCTACATGGATTAACTGTAACTGTGTCTGTTTGGAGGTACAGGGGGTCTGTTTTGCCTTGAACTAAAGGCAACAAAGTCCAGCTTCCTCTTCTCCTACAGGTTTGTCACTTCAGGGTCACAGTTTTAAGACTATGCTTAATGACTGTAGGTTCATGTTGACTTCATTCTTACCTTGGAGATGGCTTTCTCATAAACACATGTAGGAAAAGCGTTATGTGTTTAATTAATAGAGCAGTAATTAAAGAACACTGCCCTTTGCTTCACCTGGTTGCTAGAAAATCCACACTGGAGCAGTAGGAGTGAACCATGGAAACTGAGCAAGTGTGTGTACGAATATAGGCTGTGGACTTTTTTGTAGCCACAAGCCAAGACTGTCTGGTTTTAGAGTCATAGAATTGTTTCAGTTGGAAAAGACCTCTAAGATCATTGAGTTCAACCATGGATCTAACACCAGTGCCATTAAACCATGTCCTGAAGTGCCATATCCACACATTTGTTTTGGACATCTCTGGGGATGGTGATCCCACCACCACCCTGGGCAGCCTGTTTCAGTGCCTAACCACTCTTTCAGTAAATAATTTTTTCCTAATGTCCAGCTTAAACCTCCCCTGGCACAACGAGGCCATTTCCTCTCATTCTATCACCTGATACAAGGGAGAAGAGACCACCCCCACCTCATTCTAACCTCCTTTCAGGGAGTTGTAGAGAGCAATGACGTCTCCCCTCAGCTTCCTCTTCTCCATACTAAACAATACTAAAGTAATATTTTGAATGTGGCTTTAAGCTCTGAAAGTTAAGATTTATTGCTTAGTATTAATTTGCTAAAGACGTTTCAAACCCCTGAGTTGTTTTCCATGCTTCAGAGCTCTTTGAAAGCAGTTGGCAGGCAATGTTCTGCCTCACCAGAAGTATCTGGTAGTTCTCACTATCTGTAGATGATATGAGAAATCGAATGTGAGGGCTTCTGCCTGTTGGAATATAATGCTGTTAGCAAGCAGCGAGGAGAGCAATGCTGCTTTGAATTAAAAAAGTTTTCACATGAAAACCAGGCTTTGAGTTGTTAGGAATCTATTTCAGCAAGAGGCAGCTTCTGTCAAAAGGCTTAATCTGCTATGTGTCAAATCTTTAATAAAACTTTATTTTGGAGAGGTGTGTGGAAAACATAGGAGCTGCACTCCAGAATTTGCTGTTTCGGGGTTAGGTTGCATCTCTGTGACATACCACAGGGTCTCCACTAAATCCTCTTTCAGAGCATTCATTCATGAGTAGCATCTTTGCTGCTGTACTAAGTAGTGGGGTCAAAAGCCAGATATTTTAGGGGTCTCTGTTTTGAGCTAGAAGTTTCAGGATACTGCTCTAGGCTGGTACTTGGTGTCTCACCTCACATTTTGTTTCTTTCAATTTTGGGGCTATTGAAATCTCAACACAATATGAAAATTTACTTTGGTTTGGGGGTTTGGTGAGGGGTTTTTGGCAGCAATGTATTACCTTATTCTTTCATGCTCAAGGCTTGGACTTTGTAAAAACTTGGCCAAATCTAGAATATAGAACTAGCCAAACCCACAAATTCTGATCTAGACCCACTTGGCTCTTCTGAATCATCACAAGCTCTGGGCAGTGAGTCAGCCGAGAGCTGGTTTTCTCCTCAGTATTGTGTAAACACAAGATGTTTCCCTGGGCTAAATATTATTAAGTTAAAAAGTCATGTTTATTTGATTTTGTTTTTTAAAATGTCATGCATGAAAAATGATTAATACATGAAACTACCAGCTGGGGAGATCTGAAAAGCCTTGCCTTCTACATTTTCTTCATCAGCTCAGTTCTGGACATGAAGCAATTGTAGGATGCCCTGATTTTTTTTGTTTGTTTGTTTGGTTGCTTCTATAAGTGATTGTGATTTGAATCAAACTACTGACAAAGCTTCATGTATTGTGGGCAAATTAGCTTTGGCAATTGCCATTTCATTGCCAGTTCTGTCATGATGTGATTTGAATTCTTACAATTCAAAATGAAGGTTCTGCAGCTGACTGGAGCAATTTGGAGGAAAGCTTTGGATATGGATACGTATGTGGCTGTAAACATGCAGTGGAGTTATAGTCATTAGGATGCTGTAAGGTTGTCAGCTGTGGCAAGCCCTGGAAAAGCTAATGACTATTTTCCAGACATCACATCCTTTTGCTTCTGGCAAGTAATCTTACATCTTTTCAGGAATGGCTCTTCATGGTGGTTTCATGAGCAGCAGGTACCTCACTGAGCTGTTGCACCCCCAGGCAGGCTCTGGTATCTGCAGATCTGTCTGGGCACCCACAGCTACGTGACGGGCAGTCCCAGTCCCCTCCCTGAAAGACCACCACCAGTCCTCCAGCTCTGGTGTTGGCTGTTACTGTGGAAATTGAGCATAGTTTGACAGGCATCAATCTGCTGGTAGATTTCTCTCTTTGTAACTCATTGTAACATTCATGTGATTGAAGGGGATGGCAGGTAAGATTAGAAGGAAACAGAATCATAGGATCCCATGAATATATATATGTAACAGAAATATGAGCAGGAATGCATCTTATTCTGGTTTTGACCTCCACTGATTTTTGCAGTCAGATGCTTTTAGTTTGCAGTGGTGCTTTCTCTTTCAAAATCAGCATTTATTGTCTGATTATGGAATTTGTTTATTATTCTGCTTAAATCTCTGATTAATTGTGGCTGCTTTTTTCTTTTTCCTTCCTCAACTTGTTTTGTATGCATCTTGTAGGATGTAATGCTGCTGAGAAAATTGTTGCATGACATTAAGAATACTGTTCTAAGATAATATAAGGCTGGTGAAAGGGGAGTCTTTCATAGGCTGTTTAAAAGATTGATTGGAGCTTCTGCCTAGGAAGAAGGGAGTTGACTCATTAATACAATCTATTGAGATGAAGTCTGACTCTGCTTTTAGTCCTTGCTTAGTCATGACTGAGCACAAAGAGCAAAGGCAAGGTGCTGTGTGTCTCTATGTGCCTGTACATGCAGGGAGTGGTAGGAACTGACTGCAGTGTTCTGTGGCATAGCAGAAGCAGAGCTCTTTTCAAAAGTAACTGTACAGTCCTTTGGATTATTTGGTTGTCTCACCTTACGTAACAGATGATTTTGAGGATAGATAATTTAAAAACAAGCAATCAAACCCACATATGAGAACTTGCACAGATGCAACAGCAGCTCTGCAGCAGAGTTACAATCCTTCCTTCTCCTCCAAACCCAAGACAGCTATCAAAGACATGAAAGTTGACTCATGTTTCTCTTTTGTCCCCCTTTCAACAGTGCGGCTCCATGACAGCATATCAGAAGAAGGATTTCATTACTTAGTCTTTGACCTGTAAGTATGTGGTTTGCATATGTTTAGCATGTTGGGGATGTGGTATTCAAACTTGTAGATGTCAGTACAAGTTCACAAGATAAATGCATGGCTCTAGTGCAGATGAGCAAATAGATGTGGACAGAGCTGAAAGGACTGTAACACATTTGGTCATTTGCATGAGTGGGAACTGATTTGTAAGTGTCACTGTAAGAATTCCATGTTAAAAACCTTGAATAGGTCAGGCCACTGCTGTTTTAATGTAAAATGTGGGTACACAAGTACAAGTTGCATGAAACTGCCAAAACTGGGCAAATCCATAACTCAAAATCATTTGGTGCAAGTCAGTTGTCTGTAAAGGAAACATAAAAAAAGCACATGGAAGAATATTTCCTCTGCAGGAAATCTCCACTGCTGGATTCAAAGGTAAGCTTGAGTTTCCAAGAGGGAAAGACTCTCTCAGTGTTTGATTCACAATTTGTATCTTGCTGATAGTGGAAGATGTCCCTGCTGACTGCAGGGGGTTGGACTCAGTGACCTTTAGAGGTCCCTTGTAACCCAAACCATTCTATGAGTAGTTAGGAATTGCCTTGCAAAACTGACCAAGATATGTAAAATCACCCATTTCAACTGCAGATTTTTCCAGGGCACTTTATGATTTTTTGACAAGCAACACCCCCAGCCCCTACATGGTTTTGGTCAGAACAAGAATATGTTGTTTCCCCTAGAAATGTGAAATAGCTCATTTCTAAACACATAAACAATTTGCATTCAACATAAGTAAGATACAACCTGGATCTTCCACGGTCAGTTGTGTGCTTTCATGTTCAGGTTGGATTTCTGCTTTAGTTTCTGACATTTTGTTTTAAAGAAACCTGCATCACTTCTTCAAGACTAGATTTCAGACTAGCAGTGCAAAAATGTTACGTAGTCTTTCTGCAGGGAGGGCATTCAGAGTTCAGTACTCAAATCCTAACTGGGCTTAACAAGAATTTGTATCAGATTTGTCTGTATCCCAGGTAAGTGCTCTGCCTGCTGGCTTGGAAATGGCCCTAAGGCACAACATGCATGCTTATTCTCTGACATGCACTGGGGTTTGCTTTGCTTTGTTTTTCTGTTTAAAGGCTGGAAAGGAAATCTTTCTGTGTGGAATTGGAAAAAATCAATCCTAAAAGTTTCCAAGAAGTGCAGGGAGAATTCTTAGCTCTAGAGACAATAGCCCTTTACAAACTGGTTGGGTTTGAATTTTGTGTTGTTCTACTGTGCTGTTAGAACCTACAGCCTACTGTAATTGCAGTTAGTCCACGTCTGCCTTAAACTGAATATATAATGCCAGACATATCCCAGGAGATTATGATTGTAATATGAACTAGCAAGCATTTGAACAACTTCAAAGTTGTAGATAGTGCTATCTGTATCTCGATAGTAACAGAACAAATAGAAACCTGTACTCTGCAATAAAAATTAATACCTAACCCAAAGATACTGCCTTGGCAGAAAACAAGATTCTTCAGGAAGCATTCTGCACTGTCTGGAACTTCCTCTGATTCCCTATGAGCCCCATTCAGCACAAACACAAGAACATTCCAATGCGTGCCATTTGTGTAGAGTGGTCCACATGGTTTTGTTTTCCACCCCCTTCAAAGAAAGAGAGCTTCAACATGTGTGTACCCCTTCTTAAGTTTTGATCTCATGGTTTGGGCCATTCAAAATGAATTATTTTGCAAAATGAAAAAGTCTAAATGGTAGAGGGAATGACTGCACCGACTGATGGTTGGTTTGGAAAAGCAGCATGTTGCATCCTTGAAGAGTTTTCACCTAGTTAGTCAAGATGCCTGTGCATAGTTAGTTTTTCATTAGGCTGAGAAATCGCTGCTTTAATGCCCACTAATACCATATACTAATGAAAATGCACGTTTTACTGCAGTTACAAATGCTTGAGTTAGTGGCTTGTTTAAATGTACATAAAAAAGTGACACAGAAAAAGGTACCCTATCAACTTCTTTAATATAAAGGCCAAGTACATGCTTTTATTTATTTAACTTTTATTCAACAGGAGCCTGACTGTGGTGTAACGCTTACTCCTCCCACACAGACCATCATGTCATTATCTTAATGATTTCTTTCAGACTGTGTGGGAGTCACTGCAGCTCTTTGAGAAATTTCTCCTGGACTGCATTACAGATCAGAAAGTGAA
This sequence comes from Melanerpes formicivorus, assembly GCF_026170545.1. NCBI lineage: Eukaryota > Metazoa > Chordata > Aves > Piciformes > Picidae > Melanerpes > Melanerpes formicivorus. The sequence continues at coordinate 1,615,374 of NW_027142379.1, read as the reverse complement.
GAGGATTAGTTCTTTTTCATGAACAGGGGGAAAAAATCCACAATCATTGTCAATTTCAGTTTTGAATTTCTAATAATCTCATTACTTAATGTCATAGAGATGTCTGCAGCCCGAAGGAGAAGCCCGTTGCTTCACTTGTATGCCTCAGTGATAGCTGTGCTTTTGTGTGGAGGGAAAAAAAGGGTTAGCATACTCTGGTACAGGCTTGCATTTGGGTGAAGAGCTCTAGTGTCAAAATGGGAAGCTGGAAGTGGTTTAAAATCCATGTGGAAACTGAACATTGGACATTGAAAGATGAAGTTTCTGATAAAATGTGGTATTGGAGTGTTTCTGCAAGAAGCCCTGCATATGAGAGAAATGGGTGCACTGAAGTGCTGACCTATCGTGGAAGTGATTTCCAAGGTCTCATTGATGCCACTGCTGAAGAACAGAGGCGTCTTATTCCTTCACCAGCATGGCTCCTACATAGTGTAGAAAATTAACTGAGCCTTCTGTGACACTTCTCCCAAGAAAAGAACTTGCTCCTGTTAGGTTTCTCTCACTAGATGTAGTGGATTAACAACATGCACATAGTAAGATTAGTAATGGACTTCATGAAGTTTCTTACTCCTCTTCCATTACTTGTTAAGGCAATTGTAATTAGGATTTGTGTCTCTCATCAGCCCATTTCAGTCACTAAGCATGAATGAGGCGTCTTCAGTACTAATGATGTTAGATGAGTTCAAATCCAATCAATTCTGTCAGTATTAATTGCTGTATCTGAATGGAAACAGCTGTAGCACTTGAAGACTCTCTCGTGCAAGTCAATGAGACTCTTTTTTTTCAGTGTCTCCCATTTTAATGCACTTGATGAGATGCAACAATTGATACATTTAGAATCCTGGCATTGCTGCTGAATTCCAAGTGGATGGACTGTACTGTGTAGAAGAAACAAAAACACTAAAAAAAAGTCCAATGGCAGAACAGTGTTTGCCTGGGGTAAGTGCCTGAACCTTCCTTTTTTGGGAAGTAGAAAGGTCACAGACTGCTTCCTTGCACCTTCATTATGAGAGCAATTCAAGAAGTAGGAAATGTAAGCAAGGAGGAAGCAACACCAGCATGATCAGCAGCAGAGGCTTTTTTTAGTAGCTTTGCTAATTTGAGAACCCCTTTTTAAATATCACCTTATATTTGTAACTCTTCCTAACCAGTCAAATACAGTACATGAAGTTGAGTGTGGTGTTTATATTCCATTTGGTTAAACAAACCCATGTGCTTTACTTGTTGCCCATTCAGTATGCTCTTCAGGAAGTCAGGAAAGAAGAGGAACAATTTTTGAGAGCCAGTGGCTTCTAATTTGGAGTCTGAAAGTTAGCAAAGCTCATACCATCAATGTTTGGTTGTGAAATAGGATCTCACTATAATCAACAATATATCTGTATCAGAAAGGCACTGAGATATATTGATTCCCCACTTTAATCTTGAGGGGAGAGGGTAGCATGGCAGCTTCTCGTGTAGCTTTATAGTGAAGGACCAAAGTCTGTTGTGTTGTTTTTCGCTTTTTACCCTCTGCTCTACAATCTCCATTTACACCATGCAGCCTACCTGGGTATATTTGCAGGTTTACATAGAATACATAGAATAAACCAGGTTGGAAGAGACCTTCAAGATCAGTGCGTCCAACCCATAATTGTGCTGCTAGTTGCTTTCTAATTCATACGGAGATTCTCTGGAGATTCGCTCTGAAGCCCTCAGCACAGAGAGGACATGGACCTGATGGAATGGGTCCAGAGGAGGGCCGCAAAAACAGGGAACTGGAGCACCTCTGCTACAAGGACAGGCTGATGGATGGAGCTGGGGTTGTTCAGCCTGGAGAAGGTTCCAGGGAGATCTAATAGCAGCCTTCCAGTACCTTAAAGGGGCCTACAAGAAGGCTGAAGAGGGACTGTCTACAAAGGCCTGCAGTGGTAGGATGAGGAGATGTAGATTGGATGTTAGGAACAGGCTCTTGACCATGAGGATGGTGGAGAAATGGAACAGAATGCCCTGGGAGGTACTTGAGGCCCCATCCCTGGAGATGTTCAGGTTCAGGTTTGATAAGGCTGTGAGCAACCTGATCTAGTGGAGTGTGTCTCTGCTCACTACAGGGAGGTTAGACCAGATGACCTTTGGAGGTCCCTTCCAACCCAAACCATTCTATGATTCTAGTCTGTTCCTGCCCCACCAAATAGTAAGATGTATCAGATTTTTATTAATTGAGTCTTGGGGCAAAAAACCAAACAAACATTTAACAGAAGCAGCAGTCAAACTGTATTTTAATTTCCTCTATTTTAATTTCCTTCTGTAATTGGATTTCAGGGATCACTCTAAGCATTAGTGAATAATGTAGGTTGGTAAGGATCTCTAGAGGTTGTTTGGTCTAACTCCTTTCCTGAACAAGGGCGAATTGGATCAGGTTGCTCAGGGATTTCTCAAGGTTGGAACACCTTCAAGGATGGAAATTGCACAACTTCTTCCAGCAACAAGTGCATAGTAAATAATTATGATAACAATAAAGATAAATCCATATTTGTTTGTTATTTATGGTGTTCAATTTGTCTGTTACTTTTCATGCTGTCTCCTGCATATCCATACCCACCCATTAGAGAGTTATAGACAGCAGTAAGACCTCCCCTGAGCCTTCCTGTCGTAATTGTGACCAAACCCAGTTATCTCAGCCTCTCCACATATCTCTGACTGGCCTGGTGGCCCTCTATTAGACACAGTCATGATGTCAAAGTGTTCATGTGTGAACATGAACGGGGTCAGGGTCACCATTTGTAATAGTATAGATGTTTTAATATATAATTGTAATAGTATAAATGCTTTAATTACCTCAAGCAATGCTTTCAGGATGGGATACAAGCAGGTGAAGATGTTTATTACATTATACAGCAAGGTTATATAGTCTATCAGATGGCACGTGTGTCAAATCTCAATTGGTCATTTTCTACTGGCATACAATAGGTCAAAATAACAAAACAATATTTTAACACATCTAACCAGATTCTGCCCAGCTTCTCTCCTTCAGTTCCAAATGTTTATGTTACACTCAGAGGCAAAGACAAAACATAGCTTTCTCTAATTTGAGCAAAGACAAATCCTCCCTGTAGCCTACCAAAGCTATCCAGAAACAACCTCTTCCCACATTCATGTACTGGGAAGCCCAAAAGGGAACTCAGAATTCCAGGTGTGATCTTACAAGTGCAAAATGCCAGGGAAGGATGGTTTCCTTCACCCTGCTGCCTGTCTTGTACCATCATGCAGTTGACCTTTTCTGCTGTAAGGACACACTGCTCGAGCTCAGTGAGCAAAGGCCACTAAGCTCTAATGATTTTCTCAGTGGCTCAGAAGATGCAGGTGAGCTCTGGCCTCTCTTAGTTCCCTGTGCTACCTTCCTTCATTATTGCCATTTAGCTGCCTTTGAGAATTGTTCCTCCTGTATCCTTTGGAGTGACAGAACTGGGGAATTCTTGACTACATATTTGGTTTTCAGTGAAATTCATCTGCTCTGTTCTTGCTTTGATTTTTCATTGTTTAACAGTGGTTATGAATGCCAAGCAAATGCTTGGTGTCAGCAAATAGGAATGCATATCCCCCTCGAAGAACAAGCATCAGCTTGGTGTTCTTTCCCACTGAAATGCACTTTGATGACAAGAGCTTTTGCTTTTTTGGCGTGGATCAAAAATAAGTATTTTAGGGAAGAAAAAGATCAAAGGATGCTTTGGGTTGTTTTTTTTTTCATTCATCACAAAGTGAGAATTACCCTTCTTCACCAGAACTGTGTCAGACAAATATATATGCAAAATGAGGTATCAAAGACTGTCAAAATTGTCATCAATCAAATGTTTTGTGTTGCAGCAACCAAAGTCAATTTCTGGAAGGTAGAAGACAATAAAAAAAACCACGAAAGGGAATACAAATTAGGCAACCAGCTATTGTACCTCCCCAAATTTTATTGCAAAATGGCATTCTGTCACCTGAAATTGATTGCTTTCAATGTCAGTAAGGTGTAAATTCAGAAAAAGGATGATGTAGCCCAAAGGAAAATGGAAACATGGAAATAAAGTTCTTTAACTGGCCTCCTGGAAGAAAGGAGCAATGCTGCTGGGTTAGAAAAGGAGCAGTGCTGCTGGGTTAGAAAAGGAGTAATGCTGCTGGATTAGAAAAGGAGCAATGCTGCTGGATTAGAAAAGGAGCAGTGCTGCTGGGTTAGAAAAGGAGCAGTGCTGCTGGGTTAGAAAAGGAGCAGTGCTGCTGGGTTAGAAAAGGAGCAGTGCTGCTGGGTTAGAAAAGGAGCAATGCTGCTGGGTTAGAAAAGGAGCAATGCTGCTGGGTTAGAAAAGGAGCAATGCTGCTGGGTTAGAAAAGGAGCAATGCTGCTGGGTTAGAAAAGGAGCAGTGCTGCTGGGTTAGAAAAGGAGCAGTGCTGCTGGGTTAGAAAAGGAGCAATGCTGCTGGGTTAGAAAAGGAGCAATGCTGCTGGGTTAGAAAAGGAGCAATGCTGCTGGGTTAGAAAAGGAGCAATGCTGCTGGGTTAGAAAAGGAGCAATGCTGCTGGGTTAGAAAAGGAGCAATGCTGCTGGGTTAGAAAAGGAGCAATGCTGCTGGGTTAGAAGGTCATTTCTGTCGTCCTCTACTGTGAATGAGTAACCGGGATCTACAATGAACTGTTAGTGCACCAATTTGCAGATAAATGTTATGGTTCTGAGGACTCCATGTATCCTCACTTGTAATTTTTTAATCCTATCAAGCTTAATTGTATTCAGTAATAATTGTGTTCATTGTAGTATAGATTTTTAAGCATCTTAATCTTCAAGCGTCCTGTAGCCTACTCTAGCTTTTATGTTTGGAAACTTACCGAGAATGTAATGTGCTATATGAAAATAGACCGTGTTCATAAACAGTCATGAAGCACCAACATTGGTCTCCCATCCAGGAATTATTTACCATGGCATCTCAGTAGGATCAGGGGTTTAAAAAGCAGGACCCAGACAGATTCATATAGCCTGTCCTTGGAGATTGTGTTTAGATGCTCTGGCTGGGCTGTGCACTTGGCTACTCCACATTGTTTATTTTCAAAGCCTGTGTCTGTTTTCAGCCATTCCATACAGCACCTGTAGATGAAGATTTGCTCTTAGCTGTGAAAGTAGTCCAGTGTACTCCATAGAAATGTTAATTACAGAATCTTCCTGTTGCTTTGAGGCCACTCTTGTGTTGTCTTGTGATGCAAGCACACGAGTTTATGATTTGATTACCACTCTATGCTCTTCAGTATTTGCTTTCATCCCTCTTAAACTCTTTTTTTGCCAAGCTAATCTGATCTGCTTCTCTGAGAAGATGAGTGTGTGAGTGGACAGCCTTGTAGCAGTTCTCTGCTCATATTGGTGTTTCACTTCTCTTTGAAATTGAGAGACCAAAACTGTTTTCTGTGCGAGGAGCAATTTGCTGCTGTAGGCAAGGACACTGCTGTCACCCTATTGTAAATGCATTCCAAGGCTGTGGCAGCATCCTGCTGGTGACTCATTCTGGACTGTCATCTTTGGGTTATAACAGGATTTTTGTTTGTTTTTTTTCTTTGTGACCACTTCCTACGATGAAACCACTGGTTGTACAGTGAGCTCTTCAGCATGCAGCCATGCACAGTCACTTCTGTTATTGCTATTAATGCCTCTTAAATGATTGGAAGTGGCACTTCCCTAAGCTATACCTCCTTTCTCAACAAAGGTAACTGAGCATTTTTTGGGGAAAAAGGCTGCCACTAAACTGATTAGGTTACCCTGCTTCTCTGATACACTCCTTTCAACTCAGCAATGCTTGTTCTAGCAAAAGCACAAAAAGCAAGCATCTAGCCCATGGGTACACCTCTGCTATCTTCTGACCTACATTTAAAGACCCTCTTCCCTTTTTAGCATTATTCTCTTCTCCTTTCTTACATCTGACTTATGGTGCAGTTTTCAGTTTACCCTGGATTCTCCTGAGCTTCAGCCACAACTTTTCTTGCTTGCCACTTCCCTTTATTCTTGTAGGTTTATTATTTGCTCTTGACATCAGTTTTGATCTTGACATCATTTTTATTCCTGACATCCTTAGCTGATGTCTGGCATCTTGCCCAATGAGGTGCTGGTGTTTGCATTTATTTTCCAGTTACAATTGTACTGCCACCACATCCTTTTTATCCATATAATGATTTAGATAGACAAACTTTCCACTTCAGTTCCTTCACCTTGCTGGTCAAGACCTCTTGCATTTCTGTACAAATATTTCAGTTCTTCCTCTCTGATTTCTCCCTGTCAAGTTAATTTTGGATGTATGTTTTCACTTCTGAAATCCTATTTCCCATCCTGCTTTTTCTAACAGAGTCACTGGAGGTGAACTGTTTGAAGATATAGTTGCAAGAGAATATTATAGTGAAGCAGATGCCAGGTAAGTAATTTTTTTTTCTGATGTTGCTGTTAATAATTCTAGGGTAGTTGCTTCTATATCTCATGGTGTTTGGCATCAGTTTCACTAGCACAGTCTAGGAGACTAACATTTCTGCTAGAGTTCTGTTAGACTTGGAAAGGCACAGTTTGGTGTTTTGAGCTCACAACTGTGTGGTGGAGACCGTGTATGAAATCCCAATGCCTGCTGTCCTGAAAAAGCTGAGATTGGATCTCAGTTGGTTTAAAATCTTTACAAACTTATTAATTTGTTAAGATCTTACCCAGTTTTCTTCTCTGCGAGCTGGACACAACATTTCAGCTGTCTCATGCTTACATTTGCTGTTCAGATTTTGAAATAAATGTTGGTCTGGAAAGAATTTTACATAAATACCATTTTTGCTTTTGGTCCTGAAGTACTCATTTCCCTTTCCTATTTAAACATTTTTGTTGTGTTTCATCAATAAGCAATTACACTGTGCATCTCATAGTCTGAGCTCAAATTTGAAATCTGTAGCAATTTTCTGCAAGTGCTTGTTGAAAAACTGGAAGAATAAGTTGACAATTACCATAATTTGCATGCTGACATAAAGCATCAGGGCCATTCTCCCATCTCAGAATCTGTTTGCCCTCATATATTATTAAATCTTAGATGGTCTTTTATCATTATGAATCTTAATTGTGGTCAGTTCTTTAAAGAAAACATGTCCCACTGCTGCACTCTGCAGAAAATGTTATCTCAAAGGACATTTGAAAAATCCTCCTGGTTTTGTGTGTTCTTAATCACACACCACTATTGTTTTGGGTTTAGTACATGTAATTTTCACTTACTCCTCCACATTTGGAATTAATTGGCAGAAGAGCAGAAAGCATTACATGTCCTTAATAGCAGTGGTAGGATGATAATGAACAGACAAGTTACTCTGAATATTAGGAAGCTTCCACTGTTCAGTGGTAGGAACCATTACTTTAAGCATTGAAATGTGGAAAAGCACGTAGCAAAACACACCCTGGAAGAGAAACTACATCAATAATTTAGGTTAGATAGAAGGAAAGGAGCTGTGTTTAAAATTAAAGTCTGAATGACTTTTTTTTTGCCTGCTGTGTTTCAAGCAGCATTTCTGATACTGATGCCAAAGGCCAGTGTATGCTGTCATTGTGTGTTTCTAAGATACTTGTGATTTAAAAGGAAGAATTGCAGTGTGTTGGGTTTTGTGGGGTTTTTGTTGTTGTTCCTTTTTTTCTGTTGTAGAATTATGACAATTGGAAGGGGCTCTGCATATATATGTATAGAATATATATATGCATTTTATATATGCAGTGAAAATTAGGATCTAATAAATTAAATAACTAGTTGTCATGCATCTCTGTATTTTTGTGTCTATTTATATATATATGTATGTATATACCTATAGCTATAGTGTGTGTGTGTGTGTATCCCTATAGAAACAGTTAATGGAATTTGTAGATGCATATCCTAGGACTGTTATTACTGGTCTGCTCCTGCAAGCCCTTACTCAGGCGAGTAGTCGTTACTCACACAAGCAGTCCAGTTCAGTGAGTTGTGAACTACTCGCATGAGAAAGGGCTTTCAGGCTTGGGCTCCAGTTACTGATTTATGACCATTCCTTCTGAGTTCCATGGTCAAAACCTTTTGGATGAGCAGTATCAAATCCTTGGCCCTTGACTGCTGTGTATTACTTACAGTCACTGGCTTCTGCCACAAGGATATCTTTTTTTAAAAATTATTTATAAGCTCTTGTGGTGCTGAAAAACATCTGAAAAAAAAGCTCTAGTGCTCCAAAAGACCAACACTTCAGTTGTGCTTTTTGGCATCTTAGGCTGGCCAAAACTTGCAAACCTGGGCATGGGAAAATAAGTGCTAATTGAATTATTTAAAGCACCAAAATAAAACATGTCTGCATTTTTAATGTGAATTTCCATTTCACCTAAACCAGTGCTTGATGGTATTTTCAGTGAAAATGCATGCCACCCTTTTGACTTACTTGGCTTTGGTCTACTAACAGTTTTAAAGAAACCATTAGATTCAAAATGAGAAATGTTTTGCTTTTCTTTAGCTTTTGATTATTTTTGTTTCCTGTGTCATTTCATTCCCGAGCATTTCCTTGTTTCAGCACTTTTTACAACATTAACTTCACTGTAAAGATTTAAAGACACCCAAACCTACCACCGATTGTTTTATTGCCTCCGCTTTATTTTTCCTCTAGCAGTTTTTGGAAACTGGGCAAAGCTTCCATACTGCTGAATGAAATTCTGTCTCCTGAGTGTCTCATGTGCCATGTCAAATGTCTTCCCCCCCCCCCAGTTTGGGTTTGTTATTTTTCAGTTTTGCTTTGATTTTTGGAAGTGTTAGAGGTGGAAATATCTCCATTATTTGACATTGTTTTGTTCCAGTTCAGTGTGCAATCAAGACTTGTCAGGAGGTGTAAAACTGTTTTTGTTCCTTATCCTTTTCTTTTTTCTTTTAAGTTTTGTTTTATTTTGTATTTAATGTGATTATGTGCCTTTAAAATGTTTTCCCTTCCATTCTGCCCTTGTATCTTTGCAGTCATTGTATACAGCAGATTCTAGAAAGTGTTAATCATTGTCATCTAAATGGCATAGTTCACAGAGACCTGAAGGTCAGTATCTGGTGCCCATCAATTGGATATAAGAGGTTTTGGGTTTTTTTGTTCTGCTGGGTAGGGGCCGAGGGTGGGTTGGCTGCGATGTTCCCTTGCCTATCCTACTCACCCTCAAAACAACTAGAGGAACAAATAGTGCATGATGCCTCTTTCCAGTTTGCAAGTCTACAGGCCTAATATACATCATGGCAAAAGGGGGAATGGTTGCCAAACAAACTGTCTCCTTCCAAGGCGCTGGATTTGTCCCATGCTGTCCAACGTGTCTGGTGCCCCATTCAGGCTGTCCATGTCTCGCTGTGTACGCACATGGAGGTGAACTTTGGCTGTGATGTATGTCAGCTTGCAGATGTAAACCTCTTCTGTCTGAGAGCTGGGGTTGCAGTAGCAGAACAACCAGTCGCACTCTGCTACATTAGAGTATGACGAACCCTCAGGCAAGTGATGCTCGCTGCCAGCTCTTGGGCTGCCAGCAGTTAAGCCTGTACCTGAAACACCTCGCTGGGAGTGGGCTGGGTTTGTGCCCTCAGCAGCCAAAGGATCAGTGGCTGACTGAGCTCTGTAAGGAAAGGAGAAAAAAGTACAGGGGTTGCCAAATATTTTATATGATCTTGTCAGTGAATTATTGGCAAAATTTGGACGCTTTCCCCAACAAAAAACCAAAACAACAAAACGGGGAAAACCAAAACAACCAAAAAAAAACCAAAGCAAAACCCAAACCAACCAACCAAAAAAAAAAATCAAAATGAAAACAAAAGAATTCCACCCAACCAAAAATTAAAACCAAACGACTCCAACCTGAATTAACCCCCAAACCAGCCGTCACCCCGAAGCACGTCTCCGAGGCTGGCCCCTTGCTCACCGCGGCCGGTGCCTGAGACCGTCGTGCTCTGAACGGCGCGGGGCTGCGCGGAGCGGGGCGGAGCGGGGAGCGCGGCGACCGCCCTGCCCCGGCACCGCCGCCGCTGCTCCCGCCGGCCCCGACGCTCGGTTGCGGGCAGCGGGTGCACGCTCGGCACTAACCCGCGCCCCTGGTGTTTGCATGCAGTCATTGCATTCAGCAGATCCTGGAGGCTGTGCTCCACTGTCATCAGATGGGCGTTGTCCATCGCGACCTCAAGGTGAGTGTGAGCTGCTGCTGCCGCTCCCGAGCCCTCCGGGAGAGCAGCGCGCCGTGGCAGACAGAGCCCTCAGCACTGCCGCTGGCCATGGGATTCCTTCTGGTTTTTTGCCTTTTAATTTTTTCCCTTCGCTTTACTTGTGTGTAAGAACGAACCGCTGGCATTTGCTGGAGAACATCTGCTAAGGGCTTGCTGGTAGCTGGCTGGCCAGCTTGGAGCTGTGAGGACAGCAGGGTCTGCTGGTACCCTCAGAGGTCGCTGGCACGCACTGGCAGCACCAAGGAAAACGGGTTGTTTTTCAAGCCGTTGGTGTATTTGTCAAATACACAATCTTCCTCTGTGTCATCCAGAGCTTTCGGGGTAGGGCGAGGGGGGAACTTACCGTCTCTCATCACAGAGTGCTTCTGGAAAGCACACCAGCATTTGCATGTCACACTTCGGTGATGAGAGGCCAGCTGCTGCCAGACTGCTGGCACAAAGACCTCTCTTTCCTCCAGATGATGACTGGGCCACAGAACATCTTTAGAGCAAGACTTCCTGCAGTGTTCTCACCTGAGGAGCTGAGTTCCTTCCAGACAGTCATTAGCATTGGGATAGAAGCTTCAGAATGAAAACTGTTGTAACTCTCTTTCTTAACCACCTACATATCCCCATAGCTGGAGATGGCTGCTGCAGAAGTGCTCTCTGCAATGAAAGTCTGTTGATGCGGACAGAAACAAGTAAAGATCATTTCCTTTTACTGGGAAGCTCAGAGAGACAAGTCTATCTCCAAGCTGGTAGGAAACTAGCCTTGTGAATAAGTGAGAGGACTTAATTTGGGCGCTTGGGCTTCAAGATCCTGAAGCAGAAGATTGTTTATTTTGGAAGCAAATGGAAGTGCACTGTCTGAAATGCCAGATCCCTTACAGAGGCAGTGGAACACACCAGTTCCTTCTGGCACAGCTTCTTGGTCTTTTGTTTTCCTTTCTGAATGAGTTACGGGGAACAGGAATTTCCTCCCAGGACAGGAGGTTTCTGGTGGTTATCATTAGTAATAACATCGGAATCAGAATGCCGTCATCTTTCTTGCCATGCTTTGCTCCCAAATAAACAACTGTTACAGTCACTGAATTTATAAAGTCTCTGTGGTTGTCCTGTAGGAATGTAAAGGATCATGCTCGGAAAGCTGAGAGCGTGATGGATTTCAAAGCCACATGGGCAAAATTCTCTCCCCGTTTCGTGCTTCTGGATTTTCCTGTGTCACGGCTGTCCGCCAGGAGACTGACGAGTCTCTGTCCAGTCCATAAATCTTGCATGACAGCCAGAAAACATGGGACAGGTTTAAATCAAAGGATGTTTTGTCCAGCTGCTCCAGCAATTCCTGTCTTCAGGGCTAGCATGAGCAGGAGTTAAGGAAGGACTGTAAGCCATACAGGCTGACAGAACACACAGCGCTTTCTAGGACTTTTCATAGTCACACAGAACAACTCTTTTTTAAGTAGTACATTAAATCCAGCTGTTCCCTGCTCCAAACCATCTGTGGACTTCTTATTCTGGCAGATCCCAGGTGAATTGGGAAAATGGTGTGAGAAAAAATGATCCTGCCAAGCTGTAAGGTACCATCCTGCTTCGGTTACTACTTTGTGGCAGAAGGGAAAAAAACAAGGAGTGAAATGAAAGAATTGGTGACATCCAGGCAGAACCCTCTCTACCAAAAAGAAGATGTCACTGTCCAGGACAAGAACTGCAAGACATGTAGAACACAGTTATGTCCTGGCATGGATCCTTCAGCAACAAAACTCAATGCTTTTTTATTTTCCTGATAATTCAGACCACAATTTAATGGCATGTTTGAGGGTAGGGAGGGCAATGAGAAGAGATTTTGGACAACTTAATTGTATTGAACTTTCATTTTAGCTTAATTTAGTAGCAAGCAGAGAGGAGCTTTTGCAGCCTCTTAGGACCTGTGGAAGGGCTTGTAGCTCTTCTGCTTGTAATCTATGGCATAAATCAGAATGGTGGTGGATCCTAGATCCAGAACAGATTAGCTGGTTAGTGGCAGTCTGTCTTTGATGGATAGTAAAGGTGAATTTCCATGTAGGAATCCCAGTTCTTGACAGGCAGCAACATTGCTCCTTTTCTGCAACCCCATGATTACTACCCTCTTGTATTCCCTCCCAAAAGCAGATGCTCTGGTTACATTCAAGGAAAAATACACAGAGGCATGAGTACTCAGTCTCTAAGAACTCAAAGACCTTTGGAAAACTGAGGTACAAATCACATTAATTTAGCTGTAGGTAATTGTAGTAGTTAACTGCCATTCTCCATGCTTGGCTGCATCTAGTCTACTGGCAACACAAGGTGACACTATTGAGTCTAGAGCAGGAGTCCTGAGTGGCCCACACTAGGCTGTTAATGTTTTCCAGGTAATTGCAGTCATTCTGAGTTAATGCAGGATGATTACTCAGTGTGCCTGTCATCGCCCTGCAGTGACAGCTGCCTGCTGTTTGAGCACACAGTCCCACACAGCACTGCCCAAAAGGCTGTTGTCTTTGGCATAGGACTGGGTCAGGAAATGTTTCAGTGTCCAGTGGAACACACTCACCGATGACAGTGGAGGTCCTGCAAAGCAAAGACAAGACACACAATGGAATTTGGAAAAAAAAAATCCCAAGGGGAAAAAACCCAAATACCACAACAGCAAATCTGTGGAACCCCAGCAGCAGTAAACACCATCTTGCTGGTTTTGAATGGTTTGTGCTTGGTGGGTTAGTGCTTGTGTTCCTACCAGGAGGGTGAGGCCTTGTGCTGCTTTTGGCTTGCTGAAGGTCACAACCAAATAGGATCATCCGTTGCTGTAAGAGGTTTATGTAAGAAGTGCATTCCAGGAAGTCATTACTGTGAACTTCTCTCAATCCCACAGGAGACCTTCCGGAGCTCTGCGACTGGATGTTGAAAGTGGTGTAGTTAAATGACAGTGTGGCATTGCTTAAAGCAGTGTTGCTGAATGTGAAGAGTCCTCAGTATTCAGCCAGTGCTTGATGTAATGTAGTTGAAGTGGTTACTGGTAATTTAAGTGACTATAAAGATGATGTTTTATTCTGAGAGACCTTAAACTCAGTTTTTCAAATGTGGAAACAGAAGATTCATCAAGTAACTGTTGATGAGAGGTTTTGAATACTGTCTTTTCTGTGACAGAGTAGGAAAAGGATGAGTGAGAGAGTGGGGTTTGTACGCTGCTGAGAAAGCATTGCTTTGTAGTTTGGTGAGAGGGGAAAGAACACCTCTAGACTGAAGAATTGATCAAGGCCAGTGGTGTTAATTAATAGAAGTATCACAGCAGTTGAGGTCTTAATTAGGCTCAAGCATGTTTCGCTGGATACTTGACAGATGTATTAAAGATAGCCTTTGCTGAAAGAAGCTTATGATCTTAATTGTTTCCAAGCTCAGTACCTGCATGTGCTTAACTGTAATCACCTAAATAGTCCCCTGAAAGCCTCTATGATTGTTGCTGGGATTAAAACGAAATGCACACTGAAGAGTTTGCAGCACTGGGTCCCCAGTGCCAGACTGGATACAGTGATATATCACTACAAAAATTGCTTCTGGAAGTGCCGCAGCAATACCCTTGAAAGTGAGGGCTTGTTGTTATGTAAAAACCTGGTTTAAAAACAATGGAGATAAAAAGGCAAGAAATGGCCACAAAATACTGCAGAGGTCACAGTTCTCTGAAATAATATGCTGAGTTTTGTACTATTTTGTACATTGAGGTCTTTTTAAAGGTTCAAAGAATTAACTTTGGAGAATTTGCTAAATGAAGGTAAAAGGATCCGTCATGAACAGTAGATTGAACATCATTGTTACCTTCATATCCTTTACTTCTGATCCTGTGAGTGTGCTGGAGCATTTGATTTCAGAGGTGACCAACACATCCTAAAAACCAGCAAAATGAGAACTTTTGCAAGCTTGCATTATTTGTGATAGGTTCTCTGCAAGCACAAATGTGGGCATGCTGCTTGTGCTGAAAGATTTGCAATGTAAACACACCTGCCCTCTGAACACAAATACAGTAATGCCTGTTATTGTTAAGCTGTCATGCAAAACATATTTGTGTTTGACAGTTCAAGATACTTGATCCTGCAAGCTGTGTGTTAGACTAATAACTAAAGAATACAAGTTGGGGGTTTTTTTGGGGGGTGGGGTGTGCAGCAGTTTTCCAGTAGTGAGCTCACAGGACTCCCTGTCCTGTCATGCAAAGAGGTGTCACAGTTCCGTATGACCATTGTGGCCAACCTCCTCCTCTAGCAGATCTGCACCCTGTCTGTAGGCTTGCTGTCATGGGATCATCAAGGCTGTTTACAGGCATGGTGGTTCTTCCTATTAGGCATGGAAAGTGCAATTTTTGCAGTTTAATTGAGAACACACATGGATATTTTCTTTCTTGCTTCTCTTAAGTATTTTTCTCTTTTTCAGACTACCATAACATAAAAGAAAAAAGTGAAAACCTGTCTAAAATGTCTTTATTTACCTTTTCGTCTCCATTTTTTTCTCTCTCTGAATAAAGCCTGAGAACTTACTTTTAGCTAGCAAATCCAAGGGAGCAGCAGTAAAACTGGCGGACTTTGGATTGGCTATAGAAGTCCAAGGAGAACAACAGGCTTGGTTTGGTAAGTAAATATTTTTTCTTCTCACCATTTCCTCAGCGTAGCTGTTAAGCCTCCCAAACCGGCCAGCTCTCACCCCAGCCTGGCACATGCAGCTGTGTGACCACCTTGGCTTGTAGCTTTAAGGGGTGTTTTGTTCATAGCTCAGTCTCCACAGCTGACTGTGCTTCAGGCCTTTTTCTCCAGAAGGAATGTTACCTGTGCTTCTCACTGAATTAAACAGATCTTGGCACCACACCTTATTAAAATATATATATATATGAAAATAAAACCCAGACAAAACCCATCAATCAAAAAACCCTAAACTAACCAAAAACCACAATCAGAAACAACCAAATTAAAAGAAAAAACCCACAACCAACAAACCCCCCTGTCCAATAACAAAAAAACCCAAACAAAAAAATCCCCAACACTTCAAGAGTGACCAGTGGCTTCATTTTGGTGCAGTTGATGAGATGGTGTTGGGTGATAGGTTTGACTCGATCTCGAAGGTCTTTTCCACCCTGGTTAATTCTTTATTCTGTATTTTGAGATCTCAGAACTCATTTAGACAAATGGCTCTGCCTCAGCCTCCTTTTTCACTAGCAAAGATAAATCACCTTACCAAATGAATTAGCAAAGGTCTCTTCTGCTGCCACAACTGTGTTCATACTGGGGATTTTGCCAGCACAGCAGTGCTGGTACGAAGCAGAGCTGACAGAGAGGGGGTTTAATTCATGCTTCTAGTACATACAGCTTTACAAGTGTCCCTTTTGCATGTAGTCTGAAGTGCTATTGACATTTCTTGTCCCTGAAACTTCAGTTTCCTTGTTACTGGCTTGTCCTAGCTTTTGTCAGCTTCTAAGTTTAACTTAGTTCCACACAAGCACCTACTCCCCCACTTTCCCTTGCATATCTGCAGGAAGCAAATGTATAGGGCCTGGAAGGGAGATGGGTGGTTTCCAGTTAGGTGCTTGGGTGACTGAGGAGTGAGGCTGTAGGTTAATAGTGCTGAGTGTACCTGCCCAGTTGTCAAAACATTCTATCTGAGTAGTTCTTTGTCAGTTGAAATTATCAGAAAATTTTATTCTGAAGCACTTTGGAATGTGACTAGAACAAACATTTTAAAAGCAGGGGGCCTGACTACTAGAGACTGTAGATGGTCATCTGTACCCAGATGTGTGTGTGACAGTACAACTTACTTGTCCCAGCTGCTTATATTGCTGACACAGAAGTGATTGCCCTCTCACATCTGCAAGTAAAACTGAGGTCAAAATGAGCTGGCTCATTAAAAATGTACAATTATTAATATATAAGGAACTCATGTAGTAGATCATTGAGAACAAGCAGAATAGCCTTGAGAAGGGTTTTCTATCCACAGCTTGCAAACACTGTCTTATATATTCAGGGTATGAGGATAGGGGATAGCATGTTAAATATTATGCACTTCTCTCCAGTTCCATTCAACTATTCCTTTGTTGTTAATTAAAAAAAAAACCAAAAGGCTAATTGCAAATTGTTTGTTACACTTAACAGATGCCCAGAGGAAAATGGTGTGAGAGATTTAATACTGGTGTTTTTTTTGGACATGTACAAATGGGTTGTCCAGGGAGGTGGTTGGGGCACCATCCCTGGAGGTGTTTAAGACCAGGCTGGATGAGGCTCTGGGCAGCCTGATCTAGCGTGGGGTGTCCCTGCCTGTGGCAGGGGGGTTGGAACTAGATGATCCTTTTGGTCCCTTTGAACCCTGACTCATGCTATGATACTACTATGAAATGTGATGTGTTAATGTCACATACTACCCACTCTGAAGAGATGTGAAACACGGGCCAAAATTTGCTGTAAATCCCAGGAGGAAAATAGTACAGCTGCCTATTCTCACACAGAGCAGCTAGAAAGTGCAGTTAAAAACTGAAGAAATTGTGAACTTAGAATATAAACAGAAAGAATTTTGCACAGGCAGTGGGTTGAGAGGTGGAGTATCTGAACTGTAGGATCTAAGTCAATGTGGGTGCACAGGCATTGGACATATGTTGGTAGCTTTATAAGCTAGCCTGTTGTTTTAAATCCCAGCCTTTGTATAAATGGATTTCAGTAATCTACCAAAGACAGAGGAGATTGCTTCTGCACATTAACAAACAGACCAGTACAAAAGGAATACAAAACACAAGTGATTTGTTACAATGACAAAAGCATCAGGGAAACAGGAAGCATCTCAAGATAAAAATCAGCAGAATGAACTTAACTGCAGTGTTGTTTTCTCTGGATGATACATCTGTGTACCTGCAGGTGATGCACTGGAGGTCGCAGTAAAATCCTGCACTTCAGGTTTTGGTAATTTAATTTTTGTGAAGTACTTGGTTTAGACTCATACCATCAGGAGGACTGCCAGGATGAACTTGGTAGACAGGAAATTGAACAGAATGTCTTCAAAGTGTATGTGTAAGGAAGAGGTAGCCTGGCAGCAAAACAGAAAGTCTAATGCAGGTCTTTTTCCCTTTGTGGCATTCAATAAGACAAGTGGGTTCTGTACCCTCTTTGGAGCTTCCTCTGCAGAACCTTTCAGTAATGGTCTGAGTGCCTTCCCTCATCTTTTTTAACACCACCCACTTTAACAAAGCAAAACATGAACTCTCATGTGCTCAAAAGAACTTTAACTTGCTTCCTTCCTGAAGATTTTTCTGCTTTCCACTGGATTCTGCAGCACTTAAGTGACTCATGGCTCTGCTTCTAATTATAGCTCTGCATCAGTATGGGTTTGTTTTTTGTTGTTGTTGTTGTTTGGTTTTTTGGGTGTAGTCCTCTGGTGGGATGATTGCTTTCTGCTCAAACCATGGCTCTGCCTCAGCAGGAAACTGGCTAGAACTCTGTGTGTTTGGAGACAACAGAATGCTTTCCTGGTTTGTCAAAACAAACCTGTTCCTTGCCTGTTCATAGAAAGCATTCCAGGGCTGAGCTGGAACACCCCACCCTGCTAGCAGGGGAAGTGTCACACACAGGCTCCGCCGACTCACCTAGGTAGGTGACTCATTGCCCCAAGCTGGAGTAGGTGGCAGAATTGCTGTTAACTGCTGGCTGCATTTAGTCCATTTTAAATTGTCTAGCCCTTCAGCTAGGACTAAAATATGTACCTTTTAAGTCATTTGAGTAGCTTCCCTGGATTAGTTTGCTAGTTGCATTACATTTAGGTTCTGTACAGTTAGCTTTCCAGATCCAGCTCTGCAGGAGGAGAAGGCTGCTGCCATATCCATATTCTCAACTGCTTTCTCTTGCCCCTTGCTGCCACCTTCTCCATATCTTCTCAGGAGTCTAGTCATTTGAATTGTTGTTCATGGGAGGTATTTTAGCAAAGATGTACAACTTAAACTGTTCAAATTAACATGGTTTATTCTGCCATTTTGTTTTGGAATCCTTGCATCAGCAGTGCTGAAAAGGCTGTAAAGTCTAGCAGTGATGTGATGAAAGCATAGGGAGGTCTTAGAGCAGTAATCTCTTCTGCTGTGTTTAAGGTCCATCCCTCTGCATTAGTTCAAGTGTAGGCTGTGGGATTATAGTTACTCTTCAATCCAGGTCTGACTCACCGCTTCTGAAGTTAAGCATATATGTAATCTCAGCATGAGAGGTTTGGAGACTGTAATCTATTTGTGCTGAGTAATGTGCTATCTCCTGTAGCCATGCACCACTGAACTCTGCAAAGCATGGCACTCGTCTTGGGTCTCTGGCTACTTAAATCACACAATGATAAGAGTACAAGGTGATTCAGGCTTTTCTAGACCCTGTACAGACACTGTTTCCAGCTTTGGGAGTTGTTTTAGTTAAAGGAATTACTGGTATTAGCAATATTTTTCTGAAAAGTACACCCTTGTATTGGGAGCCCTCTGACCAGACACAGAATTACTTGATAAATAATTTGAAATTGCAGTATGGTTTTGATTCTTCACCAGAATCATGACTGTGCTCTTCTGTGTTTGCTACTTTGAACACCTATGGACTAAAACCATGCCAGTTATTTCTGCTTAAGCCCATTCAGTGTCTTCATCAAGAGATAAAGTTAGCCTTCAGCCTTCCAGTGCCCAAAGGGGGCCTACAAGAAAGCTAGGGAGGGACTTCTTACAAGGGCTTGTAGTGATAGGATGAGAGGGAATGGATTGATGCTTAAGAATGGGAGATTTAGACTGGAGATTAGGAAGACATTTTTACAGTGAGGATGGTAAGACATTGGAGCAGGTTGCCTAGGGAGGTCGTGGATGCCCCCTCCCTGGAGGTGTTCATGGCCGGGTTGGATGAGGCCTCAAGCAGCCTGGGCTAGTGGAAGATGGCCCTGCCCATGGCAGTGGCATCGGAACTGGATGATCTTTAATGTCCCTTCCAACTCAAACCTTTCTATGATACATGCTTTAAAGGGTTTTCTTTTCAAGTGATGCATAGTAGTGTTTATGGACCTATGGTAAGTGTTTAAAAGCCAAGACAACTTTACCTCCCCTTCAAAATGAACACAAATACTAGAGCACTACAGCCAAAAAGAGATGGGAAGCCTCTCTATTTAAAGCTACTCAGAACATAGCATTGAAAGAGCATTAGATGTGTTTCCTGTATGATAGTATTCCTTAACAGTTCACAGCTGTCATATCAGGAGACCACAAAAACCAAGCTTATTTTTCATGAAAATACTTCAGCTGTGGTCCCAGAAAATACAGAATGTGTTCCTTCATTTCCTCCTGCCACTCTAAAGTGATTGCCAGGCACAGGGCAAAGGCTGCCTGTTTCTGTAGCTGAACCCTTCATGCAGTATTGCCATCTCTCTATGAGTGTTGTAGAATCCACTGTGTTATCTCAGAAATGACATGTGCTCCTTCAGGGAAGCCACCAAATTCTCATTTTTCAGGAGTTAATAAGCATTTATTTTAGGGAAAATTTTAGGCAGATGTATTTTAGTCTTGCAGGCCCAGAAGGCAAATGGCAGCCTAGGCTGCATGAAAAGAAACATGGCCAGAAGATGGAGAGAGGTGATTCTGCCCCTCTGGTCCAATGAGACCTCACCTGGAGTGCTGTGTCCAGCTCTGGAGCTCTCAACACAGTAAGGATGTGGACCTGATGCAGCAGGTCCAGAGGAGGGCCACAAAAATGATCAGAGGAGTGGAACCACCTCTGCTCCAAGGACAGACTGAGGGAGCTGGGGTTGTTTAGCCTGGAGAAGAGAAGGCTCCAGGGAGAGAGAGGAGGAAATTTGGATTTAATGTTAGGAGCAAGTTCTGTACCATGAGGGTGGTGGAACACTGGATGATGTTGCCCAGGGAGGGGGCTGAGGCCCCATCCCTGGCGATATTCAAGGTGAGATTTGACAATGCGCTGAGCAATCTGATCTAGTGGAGGATGTCCCTGCTGACTGCAGGGGGGGTTGGACTAGATGAGCTTTGGAGGTCCTTTCCAACCCAAACCATTCTGTGGTTTATTTTAGGCAAAGAGGCTTGAAAGGACAGACTGAAATGGTACAGAGCATCATTGGTCATTAAGGTTTTATCACTTAACGGTATCCTAAGAAGGGTCTGCATTTGTACCTGCATTTTGCATTTCTCCTAAGAGGAAGCAGCACTGCTGGTGATGAATAAAGAATGAAAAACATATAAATTTTAAAGGCTAGATTACTTCAGAGATGCTTTTTATAAGCTTTTATAAAGAGGTTTCCAGAACTGGAATGACTTCACAGAAATGAGTTTTGCAGTGGAAAGATTAGAAGTAGCTGTGTGCAATATGAACAGCAAAGACTATAGGAAGGATGAGCCCTAGGTTGGTGGTCTTCATACTAAGAATTAGGCAGTTGTGCTCTTCTGAAAGCTAATCCTGAACATTTCTTAATGTTTGCTTTGCCACCACCTGGCATTGGCTGAATTGGGTTTCCAATTCTGTGTGAAAAATGTGAGCAGTGTTTTTACTTTCCTTTTTTTTTTTTCTTCCAAGTGAGAGCTCTCTCCATACATAAACTTTCCTTAGCTCCAGCCCTGCTGCTTGTTTACTCAGAAACCTGCCCTTCTGTAAGACTGAATAGAGCTCCTTAAATGCTCCTTGTAGTTACAATACTGTAGCTTAGTCACCCCTCTCTTTAGTTAACTAATTTATCATAAGTGCTTATGGAAGTGCTCAGTGTGTGGTAACAGTCCTCACAGCTGACAGTTGATAGACTCACAGAAATCCCATGCAAGTCATGTTTAGAGTCTTAATTTTTATAGTTAGGGGCTATTTTAAGTAGACTGAACTAGGCTAATGATTTAAAAAGCCCTCAACTATAGTCTTTGGCATGCATGGTCTGAATTTTCTGTCTTCCAATTTGTATCTCCGAAGGGATCACTCAGATGAAGTTTCCCACATTCTCTCTGCTCTCCTAACTTTCTTGAGCTTGACCCTTAGCCAAATTATTTGCCCCTCACTACTGGGTGTCTTGCTACAACTCATAGTATTGTAGCAGTCATGAGAGAAATTCCACCAGCTATCTTGTAATCTTTCTGTAAACCTTCCCTTGTTACGCTGTCACCAGATATTTGACACCAGTGTTAAAGCTGGAGTGCAGGTGTAGATGGACAACCAGCTGGTGCTTTGCTGTCCTCTCCACTCTACCAAGCATGGTGGGACAAAGGGATGTGCCAGGTCTGCATAAGCATCCTCTTTATTGTTACTTGCAGGTGATCTGCCATAAAAAGACAAGTTTGAAATGAGGCAGTTAGTGGTCAGTGGCTTGGGCAATAACGTTCTGTGGGCTGAGATGAAAATCATGCACTGAACAGCTTTTGAGAACAGTTGCCTTGCCTTTTGCAGGCTTTGCTGGCACTCCAGGATACCTTTCTCCAGAGGTGTTACGAAAAGATCCTTATGGAAAGCCTGTGGATATGTGGGCATGTGGTAAGAAATTATTCTGAAAGACAGCCTTCTGTCCACTATGAAGTATTTTGGGGGGAGATGATGTCTGGAATCCATTCTATTCTGCATCAGATAATAAATATTTAATAGATTGCAATATTCACTTTTAGAAGAGGTCATCAGATTTTTTTGTTACTCTACCAGCTTGCTGGCTTTCAAATTATTTATGGAGGTCTGTTGCTATGGCATTCTTGGCCATGCTTACACAACACACCTTCCCAAAGTATTAAAAACATTATTCTTTGCATGAAATTAATTAAAAGACAGTTTTAACATGGACACCAGTACAAGCCATGCTAAAACAGGTAAAAGAAGCATTTTCCTAGAACACCCATGATCATTAAAAATTACATCTCCAGCTAACTAGGACATTTTCAGTGTTCCTGATCTGATGATGTGTCTGATGCTCATTATTGCATGGGAGGTTCTCTTGTGAGCCCAGCATTGACTCTTTTCTCCAGCACCAGTAGGCAGTATTGTTTATCACTAGGATAATCCTATTGAGGCATTTGTTTTACGTGGTTGTCAGGTGTGAAATGAATTTCTGTGGTTTGTTCCTTGAATTCCCTCCAGGTGTCATTCTGTATATCCTCCTGGTGGGATATCCTCCTTTCTGGGATGAAGACCAGCACAGGCTTTACCAGCAGATCAAGGCTGGTGCTTATGATGTACGTACCATGCTTTAGATTCAGTTAGTTACACTTGTACCTCCTAATAGGATTTTTCTGGACTGAAAAGTGAAATCAGAATTATTTCTTTATTTTGCTTCTTGGTTATTTTTATGAGCCACTGCATATAGTAAATGTTGCTTCAGTAACAGGAACCTTATTGGGATGGGAGTATCCTGTGCTAGTTTAAATCTAATTTCCCCATGACTCCAAGCTTTCATTGTCCAGACCTTGTATAAATCACACAATCTTATGTTGTTCTGACAAGCCCATTCAGAACTCTCAGTTCCCAAGGCCTTGCAGGGGTTCATCACTTCAACCAATCAATTATTCTAAATTGTCTTTAAGAAGGCTTAAGCTTCTTGAATATGCATCTAGGTGCTGTTGTATTGCCCACTTTGGGAAACACAGGCTCCTCTAGAGGTTTACAAAAGGAATGGTTTCATTAGCTGTGTGTATTCAAGCTGTTGGTAAGAAAGAGCTGATGATGTGGTGGCATAATGTGTTTTGCAACATCATACATTTATGTTAGACAGAAGGCTGTTAGTCCTCAGATCTAATTTGTGAATGATCAAGAGGAAAAGATGGAACCTTGTAATTTTCAAGCTCTGATTTGAATCCAGTCTTCAGCCAAGATGATGATGACTGAAATGGGAGTTGTTATGCTACAGCCTTTTAGTGAGAATACTTAGGGACTTTTAAGTCATCTTCCTACTGAACAAGTAACAAATGAACCAGTGACAGACTGAAATGGGGGTTGTTATGCTATGACCTTTTAGTGAAAATAAACTTAGGGATTTCTAAATCTTCTGCCTTCTGAACAAGTAACAAGTCATCCAGGTGACAGTGGGGAATTGTTATTTCAGCCAAGAGGGAAAGAAATGAAGAAATGCAGAGACTGAATTATGGTACACACTTGTGATGTGCTGTGCCTAGATAATACACTGCCCAAGAATTAATATTGTAATAGCGGGAAACAGAAAAGCCTCAAGGTTGAGGTCTGTTCTTTTCATTCCATTAGCATTTGAACAGACATTAGAGTGCACATGCAAATATTTTGCTGAGGACAGAGGTGTTAAATTCATAACTATTCAGATTTACCTCCCATAACCATACAGTTAGCATTAAAGTTTATGTTGAAAGACACTAAACAGAAGTTTGAATAATAATGCTTAATATTTTTGTCTTTATTAAAAGAGAAACCAGGACTGTATTGAGTGCCGCATGACCTTCTGCTTCTCAGATGACTAGGATTCGTTATTCTGTCTGCCATTGTTGTTTCCTGCTGTCAATTTCAGTTTGCATCATGCTGTTGCAAATACAGAAATGCTGTGCATTCAAACCGAATAAATAAAAGTTCAGACTAGTAAGGGAGAAAAACACCATTTACAGAACCAAGTAATTCAAACCTTTCTAATGCAAATGTTTTTTCTCCTTAAAACTGCTTAGTCCTGCTAGCAGCTAATGTTACAGAAATAGGTAAAATTGTGTAAGGATTGTATGAGGTAACACATACACAACCTTTAATTTTGTTCTCAAGTTTCCCTCTCCAGAATGGGATACAGTGACCCCTGAAGCAAAAGACCTTATCAATAAAATGCTTACCATCAACCCAGCAAAACGTATCACAGCATCGGAAGCGCTAAAGCACCCATGGATCTGTGTAAGTAATTGCCACAGGTTTACCATGATCATTTGGCAAACACCTCAGCTTATAGCTTACTTCAGTGAAGGTGTTCAGAGGATAATTTTTGTCTTTACTCCTGCAGCTGTGTAACTAGAGGCTTTCCAGTACCTGAAGAGGGCTTAGAAGAAAGTTGGAGAGGGACTTTTTACGAGTGCTTATAGTGATAGGACAAGAGGGAATGGATTGATGCTTGAGGAGGGCAGGTTCAAACTGGAGATTAGGAAGAAATTCTTTACAGTGAGGGTGGTGAGACACTGGAGCAGGTTGCCAAAGGAGATTGTGAATGCCTTCTCCCTGGAGATGTTCAAGGCCAGGTTGGATGTGGCCCTCAGCAACATCGTCTAGTGGAAGATGTCCCTGTGCATGGCAGGGGGATTGGAACTGCATGGTCTTGAGGGTCCTCTCCAACCTAAATCATTCTGTGACTCTGTGACTCTAGGATAATTACACAGCTGCAGTCAGTAATGCCATATAGTGAAGTCTCAGCCTGAGGTCAGATTTTTGCAGAAATTAACTCCCTTGCCTTGACTTTGTGGTGCAGACATTCACTGCCAAAATCAGAGCATTCGTTTAAATTCTCAGATGAAAAAAATTGTGCAAGAAAGTAACTTTAGAGTTAGATAATGTTTTATATTGCCATTTCCCAATAAGCATCATGAGAGCATGAAATGTAAAAGCAGGAAACAAAGGGACTTTTCAAAACAATTTGCAGGTAGTAGAGGCTGCCTAACTCTTCATGGATCCAGGACTACTTTCCAATTCTTGGTGCATTCTGTACTTTGATTTTTCCCTGTTTCAAGAGGCCATTACACATGGAAGAGGCTGAGTACAATGAGACCTTGGCTTTGTTGATTTGGAAATTTCCTAAGTGTGCAGAAAACTACACAAAGATATAGCCAGATAGGGTAGAAATTAAAGGCCTGAGTTTTGGACCATGTGAGTTGTAGTATGTACATTACAGACTAAATAAAATGTGAAGTGTCTCCTGGGTGTGCTTAAATAATTCTTTTCTTCTTCTCTTAGCAACGTTCTACTGTTGCCTCTATGATGCACAGACAAGAGACTGTAGATTGCTTGAAGAAATTCAATGCAAGAAGAAAACTAAAGGTAAGAATGAAAACTTCTGCAGGGAGAAGTAGCCACTTTTGGAAAGATGAAAGAATGCTGGCTTAAGGTCATGTGTAAAACAAATGGTTCAGAAGCCAAAGCTTTCTAGACCATTATGCTTAAGTGACCTCTTTGATAAGTGATCAGCTTTTGGCATGAGGATCTTAAACTTTTCATGAGAGTGAGTAGAACATAACAGAACTTTGTTAGATTCAAAATAATAAAAATCATCTGCATTTATACACACCAAAATATTTCATTGCAGGAAAATCCTTAAGGTTATTGTTTTAACTTCCCCTTTGTTTTCTCCTAACCGGAAAGGATAACTTTATAGGTGTGAAATTTCCAAATTAGCACATCACAAATCATCTGCTTCCCATTCAGCTGAGTATTTTGCTGGCAACTGCTGTGCCTTTGAATACTCATGGTCTGTGCTATGTACTCACAACTGGTAAATGTTTGAGACTGTGAGGATTTCTGATAGGTGTGTAATTAAGATTGAATTACAATTTATGCACTTCTGGCAATGCCCAGACAACCCATTCTTTCAGGGGTCATTCAGTAATTGCTGTGATTTAGGCATGTGTTTTCCTTTTTGTTGTCTGGTGTTGATATTCAGAATTAGACACAAGTGTGATGCTAATTTGAGAAAACGTCTATGTACACAGGGGGCCATTCTGACAACTATGCTGGCTACCAGGAATTTCTCAGGTATGTTCATTGAGCTCCAGATTAATATGGTCTTAAACGTTTTCATCTCTGTGATGACTAAGATTGAATTAGTACAGAATGATCATTGGTATTCAGGAGCATCTAAACATGATATAGTTTAAGTTGATGACCTTTGTTTTTTTGCAGAAGATAAGAGAATTTAAACTATTAGAGCCAAGTAGAATTTCCTGTAGATGACAGTTAATGTGCAACTCACTACAGTCTAGAGACTAAACTCATGAGAATGTGAGTTTCTTACTTTTTAGTGTTACCTGTCACAAGATAGTGTTTTGCTGTCTATTTGGTGGAGGAAAGTGGAAAGTCATGTGTATAGCTCCACATGCATAAGTATCACAAAACAACATTAAAACCTTACTTATTTTTATATGCCTGCAATGTCATTCCAGGATTCTCTTGCATCCTGTACTAAAACCATGAAATAAAATACACATTCATTCTTCATTATTTTGCTAAGGAATAAGAAACACAGTAGAGCAAGTCCTTTTCCTTCTCTTCTAATGCCTGGCTTGATAGAAGAGGTGGTTCATCTTTCTGAAACAATTTTGTAGTGTTATCTCTGGAGATTTAGGTCTTTAGACTAAACCAAATTTTAATACCAAAAGCTAAAATCAGTTCTCTCTTAGCAGAGTTAGAACTGTCCTCAAGAGCAGTATTGCCAAAATGTTGACGCTACGCTGAGTCGTTCGGTTTGCCATTTGAGAGCTGGGGTGAATAATGAAAAGGAATGTCCAGTTTCAAAATCAGATCTTTCCACTCTGTGATATAACTGTTGGAGTGTAGCATAAGTTGATTTACAAACAAAAACATGATAGTGCTTTGGGCTTGGTTTGAACAATACTAAACACTGAATCATCCAAAATAAATTACATAATGACAAAGGCAAGAACAACTTGTTCACTTTGCATTGTACTTGAAATGCAGCTCCTGTCTCGGTCACCTTCCTGTCTTTAATACACACCTGTACCACAGAATGTGAATTCCATTGGGTTAATGCTTAATGAAGTGCCAGCATCTGCCAATTCATTTTTAAGACGGGAAAGCTGTAGGCTGCATACCTTGTGAAAATGAATTACTATTAAATATCAACCGTACATCATTTCTCATCACTGTTCAGAGCTGTCACTGTATATGTAAGGGTCAGTTTCATCTTTCATGAACCAAAAAAAGCTGGAGTTATTTTAAAATAGCATTTTGACGTGAAAAGCAGACAGGGGGGTTGGCTTTGTTTTGGAATTTTTGTTTTGTTTGTTGTCACCTCTCACCTCTGTTTTACACCATACTGACCTGTATTTTTCCTTGATGAGATTTTGTTTTGCCAAGTTGGTTATTCATTGTATTTCATTGCAAATCATGCTTTTGAAGGTCATTTGTCCATAACAATGTGGTTATTAAAGTGTTTTATTTTCCTTTTTCTTTCTTCCTTTTATGTGGAATGTATATTTCTTGTGAGGTAAGACCCTCAGCACGTGAAAGGAACATCTTTTTTTCTCTTCAAAATTGCTGTTTGTCCTAAATCACTTTTATTTCTACATGTTGTCACAACACCATTTCTTTTCAGTCTGCTTTCTGCCCTATTAGTGCT
The DNA here is from genome assembly GCF_026170545.1 of Melanerpes formicivorus. Lineage (NCBI taxonomy): Eukaryota > Metazoa > Chordata > Aves > Piciformes > Picidae > Melanerpes > Melanerpes formicivorus. The sequence continues at coordinate 1,587,861 of NW_027142379.1, read as the reverse complement.
GCCTTAGATTTTATTTATAGCTATTGCTTGTAGTGGCAAGAAATCTTTCATCGTGGGCTTAATTTAGAATATGCTAATTGCTTTGCTCCTGCAAATTCTTTAAATCCTTGATTTGTATGCAGTATCTGTGCTTAAAGGAAGATGCATCAAAATATTATTAAAGATACATTCCAAACAAAACCCAATGAAGGCAGTTGAGAATGGAACACGTCCTGTCACATGAAATACTGCATAATAATCCCTTCCAGGCACATTTCGAAGGACACGCTGCCAATGCCATGAACACAACCCTTGTAGTTATTGCTTTTAGTGCCTTCATTTTATTGGCTCTCATCTAATTGTTTACATACAACGTGTAATATTTGTCAAGCATTAAAAGAACTCAGAAGATTTATGCACAAATTTAGCAGGAGGACCTAGTTTGCTATGAACAACTTCTCCTTGGTGGCAAGCGACAGAACCAGAGGAAATGGATACAAGCTGTGCCCAGGGGAGGTTTAGGCTGGCTATTAGGAAATATTTCTTCACTGGAAGGGTTGTCTGGCATTGGAATGGTCTGCCCAGGGCAGTGGTGGAGTCACCATCCCTGGAGGTGTTCAGGCAGCGTGTGGACATGGCACTTAGGGACACGGTTTAGTGTTGACCCTTCATGCTGGGTCAAAGGTTGGACTGGATGATCTTGAAGGTCTGTTCCAACCAAGCATGTTTTGGGATTCCATGAACAACAGCCATGTAAGAATTAATTTATGTTTTCCCATATTTATGAAAAAGGCTTTGAAAGCTAAGAACTTTGGGGTCTTTTTTTGGTGTTAGGTTGTAGAAATAGCTTCCCCCTTTGCTCTCCATAAATGAATTTCAGAAGTTAATGCAGTGCTTGCAATATTGATGGGATTGTAAAGTCCACATTGCATCAAGTCCTGTAAGCACACAATGCAACAGGATGTATTCTGTCTGGAAAATGCATGTCAAACAATGTCTTTTCTGAATTAATTACCATATTTCTGTAAATTAAAAACGTGCATTCCTCCTCTTGCACAATGCAGACACATTTGGGTTGGTTCATTTTAGTTGTAAATAGTGGCCCTTGGGAGATTTTCAATGGTAGTGTTGGTCTATGTCCATAATTAATCAATTCTATTTGGAGGGCTGGTGTATGCAATAAATTATGAACATTAACCTGGCTTCACTTTCCAGGTTTTTTAATATAAATGACAAAATAATGGACATTAGTTATTTCTGTAGAGTTGCTGAGGTGATCTTAATATTTTTTGTACTCTGAAGCAGAGCTGAATGAGCACTTCATGCAGATGGAGTCAGAGAATCAGCCACAAATACAGAAATTAACTAGAAGGTTGAATCACATACCCAGTAACTCCCTAGTTGTTGTGTTTGAGCAGCCTTAGGTTGACAACATCCAATTGTTTAGAGTTTTTTGTTTTAGAGAGGGATGGTGGCAATGACGGAAGCTCCATGTCAGGATTTGGACTGTGCCAAAGTACTAGCTGCAGCATTTCCCTTTCAGAGAGGGACTTCTGAGCAAAGCGGCTTCTATGGAGCAGCACTTTTTTAAAGTCTCAGTTGTGATACACATTCTGATAGGAAGGCTGGGTCATGAACAACAAAAAAAATAAGTGCCAGACTCCTTTTGTAATTTGTTGCCCCTCAGGTCTTCAGCTGTGAGTCAGGAAGCATTTACACTTTAGTGAACAGTGTGTTTGAGTTTGGTGGGTCTCCCAGCGTGTATTCCTGCTGTAAGTGTTTTCAGGTTCAGAGCTGTGATATGCCTGTTTGCACATTAGCCCTCCAAATTTGCCAGTTTGGAGTGATTTGATGCCAATTTGAAAGGGTGTAGTTAAAAGCCTAACACACAGATAATGTTAATGCAAGTGAAATCCTGCCCAGCAGTCCCGAGTGCTTTGAAGAAATTCAATCAGTGTGCAGGGTGGTTCAGAAGACAGCAGGTTTTCTTCATTAGAAGTAGCAGCAAAACCTGCCAGCTGTTGATTATTAACCCTAGGCAACACAACTCCAAACCAACACTTTGGTAGCAGGTTGTTTTGCTTTTCTTATTTGCAACTTCTCTGACCTTTCTTGCGAGGGGACTGATTGTCATGGGGGCAAATCCCCAAAGAACCATTGCTCAGAGGTGCTTTCTGAAAACCCACTTTATTTTCATTAAGTAGAGTAGTGTGGGACCTTCAGGGACCTCATTGATCTGATACTGGTTATTTTTATGTCACTGTCATATTAATGACATCACTGAGATACCAGTGGGCTCACCAAAGCCCTGGTCAGGGTCCTTACCATCAGAACAGTACTTTTTTATAGTCATATCAAACTACCCACATCAACAATGCTAGTGCAGCTGAATAAAATCAGCGTATCCAAGGCTGCCTCTTTTACACTCCCCCTGCTTCCATTTCCTCTGTGCCACCCAAGGACACCTCTCCTTGTATAATCACAGTTAACCTACAGCTTTAATCAATGGAAAAAGAGATGTGTGATGATCTCAGGTATTTGTAGCTTCTTAAGTATTTCCTATACTCAGAGCAATAAAACATGGGGATAAAAGCTGGAAACATGTTTGCAGCACTGGGAGGCACTGGGAATTTGCTGCACAGCTGCCTGACCTCAGTGGTTAACCCCCTGACACTGAAATTGTTTGTCTCATTTTACAGCAGCCAAGAGTTTACTGAAAAAGCCGGATGGAGTTAAGGTAGGTTAAGCACCTGCTTCAAATCTGCTCTCTTAGTCACCACCTACCTGTAACTCCTGGCAGTTTTTAGAACTGATTATTGTTACTTCTTTACTTTGTAGAATTTGTTCATAGGTGCTTCTTAGCTGTATATTTGAAGTGATTGAAATTGGTAGGTGAGGCTTACAAAATTAAATAAATATCTGAAAAACAATGAGTGGAAGATAGAAAACAGTTGTGTTTTTTTTCTCCCTGTTTTTATGAAGGATGATGCATAATTAATGACTCCATGTAATTGATAAGCTCATAAATAATGGTTTGGTGGTGGGCATGATAGCTTTTTAGGTACCAGTGTTTATCTGTAGCTCTATTGCCTCCATGAGTCCCCTTGACTTGCATTAGATTTCACGAAAGACCAAAAGTTGCCTAGCAGGCTTGGCTCCACACGAGGTGCATTCTGCCAGATGTACTTGCTATATTTGGCAGAACTTGAGGGGTTTACTCTCTCAACAAATCAGCTCATCCTGACTAATAGACCTGGCTAAGAAGGGAACATTTTGGCAGCTTTCATACATGATTTAGAGCTCTTAGTTTCATGTCAGCAGATCCTGCAGGAGGATGGATGCTTCACAAATGAATGTTCTGGATAAATACTTTGAAAGCCAGCCAGAAAATAAATAAATAAAAATTACTGAGCAATGAAAAATGTTGTATTTCTTTTCATGGAGGACTCCTGAAGACTAAAATAAGTGCCTCAAGCTTTCATTATATGATTCAAAAGATACTCTTCTGTGCTCTGTGTGTTTACTCAGAAGTGTGTCTTTGACCCAAATTTTAATTTCTTATTTAATCTTAACCTTTGATTTTAACCAAGCACTGTACATCTAAATAATTCATAGTATATTTGCTCCTGCTCTCCCACATATGCCCACTTTTCCTATCAAAAAAATGATGGGACTGAAAATGAAGTGAGTACATGACAATGCCAATGCTTCTCACTGCCAAGTGGTAGCTACTCTAGTGATATGGAGAAGCACACATTCAGAACGACCCTTACCATTCCTGTGGAAAGCCTTTAGAGTGGGATATAGAAATTTTATGTCTTTATCTGACCAGGTTTTCCTTGTTAAATATCATTCCTCCTACAGGTCTACAATGGTATCTGCTATATCTCAGATTTGATCATAATACTGGAAACAATTGTTGCCAAAATTTTGCCTGCATTACACTTGTTGGAGTTTAATACTTTGGTTTTCAGCACATTCTATGTCAGCACATTCTATGTGTCTGCTGTTTGATGCATGGTCATGTGGAGCAAAGGGAGTAAATTTGCATCTGGGGAAGTCTATTTTTGTTGTTTCTGTTATTGAGATCCTATATACTCCATAGCATTTTTCCATCCTTTCTACAGCTTCAGCTGTTCTTTCCTTTAAAAAAAGAAAAAATCCAAAGCAGAAATATACTGTACTCCATGCATTGATGCTTCAAATCCAAGCAGTCACATTTTCTTCTTTTCCTTTCTCTCTGACTGGTCAATTCAGAAAAGGAAGTCCAGTTCGAGTGTTCAGATGATGGTGAGGAACTTTATCGACAGATATTTCTTTTTTTTCCTCCTGTGAAACGTTCACACTCAGAAATCAAACAGTTGCATTTAGTTTTGTTAACATTCTGTGGGAAGCTGCAAGCCTTGGAAGTACAGCCTTGTGAATTCTAAGCCTGCAGTTGCTATATGCCATCCACACTGAATTGTTCTGCAGTTCTTTCAAGCAAGTTTTTTATGTTCTGGTGGTTTTCTTTTTAACTTGGGGACATACAAAAACCAGCTAAAGTAGATGTAACATTGGCCAATGCAGCTGTCCTTAGTGAATAGAGACAGTAACCAGATAGCAGTCTTGTAACAGCCTTCTATTAATGTTAAAACCTCCTTATTTTAAAACTAATAGTATTAATATCATAAAAGTAACACAAACCACTTTGCCCAGTGAAGTAGTGTTGCTTTAAATGAGCCACTGTAGACCTAGACGTGACACTAACTGCTCAGGAGTGAAAACCCCAATTCACAGCCTTTCCATACTACAGTTTCCCAGCTAACTTCCTTCACAACCCAGGGCTTTGTCACAAGATGTCCCAGCTGATAGTCAGTCTCAGTAACTTCTTCCTTCTCAGTCTACTCTACCATCTTGTGTTCATGTGGCCCACAAAGCAGCTTACTCTACTCCTTTTCATTGTGGATTTGAGTCTGACTTTGAGAGGTTCACAATGATCAGTTGTGATCTGAGAGAGGCAGAAATTGATGGTCTGAGCAGACATGTAGTTGAATAGGTCAATAATCTGTCTTTGGGTCAACACAGAATTTCAGTGATGGAGGAGCAGTGTCCAAATGAGGGTCACCAGATGGGCTGTCTCTAAGATCTCAAACATCAAGCCTGCTTTGACTTTTTGTTTCAGAGGTAACAGGTGAAAAATTAAGTCCCAAGACACAGGTTTTGTTTCTTAAGATATTTTATAGTACACTGAAAGGAAGACCAGTGCTGATTCTGCTCCATGCCTGGCATAGAGCATCTGTGTGTGTGTCCTGCACCACTGTCAGACCTAAGAGAGTGGCTTTTGACAAGCAATGCATTAGTATAAATTTTTCCTTCTTTGCAACAAAGCACAATTCAATGTCAGGATAACTGTTTCCTCTGCAAATATTTGCCTCCTTTTGGAACCCTGTCCCTTTCCTGTTAAGAACACATGGGAAATAACCCCCGTGAGTTCATCTGTTAATAAAAGCACATGGGTATGTTCTGTGAGAGAGAAACTGTACAGGCTTACTGCTGTTTTCTCTCAGTTTCCAAGAGGGTTACCAAGTTTTGTTTACACAGAAGAAATAACTGTATTTTTTATCACATTTTCTCTCTGCTTTTACTAATGAATGCTGTAATCTTGATATCTCACTAAGAAGTTTTGAACATATTTCCTGCAGTTTTCAGCAGTAGCTGTAATGAGTATTGTTTATAGGACATTCACCAAGGGAGTATGGACTTAAGCCCTCTCTCCTTACTCAGGCAAAATTGGAATTGAAAGCTGATTCACCTGTTTTCATGATGTATTCAACAACAGGCATTCCATTGGCATAGCACTTTATTTTTTGTGTTAAGCTACTACTGACCAGGACTGTATGAAAGCTGAAATCTTCAGTTCTTTCATTGTGATTTTCTATATGTCCACCTGCCTTTTGCTTGGGCCCTTTTATTTGTAGTCTTTTTGGTAACTACACTGCCATAAAAATATGAACCTGTACTTACACAACCTGCTGTGTGATTTTTCTCTGGTTTTGGAAGATTCAGTGTGCCATCAAGTCATGTTGTACCTGTTCTTACTGTTGCACAGTTCTCCTGTAGACCTTTCATTTACTGAAATGGTTGGGTTTTTCCTGAGTAAGGAGTTCAAATTTTGTCCATGCCACAGTCCCATAAATATCAAAGCAAGCTAGCTGATACTTAAAATGCTTGCTAATACTGATGTCTCCCCATGAATGACTTTGTGCACAAAGATACATCCCTCCCCGTGTCGAGCCAGACACCTCTGCAATTTATGGATGTAATTGTGAGGAGATAAATGAAATGTATTTGACAATAACTAGGCCAAGGTGGAGCACAAACTGAACACTTGGGACTCAGTAATGACTCATCTTTTCTCTTAATGACAATTTCTGTAGAAAGGCTATTGCTAAAATAAATAACTGTTCCTCATCCTCCTGCTGTAGAGCACTGTGAACTTTTAGATCAAAGTAGTGTTGTTCTGTATGGGAGGGTGGTTACTGTCACAAATGCTAGGTAACATTTAGTGCCAGAATAATGTTCCCTGACATAACTAGCAAGACTACATTATATTCTTCAAAGCTAGTTAAATGCTGGGTAAGATAAGGAAATATGCAGTCTGTAATTAATTAACACAGATCCTGAAGACATTTCCGTGATTGAGACATATCTGAAGCAAGGTTCAGTTCAGCTACAAAGGCTTAATTCCTGCAGTCAACAAGTCAGCTGCCACACCTCCACCAAAGTAAAATAGTCATCAAAAACTGCTGAGGACATGAAGTTCAGTGAATTTCCTCAGTGGCGCTAACTTGTGAGGTGCAAATTTAGCAAAGCCTCTGGCACAAAGTTTCAGTGTTAGCCTGCATGCTGAGAAGCTGCAAACTTCAACTGAGACCAGAGAGTCATTGGGAAGGTTAAATCTGAAGCCAGATGTCTCATTCACAGCCTAGATTGGTCCACTCTTGCAGGACTTCCTCGTTCTTCCTGCCTTTTCATGCATGTTACTTAATATATCACCATTTCCTAAATGGTTTAGAAAGGCTTTGCTTTTAGACGAGAAAAAAGGGAGGCGGGTGGGAGTCAGAGTCTTTCCAGACAGTATAGACCTGAATACCCAGTTCTGCATGCTGCTTGGAACTGCTCTTGTTAGACATGACCAAAATCTTGGGAATATTTTCTTCCTAATTGTTGTTAAAGAAAAAAAAAAAATATTTGCATATTTCAAATTAGTTTTTCTACATTCAAATTTTGCTGCTTAGTGCATGTCAAAAAATGGCTTGGTACATTGTTTTTAGTATTTCTGTTCTTTTCATCCCATGGTGCTTATGAAAGCTGAATCTTTCAAATGGATTTAAAGAATCAGATACCTTTAAACTTACTGCTAAACAGTTTCATTTGAATTAAAATTGTGTCTAATAAAAGTTAAAGGTGTAGTGCTATGCTAACCTTTCGAATTGACCTGCATGTCAAGTGGAGATGTACAGATTAAGTGGAGTTAAACTACAGATGTGTGAAATCTTGCACTTTCAGGTTGTAGTAGCAAAAAGGAAAAGCTGATACAAAAGCTACTGCAGGATTCTGGAGACTGCAAAAACTCAAGGCACGCCAGTCTCTTTGTAGCATCAGCTGTATTTCTTCAGATCTGGGATCAGTCATAGTTATTCGGATCTTAGATCAGTTACCGATATTCAGATCTGTTCCCAGAAGGCAGTAGAGGAAAAAACTATTCTGTAGTTTTCTGGAGAGCTCTGAACAATCAAATAATATTTGTGGTAGTGATATGGTTGGACTCGATGATCTTGAAGGTCTTTTCCAACCTAAAAGATTCTATGCTAGGTAATTAGAAATCACAGCTGAATGCAGTTATTTCCTACTGTTGCATGTCAAGAAAACACAATGGCTATTTAGGACTTTCTTCAATCTCATATTAATTCTTTATTCTTATATGTGATTAGCTGCTACTTAAAGGCTCTCTGTTCTTTCAAGTGTCACAGCTGAAGTCATCTGTACCTTACATAGACCTTTGTATAGCACATCTGAAATCCTGTAGCTGGCATGTTTGCAGGAGTTGCAGTTGTTGGCTCTAATGTTAGCGTTCTTCCAGGTTCATAAGTTCATCTTTCTGTGATTCTTTATTTCCATATCTATATCTATATATAGATATCTATATCTGTATATAGATGTTCTATACAGAGAGATATAGATACGGTGCCTACAGCAAGTTCTAAGGCCTGTCTGTTTCTATTTTCTGCACACCTACAGATAAACAACAAAACGAACGTGGTAACCAGCCCCAAGGAAAATATTCCTACCCCGGCGCTGGTATACCTGGAATCTTCCTTCATTTATCTTGAAGTTTTTGACTGTCTTCTGTTTGTTCTTCTTTTTCTTTTCTTGTCTTTTTTTTTTTGTTTTTTTTTTGGCTTTTTTCATGCATTTACTCTGTTTGCTTTTCTAAAAAACAGGTTTTGGACCAACTTTTTGTTTGAATTCTGCTTTCTTTGTAATTTTTTTTTGTGAGGAAGTCCATTAGAGCGTGTTTATTAATTGAAAGTGTTACGCGGCAGCTGGATGCGGTAGAGTGGTAGCGTTTGTAACCGTAGTGGAAGTTTGTTGCATGCTGTGCCAGAAAGTGAGTAGAATGCGCTTGGTGTTGCTCTTTGCTCTTTTGCCTGATGACTGTTTCCATCATTTGAATTCTAACCTTTTGCATAACAACAAAAAAACCCCAACCGAGCTCTGTTATTTTCTCTGCTTTGCATCAGTGTGAGTAACGATACCAAGGAGAGCTAACAGGACTATTGCTAGGCTACCATATACCAGACCTTATTCAGATTGTCATTCCATATTTCCTACAACGCAGCAGGACTTTGCAAGACTTCACTGAGATCAAGAGGCCTCTAGCGCTAAACACGTTTTGCTGGTTTCTCTCACATTGAAATCTACAGGAGAGCACTTTTTAATATGCTCTATTAGGGACATATCACTAAATGAAGTGCTGTTGATGAATGTTTCTTGAGTCTTGCTTTTATTGGTAGCTCCAAGTTCTTAGGCATACGTGTATCACAGGGCTCGCAAATGCAAATTGCAGCGTGCAAGGACCCGGTTTGGTGAGGTATCATTTCCCACGTGCCTGCATACACAGCTTTCAATGTCTGGATATTTCAAACACGCTGGGAGAGATTTTTCCTCTTGTTTTTTTTTGTGCATATATTGCTTCAGTAATTTCTAAGTAATTGCTCTGTAATTTCCAAGGACCAGTTAACAGGTTTCATGCATGAGTCTATGGCAGTCTGTTGCCAGACATAGCCATGCACAATGGTCCATGCTGCCATTTCAGACATTAGTTAATCTGGGTTTGAGGGAAAAGAATCTGGGGAAATTATGCTTTAAAATGACACAAAGATCTCTCTCACTTATTTCTGTGCTGTTTTGCCAAGAAAGCAATTAGTAGTAATCTACTTCTTTCAAAATGTGGTCGTGTTTAGAGGTAGTAGACTCATCATTAATCCTTATCAATTGATCTGTATATTTATTTGACCGCTTAATACTAATAGAAACAAATCAGCTTAAAGCACAGAGCCTGAGTTCTGGCCCTGTCTGATCTAGCTTGGACAGGAAAATGCCCAAAGCAGTTACTATGCCCTTGTGCAAAGAAAGCCTCTGCAGGTCTCTGGAGCTTCAAAGCCCTGCATACACTGGTCATGAATAAGGTCTCTGCATGCTGCTGCATTAGGTGAGATGGTCTCTTTTGCTGGCTTGCTGTTGAGGAAATCTGTATTGGAGACATCCAGTTTCACCTTCTGGCAACAGTTAACATTTGTTTTAGCTCTTGTCAGTGTTCAGCGTTTGTGAGCTGGCTCTTCTTGCACTCCCTCTCAGTCATGAGAATGAATTTACCAATGGGAACTCTCTTTCTCTTTATTTTGTTCTCGCTCAGGAGCCCCAAACTACAGTAATCCACAACCCTGATGGAAATAAGGTATTCAGAAAGAACCAACTCCATCTTGCTTTTCCACACCACAAATCTCATCCACTATTCCACAGCAAAATAGGGCCATTCCAGGAACTTAGCAAGGAAAATCTCATTCCTGCATTTGTTAACCTGGTGTCTCTTGAGCCTGTTTTCGTCTGTGTCCATCTCCTGTGTACGTCCTGGTGACTGTTGAGCTTCTAAAGCTCTTGGGGAGGGTCAGCAGCAGAGGTTCTGCAGCCTGAGCAGCCAGGCTCAGGGAGCCTGGTGTCACTCTTGTTTCAGACAAAAATGCTGCAGCCTAAGTAAAACCAAAGAATGCTGCTCTCAGAGTGTGGTGAGATCATACTGATGAGTTTGATGTGCGGTTGTCACCTCAGACAAAGATGTCCTTTCAGATTGTCCCACCCGCTGTTTCCCAGCATGCTGATACACTGTGTTGTGATGTGTCTTTTGCACAGGACTTTGTTTTTCTTCCATAACATTACTGAGCAGCTTCAAACATTTTGACATTTCAAGTGAAAAAGAGGTCTTTTGATTATTTTTAAAAATTATTATTATTTTTACCCATTTTCTTCCTGCTCTTTTTCTTTCTCTTGTGTATTTTGATGTTTGCATTTTGGCAGCTGATTCCTAAAACGTGTTTTGTTTTGTTTTGTTTTTTTCATGCATGGACTTGAGAAGGGCCAGGAAATACCATCATTTACATATAACACATGTTCCTAGGTTTCCTGGAAAGAATTTGCTCTTCAACACAAATTTCACTGTTTACAGTGTTGACTTAAACAATTGACATTTCATTTCTCTAGTCTTAACTACTTGTGGTTATTTCATATGAGAAGGATTGAGTCTGAGTGAAAAAATACCGCATGCAGACATTTCTCAAGCATGAAAGTGTTGATGGTGTGTATTGTGCTTGTGTATCTCCATTCTCCATGCACCTTGCATCTGTCCGACACAGAGCTTCTGTTTTCATGTTACTACATGTTCAGCTCCCCCAGTTGGAACTGACAGGCACCAAAGAACCTGTGTTTCAGTACTGGTCTAATCTCTCTCACTGGAGTCCACTAAAGACCAGAAAACCCAGACAAAATATTGGCGTGACTACATCTACTTGACTTCATTACATAATTGCAGCAATTAAGATACTCCATGTCCCAAAAGGTCACAGCAAACCACTTAATGCAGAGAGATACTCCTAAATTTTTCTGAAAGACTGATCCTTGTAGTATGGCAACTGTGGAGTGGATGCTTCAGTATTACAGGCTACATCTGCCGTGTGAGCTTGTGCATGGTGTTTACAGCTCGGAGGGTTTGGGGAGGGTTGTTTACTTATATGGACTTTATCTAATATTTGAAGTGATAAAGCATGACACGTTTGTGCAGAGTGAAACATCTAACACCAGCTAGTTGAGGAAAAGCATGGTGACTTGTTCAGTTTTGTTTGTGTGTGAATTAATTCATGTGGTTTTATTTATGGATGCACATGCGTTTTGTTTTATTAAGGTCTGAGTCATGCATTAACTGTTTGGAACATTCCCTCAGCTCAGCCTTGTGAGGACACAGTAAATAAAGGACACTGTCAAATTTGCCTTTTCTTATTTAATTGTGAAATCCTTTGGAGAGTTAAATACAATGCTAGTCCTGTTTCTCAGGTAAAAAGAAACCAGTAATTCCCTTTGTGCTGTTGAGGTGTGAATTATAAACATTATATTGATTCTACTTTTCAGAAACCAAAGTTTAAAAATCTCTTCAGCTTTCTAAACCTGTGTACCTCTTAGATTTGACAGTGCCCTGATGAATTTGCCTGTAATATTTCATGTTCCTGGTAATTCCTGAAAGACTTGAGATACAGTATCCTTGCCTTTTTAACTCTGTGGTTAAGTATAAACTGTGACAGATGAGTCATTTCCTCTGCAAGGACTGGTTGCTGAAGAGCACTACTACAGAGGTACCTGGGTTTGTCAAAATCATTAACATAATTTTATCAGTTCTCCATCTCCAAAAAAATGTGTTATCCAAAAAAGAGCATTAAAATGACAATCTGGGGACTGTCATGCACATTAATTAAGTCATGTGAACAGAAAAGCAGTTGTAAATTGGAGCATGCAGAAGTCTGTACAGTTAGAAGTCGGAATGGAATGACTTATTTTGCACAGTTGGTTTAATCACTAAGTTTAAAATGGCAAGTTTTCCTACTTGGCTGAGGTAATTCATAGAACATCTCAGATGGACTGTGTGCAGTTGGATGTTAAAAAAAGTTTCTGTTACATTCCTATGACGTAAAAACATCAGACAGCAGGAAATGTATTCGTGTTCCCTACTGTCCAGAGCAGCAATGTTTGACACCAGTCTCAAGTGGAAATGTCCTGATGTGTGGCCATTTGTTTGTGAATTACATCCCACCCTGCTTCAAGGCTTTGCATGGTATCTGTAACTAACTGTCATTTTCAAGGGCACGCACTTAAGGCTTGGCTTGCTTGATCCATTTTACTTATATTTATCTCTCAACAGGAATCAACAGAGAGTTCCAATACAACCATTGAAGATGAGGATGTGAAAGGTATGATTTTAAGCTTGAAACATTTGGAGCAGCAATAACATGAGTTATATGAGTTGGCATTAAGGTAGAAACTCCTAGTGAGTCTCTTAAGAGAAGGTACTGCTTTTCCTTGCTTAAAAGAAATTACTTTTAATACTACCCTGCATTACTTCTGACATGTTTCAGAATTGCCTTTAACTTTTCATTTCCCAAATCCCCATTTGTCATGATGTTTTGGGATGAAGAACATAAAGTTAGTGCTTATTAACAAAGATACCAGTCCTAGTAATAGTAAGAGTAGATTAGAAATGTCTGCCAGTGCTTTGTAACTCTTAGTTATCGTACTTTTAGTATGCATTTTTGTCTGGGCTTTGGCTGGTTTTGTTGTTGGGGATTTTTGTTTGGTTTTGTTGGGTTTGGTGGTGTTGGGGTTTGTTTTTTTTACCATCTTTCATCATTTTAATTTTTATTCTGTTCAGATGCCAGTGTTTTTTCATGTTTCTCTTTTGTTCTGACCATACACTTATTTTATTTTCTTTTTAATTCTTTGAAAAAAACCCACTTTTTTCTTAATACAATTAGTTCTATGACTTCACAATTATTGGTTTTATTTCTTTTTTTACCCCTTCTATTATATTGTGATTATACTTCAAGAGCACTGTGGTTTTTTGAAAGAATATTAGGTTTGTGTATCTCCTGTTCACAGAAAAGTTTGTTTTTCAGCCTCAAAGAACAATGTTCCAAGCACAGGGGAAATGCAAGCCAGAGATGATAGTGGAGAATGGAAAAGAGAAGAGAATTCTTAGAGAACCATTGTAACATTGCAAGAAATACAATGCCTAAGTTACAAGCATGTCCTAAAATAAAAGACTTGAATCTGCTGAAGAGCTTCACTGGCCTCTTAAGAGCATGGGAGTGGTTTAGAATTTAGAAGAGAATCAAACATGAAGTAGTTAGAATTGTATCAGAAATATTTAGTACTGAGTTTCTGACTGGCATAAGAGGTGTTATTCATGTTTGATAAAAATACCAGTGTTGCCAGGGTAAGGAATTGATGGTGTAAAGATGAAAGCAGCCTGCTGATGGAGGCTGGCCAAGGAGTGTGGTGTTAAAAATGCAGATTTTATATTGTGCTTCACAGGAGATTCATCAGGCATCTGCGTCATGGCAGCTCAGTTCAGGTTTGCACAGGGGAGCAGAGCAAGCCTGTGGCAGAGCCTAGCATTGTGTTCCTGCTGGTGCTCTTCAGTCTGCTTTTGGAAAGGCAGAGGAGCTCAGCTGGTGTACAGGCTAGCATCTGCTGTGCTGCAATCATTTTCTCTACTTTTGCATAGTTTGTGTTCCCTCCATGGAGAGATTTACTGTCCACTGCTAGTAGTGATGCAGCTCTAAATGATGACTTACAGTGGTGTATGAGCTTCACTTGGCTCTATTTGATGCTGAGGCTTTGTTCTCAGAGTTCCGGTGAATCATTTCACCTCCACTTGAACAAAGTCTTGGGGGCAATAACAGCCACAGTTCACTCACTCCCAATAACAGCCTAGTGACAGCAGTTTGAGTGAATGCACAGTAATGGCTTGGAGAACAATTACAGGTACCTGCAGCTGATGCAGAGGAAAGTGCAGTGTAATTCACCTTCATTCATAATAGTTGGTGTTTCTTCCCATTATATCTAGTTTAGCAACTAACCTCATTAAATGAGCAATGTAATTATAGGGCCTCTGCATGATGATTTAGCAGTTGTATTTTTATACCCTCTGAAGCTTAGCACAGAGAATTGTGTCTGAGGGACACAGTTGTGAGAAAAGCAACAACGAAAAGGTTTTGCCTAATTCTTGTACCAGATTTTCTAGTGTTGTAGTTAAGAACATGTTGGATGGCTACAAGATGCTTTACTCCCAAAACAGAGAAAAGGATCTTGCAGTACCCACAGGTCTGGCAGAAAAGACGCTCTTTGTGTCCTTCTCTTTGCTGTAGTGTTCAGCTAGCAGACGTAATGTGGTATTGCTCTTTCCCTGCTTTGGTGGGAAGGCAAGATGCTTTCTCCCCAACAAGAATGACAGTCTGGACTGCTAACATGTGGAATGACCACAAGAACCTCAACCACTGATGCAGCTGTTTCAGGATCAGGTCCATAGCCTCAGTCTCTGGGTGCACATTTCATTCCAGCCTATAGGGATTTCATTTTCTGTTTATTGAAAAAAAAAGAAATACAACCTCCCTGCTATTTAATTGCTGGCAAGATTGCTTGGTTTCCACTTCTTATTATTTCCTTCACACTTCCACTGGAAGCTGCTTTTCAGATTGTTTTGTTATAAATTAAAGGTAACAATACCCTAAGGGTCTAATTTCTGGAATGATTCAGGGAATAGGCAGCCCCTGACAGCTCTTACAAGCTCAGGCTTCATGCTTTAGCAAGACAGTTAAGAAAGAGATTTTTCCTCCTACTCCAGACTTGACTTCTGGACAATAGAGAGAAAGCTGTTCTTGTGTCAGGAAGAGCTACTGGTGTCAGCAGGAGATGAGATACTGTTAGGAGAAGGAATGGATTTCAGAGGTAGCAGAGTTCTCTCAAATTCCTGTCTGGGTCCTTGGGCACGTGCTCAAGATAATGCTCATCACCAAATTTGAGGGTTTTTTTCAGCAAAATCTTACTGCTTTTCTTCACAGCACAAAATGGGAAGAGATTCCTTCCTGCAAAGGAGAAGGGGAATGGGGAAGTCACTCTGTAACAAAAGCAGTGTTAGCATCTTCTGTAGTACTGCAGAGTGTGACTCTTCGCTGCAGATTTTATTCCTCCTTTCATTATTCCAACACCCTGCACAAGATTGCACAAGCAGATACAGGGTTCCTTCCTTTGTGCAGGCTACCAGCCCACACCTTTTTCAACCATTCATCCCTGCATCATGTGGGTTTTGTATTTCTTTTTATCGATTTAACTCTTTAAAGTTGTGTGGATCACGTGAGTCTGTCTGCAGCACAGCTGTGGATTCATGTGCCCTGTGGGAGTGTGTGCGCACATGCATGTCTGTACAAAGTATGACAAATGTTATGATTCATTAAGAAAGGCAGCAATTAATAAAATAAGAGCCTTAGCTTTCACAAATGTGCCTTCAGGAACAGAGTCTTTATCTCCTATCTGCCAGACAGTGCATACCATATTCTCTCATGTCAGGATCTCTCCCTCTTTTCACTCTTCAAGACAGGTATTTTAGCTCGAAGACAGTACAATCAGACTTGCTTTGCATTTGTTACTTGCTGAAACTCTTAGTGTCTGTAACTTTGGCTTCCTTACATATGCATTTACATCTTTTGGGACTGGACCAGCTTTTTTGGCCTTTTTTTACAGTGCTTGGCAAACAACAGTGAGCTTTAGTAATTCAGGGAATAACCTAATTCTAGAATTTGAGTCTGAAATGACTTGAAGCTGTAGTTCAGATTTCTTGCTAACTTAAGTTTCTGACATTACTCATCAATTATGGGCAGATCCCATGGCAATCCTTCCTAAATAGAAGGACAAGAGCAGACAGAAAGAACACACCAAAAGCTAGACCATAGGCAGTGCCACCTTCTGGAATTGCTTGTGGGATTTCTCCTTCCTACAGTAATGAGACTGGAAGTCTTTGGCAGCAGCTCTTTGATGAGAGATTGATGCCTTTTTTTCACTAATGCTATAGAATGCCATCATTATTTTTGCCAGCAGTGCACACAGGCTTTTATAAAGCTGACTTGTTAAATTTATCGTGGTCAGGAAATCTGGGTTTCTCGTGGTATTTTTTTTTTTTGCCCCTGGAAATGAATTAATGAAAGCACTAAAAAGAATGATGATTCCTGATGGGAAAAATTGCTGAGTTGTTAAGGCACTTACAGACTAGGTGAATTCTGGCTACTTAATCTATAAACTCCACTGCTTTGAGCATGAACCATCCAGGAAGCAGGCCTTCTCATTTATTTCATTGTATATCTGTTGGCTTTATTTAGCAGTTGAAAGAAACCAAGTTAAACCAATCCATTTGGAACATACTGTCCTGAAGAAAAAACTTCAAATTTCGAAGCAAAAAAGGAAAAATCCTGTTTCAAATTATCTCAGATAGAGGAATAAAGCTACGCTGGCATCTGAACAGAGTCATTTATGGCTATGGCCTTCACAACTGTTCCTTTGCACCCGTGTGACCTCCCAAAAGTACATCACTGACATTGTTTCTGTGCTCAAAGATTTTTGTTTTTCTCTTAAGTTCTTGTTGCTTGTAATTAAATTATGGTTATTTTTCTTTTGGCCTTCTTTTTCTTTCTTCACACCTTTTTGATCCTCATACAGCTCTCAAAAAGGAGGGTGACATGGAGAGGTTATGTTCCACACACCACTCTTCCTCTTCCATTGCTTCTTCACCTCACTGGTCACCAGCCTTGCCGTGCCCCAGCGGCCGCTCCTGCTGCCAGTGCCTGCTGAGGATTCTGATCACACTCTACCTGGCCATCTTTGTTTGTTCATATGTTGTGTTTCTTTCCATCAATTCAGCGAGCAAGCTCACGAAAAATGCAATCTCAGAGAGTCACTCGCTTGAGTCTGAGCATTTCCACTCCACTCCTTCCTCTGTACTGTGTAAGTTGAGAGACTCATCTCTCCAGATGATCTCTTTTGTGCTCTCCTCCTCTTCCCTCCCCATCTTCTGAGAGCAGCACAAAAAAGGTCAATACTGTGATCTGTCTAATCTAGGAATGACCTTGTCTCAGGGTTTGCAGATGTATGGAGTGTATTTTTTAGATATTTATTGGGCAGATTTTATTAATGGTAAAAATATCATCAGCTGCAGCAGTAGTTCAAGTAGGCATGGACTTCAGAAAGTGGTATCTTGCAGAAGTAACCTTCACAGTCGTGTTCAACTTGGAGACAGATGCCACTCAGCTCTGTTTTGGATCCAGGATGGGGTCTCCAGATTAGTTGCCTCTATGTTTATGTCTTTCCTCAAGTTACTTTTTTTTAGCATCACCATTGATAACCCAATCTTAAAGCTGCTGTGACAGCTGTTAGCTTGCAGGATTGACCACTGACAACTGAGAAGTTTCATACTTTAGGAGGAGATCTGTGATGATTAGCAACCAATTATCTGTAAGGGGAATCTTTAGGGTGATCAATTCCAGACATTCAAATTTGAGAGCAGAAAGGCTTTGTCTTAGTAGCTTGTGTACTGCTGCAAGCAGGTAATAGCAATAGAGTATTTTCACTAGCAGTGAGCAGTACTTTGCAAACTCAGCGAAAGTTCATATTGTTGAGAGATTTTTGGTAAACTACATGGGAGTTCCTGGGCTTGCCCAGTGTGTGGTAGGTGTGAGAGTTCCTGGGCTTGCTGGAGACTCTGGTATAGGCCCAAGTGATGATGATTTTGCAGTGGCATCACAGGAGCACTCAAGGCAGTGAAATTGACACTTTAGAAGAGAAAAAAAATCAACTATATGATGGAGTCAGACTACAGCATTGGGGTGGGAGGGGAGGTGGTCAGAGGCAGGAGCAGTTTCTTTGTCAAAGGTCTCAAAAGATGAGCTGGATGAATATCCATACCTGACAGCTATTTGCTGTGACAGCACAGTGGTAAGAAGGTGCAAACCAAGAGTCTGCAGTGTTAGCTCTGTGTAGTGTGAAACTAGATTCACTCTCTGCTTGTTGTTAAGTAGCAATTATTATAATTATCAGTATACATTCTAATTATAAACAAGAAGAACATTAATTTCTTAGCTGGTAAACTTGATAGGGTTTAATCTGCTGTCACAGCTAGGGGAAAAGGTGATCTCAGTGCGGTGTGTTGAGAAGAGACAAGTTGAGGAAGGATTATGATATATTTAAAGTAAATCCTGGGAAAAAAGTTCTCCATTTCAGCCCCAGGTGCTTGAGATATTGAAGAATATATTTATAAAGGTAATGCAATTTTCCTATGAGTAAAAAGGGGAACTGCCCCATTTCTTACAGTTACTGTTTCAAGATTATTGCCAGTACTATTATCTCAACACATCTCAGTGCTTTCTAAAGCATATATAAAAGGAAAGAGATGTAGAATAGAGGGTTATTACTGGTAACACCAGTGGACAACATGATCATCTCTGAAGTTATGCAGAGTGATCAGGTGGAAGCACAGTTCAAATAAATATGCACAGCAGCAAAGCTTGTTGATGCTGCAGTTAGCATGACTTCAAACATCATTTCTTGAGACAGCAGCCAGATTCCATGATGAATGTAACATGTTGAGAAGCCATA
This sequence comes from Melanerpes formicivorus, assembly GCF_026170545.1. Taxonomy (NCBI): domain Eukaryota; kingdom Metazoa; phylum Chordata; class Aves; order Piciformes; family Picidae; genus Melanerpes; species Melanerpes formicivorus. The sequence continues at coordinate 1,569,096 of NW_027142379.1, read as the reverse complement.
GTGCAATATCTTGTAAGTGCGGTGACTGTGATAAGACTTTGTTCTGAGACTGTAGGTGATTTGTCATTAAAACATAAACATTTGCCAATGATGGCCACACAGCATAAATTATAGTCTAATTGTAGGGTAGCTCCCAGGAAGAGAGCATCTTTGGAAATAATTAATCTCATATAAATGAACTGAATGTAGGACATGTGACAAGTCGATTAACATCCCATTATGATAAAGGTTTAGACAGGAGATGCATTCAGTTTGATGATTATTGTTTCATAGTATGGGGGTGGGGAAAGCAGTGGGATAATTTTCCAGTTATTTGCCTACTTATGTAATTAATCTTTATTTATTTTTTCTTAACTAGACAAATAGTAGGCTCACAGGTTTTGAGGAAAGTGAAAGTCCAGTTGAATGACATCTGGTACATCCACATAGCCAGAGTTCACTGTGAACACAGGATACAATTCCTAGTTTCTTTCCTTTCAGACTTTGGTTATTTTCAGAGTAGAACAATTGCACGAGTGGCTGTATGCTTTCCAACTGAGTGGTCTTTGTTGGGATGATGTTCAGACACAAATGAAACTGGGTTCCCCCATACTGTGCCTTTCAATTTTAGCAGTCCAGTGTTGCCTTGCTAAGGACTGTACTGCTTTAAAATGATAGCACAGTGGGTAGGATTTTTCTCCCCACATGTAGACATCCTCTACCATGTAGATATCTATATTTGAGCTAGTTGTCTAGACTCCCTTTAGTCAATGCAAATAGGTCAGATGAGTCACTCTTGTCTTAAATAGCTATTTTAGGATATGATGAATTCTGCCCTGAAAGTGCCTGTTTCTCTCCATCGCCTGTAAGGGAGGGGAGTTGAGGGAATAAACTCACTTGTCCGTACTTATACATGTCCAGAGTGGTGTGAGGTTAATCCACTCTGATGTCCACTAAGGTACGTAGTTAAGAGCATCGAGTTGCAAAGTTCTAAGGGTTTTCTCCTCAAGAAACAACATGTGAGGAAGTAAGAAACAGAATCACTTTCGTGATCCTCAAATTCATCTGCTAATCTGTGAACAGGCCACTTCATTCTCCTGGGAAGGTGCTTTACTGCTTAGCAGGCATTTCATCGCTCTCTTTCAAAGCAAACAGGGTAAGGGGTATGAAGTTCTACAACTGGAAAGATGAAGGTCATTCATCTTTGCTGTGGATTTCACAGGCCCCGTGGCAAGTGCTGTCTGCACTGCTCTTATTTGTCAAGCTACTTTCTCAAAGAACAAAAATACTGCTTTTGTACTTTGCTAACATGAGGACTGTTCCTGGGGACATTTGTGTTAAAAGGAATATGTCCAAGAACAGCTAAAAAGTCTAGTCCTACTTCTATAAGATCAGTGGGGGTAATTAATAAACATTTCAGGATAGTAATTATATAGTCAATCACTTAGAGTATTGATAACAGTAGAAAGATATTCCAGTATCTGAAAGAAGCAGAATGTGTTCTAAATAATTATTTTAAGAACAAAACTACTGATGTCAGTTGCATTGCTTCCATTACCAACACGATCTCTTGATTATGAAGCAGCTCATCAGAGATTTTTACCTCATTTTCCACACTCTGATTTAATAGTTGGTAATTTCCTAGTCTCTGATTGGAATGTGTTTCCAGGTTATTTAATCAAATCCTTTAGTTTAGTTATATGTATATGAGATGTGGCATGCAGAACTTGTGATTTCCTCACTGCATGACGTCTGCGTATTCTGGAGTTGGTCTTGCCAGCTTTTTCTCACCCTAGCCCTTGGCCTGTGCTGACTGTGCCATACTATGGCCACAGTTTGATCTGCATTGTTTAAACCCTGCTGATCTGCACTCAAAACATCTCATCATTGAAATTCTTTGTTTTATCCACAAGCTTTGTGAAAAATAAGGCAATTCTTACTTGAAATATTCTGACCCATCATGCTACCTTATAGTCAAGAACTACTCACAAAAAGCCTTGCTGGACATTTATATCCACTTCTTTCTCCATCATTTCTGTTCCTGATGGTTTCTTTTTGGTGCTTTTAATCTGAATGTATTAGGTTTGCTCTTAAAGAAACAATGGTGAAATGAAAGAAATTCAAAGGTTCTCTAACACCACAATGCCTGTTCTTGCAGTACATCACTGGAGACTTGCATCCTTCCAGTGCCCCTTAACATTTTCTTTTTGAAGAAGAATGAGCTCTCTCAGTACTTTGATTTTAACATTCCAAGCATATTTGTGTGTGTGTGTGAACAGTCTAGTCCCCATGTGGGAGTGTGCAGGGGAATTACAGTTGTTGGTTGAACAAGAGAGCTACTGCAGCCTTGTTTTCTTGCATTTCTTGTTATTTCAAGCTTGATCTTCCAAACTGATTTGCTGAGGTTTAATAAGAAGTTGAATGTAAGTTAGAACTTTGCAAATGTACCAGTAAAATCTACCTCCCTTTACCTATTTAGCATTAAACCCACAGAACTGTGGGTTTAAGAGCAGTGCAGGTCTGGATGAACTTCATTGGTATCAGGTTGAACCAAGAGAGAATTCAGCTTTCAAAGTGAATTCAGATTTTCCATCTTGCCCTCCTAGAGTAAGATAATGGCAATAATCAGGAACTTGTTTTACGCTGTACTGGTTTAGTATAACCTCTGTCAAATGAGCCAAAACTAAGCTATGGGTTTCCTTCTTGACTAACAGATAAAGGAGAAACTGTTCTACACATGTTTGCCTTTGAGGCAAATGCAAACACTGCTTGAGCTTGAATAGTTTTAAGAGAAATACCTGTTCTGCTTATTGTTTGCAATGGATTGTATTTCTGGTAGTGTTTAGCACTTAGTACTAGTACTAGATGTACTGCAATATGATCTGCTTGAGGTTTGTGGTAATAGAGATGAGTTAAGCATTTTACAACCAAGCATCAATACTTCAAGGGTGGATGTCAGACTCTTAAAAGGGAAAGGCCCTGTGTGTATATCAAACATGAGAGCATGACTTGTGAAACAATCGACAGATTCCTTTCATTTGGAGTTGAGAGTTGAGGTATGGTTTGGTTTTGCTCTTTAAGCTGCAGATCTTTCAGAGAAGGAAAGATGATTAGAAGCATTCCAGGAAAGAGGATTGATCTTGCCATGTTTAAATTCCTCATGAATACAGAAGAACACTGAAGCCAAACCAGTGTAAAGCAGCAATACGAGATCATGTCCTTTGGGCTCAGAGAAGGAAGAGAGATGGCCCTCATGCAGTTGAGGAATGACAGGATGCGTTTGTTACAGCTGTTGTGACAGCCCTTCAGCTGGCTCCTTCCACTTTGCCTTCCATTTTAAGAGTTGTGTTTGTGTCTCTCTCTAGCTCGTAAGCAGGAGATTATCAAGGTTACCGAGCAGTTGATTGAAGCTATCAACAATGGAGACTTTGAAGCTTACACGTAAGTTCTCTCATTTCGGGAGGAGTGAGGAGAGTTGATGTGTTTGACATCCTGCATGTGAATATGGATGTTGAGGTATGAGTGTGTTTGTCAGTTAAAAAAAAAAAATCTCATTGAAATAATTATGTGAGAGGTGAAAAAATACCCTTTGGGTTGCACAGTTACCGATCAAAATTCCCAGATGTGATTCTGTTGACTTGGGAGGTCTCCTTTGGCAGTCTTGTTCTTTGGTCAGAAGATGATTTCATGAGATATGGTCTACCTAAAGTAAGCTGCCAAAGTTACTCATTGAGATGAAACCACAACTCCAGTACTTGTCCCCATTTAGGCTCTGTTCTTTTCCAGTCTGATGGCACAGGTAAGTCATGAGTCCAATGGGAATAAAGAAAACATTTAGAAGGTCATCTCTGCAGAGTTGTGCTACACAACTGCATTGTTTATTACAGAATTTCCTCTTTCCCACAGAAAAATCTGTGATCCAGGCCTTACATCTTTTGAACCTGAAGCTTTGGGTAATCTAGTAGAAGGGATGGACTTCCATCGGTTTTACTTTGAAAATGGTAAACCTAACTTTATCATCACTGCACATCTTCATCTGTTCCCTCAGACTGTGTTTCTCTGGTCTCCTTAGCATTCTGACTTGGCAGTTCATTGATTTGGGCAGGGGAAAGGGGTATTATTTTCCTCAGAGTCTTTCTGTGTCTTTTTCTATCTGTTTCTGCTGTGCTCATTTACATATCATAGGGCATCTGGGATAGCAGAGGAAAGTTTCAGTTACTTGAAAAGAGAAAGTCAAGATGTATAAGACAAAAACCAAACTGTAGATGAGTGATTCTCGTACTTGTAGTTTTCCAATGGAGAAAATACTACAATTAAATCTTGCTTCAATAATGATGCGAGGCATAAAAATATCCTGGGGTTTTCAGTCACAAGTAAACATTCCTACATGTAGTACCATTGACTTGTCAGGCCTTCTTTGGCAGGTTTGGGTCTTTCTTGTTCAGAAGATGATGCACACTCATGGTCTGAGTGTACTTAAACGAAAGGTCACTGAATCGTGTGATTACAGTGATTGCAGCTAACAGCACTTGAGTGATGCACTGGGGAGGACAGCCTAGTCAGTCTGCGCTGCTGAGGATCTGATCAGCTGTCCTTTTTGTATTGCTCTGTGTGTGTATATATTATAAACATCTATATATATATATATGTACTGCAATCACGTCAGCTATAAGGCAGAAAAATTACCCCTTGAGTGGATTTAATAAAGATTTGGAGTGTCATGTAACATATATAACCACAAAGTAGGGTTATCATATTCCCAATTTTTTTCATCTCAAAACCAGCATTTTCCATGTTTTTCCTTAAAAATGTTGCCTTTCTTTACTGCTGCTTTTTAGCTTTCATAGATCGCAGCACTTCATTAAATATGTCACAAGAGTAAGTTAAAAAGTGAATTCTTTTGACTGAAAATATTATGTACAAATGTCACTAGACATCAGACAGTGTTGTGAGTGACCTGCCCTAGGTGATCTGCTCTGGCAAGGGATTTGATGATCTTTCAAGTCCCTCCCAGCCCCAGAATGGTGATTCTGTGAGATAATCTGTACTATTGACCATTTGATTGGTTTTCTTATAGGAAAGAGGAAAATAAGCTTCATGCTTTGTCTGTTCATTTCTACAGTGTACTTGAGCTAGATGTCAGTCATGATTATCAGCAAAGACTAATTACTGCTTTGTGTCTCCTAATCTTGAGAGTTTTGTTTTGTACAAAAGCAGAGTAAGCCCTAAGCAGTCCTGCTTTGCAGGGGGATCAGACTGTGTGATCTCCAGAGATGCTTTCCAACCCCTAGCCTTCTGTGATTCTATGAATAATTTTGTCTTGCCTGGAGAAAATGTAATGTGTGTGTGTTTGTTCCTAGCTTTATCCAAAAGTAACAAGCCAATCCACACCATTATCCTCAACCCTCACGTCCACCTGGTGGGTGAGGACGCTGCCTGCATCGCGTACATCCGGCTGACGCAGTACATGGATGGCAGCGGGATGCCAAAGACTATGCAGTCAGAGGAGACGCGGGTCTGGCACCGCCGCGACGGCAAGTGGCAGAACGTTCATTTTCACCGATCAGGGTCACCAACAGTTCCTATCAAGTAAGAAACAATTCAGACCACCAGCTTAAACTATATAGGTCAGACCAGATAGTCAAATAGCTGCTTTTGGCCTTAAAAACTACGAAACTGTTCTCTTGAAAGTGTAATTTCTTGTGTTCATTTATGCAGTGTGTATTATATTCAGTAGTGTGCAGGTAGTATTGGTGCAATTGTTTTTTAAATGATGCTTTGTTTTGTTGTTGTTTTTGACTGTGATGCCCACTGATCCAACTCAGTCCCTGAACTGACAGCTCGGAGAGCACAGAAATGTTTTCATGTAGAGAAGGCTTGACACAGGTCACACACAATAAGATTGGAAAACCTGAAATAGATTCTATCAGGAAAACCTGGACAAATAAAAAGCAGTAGGTTACATGGAGCTGTTAGAGCTGACCAGTAGGTTTCAAGGTAAAAAGTTTCACTGCTCTGAAAAACTGAAGGTTGAGTAATACTTGTTGTGATTTCCAGCCACTTCTACTTACTCAGGCCTCGTTATGTTCACTGCAGGTTGGTTTTGAGCCAGTTGCTGTGTTTACGTTGTACATTAAGTTATACAAGTTCCTATCGCAGTCTTACCTCTTTTCCCACACTCTCTTAATTGCTGAATAGTCACTGATAGTTACAGTTTCTGTGTGGATCAGCCTGTCTCTGCTCATCATTTTTCTCTTGTTCATTTGGGCATCTCTGTGGGCCCTCTCATACCCTCAAAGTTGTGCTATGACTCACCACAAGCAAACCTGAATTGCTGGAGTCAGATTTTCAGCAGTGTTGATTACAGCACACCCACAGTTGCAATAACAAGATGAAGAGTCATAGCTTCTTCAGAAGGCTCTGCTCACGTCCTTTGCTTTTCTTCTGCTTGCAGCCTTCACTAATGCTGCTGTGACCCTCAGAGCTCAACATCACTGACTTCTGCCTAGGTTAGGCTCTTTCCAAAGTGGATAGTACTGGTATAGGCTTCACTTAGTCAGGTGCAAGCCCCCTATATAGGACAGAATTACATTTCTGTGAGATGTCTTAACATGGATAGTGGCTGAATTTCCTGGTGTGGATGATGAGAGATTTCATCCTCTGAGCTCCATCATATTTTACATCTTGCAACATTGTCCTCCCACATGAAATAATACTTGATACAGTAAAGAACATGATAGAATGAAGTGTTACACTTCAGGGGGGTTAATTGTCTTATATTTTAACTTTTTTTTTTTAATTATTATTAGGAAAAACCAATCCTGTTGCCTAGGGACTCGATGATCTTTGAGGTCTCTTCCAACCTTAGTGTGATACTGTGATACTAATGAACTTTATTTAAAAGATGTGGAGCCAACAGGAGTAGGAGCCATGTCACATATCTGTTGTATTTCACATTCCAGCTGCACTGCCAGTGTTTAAAGAGATAATATGGAAAGAGTACTTACATTTCCCTGGAGCATGCAGTGTTATGTGGATTTTTTGGTGTTTTCCTGGAGGAGAATTCTGTCAAGGGATATGCTCTGGAAATGTGTAGAGCCAGAAACCATAAGTGAGAGAAAAGTGAAAGCTTCACCTGGATGCCTGCACCCTGGGCACTGCTTATAGCAGAATTCCATGAATTAGGCTAGAGAATCATTTTTCTTTAGGTTTGGGGGGAGGGGGGATTTCTCTCTCTTTTTTTGGATAAAAGTTTGGGGGCAGAGAGGATGTAAATTATTTTTTTAGCCTAAGCATATTTATAGGAAAGAATCCTGAAGACAAAATAGCATTTTATGGAATTGCTGATGTCACAGTCTAAAACATCATTGATATGATGGTTTGAAACTTTACTTTCCAGCCTAAATGTTAGTTGTATTCATTGTATCCCTGATTATTCTTCCTTCACCATTGCTCTATAGTGGAGCATGTGGACATGAGATGTTCTGTATAAAGGCTGCTCAGATCACTTCCCACCTTCTATTTTCATAGGGTAAATAAACAGTGCAACCTTGGTTGGCATTTGCTTGATAGACTCTCCATTTTCTTGGCTACCTTAATAGCTTTTCACTGTCTTTTTCAGTTTGAGGTTTGTCATTTCATTAGTGTGAGTTCTCCTGAAATGCTGTGGAGAGTTGTGGCCAGAGTTTTATTTGACTTCACAGTGTTGTTGTTTTCCCTGTGGAGAATGCCACACCTCCTCTCTTCTGGCATGGGTTTGGCAGTTTTGTCAACTGTATCACTTTAGAAGATCATCTAAGACAGCCACCTATTTATCCTCAACTGCCATTTCCAAGCAAGGACTGTATAGAAATTTGTGCTGAGTGTGCAGCTTTGTACTTCTGTTACTACCTGTGACATTTCTGGATTACCCAGCCCTCAAGGTTCTCGTGTTCTTCTTGCACAATACTCCTGTTTTCCTTTGTATTTATAGTGCCTTCCACCTGAGTGTAAGTGTCCTACCTGAGATCACTCCTGCTTGTGCTTAGGTCATTGGCAAAGACCTAGTGAGTCTCCTCTAGGCTAATAGTTCCCCTCTCAGCCCAGGCACTGTCATTTTTATTTCACTTATTCTACACCTTCTTTCTCTAATTTCCATCTTCTCCAGTTTAAGAGGTAGATTCCCATCTAGCACCTTACAGAACCCATCCCGAGCATCTTTTTAGGCTACCTTAAACTTTACTTTTCCCAGTCAGAGCAGCAGGGTAGCAGTAACTCCATTTTGGAAGGCTACAGAAAAAGTTGAATTAAAATATGGTTCTGAATGATCCTTCCTTTCTTTTCTAACTATTTCTAAATGTTTATTTAATTACTGAGAATACACAGTAGGTAATCATGGCACTTCCATAATAAAAAAGTATTTTACATGCAGAGTCTGAAGACGAATTTCAAATCTAATAAGCTTGCAGAAGCACTGAGAGCTGTGAGCTGCTTTTGTGAGCACTGTATCCTGTCTAATGTCACAGCAGTTGCTGCAAGCACAGTCCCTTACTTGTTTTCAGGACTACAGCAAGAAGTGTGCATAAATCTAAGGACAGAATTGAGCTCTTTGGCAGCTACAGGAATATGGCAACGTTTCCTTAAAACAGATCATTTACTTGGAACAGAATATGAGCCCACATGTAGGTTTAGCTTATAAACAAATGTTATTTGTAGTTTTTGCTGTGAGTCAGACAAAACAAACTTTGGTTTCTGGCTTGTCCATTGTTTTTCTCTTAGTGATCTGACTGACGGCAGGAAATCTTTCTATATTCCATGTGTTTAAGAACTCTGTCTGCATATACAGAGTGGACCTGCACGATGCTGGCAGTCTAAGGGCTATTGGACCTAAAACTGACTCCCAGACCTAAATTCAGACCTGTGGTTCTCACTTGTCACACCTTGCACCTTCTTATACTTTCTTGAGTAAAATATCAAACAGCATGAGGACTTCAGTAAAGAGTCTGTTCTGTGTTTGTACAGTGCCTAGCACAGCGGGATCCCAGTCATGACTTCGGCCCCTAGATGCTACGGTAATACAACTGATATTCTAAGCTGAGTTAGTTAACTACTTGCTTACACATTCCTTTTCTTTGGTTTCTCTTTGCATACGGCTCTCGCATGTCTTGCATGTAAATGACACCTGATTCCTCCTTGTACTTGGTTCAGTTTTTGTATGAGAATCTCAGTCTGTGGCAGTGTCTGTAATGTACGTGCTGAGGAAGTAAGTTAAACTTGGAGACTTCCCTCTGAATTCTGCCCTCTTTCCTTTAAGAAATGGGTTAAGGAGCTTTGGCTCCCTGCCTCAGTTTCCTTTTTCATTTTAACAGCCTCTCTGGCATGTTGTAAAGATGGAAAATGTCTGTAAAGTGGTTTGAAAAATAAAAGAATGCTTTGCCTGAGCGTTTGGGGTTTTCTTTTCCCTTGGTTTTCTGCACAACATTGTGCTAAATGATCTCGAGAAGATTTTGTTTTAAATAGTATTGGCTAACACTTGAGCATGTATTGTAATCTGGTGGTGATGTTACTTCAGTAATGGCAATCTGTTGTTTGTTTGTTTTTTCTCCTTCCTCCTAGCTAAAAATATCAGCAGTGCCGCTCTTGCATTTTCTGTACCCAACGCACCCGGGTGATTACCATCTTGGCCATCCCGTTCTCTTCATGCATGTTTCTGAGTGCATGAAGTTGTGAAGGTTCTTCATGTAACACATTTTGTGACGCACCATGTTGCTGTATATTCCATCTGTACACTGTTAACATTTCAATGAAGGTGATGTTCCATGCAAACAGAGGATAATGAGGCATAAAAGACAAGAAAATAGTCGATGGACAGCAGCAGACACAGGCTACATTTGTCACTTTCTCCATTTATGCCAGGTGTTGACAGACAACTGTGAAAACTGTCCCACTTACTGAAAAAGAAAGCAAGCTTTCCAAAAAGTACATTTTACTTTACCTTTTTTGTTGTTGTTGTTGTTTTGGGTGGGGTTTATTTAATTTGTTAAGAACTGGTTTTTGACTCCTCTGTTCCCCCAGAGTCCCAGGATTTTGCTTTGGTTCTGGTAGGCACGGTCAGGATTTCCGCTGGCAGCTCCGTTACTGGACAACAGCTTTTTATGACAACACGTAGGTGGACAAAAGCACTGATAAATGTGGAAGTGATAATATCTTGGTTTTGTACCAGCTGAAGCCTTTTAGTTTATTAGTCTGTGTAAACTGGAAAAATCTCATCATTTACTGGCTTGGTCCCTTCAGAATTAACCATCAGTGTCCTGGGGAGCCAGCAGCTTCTCTTTTCCCTTTTGACTCTTTCCTTTCTTACTGTTAAGTCAAAATTTCTACTGGATGATTAACCAAAATAAAAAAGAATATGTATTTTTAGATTTAAGTGATGCCTGAGGGGCAGCTTTTGAGGACTAAAATGGAAGAATAGAGGAAGATTTGTATCGCTTTTAGGGTTTACTGTAGATTTTTTAAGGAGGCTTTAAAAAACCTCTAAAATGTTGGTTAAGCTGTAGACCAGATGTGCTTGAGAAATATTAGGCTGTAAAACTTCGGTATGAAGAGTTTACTTTCCACTGCTGCTGTTGCTTCTTTGGAAAGAAGGGGGGCTACAAAGATGATTAGGGCAGTAGAACATCCTTCTTATGGAGAAATGCTGAGGGACTTGGGGCTTTTTAGGCTAAAGAAGAGAAGACTGAGGGGGGATCTTTTCAATGCCTATCAATACTGAAAGCTTTGGTGGGTGTCAGGAGGATGGAGCCAGTATTTTTTCAGTGGTGCCCAGTGGCAGGAAAAGAGGTAAAAGGCACAATCTTGATCATAGGAAATTCCTCCTGAACATGAGGAGGAATATCTTTGAGGGTGATGGAGCACTGGAGCGGGCTGCCCAGAGAGGTGGTGGAGTCTCCATCTCTGGAGTCATTCCAGACCCACCTGGACACTGTCCTACGCAAGGAGTTCTGGCATGGGGGTTGGACTCTTTGATCTCCAGAGGTCCCTTCAACCCCTACTATTCTGTGATTGTGTGAAACATTGTGGATACACCAGATCTCTAGTAGGACTCTTAACACTTGAGCACAGATTGGTGTCTCCTTTCTCTCAGTCTGCTTGTGGTCTCTCCAATCCCTCCTGCAGCCTTACAGGATCAAGGACAGCATCTTTGCAGCCTTACTAGACCGTGGTGGCCCTGACCCCTTGCTGCCACCGCCTGTGCACTGCGTGGGGAATGCTCTCAGTGTCAGCTCAGAACACAAAGTGTCACAGGGACTGGTTCTGCTTTCCTTACACCTGGCTGTGAAAACACATCCTTGCAAGCTTTTAGGTTAATTCTCCTCCACTTGTAGTAGAAAACCAGAGGCCTGGGTTATTTTTGTCATTGTTAATTGTTCTGTTCCCAGCAGGGCTCACTGTTTGCTGCAGCGCTGTACAGTGCATGGTATCTCAGTCAATGTCCTTTTTAGTGGTGACAAATCTGCAAACTCAGCAGCCTGGAGTTTTTAAAACAGGAAAGCTTCCTACTTTGTATCATTTCACATTTCTGTGTTGATTACTAATCAAAAGCAGTTCTTAAAACATGTTGGTGTTGTTACTAGTGGATGTATGGTAGATGGATTTAAGCTTCTCTGATAATTACTACATGATTTTAAACAATATATATTTAAAATAAGCATCTACAATAAATGTGTTGAGCCATATTAACCTGCCAATGGGATCTGTGAAAAAAAAAGTCATGGCCTCTTTTTGTTTCTTTGGGTTTTTTTTCCCCCCTCATCAGTTTATTTTACCTTTTATCTTCTTTTCTGTGAAGCGGCTATAAGTGGCATAAATGTACTTAAAGTTAACAACTTAGGTGTAGGGTGGGGTGGTTGTCTTTTTTTATACTCCTACCATATAGCATGTGGTGTTGACGTATTAATGTAGACCAAGTTTGTCTTCCACACCAAGCCGTGAGGAAATTGTGATTTGTTCTCTCCACCACAGCTGAGCTATTACACTTCTGTCATTTTGGAACACTGCAGTTTACCATGGGACACAGTGTACATATTTCTTGCCATAATGGTAAATGATTGATATATTTAAGAATTAATAAATTTGTGATTTCTGCTGACACTGGGCTTGTGTTTTGATTTCCCCTTCAGCTGTGGTTTTCCCCTTGGAGTATGTGTGGTGTCTGGGTTAAGTCAGAAACAGAGATGCAGCTTCTTAGGAGCTGCTCTTGGAGCTTGAAAATCTGAGTGTTTGCCTTGGTGATTTCTTTCAGTTAGTTTTTCGGTGCCTCTCCTTAAGACCTGATTGCACAACTGTTGATGCTGTATTTGCTGACAGCCTTTGCTCATAGATCCCTACTTAGAAGTGGTTTAAGTAGTTTGCACATTTCTGTAGCTGCCTTAACTGCAGTTCACATGCTGAGTGCCTAACAGAACATGCTGTAAGAGCATTTATTGTATGTTTGCAGGTGTAGACCATAAAACTCCATACATAATTAGCATTTAATGTAGCAGTTTAAAAGCTATTATAAATGTTTGCAGTGATTTTAGGCTCTCTTATTCTGTGCTGAGCCACAGCTGAGAACAGTCTTTTATACCAGCAGAAAAGAAGGACCCAGGCAGCAGAGGAGAGGAGACAACTTCCAGCCTTCAAGGGTCATGAAGTGCAGAGCCAGATGATTTCTCCAGCTCTGTGCGAGGGCCAGCATAGTAGAGAGCCAGAGCTGTAGCAGTGGTGTTGGTGTGGCAGTGATCCAGGAGCCTGTCGAAGGAGCAAGAGCATATTCCTGCGCTTGTGAAAATTTCACTGCTCCCTTTTGGCTGCATTTTGCTGTCCATTTGTAAACAACAGATGAATAATCAGAATAATCAAGGAGGTAGAATGCTTAGGTAAGCCCCTGGGGCAGCAAAAGCTGTTTAGTCTGTTGGGAAGTTTTCTGTTTTGCCCTATCACTTCTACCTGTTTTGTTTACTCATTTTTTCCACTAAATGTTATTCCAGAAATCAGTTTGACTTCCATTTTAAGTGTGCCTGCAGCAAGCTGTTTGACAGCAGTGGAATTGCTAGTGTTCCCAGGTATGTAGAGATCAGTGCATAAAGCACAGAGACAAGGAGGGGGGATGCAAGAGCACATTTGCTAAATGTCAGGTTGAATAGGGGAGAGGGGAAGGACTTTGGGGGGTTTTGAGGTTTGGAGGATTTTTTTAATTGTGGATGACCTTTTATAGCACAAATGTTTTAATGTGCTGCCTCCTGGTGGCTTTTGGTAATGATGCTTTCTGTTTAGGAGTGCACAAGAACATGCAATTTGTTCTGAGCAGAAAGGAGCCAAAGCTTTCATGCATTCACTTTTTTTAATGGGAGTAAGGAACAGAGATTGTTTGAGAGGCAGAAAATGTCCATTTGGTGGGTCTTGAATATACACCATGCACACTCCTGGATGAATCAGACTGATTCCATTTCCTGACAATGGGCTTCCAGTTAAGACAATAAATATCCATCTCCTAGAGCTGTACATTGAATCTGGAGTTCATTGTGTCAGGGATTAGCTTTATGGTTTCTTTAGGGTGCTGTTAATCCTCTGTAATTTGTCTCCTTGGACTGTGTGCTCACTGAAAACACAATTACTTCTTGGGGCTCTCTGTTAAATGTGTGCAGTCATACTTTATACATAACTCACCTTAAGAAAAGGCCATTAATCAAAAAAATAACTCTATTAGTTGGTGAATTGATCCAAATTGCTTTAGGAGATTCAGTTTCTTTTTTCCTAACAAAGTACTGGGAAAATACAGCTTTGGGTAAAAGGGTTACAAGTTCAGTGCTGCACAGTCCAGCTGCTGAATGTCTGGTGCCTGCAGGGAGAGCCACTAACGTGTCTGTACCAGGAGCACAGGGAGGGTGTGATTCCTGTGAGAGGGGAGGCTTCTCTATTCTGAGGCCTGCCTTTGCCTTTCTTGAATGGAATCTACATATAGCAGACTAGAAGCTTTTCCTCTCTTCTCCCTCTTTGCATAGATACCTTTGGCTGAGCAGAACCAAGACAGTGTGCAGATAAAATGAGGAGAAGGCAGCAATTCTACGTGCTCATATGCTGCAGAACAGCAGCACAAGGCTGCTTGTTTCCAGCATGTTCTTGTCCAGACTGAGCCCAGGAGAAAGGCACTGCAGACAGTAAGTTTGGGGAAGAGGAGAACATTTAATCACAGAGTGTGAAGGGAGGAGAATCAATGCAAAAGAAACCCCAAGCTGATAGAAAACAGGGTTTACAAGGTAAAGGGAGAGGACAGCAGTATTTCTGTATTTAGAGAAATGTCACATTCATTCTTTCAGGATGCTGCCAGAACCCAGTTGTGGGGCTGCATCATGTTATGACCTAATTGGGAATTTGGCCCATATAACCCTTGTCACCATCATGACCTCTAACTAGTTAACAGAGTATGCAAATGTAGCAAGTGATTGGGACACAGTTGCTTCCATGAAAACAGCAAGGGTCAGCTTAGTCTCTGTAGCCACAGAGTATCTTCTGCAAAGTCGCCTCAAAGTGCAGTGTAGAATTTACCAGGAATCTGGCACACCTCCTGACAGCCAATTACTCACTGCTATTCCCTGAGCTCAGCTCATAGAGGAAAGATGCAGTCTCATGTCAGGGCAGGATGAACAGCAGTGGGCATCACCGAGTTCCCTGCTCACTGTCAGTTCTGGCAAGCTGGTGCTGGAGGAGAGGGGAGCCAAGGTTATTAATGAACAGCCCCCACTACACTGAGAGTTTATGGCAAACAGAGCAGACCTGAGCTGGGAAGGAAGAGATCCCTCTATTCTTTCACCACTCCTCTTCCCAGCCTTCTCAGGCATTCAGGGCTGGCCTTCCGAGAAGCCAGCTGCCTGGGACCAAGGCGGGGACAGTCACAGAGCCTAAAGTAACACATGGCATCAGGGGACCATGCTAGCAAGCAGCCAGCCTGATAGTGGAGGTGAGAGCCCATGTTTGTGTGCCTAGCAGCTCGTTTTATAAGCAAGGTTATTGCTGACCCTAAGCAGAAATCACACCCTTAGTAAGGATGAAGAAGAAGGGTACTCCCAAGCACACCCCTCTGTCATGTTACAGCAAGACATCAACCTAGACACCTAACAAAGCAGTTGCCATGTCCTGTGTCCTGGAGAGAGGTAAGTACCAGAGCCAGCAGCAAGAGCTCAGCTGCAGGGCTGATGGCAGGGGTAAGGGTGCTCACAGTTCTGGTGAAGAAACAGTAAGTACATGAATACATTGTGAAGGGAGCTGTTCCTGGGTGACTGAGCTATGGCCTCCATGCACAAGTCATTTGAGGGGATTATCCTAAAGTGAAACAACTGCAAAGATCAGATGTCAGTGTTGTGTAGATGTGCTGTTACCTCAAGTACTGGTGGTAGAGCCTGCTGCCTCATTTCTAGCAAGTGTTCTCATCTGGTTGATGTATAGCTACGCTTCCCTTGGTGACTTTCTGACTCTGGCAGCCACTACTTCAATACTCTGCACCACAGGGTTCCCAGAGCATTCCCAACATGCTCTCCTAGCTGATGGATCATCTGAGAGACTGGTGGAGTAGAAGTAAAAACGGTAGGAGCCCCAGGTAGGAGTAGGAAGCAGCTGATGATCTGTTCTGCTGTTACTTACAAAGTGACAGAGGGTGTTGTGAGCACGGAGCACCGCTCTGATGGGTGTCACGACTGCAGTATGCCTGGAGTGAAACAGCACAATTAATTCTGCTCAATTAAGAGAACTCCAAAACCAAGCAGCTCTTTTTCCATCACTCTCTTAACCCCTTCACTGCCAGGGCCATTGGGTCATAGTTCTCACAGAAAAACAAAAATATTTAATCAGGGCAGGCAGATAGTGTCCCAAGAGCAGAGGATGATAGCCTGGCCCCTCAGGAGGGCTCATTAGCTTCAGCACAGAATCATAGAATGGTCTGGGTTGAAGTGACCTCCAAAGGCCATCTAGTCCAGCCCCTCCTGCAGTGAGCAGGGACATCCTCCACAGACAAGTAAATGGTTTTTCTCCAGATACATTGCAAAAAACTCGGGACAAATGCCTTTTCACACATCAGTGTCTACAATTCTCTTTCCTCTTCTTGCATGTGCACAAGAGAGGAATGAAGCACTTGGTATCAGCAGCTCTGAAACTAACAATGGTGGCTCCTGTTTGTTTTTCCTGAACAAAACTTAATAGAGGGCAAAGCAGAGAGGCTGGGCCGTGCTGAAACCTGCCTGTCGTGTTCATTGTAGCAAAAATATGCTACTTTGACCTTCCTGGGTGAATTCTGTCCCTTCTGTGGGTAGTTGAACTTCAAGCAAGCCCTTCTTGGAAGAAGCCAAGACAAAAGCAAATTGTGTGTGAAAAGCCTCTGTTATATCCCACTGTGTTATAAAAATATTAAATCATCAACTCACTGCATTACTAAACCCAGGTAAAGGTACTATCAAAAGTCAGCCAAGGGTGTTTCTGGTATTTCAGATCAACACTGTGCCAACAGGGGTAGGCTTAGAGAGCTTAACTGTCTTTAAAAGTGACGTGTGGATATTCTTTTGGCTTTGATCAAAGGTAAATATTTTCAAGTAATACATTATAGTAAGCTGCAAAGATGACTTAGTAAACAATTTGGGAATGGTTTGCAGAGTAGTTTAGTGACAGGTAATGTTTGTTCTAGGTGAATAATTGGCAGCTTTGCATCATTTTCTGTCTCCTAGCAGCTGCCTGAACACGCTAACTTACGAAATCCTCCCGGACAGCACTCCTTAAAACTGATTTTACTGAAAAGTTAGTCCAAAAAGGAGTTTGAATACAGCAGAGCACCTTTACACATCATCACATTGGTAGCATGCCCAGCCTTCTGTTTGCAGGCTTTGTTTCTGATCCCCTGCTTGGCCTGGGGGCTGCCTGTAGGACGTGCAGTAGATATGTGCACTTTAAACTCCAAGGTGGCAATTTCCTTGCCTTCATTGCTGGTTCTTTTCATTGATAATTTTCAGACTGTCTCTCTAGCCCCTGGAGAAGCTGTGAATTAAAGAGTTCCATGAAAGGTGTTCATTTCTATCTTTAACTCTCTTTAAAGACAGAGGTGTACTCCATATCTGTGGGTTTTTTTAACAACCTGGGAGTATTAACCTACTTTCCAGCATCCAAGAGGGACCCAGCTATGGTCTGCCCTAACTACTTAGGGCAGTAATTAAAATGGAGGAAGAGAAGAGGGGAATTCTGTTGTGCAACCTATTCATCCTTCAATAGAAGGGTAACTGATCACGTGTGGGGATGCTCCAGGAAGTGCAGGCACAGCAGGCTGACCTGTGCTGGCCCCAGGTGAGTGCTGAAGTGAAATGCTTCTCAAAGCTGTTGCTATGGTTGGAAATGGATCTGCGAGTTCAGCAACACAGTTTGTTTGCTGTGAAAATGATGTTTCATGGAACAGTTTTCTGTGCACAATGGCTGGAAACAAACAGATGTTGGCACGCAGCTCTGTGATCTGGTTTTGGAGGAGCTGTTTCAGTCTCCTGTTGGGACCAAACCAGTTTGTGTAAATGGTTAATACTCTGAGGTGGAGACAAGCACAGCAGCAGTAGAATGACTTCTGGGCCGGGGTGTAGTGCACTTTGGCAGGAAAACACAAGTAGGAGTTTCTGTTCTTTTTTAGTTCAGACCAGGAATCTGAGGCTTGTGCAGTGTCAGTGCCATAATCACCAAGGTAATGTTTGAGACATTCTTCACTGCAGAGTGGGGAAGGATCTAGCTTGGGTTTCAGTGCAACTCCAAAACTTGACAAAATCTCACAATAACAGCAGGAAGGATCCCTTTCCCTAGGCAGCTGTCAACTGAAGGTGCCACAAAGAATGAAAAATGCCACGGGGCTTAATTAACACAAAGGTGAGGAACTATTACAAGGCTCTTTAAATAAATGGATGCATTTGATGATTCCAGGAGGTGAGCATACACATTACAAAGGCTCCTCTGCTGGTTTCTTCTTCGGTAATGGGTTCCTCCAGATTGAGAGCCTGAGGTGTGCTAAATATTTCCTCTCTGCTCTGTAGTTAAATAGGGGATCTTGGTGTTTGAGTCTTGTCACATTCACACCTTTTTGCAAGCGCTGTTTCCCAGCGCAGAGCAGCTTTTCACACACGACAAGGCAGAGCTGCTTTACATCCCACAAGTCTTACGCTGTCTGCCAACAGGATGTTAGGGGGATGTTAGAGTGGAAGAGCCAGCGGGGTGAGGAGGGTACTGTTTGCATTGAAACGCCTTAGCAGCTCACACTACTCATCTCTGAGGAGGAGTAGCTGGCACAAAGATCTAAACATTTTGGTGGTGAGAGGAGAAACCAATCTGAGGCTTCTCTTTCACTGGATCCTTTCACCTCTCTGTCAAACAGCACCACTGCTGCTCCCTACCCCTTTGCTCAGATGCCTCTTCCCTCTGCAGCCTCATGCTCTGCTTTCTTCCTCTTCCCAAACCCTCATCCTCCTCAATGTCAGACACCCTGAGGTTATTACCATGTGGCTTTTACCATGTTAAAAACACTGTGACAGCACCATGCCCCTCCTCAAAATGAATCATTTACTTCTGTGCTGGAAACTGCTCCTTCCATTCTTATTTTTTTCCACTTTACCTTTTGTCTCTCTCTTTTCTGTGAGACCCATTTCTTGGGCACAGTCAGCAGCTGGAGTAAGGAGCAGTGTGACTGAGTGTAGCATTGCTGTGCTCTGGTGTTTGATTGGGAGGCTTTTAAAAACGTGAGCTAACTGATGCTTGCTCTGTCACTGAGTAGGCAGGCACTGCCTACCTAGTTGTATGGCTAAGAAACAGTGTGTAATTTGCTGAGGGCCACGAAGCTGATGGATGACAGGGGTTTTGAGGTACATGGGTGAGTTTCATTCCCTGAATGACAGTGATTACAGCCTGCCTATGAAGGATTTATGGCCAAAATTACAAGGAGAGCTCTGAGAACCTCAGGCTCACTCGTGGCATCTAGCGCGTCATGGTTTGTGGTGCTTGCTCACATTCCAAGTCCTCATCATGGGAACCTCTCTGCTTTACAGACCAGTGGGGAAGAGGTGGTATCCCAAGAAAGTTCCCTTTGGAAAGCAAAATTCCCAACTCTGCTGGCAACTGGAATCATGCAGCAGTTCCCATGTCTGAGAGAAGCCACATCACACCGTTCTGAGGGCAGCACTCGAATTGAGGGCGGCAGTAGCACACTGCTGTTCTCAACAGAGCATGTGCTAATACCCTGTGAGTTTGAAGGTCATCCTAGTTAATTATATTAGCTAAAATCAACTTCCTGCATCTGTCAGCAGCTCAAAGCCAGTACATCTGTAAAACATCAGCAATGTATTTTCTTTGTACATGCTACAAAAAGGCAAAGACCCAAAAAAAAAACCCCAAAGACACCAACCCACCAAAAATCTCTCTCAGAAAAGGCCAAACCCAAACTTTGGGGCTTTTATTTTTTTTGCCACTGCTACTGCCCTACAAAAGCAAGAAGAACCTGATTTGATATTTAGATGCCAGATGAATCTTTCTGAGCTGTCAGTTAGACAAATGGAGGGGATTTGAGGTGGTGATGATGATGGATGGAGAAGATGTAATTACAAGGCTTCAGTTTTACAGTGCCTCGGTTAAAAGGCAATGCCAGAGTGCGCAGGCGCAGTCTGAAGCAGAACACAAGGTTGTCTGTTACATGGTTTTGCAGAAGTCACTTCTTGAAAGTTCTTTGATCATTTAAATTGACTTTTTCAAGCTTATTTCAAGGAGCCTTCTTGGCTCCCACTGAAATGAATACACTGCTCATTTTCAGTCTAAAAAAATACATCAGTTGGAAGACGTTCAGTGAGCTCCCACAGTCAAGGATCATCCTTGTCATCAATTCCCCCTGACATGAAAAAGCATTCCCCTGTGAAGAGGCAAGACAAAGGAAACCAGATAATTGCAGCATTCTGTTTGCAGATAAGGGTTGATAAAGGAGGCAGAAGAGCAGTTTCATGATCAGCCCAAAACAGCTCTGCTGCCTATACTAGGAGATGGTACCAAGTTTTCTGGGTCCTACTGCAGGTCCCTGAGGACAAACCATCTGTATTGCTCTCCAGGTCATTGCTGTGACATTCTGTCATTGAGCTGTTGTTACAAAGCTCTTCCTACTGGCTAAAAATGCTCCATGCAGACCAGACACTAATACAATGGAGAGGACCAGCCAAGTAACTGCTGTCCTTGGCCTGTAATTAAGTGTGATTGAAAGGGGGAGTCAGAGCAGGAACAACTTCTATCCTTCATCCTAGCATTAGCATCTCCTTGCAGTCCTTGATGCTGATTTTCCTTTTATTACCTTTCAGAAGAGTAGGCTGGGTTGCAGAGTTTAATATATCATTATTAGGAGTCAGTTCCTTCTGTTTCCTACACTTCCATCCTTCTTCCAGGAGGCAAAATTTATGTGTGTGATATGAAATAAATCTCTTCAGTTTACAGCTTCCATCTCATTTAGGGGAGCTTGTGCCTCTTTGGGAGCTATGGAAAAAAATGAAGACCTGCTTTAGTCTGTTGCTCCTCAAAGAAAATTGAAAGATACACATGAAAAGTGAATTAAAGCAATTTTGGATTTACAGTCCAGAGCTTATGAGGGTCTGAGTTCCTTTGAATGAATCAGAGTTTAAATTACCCGAGTAAAAGGGGCTCAGTGTGCAGCTTTGTGTAGCTGCAGTCAGGTTTTTTGAGCTATGCATGGATGGATTTGCCCAGAACTGATGATTTTTCACAAAGTAATGTGTATGTTGTGCTCTGTGGCAAGTCTGGTGTGATCAGCTGTCCCACCACATGAAAATAACCTTGGAGGAGGCATTCATCAATTCTGAAACAATTTATCAGAGTACTCACTTTTTATTGTCAGCAGTGACAGCTGTGGTGACGGTGATGATAAAGAATCTGAGCACAACCTACATCAATGCATATTTGTATCTATAGGAAACATTCATTTTGCTTCACTGCTGCCAGCCAGGCTGTCTCCTCTTGGGAGTCAGCTTAGGTCAGATGAGTGAGAAATGAGATGCTTTTGGTTCATAACTCAGGATAACATTTGAGAAGTTTCTAGACAGACATACTTTTTACAGCCAAGCTGCAGCTTCTCATGAGGTTGGTTTCAGGGAGGGAGACAGTGGTTATGGAGAGAGAAAATGGAAAAGTGAGGGAGAAAAATACTGCATTCACATCTTCCATTTCCTCTTTTGACTGTAAGTTTCCCCTTCTTTCTCCTTTGCAGTCAAACAACAGTGTGAATTTAGTGGCAGGTGACAGTATAGGGATAACACAGCCACAGCGTGGGCTTGCTCATGTTCCTCTACAACACAAACCTTCTTGGAGCCCTACTTAACCATTTGAGGTGCCAGAGAGTGGTGAGCAGAGAGAGATCCAAACAACAACCAGTTTATAGGTGTGAATGAATAAAACAACTTTCATTTACAAAAAGAGGTTGATTTTCAGAGACTTGCAATGAGTCTGAAAGGGTTTCTTGTGAAACTGTAGGACTCATTCTCTAAGCTGGTTTCATTTTGCTTGCTCACATATCCTACAAGGGCCAGCTGCCTGCTAAAAGATTTCTGTTGGTGTTGGTGGTTTCTTTCCCTAATTGAAGAGTCTGTGAATGTCTGAGAGCTCATACATCTCCACAGACAGCTATTTTCCAGCATCTCATTTCAGTGACCTTCCTTCAGTCAGCTTAACAAACATCTAAATGATAACTGGATGCAGAAATTGGTTACCTCTGATAAGAAGAGAGAGTCATTTTATTTTGGAGCCTGTCCGAAGCTCTCTAAGGTAATTTTGGTCATTAACATCTGAGCATATTGTGTTTCTGATATCAGGAGCTTCTGCAAAGAGGATTTTTGTGGTGTTGCTAGGCTTGTGCTTCAAGGTGTGCATAAGAATACATCATGCAGCAGAAAATGGCAGCCTGCAGGTGAAAAATTCTCTTCGTGTTGGATGTCAAAGATGAGGCAGTGTCAGATAATATGTGCTGTAACTAAAGGGGAGGTTAGAGAAGTGTTGAGAATGAGTGGTGTAAAGGCTTAGTACAGTAAGAGGCTTAGACCCTGATGCAGTCCCTGGTACAAATGTGGGGCTATTTTCAGCGACTTGTACTGAAAAACAGTTTCTGCTGAATATTAATTCAAGTCTGATAGCAAAATGATGCTGAAGATGCTTGCAGGCTTGGGCTAAGAGCTTAAAAATTGTAAGGGATTTAGAGGTCTTGTCACTGTCAAACTGGGTCTGAATTCCCACCTGCAGGTTTACCTATCTCCTCCTACCTGAGTTTTTCTGCATCCCATGGGATCAGCCATTTTTTTGCCTCTCTGACATACTTGTTGTAAGTGTTGTATAGGGCTTTATCTTCTCTGAAATACTACCTGTCCAGGAGAGCAGCCAGAGAACCTGGGCACTGTTCAGTATTGAAGTGCCTCTGCACTCTCTGCACTCAAAATCTGCAACAGCTTCTCAGGTCTCTGGACCTGAGCAAGCCAGGAGCTGCCACCCCTCTAAACTATGTCTTTCAGACTCTCTGTTGCAAAGATCTTGGAGAAATTACTCTGAGATTTTCAAAGACCTTCATTTTTTTTCAGCATGTTCGAAGTAAATGCACAGAACCTCCTGTTGTATGCAGTTCAGCTGTGACACTTGGATAATAAAGTAAGAGGACCAGAGAAATTAAGAGCAGAAGTAAAGACCTCGAGGCAACAATGTAATATAATACAGAAAATATATAACTCAATTAGCAATAGCCAGCTGGCACTAATGGCTCATTTGTTTAGACTCATATTTCTAGGCTGTCTGGCTTTTGGTGAGATGGAAGCAAGGAAAATCATGCCTGTCTGCCTGCCAATGGCTGTCATTAAAAGCACTATTAAATAAAGGCACTGGGCTGCAGCTAAGGAGGCACTCAAAGCCTCCTTGATAAATGGAAACAGCTTTAGGAAGCTGTCAAGTACCTGAGAAGGGAAAGCTGAGCTGCAGGAAGCTGGGTATCATCTATGGCTGTGCTAAACTGACCAAACATTCTTTGAAGCAGAGCAAGAGACCTTGCTGTGCTTGAAAACACAACTTGGTATGTCAGCACCATCCAGGAGGTATGGTAATGTGTTTGGGTTTACTTGCTTTAAGGGAACAAAAATGAACAAAACAAACCAACCAAACAAAACCCCAGCACCCACTCAGAGAACTCTAGGCCTGTTTCTCCAGAGCCTGTAGCACAAGCAGCTGTGTTAAATGCCAGGGTTCTGGTGGAAAATAAACTGAAGGCTGCTGAACTCCACAAGATCAAATGCAATACACTGATGAAGGGTGAGAATGGTGGGAAGTGGTGGGTACATGCCATCTGTCTGGGGATGACCACTACGACATGACAAGGTGATCCATCTGGTTGGGGGTTGCCATGTGGGGCAGGGAAAGCATCCTTCAGCTGCTCCTTGTATGATGCCCTCCAAACCCCTCACCAGCCACACTGCTCTTCTCTGGAAAGACTCCAAGACCTCAATGTCCTTCCTCTCCTGTGGTGCCCAGCAATGAACCCAGTACTTGAGCTGTGACCTCACCAGGGCTGAGTACAGGGGAACAGTCACCCCATTTCTTCTGCTGGGTGGTTTTCCAGGTGCTGTTTGTGGCAGGACGGAGTCAATGGCTTAAGGGTTTACCTGAAACAATGAGGATTGCATGTATGAAGTGATGGCATGCCCAGTTAAGCATAGCTGCCTTTTTTGCTAATAGCTGTGGCATGGCACTCACATGTGTGCCTGTGGAGCAGCAGGACACAAACCTGTCTGATAGGTTAACCTGCTAAAGGTTGGTGTGAATGACCTAAAGCTCTTGAAAACAAAACACAAAGATGAAGTAAATCCATCCTGTGGCACCAGTTAGAAGGGACTCATGCAGAATCTAATGCTATTCAAGAGGACTGTGGTGCTTTCTGGTCTCTGTCCCCAGTGTGTACTCAGCTGTTCTCAGGCTTCATTAGCTGCAGTATCTTCAGATCTCCATGCGTTTGGTGGGGTTTATTTTTCCTTACCATTGCAAAGGGGAAGTGTAACTGCGCCCTGTGCTAAGTTTTCATAAGAATGATGGAACGTTCGGGATTGGAAGGGAATTTTGAGGGCGGTTTAGTCCAACTCTGCAGTGACCAGGCACACCTGTAGCTAGAGGAGGTAGCTCAGAGCTGAGGTGATTGCCCTCACCTGGGTGAGGGGCCAGCTGCACTTCCCGCCCTCTGAGATTGCCACCTGCGCCAGCCATCTTAGAGGGGAGGTGGAGTTCCTGGAGTTGCTGTTAGCTGCTGTGGTAGCTTAATGTCTCACAAAATCTTCGTGGACTGGTAAGTGCTGAAATCATTCCTTACTGTATTGCAATGAATTTTGGGTTGTGTGCCAATTCTGTGATGCTCATTAACACAATTCCCTGCTGCCAGCAGATTGTGTGCCATGGGACTGGCACGGTTACTCTGGTGCTGCCAGAGAGAGATGGAAACAGAGTTTAGCTTCATTAGTAACAACAAAACCATCTCTGAATGTCCTTAACTTGCTTTTTTGGATGTATGTATGTGTGATTGAGATGTACTTGTCCAGATTTCCTTCTTTGAACAAGTCATTGCTTGTGCAAATATTCTTGAAATGCTGAGTTAGAGCACTGCTGGTTAATGGAGTTGAGTCAAGCTGCTGACATGAAGTCTGCTCTCCTCTTTCTAAATTATTGTGGAAAGAATTTGGCCTCAGTTTGTGAAAGCAATCCAGAAATAATGCTGGCAGAGTGGAGCCAATAAAACCTGCCTTATGGAAATCAGTGGAAGACAAGCACGTGGTTCCTCTTCTGTAGTCTCCTTGCTTACTTAACTGTCGTACTCTGCTCTTAGTCTAACAAACTAACCTCAAAGAAACTGGAAATGCTTGGTAAAATGATTTCATAGCCTCATGGTACTTTTAAGATTGATGTACAGCAAAGTTATCTGAGGAAAAAGGAGAATTTCTGAGGGAGCTGAAGCACGAAACAGTACAAACAGCTTAATATGAGTGCTCTGCACATCCCTGTGTACAAATTGAACGGCTGATGGAAGTCAGCCTGGGCGGGGAGATTAGCTTCGATGAAGGGCAATCTGCATGCTCTGATTGAGACTTTGCTTCACCTGGCTATTCCCTTTGCTGTTGCAGGGGAGAACTCTGTGTGTGTATGTATGTAGACAGATGGAAGACACACTCTAAATTCTAACATTTGCAGCAAGGGGTGGGGGCTGCCTTTCCGATAGTGGAGCATTTCACTTGAAAAATTCGTGTACGTTTGGTTGGTTGTTTTGGTTTGTGAGTTGGTTTGCGTTGTTTCCCCCCCACCCCCCGCCCCTTACTCGCTGATGATTTGCTGCCCTCTAGTGGCTGTTTAATAAAAGTCTTGTGTGATGCCCGCTGCTGCTCAGCAAAAGCTGGGTGGAAGTGAATTCTCCCTGGTCTCAGAAAGGTTCAGCCAGCTCTTACACATTTTATTTTATACAGGTTAGTTTAGTTGCCTCCATTTTTGCATGTAATGATGGAAGTAGGAATGTGAAGCTCTCTCTGCTAGTAATAACAGAGAGAAGCATGTTGAGAAGCCTGCACTGCAGAGGTGATGTTGGTCTCACCCCTTTGAAAAGTTGTATTGAAGTCACTGGAGGAGTCCAGTGGTGCTGTGGCCAAGGGCAGACCCTGTGGGCAGTTGCATCAGCGATAAGGAGAAGATATGTTCCTCCAGATGCACCTCATGTTCTCCGTGTCTTCAATTTGACTGGGGACAGAGGGATTGAGGGGTTTATGTTTATTAATGGCTCAAACCTGCTGATTAGCACAAGTTTTTTATTTTTGTCACAAAAAACACTGTTGTTGAATGAGAAAAAGGCCTGGATCTGATTCCCCTCATTTGCATTATTTCAAGGAACAGCCTTTAAGTGTCTTGGACTCATGTTTCTCTGTATCGTTTTCCTTCACCTGACAACTCATGAAGTTAAGACTGCAGCCTGCAGAACAGGGAGGACAGCAAAGCTTGGTCCCAGGTCGTGATCATTCAGGTGTTGGATCATTAAACAAGAGAAATCTGCTGTAAACAGAGACACTTGCACCAGCAAAGTAATTGTCACAAATAGTCTGCGCCGTATCTGAAGGAAGAGTCTGTCAGTAACTAGAAAAGGTGGTGTGCTCTGAAAAGCTATTAACCAGGGTTTAAAAAATCTTTGTATCTGACTGTTCTAACAGACTGACAACAGTAGCAGAATTAAAGATAAGTAATTACAAGTGTGTCTTACAGAGCTAGGTACCATGAGGATGGTCAGGGAGCTAGAGCACCTCTGCTATGAGGACAGGCTGAGGGAACTGGGCTTGTTCAGCCTGGAGAAGAGAAGGCTCTGGGGAGACCTTATAGCAGCCTTCCAATCCCTGAAAGGGCAACAAGAAGGCTGCAGAGGGACTGTTTGCAAAGGCCTGCAGGGATAGGATGAGGGGCAATGGTTTGAAATGAGAGAAGAGCAGATTTAGATTGGATGTTAGGAACAAGTGTTTTAGCATGAGGCTGCTGAACACTGCAACAGGTTGCCCAGGGAAGTAGTTGAGGTCCCCTCCCTGGAGATCTTCAAGCTGAGGCTCAACAAGGCTCTGAGCAACCTGCTGTAGTGGAGGATGTCCCTGCTGACTGCAGGGGGGTTGTACTGGATGAGCTTTAGTAAGGCCACTTCCAACCCAAACCGTTCTATGGTTCCAATTGGTAGCTAAGGCACCCAGACAGGAGCTGGCCCTCGTTCTGCTGTGCTGGCAGTAAAAGAGAGTGAGGCGTTGTTGCTACATTTAACACTTGTACATGTTTATTTAGTTAAATCAGCCATTGTACACATTGCAGCTATGTATTGTTAGTGTTGTATTTCTTTAATTTTTAACTAATACATGCCCTCATAGATATATTCAATTAGTGTTATCACCATGGGAACAAGATGCTGATTCGTCAACTTAAAATTCACTTCTTCTCACAGTATTCAAGTTCTCTGATAACACAGCAAAAAATCAAAATAAGAGGTGAATAACCATTATGTTGTTACACAGAACATCATCTGCACCGCAAGTAACACAACAGAAATGCATTTCTTTAGAGCCCCATCCTTGAAGATCATCCTGTGCTGTCTCTGACAATCAGAAAGCCATGGCCTTGTGAAATGGTTCATTGTGGGTCTCATTTGGTTTGGCTGCCAAAACCACTTGTTTCGGTTTCCCCCTCCCTCCCCCCCCCCTTTTTTGTTGTTTAGTTTTCCTGCTTGCCAAACCCCCAGACATTAGCACAGCACCTTGGGTTATTTTTCCTGCAGGAAGCCACAACTCCCAAGATGGTTTTTGTGCCTTTGGCATCGTTACCTTAGTGAGGACGTGCCCTTGTTCTGAGCACTGAGTGAGTCCTTAAAAAAAGCCAAACAACCCAATCATGGTGGAAGGCCAGATACGCTTGGCAAAGGTGCTGCTCCTAGGGGAGAGGATCTGGTTTGCTCTGCTTTTAAGTACACTACTAAAAAAATCAAAGAGCTGTTTAAAAACATTTACTGTGTGTCTGTGTGTATCGTATATGCTAAAACGCTACAGAGCTCCCTCCACGGAACATTAAGGTACGGAACACCCCAGATGTCAGATCTCTGTTCCCTTGTTTGGAAAGCCAGGTGCAGACATGCTATCATGGGTTCCAGAGGGTTGATTTAGAAATATATATATTAGAGATAACAAAATAGGAACAGAAACTGCCTTTCAAGGATTGTGAGCACTCCCTGTTTAAAAAACACTTGATTGGAGGATAAAAACTGCTCGCTCAGTGCTAAGAGGGCCAACAAGCTGACATGGTTACAGGAGGGTTTGGTTTTGACCTTCAAATGCCACATGCATGTATCGGATAAGAGGCAATCTTGATAAAACACGGTGAGTTAATTATTCTCCTTGTATACTGGGTAAGTCTTTCTCCCATAGTTATCTACAGTGCAGTGGCCAGCAGGAAGTACCACCAGTAAGACAGTGTGGTTTGCTAAGCAGTGATGGAAAGAGGAAACTACTGTAGTTATCTTTGTTTAATATGCCCTGCCACAAGTCCGGATCTAGAAGGTTTTAATACCATATGCAGATGTGCCGTAGATATAGCTGCTAGCAGGTTGGGGACCTAATTGGGTGTTCTTTTTGTTTCTTTGTTTGTTTTTTCTTTTTCTGGAAATCTGAGAGTGGCTGTCCAAAGGTCTTAGAAGCACTGATGGCCACAGGCAGCTGTTTTTTGAGAGGACAGCTGGATTTCCAGGTTTTGGCCTGACTCTTAGAGCCATTGGCTATAACAGATCCCTACACTGGAAGTCTGATGGCTGCAGCAGATGTGCAGTGCTTGCTCCTCAGCCAGTCTGTGTTTGCAGTCGGTACCTCATTGGTGGCCAGTCAGCAGTGTCAATAGACCTTGTAATCCATGATGCTAATCGTAGTCACAGGCAGTGTGTTGTCTGCAGTCTCCCAAGTCCAAATACTCTTGCTATATACAGTTTACACCTTTAACTCCCTTGTTTTGTGACGCCTGTACATAGTCACTTGAAGAGGCCTGTAGATGAAGTTGGCTTGACAAATGTGATTTCGTGAAGCTAGTGCAGAAGCCAAGGGACAGCAAGAAGTGGCGATGCTGACAAACTCCCAGTACAGCACAAAGACGACGGTTTGGTGGATAAATCATCCCAGATGAAGGATGCTATCTTTGGTCACAAATTAGCTTACAGGGTAAAAAGTAACAAAAACCCAAAATCAAATATGGGGAGGGGGAGAAGAAATGGATTCACTGCGTCTGCACAGGTAGAAATGGCAGTGTCTTCAGTGATGATGTAGGTGACAATGTCTACACCTAGAGGAGATGAACGTGGCACACGGGATGGATGGTATGCGGTGGTGTTGAGGGGTGGCAGCTTCTCATTTCGCCTCCTGTTTCCAGTCCCCTTGGCAGAAGTGTCTGAGAAGCTGCTGGAGGTCGTGTTGGAGGTCATCCTGTGGTAGTGCTTCTGGTGTGTCTTCCAGCTCCTCTATGTGAACATGTTTTCCATACTGATCCTTCATCACAGTCCTCTTCTGTGTGCTGGCTTTACTCAGCATTGTCCTGAAACAAAACAGATGAGAAAACTCCTTAAAAGCCCACAGTTCCTAAAGGGTTTAAAAAATGCTCCCTTTCAGCTGCAGTTTTAGGGCTTTTTCATATCAAACAACTTGAGAAGAATATTAACTGGCAGTTTAAGCACACTACTGAGGTCAGAGGTGCTTCCCAAATGCAACACACCACTGCTTTAATTGGATTTCATAATGTGAACTCATGGCAGTTAATGTCTATACATCAATTAGGCACACAGGTTTAGCCCAGCAAAACCATGCTGCAACACACAGACATGTGCCACCTGGGCTGAAATTCAGACAGGACCTTCCTATTTGTCTTTTCCAACCTTATTAATTCTATGATTCTATTTGCTGTAGTCATCTCCAGCATATGAAGATTTCCTGCAGAGTAGGAATTTGATCAACACTTAGTTCTGCCAGCCAGGAAAGCTACCTCTGTGCTATTGTAGTGTCCTGAGCTATTCTGTTACTCTCTTACCTCACTGGAACCATCTTGCTCTACTAGTCAGAACCTGAAAACCCACCAAGTCCCTTCCAGGTCTAAGCAAATAAACATAGCTGTCATAGGACAGCTGGGTGTCTCTTGCTTAGCATTGCCCAGAGGCCCAGTTTTTGGTCAGTGTCCTTGAGAGGGCCATGGGAAGCCAAGCACGCTTGGGAATTCCTGCATGCTCAGCCAGGAATAGCTCCATTTTGATGGGACAGCTGACACTTCTGAGTCTGACCTGAATGGCCTAAGGGTCCCTTCACTAGGGGGAGTGCTTTGGCAAGAATGTGCACCCTTCGTCCAAAGCCAGCACAGCAGCTCAGCTGGCTCCCAGTGCGTACTTGTGGCATCGCTCCTCTGACTCTAAAGCTGGTCTGGGCTTTACTGCTTGCAAACAGAGTTTGGTCAGGATATTCCTTTTCTGTTTCTAACACTGGCTTTACCACCCCAGTGCCACTGTAGATTCAAAGGGCCTGGAAGAAGGTGTGTGGAAGATACCCAGCCCGCAGCAGCCTTGACTCACGTTGTGTGTGGTAGGAATGAAGCCATTTGCTGTCTGAGCTACAGTAGCTTGTTTTGGTTTGGGTTGTTTTTTTCTCCCACATATTTTCCTATCTGCCCTGCCTCATTCCTCCTCAGGCTCAACTATCACATGCACACATCTATAAATATCTCATGTATCCTCTTGTCTATTTTGATAATGTTCAAATTATTAAATGATCAGAGTCAACTGCTAGCAAAAAAATATTTTTGAAGCAGCCTTGATGAATGTTAACTGTCAGTCACACTGATTCCTGTGTCACCTGCCATGAGACAGGCTTGGCAGCGACACCCCTTTGCTCTGGGTCTGGCCAGCGTGCAGTTAAACCACATTGCAGCTGCCTGTGTGGTGCACTGCTCTCCACTGGGGCTAAACCAGTGTTTGTGACAGGCAGTGCTCTGGCTGCTGCTGAGCAGTGCTTGCACAGCACCAATGCTTTCTCCTTTTTTCCCACTGGCCCCCTCAGAGAGTAGGCTGGGGGTGGGCAAGCCTTTGGGAAGGCACACCGCCAGGTCAGCTGGCTGGAACTGGCCAGAGGGAAATTCCCTGCTGTATAGAAGCATACTCGGGGCTAAAAACAGGCCAGAGGAAGAAGCTGCCAAGGGAGTTTGTCTTGGCAGGTGACCATTGGTTAGTGACTAGCTGGGCTGCTCATGGCAGGTGGTAAGTGATTGCTTTTGCATTCCTGTGTTTGGTTGTGCTTCCCTCTTCCCTTCACTTATTAAACTGTCACCATTCAACCCATGAGGTTTTTCACTTTTGCTGTTCCTATTCTCTCCTCTGTTCCAAGGGGAGGCAGGAGGGTTAGGGAGCAGCTGTGTGGTGCTTGGCTGCTTGCCTTGGTGAACCCAACACAGCCTTAACTCCACCACCACCCACTTAAGTTTTTCAAGTGAATGTAGACCTCTCCAGTGCACACATTCCTTCCTGTCACAGAATGTTAGTAGAAATCTTTAGTACTCTTGCAAATGTAGCTTTAGCTCCTGCCAGTGGTTTCACTTCAGGCACTCATGAAATCCACTCATGTATTAGGAGTTTGTTAATACTTTTCTAGTAACAGCTGATTGACATGCCAAGCCAAACCTTTTAATGATTGATCCGTCCTCTTTCCTGATCTCTTTCTCTACTAAAGTGGGCAGCTGGACTTTCATTTTGTTACCTGTATAGCTCAGAGCCTCAAATTAAAACATAAACTTCAAATTAAAACAAGAATGAAAAACCTAGGACAGAGAAGATAATTGCTCCTTGTCCCTTACTGCTTTCTGTTAATGAAGCTGAGCAATGGTGAACAGAGGAATAAGCATCTACCTGCCATTCTTCAGTGCACAGCTCAGTTGCCTTTCTTCTACAGGACAGTTTCAGTGTACCAAAGCAGCTCTTGGTACTTCCTTTCCAGATCTGAAGTAGCCCAACTCAAGCCCTGCAGCGTTTTTGTTTTCCTTTTGACTGGATGTGGGTTTGCCTCTGCTATTCTCTGTGGCCTTCTAGATTTACCAGACCAGAAGCTGCAAGCTGGGAAAAGCCTGTTAATTCCCAGGCCATGTCTCTGAACCTCTCCAGGACAGTTTTTGCTGCTTATTTTCTTTTTGTCAAGGTCTCTCCTTGTTTTGTCATTCCAAGGGACAATGAAATGGATTAAGAGTAAAGGGTTCTCAGTTCCTCACTCTTGTTACTGAATTGTCTAAACTTACTGGAAAGGCATCAAAAGAGGAGAGGTACTAATTAGCTGGTAGCTGTATCTTTGTTTCAAAGACAAATGAATACATCAAGGTACCCAAACTAACTATCCATTTCTAAACTGAGCTCCATGGATGGTAACAGATGACTTAATGTTAAGAGTAACCACATCCATGATTTCCAACAACTTTACTTAAAGCTTCTGTGGGACTTGTTTTAGAATCCTAAAATGTCCCACAGCCAATCGTGTGGCGTTAGCTTCCCACACACACACTTCATCTACAAGTCCTTCTATAACACAACCAACTATAGCAGAGCTTTTATCCTCAATATTTGAGTATGATGCTCCACCACCAGAGCTTTCAGTAGGGTAGAATTTGTCCCCAGGTATGCTGTGACACTGATTTTAATATTTATGTTTAAAAGGAGCTTTTACCTCTTCAAAGTCCTCTTTGGCTGACGGAAGATCAGTAGCTAAGCTGGCATCCCCCAGGTGTTTCTCTGTTCTCTCTCCTTGCACTACTGTGGTCTTTATGACTTTGCTGACCTTCCGGCCTTCAACTGGTTCAGACTGGAATTTGGAGGCACTAGGCAAAACAGCAGGTTCAGACAGGGTCACCTGTAAGATGAGAAAGCAGAAGGAGCCTGGATATGAATTACATAATGGCTACTACCAATGCTTTTAGTGATCATCCTTGTCAGAATGGCAGTTACACCAAGCAACAAATGGACCTCATGCTGTGTTCACACAGGCACTGTGAATAACTGGTACCAGTCCATCTCTTGAGAGAATTCTTCTGAGAGAAAACCAAGGAGCTCCTACAGGAGCCACAGGCCAGAACTTTAGGTTACCATGGGAGAGTGACAAACTTGATGTTATTTGGCAAGATATGTACTTAATGTATATGGGTTCCAAATGACAAACAGTAGTTCTAGTATGGTCAGAAAACAATTATTTTCTTGTTACTTTAGTCCTAGAGAATTAATTCTGATGATTAATTCTGGCCAGTCATGTTCTTAGCATTTCTAATGATTGCTTGTTAAATGTTAGTTTCCATTGCAGTGCTGCTGAAAGCAACCCCCCAGTTGCTTGTGACCCTCTGTCACAGCCTTAATTGGACTGATACAGACCTCTGCAGGGCTACCTGGTGAAGTGAGGCAGGGGAAGATAAACTGAAAAGCACTTACCTTGCCAGGTTGGGGTTTCTTTTTAATTACCTGGCTCTATAAACAGTCAAGATGAAATTAGTGCTATTTATTTTAGCCCCTTCAAAGCACAGAGCACAGCAGGAAGTTAAACCTAACACAGCTGTATTTAGAAGGGCTTAGTTACAGAAAAGAAAGTAGAGAACATCAGATCATTTCATTGCTACATTCACTAGTTTTCTTATTAGAGTAAGAGGTATCTGAACAGATGTGTGTAGTATATTGATGTGTCTGTAACGTACACATTTGCCACTGATCTACCTGTGGTAGGAAGCTGCTTGCTGTATCAATTTGGTACTGCCCATACATCACAGAATCTGTGTCCTGGCTTACTTTCACAGAAAACTGTCCTTTTTCCCTGCCCACTCTCCACCTTGCCTCTTTCTATTCTGAGGCCTTTCCATCTGCAAGAAAGCTTTTCAAAGTATTGTTCAGAGCTGGTATGGGTCAGCTGTGGTTAGTAAGCACACTGTCAGCGTACTGCTGCTTTCTGCCAAGGGAAGTGGAAGCTCTGACCTCCGTCTGCTCACTGCCGCTCTTCAGCACGACCCGTTTTACAACTTTGGAATAGCCATCTCCTTCTTCCACAGTGACAGGGCTTTGTGGTGCTCCTTGCATTAGGACTTCCTCTTTCTCTGTGCCATCTGGAGACACATATCTCCGGATGATCTTTCTAGTGACCTGAAGGAATGAAATAGAGCTTTGTTCCTAAAGAAGTAACAACAGCGTGTTCCTTCTTATGTTTATCCCTGTGTTTTAAATGCTTCAATTTACAAGTTCTTATACAACATTTTCTACTCAAAGGGCATCTTTTTCCTACTAGTGGTTCAGGCTTTAACAGATGCATAGACAAGGACCTGTAGCTATCAATTTTATTTACCAGAGCAACAGACCCAAACTGGCCAGTGGACTATTCCACATCGTATGTCATGCTCAGTATGTAGACAAGGGTGCCCCAGGCTCTTCTGGGGTTGTGGCTTTGGGATTCTCTCCTCCAGGATCACTAGCCAAGAACAGGCTGAGCATTGGTTGGGGGGGTGGTGAGCAGCTGCACTCTGCATCACTTCTTTGTCTATTCTGTTATTACCATTGCTATGTTGTTTGGCTGCCAGCTGAGTTCAAACCATGACAGGCAAAGTGAGGCTCTGAAGGTAATGACAGATCTGACCAGCATGTGTTAAAACAAATTTATCATTCTAGCTAACCATCACTGGTCACAGTGTTGACTTACTGTCTGGGTCTCAGAATTGTGGTGCTCCTCAGAGCTGTGTTATCACCTCACTTGCTGTATATGGTCCTTCACAGGGACTAAGGTTTTTACTTTGCTGCACTGTGTCCAGTTCTGGGCCTCTCAATTTAAGAAGGACATGGAGACACTTGAACGTGTCCAGAGAAGGGCAACAAAGCTGGGGAGGGGTTTGGAGCACAGGCCTGTGAGGAGAGGCTGAGGGAGCTGGGGGTGTTTAGCCTGGAGGAGGCTCAGGGGAAACCTTATTACTCCTTACAACTACCTGAAAGGAGGTTGTAGCCAGTGGGGGTTGGTCTTTTCTCCCAGGCAACCAGCACCAGAACAAGAGGACACAGTCTCAAGCTGTGCTAGGGCAAGTTTAGGCTCGAGGTGAGGAGAAAGTTTTTCCCAGAAAGTTACTGGCCATGGAGTGTGCTGACCAGGGAGGTGGTGGAGTCACAGTCCCTGGAGGTGTTCAAAAGAGAATTGGATATGGCACTTGAAGCCATGTTTTAGTTAGTCATGAGGTGTTGGGTGATAAGTTGGACTTGAGGATCTCTGAGGTCTTTTCCAACCTTATTGATTCTATGATTCTATAACAGTTGTTTATAGTGCAGTACAATTAACAGTTGTGGGACTAATCTGGTATTGGTACTCAGGATTGTCATCACCTCTGCAGGGTGATTTGGGATAGCATAGGTACATGCCTAGGATGCAGGGCACCTCCAGTGCTTTGGAATCTCCTAAGTGCAGAATCCTGAATAACTGGGAAAACATTTGGGAAAAGTATGCCATTGCTGTGACAATTCCAGCTGGGTCTGTGATGTTTTCTTGGGAGACAAAAAGATGGGGAGTTTGCTACCAGCAGAATTCAGACTATGTGTAGAAGACCTGCAGAGCATTTGTCAGATAAAACCAGGAGCACCATGCTGTGCAGAATTCACCTTTTGCAAGCATGGTCTGAAAAAGCTTGCTTTGGGAGGCCATCATACAAGGAAATGTGTGATTTATGCATATAGCAATTTATAATCTCTGTGCCATAAAAACTGAACTGTATGTCCAGATATGGAAAGTCAGTAACACCTGGTAGAGATTTTTAAGTTCTTAGGTGTAGGTTTAGGTGACTCAGCCCTCCATTAGGTCCATTAATGTGATCCAAAACAAAACTGTTGTGGTTCATGCAGGGATTTTTTTGTTAAAACCCCCCTTTTCCCCAGAAACATGGAAGTGTGCAGAATTTTCATTGGCTTTAAGTGGAAAAATTAACAAAATATGTCAAGTTACAAACTAATACAGAATGAGCTTGCAAATCAGAAATAATTCTTTGAGCAAAGCAGGAAATTTGGTTCTCTCCACACTTTGCTCTTAAAAGTCTTGCCCCTTCACAAAAGAAAAACTGGCACATATGTGACTGTGTTCATCCTTCCCTTTGCAGGAGAGTAAGAAGGTAGCAAGGGGCACAGCTGACAATACCTTCTTTACCACTGTGTGGCCATGTTCATCTGTGTACTGCTCTTCTGTGACTGTTTCTGGTGGCATTTCAGGCATACTATCAGCCTGTATGACAAAGAACAATGTTTTATGAAGCAAGGCCTTCATGTAGGCAACTTGAAGCAGTTTTAAAATGAGTTAATTGATTAAAGATTGAGGGGGGGGAAAAAAGAGATGTTAGGAAAAAAACTTGTGCAAAGAAACCCTTAGAAAGGCATGCAGAGGAAAGTTACGTCACAAAGGACAGGCAAAGAGACGTTAGTTGAAGGTGCTGTTTATGGGGCTGAGAACACTCTGTCCTCCTGCTGAGGTGTCTAAGCAGTTTAGAGCTGGGTTAGCAGTATTACTGTAATCCTGCCTTCAAGGAAAGGGTTTGAACAGCTCATCCAATGCCCATGCATCATTCAGGGCCACTGCAGATCTGCACATGCCTCAAGATGTCGCCAGGCTCCAGGCAGTCATTCAGCACCCGGTACCTGAATGATCACCCGGCGGCGAATGACCCTGGTAGTGACCACCTCATCCTCGTCCGAGCTGAGCGCCAGCACTCCTAATTCCTCAGCTAACTCCTGGTGGGAGCATGGAAGCAGCACTCTGTTGTAGGTGGGACATGCCGACAGGCTCTGTCTTGTTTTCACCTAAAGCCACCTCCACTTCTGAAAACTTCTGCTTTTAGGGTTTTGGGCTCTTACCTGGCTTTAACTTGGGAAACACTGATGGGGGTGGGAGGCTTTGGCCACTTGACTACACGTTTGCTGTTCATTAGCATATTGAAAAGCAGGGTGAGTCTTTGTGATACCAAATCTAGAAGATGATCTTAGTGCTCTGCTACTTGGGAAATACTGACAGTTGCTTTCTTTCATTGCCTCCTGATATTTTCCCCTCTCCCAACAGTCCAATAAGGTTCCTTTGTCTTACACAGCCATTGACCTAGATTTTTCTTTGCTTCCATCTCCTAGCTCCATTTTTCTTTGTAGCCTGCATGCTACATAAATGCTATTCTCAAGTTCTTTTCTTCCTTGTTATTATGCAATCTACATCCTGCTGCCCCTTCTCCACCCTCACCAACTTTGCAGTGTTTTTCCTGTCATTCTTTGTGCTGCTTTGAGCTACTCCTGGTTTAGTGGTGACTTGGCAGTGCAGGGTTAATGACTGTACTTGACCTAAAATGTCTTTTCCAACCAGAACAATTCTATAACTCCTCATAAGCCTTTAATATTATCCATCTGTTTTTCAGCTTTGACGTGTACAAGGTTTGTTTCTGCAGCTGTTGTTTACACTAGTTTTCTTTCACATGTGTGGACAGAACTGTCACAGACCAAGACACGAGTGAGGGTAGCAGAACCAGAATTACAGTCTAAGCTTCAGGATCTGAGTTTTGGAAGGAAGGAATGAGAGACATAAAATTTGTTCTTTTGTGTCAATTACTTTCAGGTAATGTTGTTATTTACCTTTTCTAATGATTCCTCTTCATAGCCTCTTCCAAACTTTTCTGTCTGTTCATCAGTTGACTCCACTATCACTAGACTACTTCTCCTCTGAGAGGGGTCGTCCTGATGGAGCTGGGGATCCTCAGGTTCTTGAATGATGGGAGAGTCATCTCTGTGAGCAGATGATGGGGGCTGTGGTGATGTTTTTTCTCTCTCTGCCACACTGAAAGGTGCAGATTTTTCACTTGCTGCTTTTGCAGTTCCTGGAGCTGCAGCCTGTTCTGTTCCTGGAGGTGTGACACTGTGAATTACAGGTTCAAGGGGCGTTACTACCACACTGTGCTTTGCAAATGCTATAAGGACTTAGCCTGGGTTGGGCTGGGATAGAGTTAAATTTTCTCCCTAGCAGCTGGTACAGTGCTGTGGCTTGGATTTAGTGTGAAAGTTATGTTGGGATTGTTCTTGTTATAGTCTTTTTTCCAGTGCAGTTACTATTAATATTGTTCCTGTCATTTTCTTTACTTATTTTAGTCATTAAAGTGTTCTTAACCCTCAAGGTCTCTTCCAACCTTGGTGATACTGTGAAGTTTTACCTTTTTGTGTGATCTCCTCTCCATCACATGTGGAGGGGGAGGAGTCAGCAAGCTGCTGTGTGGTGCTTGGTTGCTGGTTGGGCTTAAGCCAAGACAGAAACATTATGCACTGATCAAATATTGTTACATTTCTGTTATCTTGTCTAGAAAATTCTAGAAAGAACTGGTACTCCTTGACAATAGCTCCAGGGGAATCTGGCTGGGAATCCCTCTCCTCTTCCTGACCCAGGGACGTGTCTGTGTACCATTCTGGAGCCTTATGAAATAGGAATTTAAGGCAAAACTATTTTTGATGTTATTTTGAATGAAGGAGGAAGGAAGAAAGGCCTCATAACACAGGGTGATGAGTATGTTCAGTAATTAATGGTTAGGAATGACAGCAGGCCCAAACCAATGGCTGATGTTAAGGAGTCATGAGTGTGTTTGGTAATTAACAATTAGAGGGGTTGGACAGCCCCAACCAATGCCTAATCACACTGTCTGATGAGCAATTACACAGAGAAGAGATAATCCATTCCACAGGGGTTTTGTTGTGGTCCTTTGACACTTACAAATACTCGTGTTGTGCAGCAGATGGTTTTGCTGGCAGATCTTGGTGTTTCCCTGAGAATTCAGCTTCTGTTTGTTCCTTATGTGCTTGTCTCAGGAGCTCAGCCATTGACACTTCTGCCTCACTCCTGGGAGTACTGTCCTGAAAAGGAGAATAACTGACAGACACATCTTCCTCTGAGACAATAGGAGGGTGTTCAGTCTGCTCACTGTCTTTAGATATTCTCTGTTGTTCTTCCCTCTTATGTCTTGAACTGTACAGTTCTTCTGGCAGTGCAGAAAACCCTTTAAAAAACAGAGATGAGAAATGTCATTACAAGTCCTACTAGCATGCAGGAAATCCCTGTTGTTCTCCTTGTGCATTTAAAATCCTTGGCTGCAACACATCACCTGAAATGTATAGAGCTCCTGAGTAGGAGAGAAGAGAACCTCCCTAAGTGTCTGAAGGAACACTGCATTGCCACTGCTACTGCTAAATAACAAATCCTGGCAGTCATGGGCAAAATAAAATACACCCAGAAATTTACCTAGAGTAATTGATTATGAAACTCTCAAAGCATGAAGAAAGGTTCACAGCAGGTTTTTTTTCTAGCAGATTAGGATAGGGTTTAGACAGACTCTTTTCCCTAGCATCCATGATTTATCAGCTTATGGAAAATTACTACACAAGTATGGACAAAGACATTCACAGAGGACTAGGTGAATTTATGTGCACCTAGCTAATTTATGTGCTTTGAAGCATATAAACGTGTCCACCCAATCCTAATCTCAGAACCAGAGCTCTCATTGTGGACAAACGATAAAACAGCATCTGCCTGTCTGTTCCACAGGCTCCAGGCCTCATGCTTTGCCTTTTTCCTTACTAGCCTCATTCACTGCAGGGAAACAGAACTGCTTGGACCGAGTTTGAGCTGGACATGGAAGTTAAGACTCTAAAACTCATCAGCTGTGATATTAGAATGCTAATTACAGCAATCCATGAATGGTCTGAAAGGTGTCGCTTTTTTTCGTAGCTGCCTAATAATTTACTGAACTGCCAGTTTAATATGAAGTTGAGGGTGTGTAAGAAGTGAAGTATCACTTCCAGAACAGGGAATTTTGTTTCTTTCTCATCATTTGGAGGTGTTTCTTTAGTTTACAACCACTGATCTAATCTACTGAACTTCTAAAAGCCAGCAGCATCATGGCAGAATTTCAGTCTCCTGGAATCCAAGGGCTCCTCCAAAGGGCAAAGTAGTTTTCCTTTTACATATCCTAATGCAACCTTCTTAACTCTTCTGAAAGTACTTTTTTAAGCCCCAAACCCCCTAAATTTGGTATAAGTATTTGCAGTAGTTTCTGACAATTGATGTGCTTCCTAAGAATCAGCTAATGCAGAGATCTGCTGCTTGCTGAAATAGTGACCTGTGTGATGTGTTTTCAATCATCCATATTATCTGTGCTTTCAGAACGAGATTCTAGTGCTCAGGGATCAGATTTAACAGA
Organism: Melanerpes formicivorus; assembly: GCF_026170545.1. Taxonomy (NCBI): domain Eukaryota; kingdom Metazoa; phylum Chordata; class Aves; order Piciformes; family Picidae; genus Melanerpes; species Melanerpes formicivorus. The sequence continues at coordinate 1,529,253 of NW_027142379.1, read as the reverse complement.
CTGTCCAAGTCAGACATCTCAGACCAGAGGCTGGTGCTAGATGGGAATCACTCCTGGGCAGTCTCAACCAGGAGTCATTACCTTCACTGTGGTCCAGTCCTATTGTCTGCTCGATTTCGGCATAGGTGCGAGTGCCATGGGCCTGCATGGGGTCGATGCCACTGGTCTCCATCAAGTGAACGATGTCCATCCGGTTGATTTTGGTGAGACACTGGGTAAGGTTTGTATCTGTGGCATTAGAACAACACCATTGTTACACCACTCTGCTGGCTGGAAGATGTTCTGCCTCGCCCTCAAATGAATAGGATTAAACTCCTTTCTCTGAGAGTCCTTCTGTCATCTCAGCTGAGAAAGCTGAGACAGTTATAGGTACTGGAACTGGAAACAAACCTGTGGCATGCTTCCCATCCCTTTCCAGCCAGTACTTGAGGAGTGCGTGGCTCTGGTCTTGAAGTGAATTAGGGTTTTCAATTCGGATCTGGTGGATTTGCTCTTCTGTGAAATCCAGCTCTCTCGCCAGCTCTGAAAAACAAACCCATCCCTGTAATGACACCTTTGCCTTCTTCCTCACCTTACATCTATTCTTCAGCTGTCAGAGTCTACATGGATACAAGCTTCTCTGAAACCAAAGTCTCTTTGCTTGTATGTGCCTCATGTTACACTTGGAGACACTGTAAGTCTATGACAAAGGCAGACATGCTTTATGCCTGGAAGTGATGGATGTGTGTGAGCCTTCCTTCTGTGTCTGCCATTGCTAGCTCTGAGATATACCATTACTGACAAAATCCAGCAGTGATGAGCTCTCAAATGGAGGGTAGCTGCAGAAACAGCCTATGAGCAGATGAAAATCTCTCTAGCTAGAGAGCACCATGCTTAGCAGATTCTGAAATGCTGAGTATGCCAGAAACCTGGATGAAAATGTAGTAAAAGAACTAAAAAAGATTTAAACTACTGGGATCAGGCTGGTTCCTGGACTCTATAGCCACCTATACTGGGCTCCAAGCTTCCTAGCCCCTTGATCCTCCTCACTAAGACAGGATTATGACCGGTGTTTATCCAGGGCATCCCAAGTTGCTATCTGTGACATGCATGTCTTGATCTTCTGATAGCAGCTGAGGAAGATGCTGATACCAGAGAGCCAGCAGCCTGGACTGGCAGAAGGGACAGGGAGACGTTAGGAAGGAGTTTCAGACTATGAGAGTGCTGAGACACTGGAGAAGTTGTGAACACCTCATCCCTGAAGTGTTTAAGAGCCTTGAGCAACCTGGTCTAGTGGGAGGTGTCCCTGCCCATGGCAGGGGGTTTGGAACTAGATGGTCTTTAAGGTCCCTTTCAACTCAAGCCATTCTATGATTTTGTAGAGCTCATAAATAATCATACCACTGTTCCCCTGGACTTGTTTTGGTTAAAGAAAAGCAAGTATCTCTGAATTACAGTTGAAAACTGAGCATGGGAAGCTAAGAATAACCAGTGTCCTCCTGATGTAGCACATGCTCAGGCTTTCTCCAAAAAAAGAGAATGGGGTTAATAATTTGTAGCATTTTTATTGTATCCACAACCAGGGTAAGCTTTCTGCCACCACCAAACTAAACTGCAGCTGCTGAAAAAGGTCAGCACATGAGTTAAATCCTGGAAGACATGTGGGATTCCTCCTGGTATTCTTGGTCTCCAGGTTTCTGCTTCTTTCACAAAGGATTAATATTCTGTTCCACTCTCATTCTCACTGTGGTGGCATGGACTGATTTTGGAGAGTGCCATGTTTTGACAGGATGGGGAGAACCCTAACCCCCAACCCCAGCTAACCTGATTTCCAAGCTTGCAAACCTGCGCAGCTGTAAACCTCAACAAATACAGAGTCACTACACATTAGATTCAAATCCTAGGGAGTCAGGTAAGCCTGAACAAAACTTTTCAGCAGAGTCCTGATCTGTTACTTTGCAGAGATAGAAGCCCTCCTGATTTCAAAATCATGCATGTTGGGTGACATGAGTGACATGCTCCAAGTCTTCTCGATGGTTTGAAATGGAGGACAGGAAAGGAAGAGGGTGAATAAGATTAAAAAGAACCAATGGAATACTGCCTATAGTTTGGAGGTGCCTGTAAAACCACTGTGGAGCAGGTATTTTTCTCTGGTGTGCAATTCTAACCCCTAGAGTCTTGCTTATGTTCAGGAGCATGGTACTTCTCTAGGGATAGACACAAAAAAAGTGTAGACCTGGTTTAATTGGGTTTTGCAGCAATGTTTTGCTGGATTGCAGAGTTTGACCCAGCATGGTGGTGGTTCTTTGTAAACACTCCTGAGCCAATTTGTCAGTGACAGACATCTGTGTTTTGTTCTGTGTTGCTTTCCCTTGCCTCCCCCAGTGGTAACTGTCTCAGATCTGTTAAATCCACAATATTGAAGTGGTTGTTACAAACAATTTGATGTCATTTATCCTCTATGTGTCCCAGCTCAGAAGTTCCAGAACATAGATGATGTGTGTTCCTCTGCTCATTTATCTCCTAGACAGAGCTGTTGCATTTTGCACAGAGGAGCAGGGTCCCATACACCACCTCTTTTCCATGTGCCCATACTTAAAGAGTTTTCCCTCTGGAGATCCCCAGCACGTGCAGTCTCCTCACCTCTGCATCTGAGCTCTTACCTCAGAGGCTACAGGGATCTTAGTAACCAGAAGACAGCTACTGAAATATTTCTATAAAACATCTTTAGATAATCAGGAACTGTTCTGAATAAAAGGAGGCCTGCTGCCCTCCTTTCTCTCTGGAGTAGGCAGCATGCATTTTACCTGTCCAGCTGAATCCAAGATGATCAGCAATGTGGGCCAGTCTTTCCTCTGTCCTTTCCTGATCATCCTGTTGATCTAAAGATCAAAGAGAGCCACAAGTTGCCTTTTACAAGCTAAGAAAACATCTTCATAGGTAACAGAGCCCAAGAAGGGAAAGTGCTTTTTTCATCTAACCACTCTAAATGTGGGCAGCTGGTAGAGCTGGGTAACTACAGCAAGGGATGTAAGTCCCCAGGGAAGGGGGAAGCAGAGGGGAAACTTGATTTTTCAAAGGGCAGAGAAGTGTCTGCATATTCCATTGGAGAATCAGGCTTTTGGGTGAAAATCTAAACCAGGACTGAGCTGTGCCTACTCTACCTATTTTAGCCAAGCATTTTATTCTAGAACTTCAATCTAACATTAAACTGAAGCCTTTAACTAAGTGGAGTGCCATCATTTTCCATGCCTCCTTAGTAAATGCCAAGGTTGAAAAATTCATCTGGACTGGTAGTTCTGATTGTGGTCTTCCTGTTGCAAGGGGAGTTTGGTTCAAACAGTCCAGATGGTGCTTCAAGATACTGTTAATTCAAGTGTCTTTCACCCTTTCAACTAGGGACTGATAGAGAATACTCACACCGAAGGCAAGGAAAAATCAGATGTTGGTTTGCCAGGCTTCGCTTATTTTAGGAACAGCGAGACTGACTGTTCCCCTCATCCACAAAGCTCATTTGAGGATGGCAAAATTTGAGTTTTGATTTTCCCTGAAGGCACAGAATGCTGCTTAGGGTTAATGAAATAAGCACGTTTCATTTTAGCTGCTGGATCTCCATGGTGGCTTCTCAGCACACAGGTAGGTGAGGGGAACCCGAACACCACAAAACCTGCGCTGCAGTCACTGGTGACACTGAATTTTCTTCACACAAATCAAAACTATCCAAAAGGAACATGGCAAAACTTACTTGTTTAAAACTTCTGTGGATTCCTTCTCAAAATAAATTTGCCTGTCTCTACCTCAATCAATGCCCAAATATTTCAGGGTTAGTAAAAGTTAATAGTTAAGAGTAGGGCCAGGGAAAGCCAAAAGCCAAAATGTGCATTACCTGAGCCATCAGCTTAATGGTCAGTCAAGAGGTCTTTTTAGAAGTGTGTATGTTCTTTAAGGTAACACTTCATAAGCATTCATGGTTGGCAATCTTGAGATTGTTTCACAGACAAGAAAAACACAGACACAACACAAAAAAACCAAGCACAGCCCACGGGGAGAAAGAAAAAAAAAACCAAAAAGATAAATACACAACTAGCCACCAAAAGCTTAAAAGAAAAGGGCACAGAGGTCACAGGTGTACACAAACACACACACACACGCCCCAAAGGAAACAAAGAACCAAAAGGTTTAATTCATGACATGCGTCGCACAGGGAATCCCAGTCGTTGGCAAATACCTTCAGCATGGTCATGGACATTTTCGTCAGGGATACGTTCAATCTGAGTCTCTACAGACTCATCCCAAATGGGTCTGGTGTCAAAGATGTCTTCAGGAACTGCCTGCTGAGTCTCACTGGATGGCACATTTTCAATAACTGAAACTTCTAGGGCGCTACTGCTTTCATCATCTGAAACTAATTCTTGTTCTCTCTCTGACTGCGTGAGTCTTTCCACTAATTTAGAAGCTTCATCGCTAATTTCTTCAAAGAATTCTATGGAGTTTTTGTAAAGGTCAAAAAAATGGTCCTTACTTTCCCTTGTGGGACTGAAAGCACCACAGGAGGCTGAGGTGCTTCTGCTTTTAACTGGCAGCCGTGATGAAAATACCTTGGATCTTCCTGTTGTTGCCTCATCTGAGTCTATCTCAAGCTGCACCTCTCCCTCCCTCTCCCTGGCCTCTGCTTCTGCCTCAGCATAACTCCTAGCTTTTAGGGCACGCTTGTTCTTGGGGTCCACAGGAGTACTTGCATCAGATTCAGATTTACTGCGGCTATCTTGTTTCACAGGCAATTTGTTTGTCACGTCAAGAGCACTGGGTGACTCTAGCTTGTGGGCAGGTGTGTCTGTGTGTATGTGTTGCTGCTCAGCTTTCTGGAAAGCTGCTTTGACAGGGATTTTAGACTTTGGTTTTGCATGGTCATCTTTTCCTTCACACTGCAAACCATCTGGGCAGTCATCTGTGGGAAGGCTCTCGTTCTCCCACTGCAAGGACTGCGGTGCGGCAGCGGCTGTCCTGACAGGGATTTTGGATTTGTTCTCCCAAGAAGGCACACTCTCCATCAGAGCAGTAGGGATTTCAATCACTGATCTCTGTTCCTCTGGTGAAGAGTCTGGGGACTCGTCACCCTGTTCAGAACCAGCTAATCTAGTGACTCCAGAAAAATCTAACTCGTCTTCTACTGCAGGCTGCTCAGGAGAGATAGGGCAAGGCACCTGACTGCTGTCAGCCGTGTCAGTCTCCGTTCTGGAGAAGGGCTCAGCTTCAGAGGCAGCAGTTTCTTTCTTTGGTGATTTTGATGAAGCTGAAATACCCATTTTAATTGGAATTCTGGATTTAAGGTCTGCTTTTGTGGTGCCTATGCTGACACCTTCGCCTGTCATTTCTTCTGATTTATCACTAGGCTCAGATGCTGGGGGGACATCTTTTTCTTGGGTATCCATGTCCTCTGATTCTGAAGGAGAAAATGGATCTGGTGAGCCCTCCAAATTAGCACATTCCAGCTCTGCTGCTTCTTTCACTTCCTCAGATAAAGAAACTTCTTCCTGAGGCTGCTCCTCCATTTGGAAGAAGTGAAAGCTTTCATCTGGATAGTTCCTTTTGGTCATGTCAATGGCCCCACTTCTAGTCATTTCAAACAATTTTCCTTCCTGAAAAAGAAAAGGATTTTGTTCACTGAGTGGTGTCCCTTCTTCGGTGGGTGTCCTGGCTGGTGTCGTGTCAGGTGTGGTGCCTTGTGATCGCCTGTCTACCATCAACCCAAATATCTTTTGCTCCTCTTCTTTCACCCGGGCTTCAAAAGCTTCGTCATCTTCACGTATTTCACTCCACATGTCAGAATCCACATCGGTTTTAGTGATGACAACTTGACTGATCAATTTCTCTGATTCATCTTTCATATCCTCAAGGGCAGATTCATCTAATTTTTTGGAATCTGAAGACCCTTGTGACATACTGTGAAATGGATTCCCTGGTTTTGGCTCTATTTCCATATATACTTCCTCTGAAGAGTGATACTCACTGCCTGTGTCCCTATGTAAAGTTTCACCACTCTGATCTTGTCCTTCTTCCATGGAATAGTTCTCCCTAGGGAGCAGACTTCCACCAGGCCCTACCTTACTTTCAGAGTCACTAAAGAAGTGGTCAGAAGACACATTTTCATAAGGGCTTACTATATGAGGAGCACTACTTTCACCAGCATCTGCCACACCACTTTCAAGTTCCACTGTGTCAGTGGTAAGGGATGAATACTCTGGTAAGGGCTCCTCAGCATGAGTATCTCCTTTAGATGTTTCCACATCTGTATGTGTTTCTCCCAGAGCAGAATGGTCAATGGTACCATCTCCAGCCAGCTTGCCATCTTGTGGCACAGAGCACTCGATGGTACTGTGGCCACAAGAACTATCCTCTGCTCTCTCAGACATAGCTCCTGCAGAAATAAGATCACTGTGTGTTAATGCAGCAGGTTTGACATCTTTTTCAGCAGCATCATATTGCTGTAGTGAAGACTCAACGTGAACCTCTTTGTGGGAACTGTCACCGGTGGCATGACAGAGAGCATCCCCAGCCCGTGTGCCCGAGGCAGTGGGACTGGCTGCCTCACAGCAGTGTGCACCATTGCATTTTGATTCAGCAGTGTCTGCTGATATGCAGCTGTCAGAAAGACAAGTGCCTGGTTCCCTGGTGGAAGCCTTACAGCTGTCCCCAGAGGTAAGGGCTTCCTCTTTGTCAGCCTCTGTTGGCTTGTCCTCTTCTGCTTTAACTGCCCCTGTCCTGACAGAGCCATGCTTTGAATCGATAGGTTGAAAACCTGCTTCGTCAGGACTGGAACTGGAGCCCATGCGGGATGGCAGTGGTGAGGGTGGCTGCACGCAGATCACAGGCTCCATTAAGAGCCCAGAGCTGGCTTCTTTTTTCAGCTGAGTCAGTTCCAGCTCACTTTCTGAAGAGGAAGAGCGGTTCTTAGATTCAGCTGCAGACATCGCCACTGTGGGTACAGCTGTTTCTTCTACAGCTGTTGACTCTGGTTCTCCAGCTTCATGTGCAGCTTCTGAATCAGCAACTGCAAAAGGTTCATCCTGCTTACAATCCTTTTTGTAGTCTCTCTTCTGTTTTGCTTCTTGTTCTAATTCATCAAACATTTTTATTTTGGTCACCATTTTAAACATCTCCTCCTCAGGGGTGAATTTCTTCTTTGGTTCACTTTCTGAGTCATCTTCTTGTTCTTCACTGACCTCAGGGATCACGGCCGACTTTGGGACGTTTGACAGTGCCTGTGAATCTGCTGTTTTTGGTGTGATTTCATAGCTAATTTCTTCAGAACTAGGAGTTTCGGGTGAAAGAGGACTTTTCCCTGAACTCTCCATGAGGGATGTTTGCTCTAGACTGTCATCATCAGCACTTCCCTCAGGGTCACGAAGGATCCTGGAACGCACCGGTGCCAGCTCTGGGCAGGTCTCTGCTTTGCTAAGAACAGACTGAAGAGGACCCTGCCCCAGAATGCCAGCCTTGACCGTTTGTTCTACAGGGCTACTTTCAAGGGAATCCCGGCAGGGAGACTCCTTCATAGGGCTGGGCTCCAGAGAGTCAGGCGTTTTGTGTGATGAGTTATCTTCTAGCACCGGGCTTGCTTCCAGGGAGTCTTTATGACTTATAGTTAAAGAGTCATCTGCAACTGGGCTACAGCCTTCACTATCATGGCTAGTAAGTGAGAGTTCCAATTTCTGGGGACTTCTAACCACACCCCGGCGTTCACAGGTTATATCTTTTTCTTTCTCTAAAGCAGTGTCATGTGTTTCAGAAGACTTAGTTAAATGTGCAGTGGTTCTGGATTCTTTATCCCTGCTAACATCTTTCATAATGGAAGCTGAGTTACTTCCTTTAAGGTTATCAGCCTCTTCTTCAGAGGCTGTAGGTACAAGCTCTTCTGATACATGGGCAGAATGAGACTTACTAGCCTCAGAAACAGCATCTAGCTGCCTGTCAGTAATACCTTTTTCATCTTCCTTTGGAGAGAGCTCCTTTGGAGGACATGTTTCTGCTCTTGTGTGTGCTCTAGTGGCTCCTTTAGCTTCTTCAATTTGCCCATCGCTTTTCTTTGGTGAGAATGAAAGGCTCTCAGGGCTTGTTTCTGGAGTCTCTGCCAGGCCCTCATGCTTATAACTTTCCTCAGAGCTGATCTGAGGAGTTCCATCAAGTAGGCTACCCGGAGAATCAGCCACACCTTCATGTTTGAGGCTTTCTGAGCTCCCATCAAAAGCAGCACTTTGCAGAGAAAGAGCAGGAAGGAATCCATCTTTCCCGTACTCTGTGGGAAAAGAGGCATTGAAAGGACTGGTCAGCACTTGTTCCGGGTTAAGCTCTCCCTCCTCTGTCACTGAAAGGTGCCGGAACTGTTGGTATTTGTCATTGTCCTCCAGTTCTTCTTTAATGACGTCGGAAAAGTCTGTTGAGGTTTTTCGGTCAGGGCTGATCTGGAAGTCAGCATCTCTTTGGTCATCAGAAGTCTTGCCCTTCACAGCTGTTTTATCTTTGGCACTTTGATCATCAAATACTGGAGGGAGAGGTTCAGTTGGTTTTTTGCTGCTGCTCTGCTCTTTTACCTGGTCTTTACTTGCAGCTTTCTTGGTAGTCTCAGCAGTTGAAATTGGTATTTTTCCTTTCTTTGACAGTGGCTCCTTCTCTGCTTTTCCTGCTGTGCCTGCTTTGTCCTTCTGTTTGTCTGGCTTGTGGATTGCTCCTCGCCTCGTTTCGCTTTGTGAAGGAACTGGTTTTCTCCGGGGGGTTTCCTTCTCGGGGAGCTGCTGCTTCTGTTTGACAGACTTGTGCTCAAACAGCCCCGATACGTTCTTGGATGGGTCTTGACCTGACTGGAAGGCTTTCATCAGTTCACGAACTGACATGGTCTCCTCAAGCCTTTCTGTCTTAGAAGAAGGTGACACGGGAGGTTGTGCTTTGTGTGCTACTGGTTTCTTGACCTGTGCTGGTTTTTTAGAAGCCTTTTCAGCAGTGCTTTCTCTTGTCTGAACTCTGACAGGAAGCTTTGACCGTACCTTTTGTTCATCTTCCACTCGTTTCTGGAGAGCTTTAACTTTATCTTTTATTGAGCCAATAGGAGTTTCCTCTATAACAGGGGACACTGCTTTGGTCTCAGGAGCAGCTGTGGGTGCTAAGCCAGTGTCCTCACCTCCTGACCCATCTGAAGTGGGCTTCTTTTGTCCTGTTTGTTCTCCACTGCTGTGCATCTTGCCTTCCTTGGGCTTTTGCTTGTCTCTGACTTTTGTCCTAACTGGCTTTTTAATGTCTAACGTTGGCTTGTGTTTCTCCTGTTGACTTAGTTTTCCAGCTGTTGGTGATTTTTGTCCTTTCTCAGAGTCCCTGCTTATTACTACAGCTTCAAATCTCTCTTCTACTACATCTTCTTGTAAGGCTTGTGGCTGTACCTCATGAAGAGAAACATATGTTTTTAAATCCTCTGTCAGGTAATCTACCATTCCTGTCATGTCTGTCTTCTCTGGTTTTGCCGTCCCTTTGTCTATCCTGACTTCTACACAGGGAGGTTCAGTTACTTCTAAAGGAGCATTTCTTCTGGCCTCTTCAATTTCCTCATCACTGACAATGACCCACTCTTCTTCTTCTCCAGGTTCTTTTTCGGGAAGGGACTTGTGCACAACACGTTCTTCTTTGGGATAGGATCCACCTCTTAGAATTTCATTGACTTTTTCTAAGTCTTCTTTCACTCTCTCCACTATTTCAAAAGGCTCTCCCGGCTCCTCTTCAGCGCCTTTTCCAAGATCTCTCACTTTAATGGAGCCTGATTTATCAGAGGGGTCAGTTGTCAGGATGGCAGTCATTTTGATCAAGTCTTGTTTCATCTCAGACACTTCAGACAACAGGTCTGGACTGGCTAGCACAGGGACTTCATTAACCAGATGGCTTTTCAGGATAGATGTTTCTGTAGACTCTGTCTCGTCATCTTTGATGCGAATGAAAAACATTGAAAGTAAAATGGAAATCAAAAATAGAGATTGGAAAATGTAATCAGGACTGAAAATGAGTCTTTGGTTGCAGTGGTGGGAAGGTCAACAAAATGGGCCGGGAATGGTGGATCCACAAGATCTGAGGGTACAAGAGCAAAGCAAAGCTAACGGGGGAGGGGATGGGGGAAAACAAAAACCAACTGAAAAGGAAAATGGCAGGAAATAACTTGCTTAACTTGCCCAATAGAGCACAACCACACATACGGCATCGAAGCTTTAACAAACCAAACCAGGACACCACTGAAAAAACCAAAACAACAACAACAAAAGAGAAAATTAAAAGCAGAAGAAACACAGTGAAGTTACACAGAGAGGCATCTCAAGATTGTTCAGATGTTACAGATCAATGTTCAAAGAAAAATAAACAAGAAAAAAAGGGGGAAAGCATCAGAACTGATTGAGAGTCGATTTCCTCTAAGAGAAAGCCAGTGTTAGCAAACTGTCAGAGCAACATTGGGTTAGCAGATTTGTTTTCTTAAGGACCAAAATAAAAAGTTAAAATGTAGTTCTGCAGTAATCTAAAATAGGATCAGATATGGAGAGATCTGAATCAGCTGCAAACCGGCATTTCATCTAAGGGGATTTCACACCTACACAATGAAACAAACATTCTTTTGGTTTAAGAGGCATGGTCCTTTCCTTGGAACATCCTCATTGACAACTAATGAATTGACTGAAGAAAGAGGAGACAGAGAAGGAAAGGAGAGAGAAGAAAAAACTGTGAATCAACTGAGAAGTGATTTCAGAGTTTTAAATAATGTAATGTATGGCAACCAAAAATCAGAGACAGTCACACTAGACACATACATACAATCCATGTAAGGCAAGTTATTTCCATGCAAAGCAAAGGTGTTGCAGATGCTGCTGGGTTAAAAAACAATAGCTCTAAAAAAATTAATCATAGAAATTAAAGATACATGAAAATATTCTAAAACATACTGTGGTGAAATATTTGTCTCCTCTGTGCAATCAATACACAGCAAGCTGGGTGAGGCTAAATCCCATTACGCCACAACTGCCTGCTGGGAATGGTTAATTTCAGGAAGGACTACTAGGAAATGTGCACAGAATACAATGCAAGATTTGGAGGCCTGCAGCAGGTTAGGATCAGAATGCAGGGCAGAGAAATTACAATTGTGACATGTTTCAAAGAAGTGGTGCCAGTTAGGAGAGCCTGAGCATTGCATCATTCTCTCACTGTGGAAAACAGGTCCCCTGTGCCACGCCGTTCTCTTGTGTGTAATGACTACTGGATGTTGGTGCTGGACAGGAATTCTGATGTATTGTTTCAGAATATGAATCCTGAATTTGAATTCTGAAATCTGCTAATAATAATGCTGTTAATCATGGCAAATACTACTTCCTACCAGGAGATCTGCTATTCTGTCAGCCTGATGTCCTTTATGCTTTAGCTGAAGCATTTCTGCTTTAGAGAAAGGAGGCTATAGGGGAGTGACCATACACCTGATCTGCAGGCTCCTGGAGTTGTTATGTTTCCAATTAACACATGATAAATGTAGCAAAAAGGTAAGACATTGCACATGGAACTGGAAACAAAACAGAGGACAGATTTAAGAACTCACTGCCTTTGAAAACAGTTCTCAGGAGCTGTATTCTTCAGACTGAAATATATATATTTGATTTGCATCTTCCTTAAAGGAGAGCTTTGTCATTGTGGACCACCAGCCTCAGCTTCTAATAATAATGGCTTGTTCTGTGCACACCAAGGGCATTTGTTGCACTAAACCCAACAGTCATATTTCACCACAGTAAAAGGGGGGTGGGGGGGGAGGAAGGAAAGGGTTAAACAGCCTGATTACTTTGGACAGTATCGCTTTTTTGCATGGTTGCATTTCATGAGTTTAATGAAATCTATCAGAGGGTTAATTGTTTTCATGAAAAGTGATACTGTCATTGATTTCAAATAAGAGGCAACAGTGGGTGGCAACAAATGGACAAAAACAAAAATGGAGGGATGAGCATTCATACAAGCAAAATAGCAATAGCGGGACCGCTAGGGATGTCAAAGGAAAGTAAATGCTTAGATGAACTGTTAGAAACTGTATTAATTGGTAATTTATGCAGTAAAATGTAGTTAACTGGATAGCTGCTTTGGTGTTACATTGTTTTCTATTACAGGTTTAAAGTATTGATGTTATTAGCAATAGCAGTTAAAGCTTAGCTTTCTTTCATGCTTATCTTTATTCTTTACTATCTTTCATACAAACTGCATTATAATATTTTCCAAAAAAATAAGAGAAGAAAAAATCTTACTTTTTTCTGAAGTCATGTCAACCTGGAAGAGAAAAAAAGGGGGGGAATTTAAAAGGTTCAAATGTAATCTATTTATATATATATATAAAGTCAGTAGTGAAGTAGTGCAGGTTGAGTCAAACCCACTCGATGTAAGGAGACACATGGATTTGTTGATTTAAATGGAACAGAGAATGGATTTAAGACAATGGTAAAAGCATGGATTAATTAATGTAGTGGTTTTACTAACAGAAAAATGGGTACTCTGCTCTAGTTGTGGTTAGCAGTAGATGCAAAATGCTGCAGTGCACTAGCATCACAGAGTGGCCAGGCTCCTGTATGTCGTTGGGTGTGTCATTGCATTGCTCTTATTTCTACCTGTCTAAAGCAAGGAAGTCCAGCATGGTCAGCTGACAGCTTATGGCCCACCTGGCAAGTAACTAGTGTGCTTTAAATGTGGCTTCATTGTACATGTTCATGCTGACCTCAGGGTTTGTGGTTTTGCCTCTGTACTCTCTGATGATGAAAAGCAGGTGCAGAAATGGCAGCAGACTTGCTGCTGCCTAGGGTGAGAACTAGGGCTTGGTGGCACTAATAGCTATTGACACCTCTAAGTAAAAGCAGCAATGGCCCTCTGAGGCCATCTTTTTGATTTTCAGGAGTGCACGTGGGTAGATACTGAAAGATCCACACAATGTTACTATCATTCAAAAGGAAATACAGTCCTTGACAAAATATTTTAACAAATGTAGTGTGAAAATTCAGGAAGCTCATTTCTGAAGTTGTCTTGTTTTGAAGTTGACTTTTTCCCATTCTGGGAACTGCTTTGAAAGCAAACTGAACTGTTACACACCTCCAACATCAGTGCATCTGGATCAGTAGAACTTGAACACAGGTAAGGTTAAACTCAGTAAGAGTGAGCCTGTGCAGGATCTTTTGCAGTGCCCTCCTCTGCAGCTAATGATGGACATGCCTGTTTGACTACAGACTGCATCTCCCAAGCTGTATCTGTTAGTTGTGCTCTGGTGTGTGCATAAGCAAGAGCATGCTGTTAGGGCAACATTACCTCTTCTTCTTGTTCTTGGTCTGAATCTGATTCCTTTCAGTTCCAAAATGCCATGCAAAAAGAGAAGGGGAAAACAGAGCAGGCAAAATGCAATTCTTTTAGAAGACAGTAGGAAAAAAATAACTGCTGACAACATTTAACAGAAAAGAAGGGAACTTCACATTTCTGCAGTCGATTTCTCATGACAAGCAGCAGCAAAACCACACCATGAGTTTAACACACAAAAGGCTACACAATCAAAAAAAATGCAAACAGGTAAGTTGCTTCTGGTTGTTAGATTTCTAGTGATCCTTACTTTACCAAAACTGAAACTATGTGCATGCTTTTGCACCCATAAATTAGCGGGAATAAAGACTTAAAATAGTGAAGAAGGTTGGCCATATAAAGTTAAAATATGTTGAGATACCATCTTCTGGAATTATACAAAAATGCAATGATCACCAGCAGGCAAGATTTTGAGCAAGCAGCCTAATCCATTCCTACAAGACATGCAGCTGTCACTCTGACAGGGACAGTAAAAAGTCCAAATTACCACAGAACAGCAACAAAATGACTCCAAGGGAGCAAGTGCTGCTTAGCATCTATCTCGCTGAAATGGAGCAAGGGCACTCCTGTGACTAATGAGGAATCAGCTGGTCTCAGTCTTGTTATTTATTAATATAAACTCATGGTAAGAGTATTCCTCTCCCTTTTTTCTGCCCTTGATATTGGACCATTTCCAGCCATCATCTTTACCCCTTGTTAAACAGGTAGGAATGGGAATGTCATCTCCAGAGAGGTGCCACAGGGCACAGGTAGTGTGGGAAGTCTTTGGTGAAACAAAAACCAATGAACCCTGAGGTACTCACTGAGCCCTAGATCTGTCTCACCTCAAACAGAATCTGGCTAAAATTTCTGTATCAGATGAGATTACATGTGTCTTGTGCAACACCAAATGAAACCAGGGGAGCTATGCAGTGCCAGATGGACTTTAGTTTCCCTTCTGCCATCTTTTCTGAGTCTTCAGAAAATACTTAATAAAACTAGAACACTGGCATTGAGTACCAAAGCCCAGAAAGCCCTTGGCTGATATTTACTCTTCTTTATGATCCCTGACTACAAAACTTTAACAGTATTTTGCCCTCCAGCTCATTTCTGGTTCTGATACAATGGAGGTGACTAGAGGTCAGTGCAATGCTACAGTACCTTTGTGTAAATGGGTAGAGTGATGTTTAAATTACATATGGCTTGATGAACGAGGCCTCGGGTGGATTTTGGCTCCTTCATGAATGATAATCGTCCACAAGGTTCTTGAGTGGTGTCCCGCACCTGGTAGAGCAAACACAGACATCTGTGCTGTTGCTGGGTGAGCTACCTGTGCCACTCCCACCTGAGGCTAGGTGTGGGAGACAGAAACAATGGTTTCTCTTTTTTCCTGCTTGTTTGTAAATGTACACAGGGATGTGTTTGTGTGTCAAAGCAAGAGAAGACACAAACACACACATGCTTACAGATGAGACCCTCACCTACAGAGAGCAGTCCTAACAGTGTAAGCATCCCAGTGTGACTGGGCTTGTGGGATGAATTCCAGGACCCACTATCACTGCAAATGGTCACCACAGAGATTCACTTTGCATCTGGTGCAAAAGAAACTGAGTCATTTCCCCCCCATATGGCAAGAATACCTATTTGTGCTGACAGTGGCAGTAACTCCCGGCTCAAAAGGTTAGCAGCGAGCACTGCGTTTGTTCCTTTGGCTCCTCTTTGGGCTGTGTGAAAGATTGCAGTAATAGGCAGCACAGTGTTACAGTTGGGAGTGTCTCCAAAACTGATTCTTTTTTCATTTCTTCTCAAAAATACAGTAAACCTCTAACTTGAAATACTCCAAAATGAGCCATTCTTTTCTTATTGCACCTCCAAGCAAGCTCTGCATTGCTTCTGAAGGGAGGGTACTAGGCTAAAGGACAGTTAGATCTGCGTCATGGCCATACTCATGTTGACAAGTGGAGAGTACAACAACAACACTGGGCTACATTTCTGTCAATTCTGTAGTGTTTTCTGACACTATTTCTGCTGTTTCTGCATTTGTTCCTGCAATATATATACAGAAAAGCTGCAGAGGGATTTTTTCATAAGGGTGTCTAGCAATAGGGCAAGGGAGAAAGGTTTGAAGCTGAGGGAGAGCAGGGCTAGGCTGAATCTCAGGAAGAAGTTTTTCAGTATGAGGGTGATGAGACTCTGGAACAGGTTGCCCAGGAAGGTTGTGGATGTCTCCTCCCTGGGGGTGTTCAAGGCCAGGTTGGATGAGGCCTTGAGCTGCTGAGACCAGTTGAGAGGTGCCCCTGCCATAGGCAGGGGTGTTGGAGTAGATGATCTCTAAGGTCCCTTCCAACCTGAGCCATTTTGTGACTCTGGTTGTTTTGACTACTCAAGTCAACAGTTCCAAATTATTTTCTGATAATCAATTAACTGTTCTTCAGTCTTGTAACCACAAAAGTAGACAAAAAAAAAAGAATATAAACCCATACTGTAACGTTACCTTAACAAACAGAGGAAGTCTATTTTCTTTGAAGGCAAAGAAGCTGAATATATGATGTTGCCCACTCTTTGTTAGCGGCACCAAATTGCCAAAGCAGTCAACATAGATGGGTTTGCCTTCTAAAACCTAATGGAAATGAAAAAAGAAGCAAAGCAGCAGTGAAGCACAGTGAGGGAGTCAGGGTTTCTTCGTAGGCATAATTCTGCAGTAGCCAGTCAGCATTTACAAGATTTGTTACATGCAGGTAGCTAACCTCTGTGGAAATATTTCAGCTTATTACCTTCCAAGTGGAATACATTGTTAATGTTGTTAATGCAATAACAAGAATGTGACACTATAAATGACAAACAAAACTACTATTTGGTGTCAGGAACCTGGGCAAATTCTCTTTCTGTATTTTCATCTGGATGTTTTATTTGCTCTAGTTACAGCACACTTTGCTACCCTGGCCTCATCATAGCCTTTCTACCAATGCAAAAACTTTCTAAATCAGCTGACCTCTGTATTTAATCTACTTACAACAGGTGAAGACAGTGTACAGAAGCAGCTACTGGCTCTTTCCACTGGATTTGTAAAGGCCTAGAGCTTTTGAAAGCCAAGCCACAGGTAAGTGCTTCTGACATGCCCATATAATGCTACTGCCTATGTCTGCGTTGTTACTATTACGTCTCCTTCACACACTGACTTCTCAGCTTGCCAGTCTGGAGATGTTCCCTGATAATACATTAATGCTTCACCCTTACTTTCCATGAGTTCAGGATTGTCATTCAGGTTCATAAGCACATATTTTTCCTAGCTGCTCTGCACAAGAAATGCCTGTCAGATCTTCAGGAGTTTAACACTTCTGTACTTCTGTCCCCTTGAATCCAGGTTAAGGTTCCTGCCTATTAACTTAAAAGCAGCCATTAGGAGGGGGTGGGGGAGAACTGTGTAAGATTCTGGTACAGTACCTCTACATCCCTGCTTCTGGCAACTTCAGCAAAGTTTTCTTGTTGCTCTAGAGTTTTATCCACCTTGTCATCTGTCATGCAGAAACATCTTAACCGTGCTTCAATGGGATCATGTGATTTGGCAAACACTACGAATTTGGCCATGTAGGGCACGCAGATAATCTCTCTGTACACTTGGGAAGCAAAAGTAACCGACTCTTGTGTCTGCCGACAGTCTATCAACCAAAACCTGTAAAAGGAGAGAGTTCTGTAGTCACAGAAGGATTTAAGCAAGAAAATGGTGTAATGGTGTGCTTTCTTACCTTGGCAGCATTAGCTGGTACCCAAACCCATTGAGTATGGGAAACAAAAGCAGTTTCCATTTGGGAAGATTAGGCTAAGAATGCTCTTAGTGTACCCCCTGTGCGTTTAGGACCATAGGGAAAGCATCTGACCAGAGCTTGTACCACACACAAACCGCTTTCACTTAAAATGATGTTACAAATGTAGCAGCAGAAATGCACCAAGTATGTGAACAGGAGTAACACGTGTTGCCTGCCTTCTCAGCTCTCATTTCTCTAATTTCTCTGTGGAACTGATGACATTTCTCTGGGGGTGGAAAGCACGCTTGAGTTTGACACCCGTAGGACGGAGATGGAAGTGAGGAGAGGTCAAAGACACCTCAAAAACTGATATAATCTACAGGGGTCTTATTGCTGTAGATTACATGGTATTATAACCCACAAAGCATACCTTTCAAGTCTGATTTCGCTGGTCTTACTCATCTGCAGTTGAATAGCAGATTTCATGCTGTGCTTATCGCCAGAACATTTAACAAACACACTGGTTAAAAACAGGCTTTATGACATTTGAGAGAGAGAAAGCATGTTTGCTAGATACTTTCCTTTTCATGTGTGGGAGAATTATGCCATGCTAGACTCAGACTGGAGAGGCTGAGAAATCACCATATGCTCAAATGATTTGCTGTCATACACCAGGGACTAAAAAGTCCAAACAGACACCAAAATTTTTAACAAGCTGCAACTCAGGAAATGGAAAACAGCCTTGAAGTCTGCACTTCACATGGATTTTAGGCAAAAGCATGTCTTCCCTAAGGTCATTTTGGACAGAATTAGGCTTATGAATGGAAAAACTTTTCTCCATTATTAATAATGTAGGTAGGCATGAACAAGTTGCTGTGAATAGCAGGAATCAGCTGATTCTCACAGGGCACAAGGGCAGATACACTTTTAGACACAAGGGAAGCAATTCAAGTTTATTAGCTTGTCCTTCAGCAAAGAAGAACAACTCTGTCTGTAAAGACAGCATTTAAAATCATGTCTGGGTTAAACCAGTCTGCTGAGCATTCACTTACATTAGAATAAGAAATCTCTACAGGAGACTCACCAATGTCAGAGAACCATCATCAGTTTTACTGTCATCACCAGGATTAGCAACCATCCACTACCAGCACAGACTGCAGTGCCATAAACTGTCACCCTTCTTCTGGATGCATTTCAGATGTAGCCCTGATGGGGACTTTACTACTAGGGACTTTGACTCTCAAACTTTGCATCTAGTGCCCACATCTGGTTCCTAAATCTCTCATTTACCTCTTTAAACAGAACACTGCAGGTAGCAGGTGAGCTAAAACACAAGTTAAGATCTCCCTCTTGTGGTCACTGCTGTCAAAAAAGGACATTTAGCTGAACTGAAAAGCTGTGGCCATAGGCAAAGCATCCAGTGAATGGGAACAAAGCCATTTCTGAAGGGAGAAAGTATAGAAACACAATGCTGTACCTAATGGTGAAATTATACTGGAGATTGGACTGCAACAGCTGAGCTCCTTCTAACACTGCAGAAATACTTCATTAAACAGCAACCCTCATCTAATTGTAACTGCTCTGGACATAATAGGACATGAATTGGTTTCCATGGCCAAATTATCACAGATGTTTGTATCCATTTGCAAGGCTACAGCCCCTAAATGTAATACTTTCCAGGTCATGGACTGCATCTCCTCTTACAGAGGAGATTTCTGAGCAGTTCTGTGATACAAGTAATGGACAGTATACAAACACAAATACATTTATGGTCTTTTTAGTATGAAATTCTGTTGTCAGAAAGCCAGCAGTTCAATCTTGTCACAAGAACAGAGGGGTGGAAGAGAGCCTTCTCTGTCACAGCTTTGTACACCTACAGGCCATTCTGTCAAGTTCTCATTTGCTGGATATGCTGGAAATCACATTTTTATAAGATGTATCATGAGCTCCCCAAATAAGGGGTTCACAGCACAGATGACTTACATGTTCCTTCTCCTACATAAACTAAACTAGCTTACAGGACATATCTGTTGAGCAAAGACAAGCAGCTTCAAGTAACACTGTAAAGCTCATGTTTTGTTGTGTAGGTACCTGGCAGACACGTTGGTTGTGAAGGAGACACACTCATTAACAAAGGTCAGTGGGGTTGTTCCAGTGATGTCCTCCCACTGGGCAGGGGTGGTTCCTCCTGAAATGGCAGAGATATAACAACAATTAACACCAAACAAGTCTGCACTGTCTTGCTTCTAACACATATTTTTACATTCTTCTGTGGTTTTAATCACTCTGAAACCAGAAATACTCCCAGCTATGCCTTGTGTGTCTGACAGAGGCCGTGGGAGCCTTGAAGTTGAAATGTGCACTCCCCAACAGCCAGGCTTCTGGATTTCCATCACTATGTGAAGTGTTTCAGCCCTCTGTCACAGACACTGACAGCTTCTTGTTTGGCACATGCAGCTGAAAACACGGGCACAAGCTGTCACCCTGCAGCTGTGTTTTCAAGTCCCTCAGTCTATGTCCCTGCATCACCTTTATGTGAAGGTGGCCAACTGGGTTCCTGCTGCCTTAAAATCACACTGAGCTTACAGAAAACAGAAGTGTTTCTGGCTAACAACCATTATAGGAACAAAACACATATGAACAACTATCCTGTCCCTCTCTCCAGCTAAGGCTGCCTTGTTTGATACCTTTGGCCATGTAGTGCTGTCTCTATGCAAACCTCTACACCAAAGGACATCTGTAAAGGAACATCAATGTTGAGGAAATGCTTCCTTTTTCCTTTGAGTGAAACATTCCTGGAATCATTTTCCCTTCTGAAGTTTTCTAGACAATCTATAGATTTACTGTCCTTGCAAAAACTTACTCCAGTTCCTCTTTATAGAGAAGACCACTCTTCTCTATTTAAATAAGCATTGCTTCACCCTCTTAGAAATGCAAACACTTTGTTGACCAGATGTTGCTTCTGTTACTTCAACTAACTTCTTTGTATCAAGAACTTGTAAAAACACCTGTTCCCCAGAATGACTCACTGACACGTGTCAGTGTGTAATGCATCTTACAGTGGGTTGGTATTTGAAATCAGCTTGAAAATCAAGCAAGATGCTAACTAACTTCTAACCAGAACAAAGGCATGCACCTCCTTTCTGCCTCTTAATGAATAGCATGAGTTATAGCAAGTGTTTAACTCCAGTATTTTCCTCTGAAGCAGCACCATGTCTGTATTACACCTAATCTGCTAGGCAGAGCTATGCTGATCCCCAAGAAACAAACTGTAAGAAAAATTCAAAAGAAAAACCCCAAACCTGAAGCCTATGACTCACTGTCCTGGTTTGGCTGGGCTGCAGGCCATTACCAGTTTGGAGTCAGCCAGGGCAGCTGATACCAGTTGGCTACAGGTGTCTCTCAGACCATGAGCATCACCCTCACTATAAAAGGGGAAATAGGGTAAAGGTGGGGCTCTTTCTTCCCCTTTCCTTTCTCTCTATCCCTGGAGGGGCTTGCCTGGAACAGCCTGTTCCTGAGTACTACTTTCCTCTTCATTGTGACTGCTGTACATTCATTGGGGTGAGTACACCTTTATATACTTCATATAGTCATTAGGATCAGTATGGCTGTTTCATTAAATCTGTTTTCATTGCAACCTGGGGGCCTTCACTCCTTTTTCTGACACCTCTTCTCTGCTGGGAAGGGGGTCACTGGGTGATGGAGCAACTGCTGTAGTTTAGCTCCATATACAGGCTAAATGGAGACAGGTTATGCTCCACAGTTCTTGTAAGTCCAAACAACAAATATTGGTTTTTGTTAAAAAGCAATCATCTGGAAAGTAGTTTATCTTCATAGCCTCTCATCCCACGTGTATGATCAGTTTCACATGTTCAGCCCACAATGACTTACAGTTTCAATAGGCAAGCTCTAGACTTGCATCCTACCTGTTATGCTGCATAGTAACCTCAAAGTGGGTGTGTCGCCTCCATAGCCATTCATGATCCCATCACTGGAGGCCTTGGGAACAGGAATTGTCATTGTGATGGGTTTGTGGAACTTCCTTCTCCTGGGCTCCAGCGTGACTATAGGGCTGAAGGTAGCCTTGTTGCCTAGAATCTTCTTCGTAAGCTCAGTGTGCATAGGTTGTGCCTTTCCAAAGCAAGAGACAAGAACAGAATTGTTACTTGAAAACAATTTAGTGAGTGTGTAAAGAACTGGGTCTGTTGGCGAGAAACCCTCAAGTTCTTACACTAAACGGCACCATTTCCCATGACAATCTGCAGCAGAGTCTCCCAACCAAAATAAGTTGTGGAGGCATGGAGGAAGAAGAGTGGATGGGGGTAAGAAAAAGACTTCCTCCTCTTTCAGTAGTGAGCTGTGAGGCTGGTTTACATCATGCTTGGTATCTGTACTTTTGACCTAGTTATCAGAGCACTTTGTGCTTCTCTGACTTTCATAAGCAGTATTTAACGAGTTCTTTTATGACCTACGCTGCTGTCATCATCACCAAAATTAGCTACTTTTCCCAAGGTCGTAGAGTGATAACAGTCAGGAGTCTGAATTAGCTGGAATACTCATAGCTTCACTGTGGGTATTTTTGTGATAAACTGCTGTTGCTAGGAGCATTCTAGTGAAATGCTTCTAGACCTTCAGAATTCATTCTAACCATACAACTTCAGCAGAACATGCTGGTCCTTCACCCAGAGGTGATTTTTCACTAAAGAAAGCAAAGCTAAGCCTTGTCATTGCTTCATGGTACCTGGAGGCCAACACGGATTCGTTTGGTGAGAGCCCCCTCTGGGAAGACTGCCTGCACCTGAGGTACCACGGTGCTGCTCAGCACCCCTCCCTCAGGCCCAATCAGGTTGCTGTCCTGTTTGATCCGGGACACCACTGCAAAGTACTGGGGGAAGTCGCGGGTGATGATGCGGCAGATGCGCTTCTTCTCCAGCTCCTCCGGGGTGTCGAGCACTGGGGCCAAAAAAAGATGGTCAGAAGAGAGTTTCATAGAGACTATGCAGTGAACTGCAAAGTGCATTCAAGCTTCTCACAGTTTAACTGCAGCCTCAAAAAGCGTTTTGTCTGGAAATGGAAGGGAGAAAGGAAATGTACCTCTGGAGATTGTTTAGCTAAAACATAAATCATGAAGGGAATATACAGACAGAATGACTAACTGAAGGGAGCTTCACACAGCAGACTCTGAACATGTTGACAGCATCCCCCAAATCAGCAGGCAAACAAGCGAAGGGGTGGGTCCCAGCCCCTTCTGACTTCACACGTTTGCACTACAGCCTGGAGTAGCGTCACAAACTAAGCTACAACAAGCATCAAAGGATGAGTTCAGCTTGAAGTGTGTGAGTTGGCTTGTTTACTTGTGTGGCTTCTTTAAAAAAAGCTATCAAAACAAATAACCAGTTCTGCAGATCCTCAACAGCCCAAGGCCATTCTGTTCTTGCAGAAAGGAAGAGTACCCATGACTGACATTCCCTCCCACACGTGTAACTGCTTGGAAAGGATTAGTATGCTAATTGCCTTGTTTCGGAAAGATGCTTGTTGTGGCAACTTTAACACTAGGAAAAGGAAGAGTAGGAAACAGTGATCCAGCAGCTATTGGTAGATTCTCCAGTGTCAGAACTTCTAGTGTGGACCAAACATGAGGTGCTAATTAGAATAAATGGTAAAAAGCTCTTAGCCCTATTACAGAAGTAAGGCAGAGGCAGAATAAAGTCAGGCTAGATACCTTCATCCATCCCATTCAGGATTTCATTCAGTTCATCCTCTGTGTAGTCACAGAAGTGCTCCTTCCAGCTGTCCCCATTCTCACTGCGCAGGATCACCAGCTCTCGCTCTCTCCCTCGCAGAGCGGCAAAGTGAGGAATCTCCACAATCACAGGCCTGGCACAGCAACACAGCGCATTAAATGCACACGGGAGAGAGGAAGAAACAGGATTAACAGCAACTCTATTCAGTCTGCTTCAAAGTGACCTGGAATTCTACCTATTTCGCTGGAATGCTTTGGCATAAGCCTAAACTAGTAGGTCACTAACTCAGATTAGACTTTTACAGGGACCCACTAAATGCTGAAGGACATTACAAAGTGCATTCACCTCTTTCCACAGTGTGAATGATACTTGGTGAGCTAATGGTGCTTAGCTAGGAATTTGGTGATTGTTTTGCAAATCCATTCAAAAGTCATGCTCGTTTTAGTTGTCACTACTGTCTGGGTTAACCTGTGCAACTTCATTTCAAAGAGAATCTACTGTAACATATATGGAGAGTGGGACAAATTCTGATCTTGCCTATACTAGTGCAAATCAGAATAATTTCATTGCAACCAGAGGGCAGATGTGACCTGTGCCAATTTTATTTCCGTGTAATTCTGTGCATTCCAATGAATTTATTCCTGATTTACACTCTGGAAGGTATAAAAGGAGGTCTGAGGAGATCATCTGGGTTTTCTAGTTCAGTATAGGAGATAAGAATTTGTCTTGTTGCCTTACAGGCAGATGTCAATATATGTATCAGTGTATGCATCCATATATATACACACACATACACAAGCTATATGTGCACATATATGTGTACATCTATATTTATATAGACATACTCTTGGAAATAAGAGAGAAAATACAAACATAGTTGTATATAGGCTTCTCTAATCAGAGGACTCACACAGGTTACCATGTATATAGTAAATGTCTTCTATTATACTGGTGGTATCCAACATACAACACTGATCAAGCAGTCCTTGGTACAAAAAAAAAAAGCATCTTTAAATTTACAGTAGATTCTTTTTTTGTTTTTTTGGTCCCAATCCAGGTTGCTTTGCTACAGACATCAAGCACGTAACTAGGAAGATTTCATGCCAAAACAAAAATGAAGGCCACAGTACTTTAAGAAAAAGATACAAACATACCACCAAAACAAAACCACATACCACAAAGGTTGGAAAATGGTCCACTAAGGGTTAGGTATACAAAATTTTAGATGATAGAAAGGGACAATATCATGGGCAGAATGACATAAAAAAATCATATTGCAGAAGGAGGAGAAGAATGGGGAGGTCAGCATCCATCAATTTGTTTCAAGTCTCTCCTACCCAAGGAATTTGGTCCCAGGAGGCCCCAGCTGAAGGATTCGGCTGACCAAGCTTTCTCCCTCATTAAGTGGGGGAGGAGCCGTAGGCAGATGAAGTTTACTGAGTACATCCAAAGCAGCAGTGAAAGAAAGAACATAAATAAACTTTATGTATTTTTTGTGCCAGAACGCCAGGGCCACTGTCTGGTCCACAGAGTGGAATCAGGCTGTACACTGAATAAGGTTCCATCCTAGCAGTGACAATTTGGTGTTTGGAATCGGCAAGCCTTCTCAATTTAGGATCTTGTCTTGCTTGTGGGAAGACACTGGGAGTTTTGGCAGTGGACTCGGTGGGAATGGGATTTGGACCTTGGAATGCATCTCTGCAAAGAGTAGAGTGATTCTCTTATCACTGCCAGTACAGCACCTTGAAAAACACTTGCAGGAAGGGGACACATCTGAGTCAATATAACTGTGCTGTATCCTGCTCTGGCAGGTGAGATGTTCTCATTAGTTAGAAGATGGGAGACATACTTAAGTCCAATTTGTGTGTGACAAAGAGAATGCAAAGACTGAATATGACAGCACAGTATTTCTTCTGCTCTATAGATTTCTTTCTACTTCTCTTTACAACAAGATGTGAAAAGAACAAGTGGTACAAAGCATCTGATTAGCCAAAACACCAAAGCAGTTAAACTTTGCCAGTCAACTTTGTTCTTTCCCTAAGCTCAATAGTTTAGAAGAAGCACTACCAAAGACAGTGCTCTGATACTGCCTGTTACAACAGGAGCTTAATACAGCTGACTGGTTTTGAAACAGGCTTAAACTACTGCTGTTTATAGAGTCACTTTTGTTACAGTTTCTGCATGAAGCTACTTCCTGTAATAGAAGGGGTTCCATCACTCATCCACTTTTGGATGTCATAGTTAATAGGGAGAACATTTGGTAAAAGAAATTGGAAAAACAAAGTGTGGATAACTGCTGCTTTCAGCTAGAAATTGCTAAAACAAGCTTAGCAGCAGACACAGATCTGATCTTTCTACGGGTTTTGCAGCATAGGGCAAAAGAAATGGCCAAATAAATCCAGGGTGGTCCTATTGCTAAACTCAGCAGTTTCAACCCCAGAAAAATCAAAGGCACTGTGTTTCCCTGATGGCCCCAGTTCTGGTGACACAACACAAGTTTCTATGCAGCTGTAACTTGTATTGTGCACAGAGCAGGCTTGAGATCAGTGCTGTGCTATTCACACTTTATATGTAGAGGACTTAAATAGAGTAGGACCTGCCTTTGCTGGCTGCAGAGGGGTCTTTTCCTGCTACCATAGTATCACACCACTGAGTAATAAGTTTATCCAAGGAAGCACGTTAACCTCAGCACTAGTGGTTAAAATACCTATTTCCAAAGGAAAAGGAGTCAAAGCCTTGTGAATTGTTAACTAACAACTGATTTGTGCTTCACACAACCAGCCTTGACCATATGTTACAAACATCTTTCTCTGTTCGAGTCTTGAAAGGGAACCATTTCAGTGCAACTTGTGAACAGCTGATAATCGACGCAAGGCTTTCCTCCAGGCCATATGGCCCCTCTTACCCAAGAAACTGAGCACCAGAAGGTCCAACTTCAATCAGGCGGCTGGCCAGCCCTTCACCCTCCACCATGGGGGGCATGGTGGCCAGCCTGTGGCGTTTCACCAGGCGGCAGGTCACCCGCGTCGGCGCGGTGCACTTGCGCGGAGGGATAATGATGCGCAGCCCGTTGTGTCTGCAGCCTCTCATGGCACCCCCGCGAGCATCCACCATGAAACTAACTAGGAAGCTGAAAAGTCAGGGAAAACAATTAGCTACAGCCCTTACCATGATCCCTTTGGTCCCACTCCACACACATAACAAACTATGTATGAAAATAGAGCTCTTTCTCAGGATGTACAGTTAGAAAAGGCCTTTCTCCCATGTGAAGCACCAAATCATGCCAAGATTGTTTCTTCAGTAAACTGACTGAACTGCTGCCCAAGTCCTTCACAAAGTCCTGTATTACAGTGCCGCAGCTGGTAACAGCACCAGCAGTCACTAATGTGGGCATGTGTATGGACCTAATAGAGACAGTGTCACATGCAAAAGTGACTGCTCTGTACCTGCCAGCAGCTATGTTGTGAAACTGCCATTCTTTAAAGCCTTTACAAAGTAAATGCATCTTAGTGAAGAAAACAATTTGACTCAAGAAGGTAAAGCCAATTCTGACTGGAAGGGTTGTTGGGTGTTTTAGCTTCTCTCTCTAGCTCTTTGATAGACTGTATTTTTTAACAAAAAGTTGTTCTGGATTTTAATGTCATTGTCTGAAGACAACTTTTGGGTTTGGGTGAAATGACACTAGCTACAATCAGGGTTGAAAGCTCACTTAGGGATTTCTGTTTTACTTTGAACAGAAATAGAATGTCCCAGTGGAAAGCTTACAGCTGCAGAAAGCCATCTACAAGGAGCCCTCTTCTAACAAGGTAAATGATCTTAGTTATTTCTTTTAAAGGGAGAAAAACATTTAATGGCATGTCTTTTCTGCGGAATGGTTTATAGTTCCACGTATAACCAGCAGGTAGGTTTTGACAGGTTTGTTACAAAGACTGGGGACATTCCTGAAATTCAGTTTTGGGGGTTTTCTTATTTTTTACTGGTTTGTGACTTGGGATCATGCCTGATGTGGAGGGGAATGTCAGGTTTCTGGAAGTGAAAGTAAGAGTAGATGAGACAGAACAGCATCAGGCCTACTTCTAGCTATTAAAATAGAATCATCACATGGGGAGTCGCAGAAATGATACTGAAGGACCTGCAATAGAGAAAAGCCCTTATCACGTCAGTAACGAACACAGGTATTTCTCCACTGTCCCCTGGACCGTTCTGTGCAACAAACATTGCATCCA
The DNA here is from genome assembly GCF_026170545.1 of Melanerpes formicivorus. NCBI lineage: Eukaryota > Metazoa > Chordata > Aves > Piciformes > Picidae > Melanerpes > Melanerpes formicivorus. The sequence continues at coordinate 1,502,184 of NW_027142379.1, read as the reverse complement.
TTCATTGTCCACACAGCTACAAGGAATTCCACATGCTGTAAGAACACAACACTCAACACACCGTGCAAGTCAGAAAGATGGATGACAGACAGGAGTCACAAGCGCCAGTCAGAAGCACACCATGCACCACGGATGCCAGTCGTTCTCACACATGCAGCTCCTAGTCTACTGCCATTCATATACCTCTAGGCTTTGTTTAGTGTAAAAGTCTGGGGAGTACAACCATTATTCCTTAGAGGGTGGTGTTTCTGTGGTTTTAACAAGGGGGGAAAAAAAGAAAATGAAAACATTTTACAGCTTTGATTCTCTGGGGATTCATTGAGGAAAAACTGGGAGCTTCCTTCATAAAATACATACTTCATACATTTTAAAGCACAGGTGAAAGAAGAGCTCGAGAGATACTGAATGCCCAGCTGTTGCAGTTATGTTCTGTGGCTTGCATTGCCATTTTCCTTGAACTGTATGAAGTGCTGTTCTCGGGGTGGTTCTGAATTGAGTTTTGGTGAATCAGTCCAGGTCTGTTACAATGGGTGGGTTAGAGGTAGTTACTAACACCCAGAGGTTCACATTTTGATGCTAATACTATGAGCAACAGAAATACCAAGCTCACAATTACCAGTAGCTAATGAGTGCACTTACTGAATTAAATTAGCATTTACATTTTTCAGTGTGTAAGCTGTTAGGAATACAGTTTTTAGGATTCAGTTCTTTCCACAGGTGCTGTAATACTCAGGATTGTCTACTGTAACAACAGGATCACCTCTCTCACTGAACTATCAGTGCTAGACCATCTCTTTGTCCTATGTCCTCCTTAGCCTATCTCCCAAGTGTCTCAGCAATGCCAAACCCACTGTTAACTGCTAGAAGAATACATACAGAAGGTGTAAGGGTCTAAATCAAGCAACCCTCCTTTTGACTACAAAAATGGATTCTGTTTGATCTGGTGCTCTTTCTTGCCAGAATAATTCCTTTCAGACTAACTAAAAGATAAGCAGAGTGCTGAAGCAGTGGTCAGTGCTGCCTTCCCAGAAAGCACACCTTTTATATGATCAAGGTAACTAGCTTGTGGTGTAGGGCCAGTACAAAAGCTAGAGGACCAGGAGCAGTCTGTGATTTGAATCATCTGTAACAAACTGGTAACACAGCCCTGTGTTCCCACATCTGCAAAACTTAGGATCTCATAGAGCTCAGTTAAAAAGGGGAGTGTGGCATTTGTCTATAGGGAGCACTGGAGATGCAAAGGGCTGGGTGTGGGTGTTTGAGCTCTAGACCTGCAGCTTTCTGTTTATTGAATGTGCCTGGTGGGTCACTGCAAAATCTGCCAGTGGTAGACCTTGCAGATCTATCAGTCATCTACCACTGAAATCAACTATTGCTACAGAGAGTGGAAAAACAGGCAAAGATAAGTATCATTGGAAGTTGACAACAGATAACAATGGTTAGGATAAAACCTGTTGGGTTACTTATCAACATCATCTTTAAAAAACATCAGTTTCTAACATAAAATCTAATTATTAGCTAAACAAGACAGTCTGGCAAACTGTTCATCACAATATACACCAAAACCCAAGTTTGTGCCATGGCTCTGGCACAGCACCTCAGATCAAATGGGAGATTCCTGAAGGGTTCTGTGACTTCTGGATAGGTCTGAAACAACCTGAAAGAGACTGCAAGTACCCCACAACTACTGGGCAGCAAACCCAGACAAACAGAGCAGTACAAGGACAGCACAGAAAGATTAGTGCCATCTGGCATACTACCCAGGGAGCAGCCAGCTCACAGAGGCAGCTATATACTACTACAGCATTTCCAGAGAACACCTTTTAGAGAACTTGCATTAATATAGGGCAAAAGAAACTGAAGGGGGGAAATTTGAGAGGCCAGTACACTGATGCAGGGCTTGTAGAGCTGACACAATGTATAGACAGCCTCTTTCTCACCACACCACTCTACTTCCTAACTTTCTGCTACATATTTTCATCCATTTATTTAATCAAATTCATTATTTTTTTAAGTCAGCACAGTTCAGGTAATGTTGGATGTGCAGCCAATTTAAAGAAAAGTAATTAATGACAACAAACCATTTTGTGCCTACTTGCTACACAGTAGGGCATCTGCATGGTGCCACTGCTGTTCCATGTTCCAGGGCTTTCCAGGGAAAGCTTTGCCCTTTTGAAGGCCTGTATCTCAATGTACAAATAATTCATACTAAACTAACTCACGACATGAAATGTGCTTTGTGAAGCCGGCATTTAGGAAGGTGAAACAACTGCATGACTAATGTAAAGGAAATGCAAAATGCAGATTAATTATTTTGTTGCCCACACACACACACGTTATTTTTCCTCTCCCTAATGTTTCTTTTACCAGATGTTAAGACTGTACTCAGATGAAAAAAAGCCAAACTAGGAGGAATAATTGGCCAATTGAGTCATCACCCTGGGAAAGTGGAACCTTTTCATAACAATTTGCCACAGTCAAAAAGAAATTAATGCATAAGCCTAACATATGGAAAAGCCTAACATCACATAGATTCCCTGAAGCTGAGGTGCAGGAGCGCTTCTCTTGGTGCACAGAGAGAGAGTGCTTTGCTCTACCATCCCCGAGAGGCACCTGATCAGTCTTTGAGCATTCCTTACATGCTCCTGTGATAATTTTATATGTTAAAAATTAAAATGTAGAAGAAAACAAAGTATCTTACAGGAAAACTCCATGTAGATATAATAGCTACAGCCTTCAGAAGGGGTTAAAAAGTGGTGTAATGGAGGGGGGGGAAGAAAACCTGACAGGGAAGAAGTAAAAAGAAATGAGGTAAAACTGAGGAGAGGGAGGAAACGTTTGGACAGCTGGTAAGTAGGAAAACATTCTCACGAGTCATGTAAAACAAGGGTGGGCAAACTAAGTGAACTGATTGATCAAACAGTGCATCAAAACTGTATGAATTTTTCTTTTCACCAGCCAAGATATTTCAGAACATGTTTTATATGTCCTTTGACTATATACAGGGGAAGTGTTCTTCTTTAGCACTGACTTCAGTTTATCTTGGCAAGCTACAGCAAGAACTTACATTTCAGTTGAGAGGATTCAAAGTCCAAGCAGATTAGGAGTTAAAGCAGCAAAGTCAAAATTTGTGTGTCAAGGGTGACTAGGGCAGCAATGAGATGATCTTTTCTCAGCACTAAGCCTCTGAGTAAGTTTCATTTCCTGCCAGTGAGGTTCCAATAGAAATGATCCATGACACAGATGTGTGACCCTGACAGGCCTGCAAATTGGATTGATCCAGAGCTTTCCTGAAATGAGCAAGGTGGCAATCCAATAGAATAGCCACATCAATAAATTAATTAGGTCTGGGAAAGCATTTCCTTTTCTCTTTTAAAGGTAAGGAAAGGAAATCAAGATTTTTTTAAATTATTTTTTTTAATTTAGAGAAAAAATAAGGAATAAAAGTTCTGTTCTAGGAATGATTACAGACTGCAGGGGAGTCTACACATGCTTCTGTTAAATGCATGGTTAGCAGTTAGATCAAGCATCATACATTTCCCTTTAATTTAGCAATTCTTACTCATCAGTTAGGCCATTTAATTCTCTTTAGAGCAATTAAAAATTACATACTTGCCAGGTGAAAGGTCACTCTATCAAGAAATACTGTCTTACGGCATCCTCCTGGTTGAGGGCATGTAACAAAGGCCCCTAAGTCTTTCAGGCTGTTTCCATGCCCACCACAGAGAGTAGAACAAACAGCCATGGGTTTTCTAATGGCTGCACTACAACCAAGTGCAGACAATTTATATGCCCTGGATTTATCCACCTTACTAAAAGTTCTGTCTTCACATGTCATATTTGTATTACAGATCTGAGCCTGAGTTATTCCTTTTGCTGATTTTAATCTTGTGGGATTAACTTGCTTTTATTCTAGATCTATGCTCATTGGCAGGGTAATAGCACTAAGAACAAATAAAACAAAAAATGGAGGTATCAGCCCTAGGGAGGCAAGAGAAGATACTTATTGTGTGATTTGTGGAGGGCCACTGTTATGTAACTAGCTTTGCAGAAGAGTCCCAGTTTCAGGTGGCTGCAGAAGCAAGCATGTTGGCACTCAAACACGAGATCATCTGAAGAGCCATGCAAGCCTAGCATCATCAAGTGCCTCTCTAGAACAGGCAACAGTTCTTGAACACATCAAACCAGAGTCGGCAAAACATCACTTCCACACGCTCAGTTCTGCTGTGATTGCTCTTTCAGACTGGCTGGAGGCAGGCACACATGCTCTCATCAGGTAGCAGGAAACATTAAAAAGCTCTAATAGAGCACATCCACTGTAGACACACTGAAGAACTTTCCTGCGTACATTATCTTAAGTGTTAAAGAAACTGGGAAACAAGGAGCTAGCAGCATTCAGTGTTAGTCGCAGTGTGACGAAGCAGAAACAATCAATCAGGGTGCTTCAGCCATTGTACAGTGTTCAGCTGGAGAAGGAAAACTGACAGAGAGTGTGAAATTAAGAGAAAGGCCTTGATCCAGCTCCCACTGAAGTCAACAGCGATTCATTCAACTACCTGAGTGTGCTTTCCATCAGGCTGCAGCTATGCCATACATAAACAAGGCAAAATACCCATTCCAGGAGGACAAAAAACATGATCCTACACAAGAAACTACTCGAGTGTTAGCTTATGGTAACATTCACTTCACTGCGTTAGTGAGACTGAGTGACGTGACCTAAAAAGATGGGCTTGTAGCTCAGGGCTTCATTTAGCCATTTAATAATTTTGCACAGCTGAATATTTAAGAAGATTTTCACCTTGCTATGGTTATGTTAAAGGAGGTGAAGAGGTATTATGCCAACAGTCAGTTTGCAAGTGAAGATCATTTCCTTTGGGAAAGTACTGCTTCAGGTGCTCTGTGCAGGATGTCCCAGTGATTAACTGAGGTTACAAAAGATGCATGTGGCAGGAAAACCCAAATCTGCTGGGTCTGTGCTGTTATTCTGCTAGTTCCAATGTGGTGGCACAAGCTGGGAAATATGGCCTAGGGAGGGGTTCTGCAATATTCTTTGTACAGACAAGTCAGACAACAGCTGCAACTAAATCTACAGTAGTTTGTGTTGGGTTATTTGGGGGATTTCCTTCCTTATAATAATATTAAGCCATGCCACAACAGAGAGAATGTATTGTTAAGTCAACGGTTAAAACAGTCTGGAAGTGTGTAAGGAGCTTTGTTCAGATGTTTTTGCAATGGACTTCTGTCCAGTCCTCTCTTCTTACAGAGGACACAGCAGATGGGAGAAAGTGGACACTTCACAGAAACAGGACCATGTGGCACCGTTACTGTTAGTTAGTTTTTACTCTTTAGCTACAATGCACTATCAAAACACTAAAGCATCCTGAAGTGAGGTAAGAGAGGAGGATAAATAGGGTGGGTAAGAAAAGTGCAATGTATTAAAGAAAGAAATTATGCAGAAGTTCACCTGCTGTTGTCATGATCAAGACATGGAGAAGAGCATCTGCAATAGAATAGATGTTTAAACATCAAAAAGGAAAAGAAAGGGAAAAACAGAATGAGTTAAATGAAATACTGAAATATTGGGAAAATGAACAGGTTTCTAAATTAAACACATGAACATACTTATGCATATTCATTACATGTGAGGAGGTAGGAGTGAGTATGGAAAATAAGCCTAAACATCCTTGGTTCTAAGTGGTTACTACTGCTGCAGAAGTAAAGCCAGAGCCATCTGGTCCCTCTGCATCTGTGCTCAAAGTCAGATACCTAAAGTGTACAGTTAGTGAGATTCTGAGTAAATCTTTCACAACCACATCAGAGGAGATGCTGCTTGGTTTAGGTATCCACAACTAAAATGTGAGCTATGGTGTACCAAAGGGCCAGGTATCTAAGGTAATTCAGCCAGTGTTTCTGAGAACACCATTTCAAATTGCTTCAGCTTTCCTGTCAATAGATTCTGTCCTCTACTGTCTTCCCTTTCATTCCAACATGTTTCTTGTCCTCCTTTCATTTCACACAGCAGAATGACAAATTCCAGACTTTCAGTTCAGCCTGTTCAGGCTCTTAGTAACATGTCACACGGCCAGTTAGTTTTCTGATCTCACCCTTTATTTCCTATAGCTCTATTGCCATTTTCTTCCACTCACACAAGCAGCCATTTGCTATTAGTGTAACACAGCTGCTGGTTTTCCTTACTGTAGCTTTCTAAATAAAGGCCATAAAAGCTAGAAGTGACTATCAGCTGGTTGCTGCCAGGTCCTGTTTCCATAACTATTTCCAGGAAGTTAATTTCACATTAGGGAAAATGATATTATGGAGTCAATATAAACACTTGAAATATTTTGTTTACCTTGTTAGCAAGGATCCAGCCTCCTTTTTGCCAGACATGCAGCTAAGAATGATAATTCACATTATTTGTCACAGTCTGAGCTGCCCACTCCCTCCTTTTCCTCCCTTTTTCATTGATGGAAGCAACAACTTCCAGAGAGGTGATTTCATTAGCATCATCCCAACTGTTTCATTTTGTCTCATACAAATACTGATAGATATGGATAATCTATTAGTCAAATAGGGACTTCATAAAATTATAGACAAGAAATTAGTATCTTCCATTAAACAAAAGTTCTACCATGAGCAAATCAATTGGAAAACTGCAGAGCTGCTGCATCTCTTGCTCCAGAACACAAATGCAAATTAACGTCAAAGCATGAACTCAAAGCTGCTTCCTGCCAGGGCCAGTTCCTGACAATATGTCAGATTTTCCTCTCTCATCCACCCTGCCTTTATCTATTTGTTAGTAAAATTCTCAGAAATACAACTAAAATGTGGATTTTTTTTTTTCCACTGTGTTCCCAGTACCCTGGTATGAAAACAGCTTATTTTGTACATAATTTATACTCTTGCAGGCAGGCAGCCTTATCTTTACCATTCATGCTTAACTACTGCAGGTGATAGAGACATAGGAATATGCTACTGTCAAGCACATCTAAATGCTGCAAATGGAAAGAAATCTTTCAGTTCAGTGGGGTTTTGCCTTTCAGCTTAAAGAAAATGTGTTCTTCCACAACAGGACATTGTGAGGTATGAGATTGAAACTGTGCAACACATTTGCATTTATATAGGCATTAGTTATGTCTCTCCTAACACCTCACTAGGGAATTACACATAATACCACCTAAAAGTGATAAAACTCTGTCTTATTAGATATTTAGCACCAAAATGTTGTGACATATCCAGAGATCCTTAACTTTGCTCAATATGGAAGATCAGGTTTGCCAGGGGAAGCAAATCTGATTTGCTGAAAGGAAGTTTAAGTGCCGGAATTTACACTTTTTCCTTCAGCCACTATTCAGAATCTGTTAGCTGTGTAAAACGACCAGACTGAATAGTCAGTCATACATTTCTTTGGTACAATCTTTGGTGAAGTTCATTGGTATACTTGAAAAGATAGTAATTTATGTTATCTTAAATGTTACTGTTTCATAAAAGGCTACAAAGAGCATTGCTCCAATTCAAATCAGCTATTCTTATCCTACCACTAGCATCCTGATCATCCAAAAAGATCTAAATACCACCACTATTTTTAAAACACAAAATTATTGCACATCCAAGAAATAAACATCACTCCTCTAGAATGTGATACTAAATACTAGGAAGTCTTTAGTTCATCCTCTGTAGTCACTAGGAAGACCTGCCTTTCTGAGAATCTAAAGTAATAAGTCCTTTGGGAAAAGTCTGTCAACTATTTAGAGTTAGGATAAACCACCAAACCCATTTGAAAGCTGACATACCAATATATATAAACACACACATACTGTACACATCAAGCATTTTCATTTAAGTTGTTAGTTTTAGAGCTCAAGAAAAGCAAATCCAAACAACAGTGGTCACAGCCAACTACCCTGCTACAGCTAACTAACTTCTCCTGTATTTCACAAATCAGTTTGCAGTCAGAGTTCTGAAAATAGTGATCCTCTTCTGGCTGCCATTCCAAATGGGATTCTGTGGTCATTTGCATAGACTTCAGGATAGAATTACTTAAAACACAGTAAGTAAGAGCACTTCAAACAAATGCAGATAGATTTTGAGGCCTATCAGGATAAGCTCTGTAAGTGTAAAGTGCTTTCACCTCTCCATTTTTCACTGCCTAAATGCAAATGCTTACAAAGAGTCAGTGTGAGAACACATGAACAGAGTGGTCAAATCTGTGTGAAGTACACGATGTTGAGCTTGCTTGCCTGTAACACTGCTCATATCATTTCAAATCCTTGGTTTCTCCTTTACTAATCATGAGCAACACTAGAGCTGGTGATTGCTAATCCACTTCACTAGCACAGGATGTACTCACCAGCTGGAGTGATTAGACCCCCTTGGTCTCAATTATTACTAACTTTTTTAAGGCCCTGTATTTATTTTTCCATAAATTCACAGAAATACATGTGTGTCCATGCCAACTATCTCACTCATTCCTCTTGAGCCTGACTGAAAGCTCGCTGGCTTGCAGGGATTTCAGTGGATAGCCCGGATTAATGGTGAGAGCTCAAGAGAGCATAACACTTTCTTGACAGCTCTAGGAGGCAGTGAACTAAAATACAACTCCTACTTAAGCAAGAGCTGAAGTTGCTGCCACTGCAGGTATTCTGTTTCTCTGGTTTTTAGCACAATGTTAAGGGATACACTCACCCTGAATGAATAGGGCTGGAAGAAAGAGCCACATTGTCCAAGTTTTCAGGGCCCCAGCTTAAGCGATATGAATTCCTTTCAGCTTCTTTGGCCAGAGTTGTTACCTTGTAAGCAAAAAACCCTCCTTTTTACCACAGTAAAATCAAATCATCAACCAAACAATAAGAAGATGTATTTTGCATACTAGTGCTTAAAGCATTTACACTTCCTTTACAAACAAAACAAAGGAGTAATAATAGCATTAAGAGATTAGAAACCCCTTATTGTAATGTTTTGTGCTTGCTCCAAGTAATTACATGTTAGTGGTCCCACAGTGAAATAAAAGCTGTGATTTACCAAAGTGGCACTTCCTAAATCTTTTAACTACCAGCATGCCTCAGGGTTTTATCTTTGAGGACAACAGTCTTGAGTTCATTAGAGCACCTCAATATTTAGCCAAACAGCTGTATGCATCATTCAAAAATCAGTTAAAATGGAGAACATTTTCAATCTTCTATATTCACACAGCTCATCCGTTTGTCTTGGAATAGCATTTCATACTGCACAGCATAAAATGCCATGGAACATCAATAACATTAGCTGTCTATTAAAATAAAGCAGCACACACCCCATTGTATCATTAGCACAATCTAAACTGTAATCTTTTCTCTATTTCCAGATGTCATCAACTGAGAAGTGAACTTCAGAGGTTTGCTTACCTGCTGGCTGGGGATTACCACCGTGTCATCGATCATGGCACTGTCCCTCAGGTAGGAGGCATGGCTCAACGTGTGGGACCTGTCTGAACTGAAGGACCGCAGGCTGGTAGGTTGGTAGGATGCCATAGCAATGTATCAGCAGTACAGGTGATGTTGGGAAGGTGGCATGACAGATGGAGTGGGAGAATGAGAAGAGCGTGCCATTAGCAATATGATGCAGCTTCCAGGGGGAGCAGACAACAGTCACAAGGGAAAACAGAGCTTTGTCCATCTGTGTTACACTGCCTGTCTGACCAAGGGCCACAAGGCTTATGATGACTGACTTGCTTCAAACTGCAGAACTTAAGAGATTAATTCAGATGACAGTTTACTTTGTACTCACTTTATACTTGGCTTTGTGGCATGATAGACTCTTTATAATAAAGAGTATAAATTTGTTCTAAGTAAGGCTCTTTGGAGGAGTTGTCTCCTGCTGCATCACACAAGTGAACCACTACAGAAAAACAGAGTGCTGACACCTGAAGAAAAGCTGAAATTACTCTTTCTGAAGCTTTGTTGTGATCTACTCTCTCCCCTTAAAACTGTAAGTAAGCTTGACACTGTCCCCTGGAAGGTACACACAGCAAGGTGAATTGTGGCCAGCCGCAAGCTCCAATGTAAAACAAATTTCTTTCTTTGTATGCCAACAGCATCTTTAGAGGCAGCCCAACTGTGAGCACTGTTCCCTCTGCAAGTACACACAGCTCTGCAGAACACTGGTTGCTGTAGCAATGAGATGCAAGGCAGTAAATAAGCTGCTTCCAAGCACTGGCTCAGAATGTAACTGCAGTATCCACAAGCAAAAAGCAAGAGAGGACAAATAAGACACCACAGAAGGACACAGTGAGGTAAACAGGGTCTCTGCTACCAAACAGCACCAGTTTTGTCTGGTAAGTGTTTTCTACTAGCAGTATTAACGATTTCTTCAAACAGACCAACCCCCTTCAGAGGTTGTATGTGTAACCTGTGATGTTGTTCCTTATTGTGAGGTGTATATAGTACATAGAACTGAGGGAAGCAGTTTCATTTTCATGGCTTAGACATCCAGGAGTAGTTACTCATAATGACTAACACACTGGATCAGAACAATAGGCCATTTATCTAGGCACAGATTTTTAAGGGATAATTCATTTTCAGCAGATAGCCATAAAAAAGTCAGGTGTAAGTTATAGACATGAGATTCAAGGGCTTTAAATGCAGATCTTTCTGGAAATTGTATTTCACCATCTGGTTCAGACCACTCAGCCTTTTTCAACAATAGCTACATTCACTCAACTTTTGATCTATTTTTAGAAGCACTTATCTTATTTTTATTAGAAATATATGACACTGAAAAATCATCAGTGCTACTGAGCACTGACTTGCACCAATGGCCCATTTAGCATACTAGATGGATTGCCCAAAAGTTGAAAGCAAAGATGCTTGTTGCACAAGTATCAGCCTTAGGGAAGTCTTGAGGGAAAAGAACAATAATAAATCCTCTCTCTTACATGTTAGGAGATGTCTTTCACTTAGACAAGTAGAAGAAGTGAGACATGTAAGGCTGGCATTACTGGAATGAAGCATTCCTGGAATACCATTCTGATTAAAACAACATTTCTGTAGGGAGAGAAATTCATCCTAAAAGTAAGAAATTAGTTCTGAAAAGTAATCTGGACTATGACCATTTTGGTGAAACACTGTAGTGTGAATTGGGCAGGCAGAGTACACCTCCCTTGTCCATAACAGCAGTACTTCAGTGAACACTGGCTCTTGGAACAGTAAGCCTCAATAGCAGACCCCATTTCCCATCATTCTCCATTATTCACTGCAACACTGACACCTCCAGGACTGCTGTGCTGCGCCATGCAATGCTTGTGAGTGGTTCACCATCCAAGTTGTAGGTTCTGCTAGTCAGCTCATGTCCTGTCCTGGGTAGATAGTGCATGAAAGGATGTCTGTACTAGATCTGACTGGTTACCTTTATGGTGATTTTGTCCCTATGCTCCTGCAAGTACCTGGAGCTGCAACTCCCACCACTACACATAGCCCAGTGCATATCCACTACATAGTACCTGTATGTAAGCCCCAGTAAATATCCAGTACATTGAGGGTATGAACTTTATCTACAGGCACAAGCATGGCCAAAGCCTGAGGTAAATTAGAAAATTCCTACTACACTTAATTGCAAAGCTATTGTTCAGAGGACAGTGCCCCTTTTCTGTAACAGCTAAATGAAGAGCAAACCAGTAGTTAAAAGGTCTGTGTTTCTGAGACTTTGAATTATTTCTGACTGGAATGACAGCCCAGTTAAGGAAGAATTGTAGTGGCACTGAACAGAACTTACTGTAATAAATCTCCAGAAATCATGTAAAAAAAATCCCTGAATTGCAGAGACAAACCTGACATCTAAATACAGATTCTTTCCACATCTAGCTGTAAAATCTGTAGTCACAGATGTTGTGGGGTCACCAGCACTTTGTTCAGCCCCCAAGACTGAACTGTGGAACCCAGGGATGCTACAAAACTCCTGAACCTCAAAGTGTGTTGTGCCTGTGTTAGGCAACGCACAGACATGTATCACCCACCTCTTCTAAGCCCTGAGTATAGCCCAGGCGGGATCCAGAAAGTAGGAGCAGCACCCTCTAGCCAGGAGTACCGTTGGCTATAGTAACAGGGTAGTACTATTCACCACTACATAGCGTACTCATTTGAGACTGTAACTGTTCCCAACTGCAGCATTCTTCATTTGGTTTTCCAAATCAACTTTCCAGCATACAGCAGGCCTCCAAGATGGATGAGCAGAGACAGGTGCCATAGAGGGGTAGAGAGACATGTTCTCATGCTGTGTAATACCTACCTGGGCATGGTGCTAACGAAAGCATATGAAAAAGAATGAAGGGGAGAGAGAAATAAAATAAACAGGGAAGGTGGTTACAAAAGAAAAAGAGATGTTTTTAAATCAAATTGTTTAATGCATAAGATTACATGAGTCTAGACTGCTGATACCATTTTGCTTTACTGAGTTTCTTGAAAAACCCAAAATTGGGTGTAATGCAATGAAAGTCACATTAAAGCAGAAGCAGAATAATTTCAGCAGTCTGTGAAAATTCTTAGAACCAGTAACCTGACAGTGAGAGAAAAATGAGACTGTGGAGTTAGAAAGATGAAGTTTTTCCTGTTCATTCCTTCTCCCTTTATAATATTGCTTCATTTCAACATAATCATGCTTGCTATAGGTTGTGAAATAGTTTTCACACAACACAGAATAAAACATGTTACATGTTAGTGGCAATCTACTGAAATCCTCTCCCAGTACCTAAAAGCTAAAATACTCTAGAAACTGGGTTGACACTTTCTGCACAACCAGTTCTACACAACATGTTAAAACTAAAACAAAAAATGCTTTGTTATCATTGAAAGCCTGTGATAAAAGGTTTTGATTCTTAAGCATTCTGATGTAGTCCCTAAACATCCTCTGAGATTTAAAAAGCCACACAGACACTTTGTTTTCAGGGGATTGACTGGAGCTCTCTACAGACCACCAAAGGCTCCAAGCTTGTAAAACCTGAATGATGTGGGATTTGCACATGCTGCGAGGCAAACCCAACTGCTTCCTGACATCCTTTGTTGCAGAAGCAATTCATGGCCTGCCGGAGTAAACTGAACGGATCCTACTGATCCCACTCAGCTTCCAAAATGCTGCCAGAATAATAATCAAGGCTGGAAAACGAGGTAGATTTAAAATCCTTTCTGTTGCCAAGAGCTCAGCTCTTTCTTTTTTTTTCCCTTTAGTGAACCCCGTTCTAAAGGCAGTAAGTCTGGAGCCATGACTGGTTTACACTAGAAAGTGTCACTTCCAAGCAGGAATAGGGTAGCCTGTTCTAAATGGTAGCTCTGGGTGTTCATCTGCCACTTGGAGTCCACACTTATGCTCACTAATAAGGACTGTCATTTTGAAAAGGGATCTCTGTAGTTTTTATTTTTGTGGACTACAGTGACATTCTCTAAAATGAAATGAAAAAACATTACAAAAAGATTAAAGCTACAGGCATTATTATTCCACAAATCCATCTAGACTTCAGTTCAACTTGTTAGATACAAGCCAATCAGTACGTTTTCTGGATTGTGGTTTTTTATTTACAATATAAGTAGTGTGCTGTGCTGGCAGAAGGAAAATGGTTCTCCTTCCTGCTAATTCAGCCATGGTGAAACATTCATGTGTTTGCTGACAGTAAACTCACTGCCAATCCAAGTCTGTTGCTCCTTTCCTTATGTCTTTAGGCTGCAAACTACTCTAAAAAGCCAGCTCCCCTAATGCTAAAACACCCTGCTCACCCATCTCCCTGACTCATGGAATGAGGGGATGGCAATAATTGCAAGCCCTTTCCCCAGACAGCCTGGCCACAGAGACAATACAGCAAGACCCAAGAAAGAGTCTAGTCAAGCATTTGTGATCCTAAGTACAGTATTAGTGCCAAATGGCACTAATAATTTCTGGACTGGTTGGGAAATATTCCTCCTGACCACACTTTCTTCTCACAAAGTGGCCACTGCCACACTGATAAACCCAACAAAGAAACACTGACAAGTGCATCCCATGTTTCCCTTGAGTGAAAGGCCCCGAGAAAGGGATTTCAGACATTTGCAACAGTGTGTGCAGAATTATTGTAAGGAAAGATAAGTGCCCAGGCAAATACCTGTCAGATCGTCCTCCTTCCAAGCTGTACCTTAGGTAATTCATACCATCTAAGAACTGGCTGCTTGGTAGAGAGTCATCTCCAAGTTCTCTGAGATCTTCTGGCCTCAGGTACTCTCCTCCATCTCCTGTCATTGTGTCATCACCTTTAAACCAATCACAGAAGGGACAGCGATAAGCACACACATGAGTTTGGTTGCTTTGACATGCTGGGATCTCACAGCTGGCTGGCACAATAAACAGGAAGGCATTTTCCACTCAGGAAACACTGCAAACCACAAGCAGTTAATGCATCTAATCACACTGGCAGATCAAGCAAGGTTTTTGAAAAGTATAAAATAAAACCCACATTGAAGCCAAGGTGATTAATCAATTAGATTTCATCTGATGTTTGCTGTTGCACATACTGGCAAGGAGGAAGCGTCATTGCTACTCTTTAAAGCATGGTCCCTCTGTTCCTTTATCCATGTTAGCTCTCCTGACAGCTTATAATTAAATAGAACTCATTACTTGACTGTAAGCTCTGCCTTTGCAGCTGAAAACTTATTTTTTGTGGCCTTATGCTTGATAGTTGCAAATCCTAATTTAACCTCTCCATGTCCAAACTCCCCAATGTACAAGGCTGTCTCACCCACACTCCAACATCCTTCTATGATCAGCACAAAACCTGTTATATCTAAACCATGACAGTATCATGTTTAACACAGCAATAAGCTCAAGTGCATGGATGATAACAATCATTAATCAGAAAAGTAATTCAGAATGAATCAAAGCCTGGGTGATCCTTGGTTACCTGACACAGGAACCTTTTTGCATAGAACAGGGTTTCATGTTTGGGGATGTTTAAAGGTCCAAAATTCTGCCTGCGGGTTTCAGTTCCTTTCCCAACGGTTCATTACTGCTGCTGGAGGCCTGCTGTGGCCTCACAACATGATCCTATGCCACCAATACCTTCACACCTTCTCATTTTCCAAGCTGCATGGGCAAATGTCAAGAACGTGAAGTTAAGCTACATGCAGGAAACTGCAACTGTTACTGGGAAGAGCCTTCAGGGGCTATGCATTGCAGCTGCAGTAATTCACCCCAATATGCTGAGAAACAGAGGGCTGTGAAGATCAGGTAAGTGGTATCCATGCTGGAGCAAACAGAATTCACCTTGACATCAGGACAGCTGTCACTTGTGTGAATTAATGTCTTAATAAAGCAAAACTGCAAAACCCCATTACTGTTACTGCTGCTATCTATATCACCCCATGCACACATATGGGTATCACAAATTACAGCAGTGGTGGTCACTACTACCTGAAGAAATCTTAGTATTTGTTTCCATGAAACAAAGCAAGCTGGTTGTTCTAGCTTGATGTTTAATATATAAATAAATAAAAAGAATAATTAATTTATAACTTGTCATCTAAAAGGAACCTTTTTGAATACACAAATATTAGATGCAAAAATGAAGCCTAAATCTTTTCAGTGTAACAACAAAAGCTCTTGGGGGAAAAAAAATAACTCTATCTGCCCACATGAAGAGGGAGAAACTGGGCACAGTTTCACAGAAAACACTAAAATGCATTTAATCATTGCATGTTTCCTGTCTTCTGACAGATGATGCCTCCTGTTTCCTGGGAATGTCACATTATAAAGCACAGAGCTTAGAGAGAACTTGGAAGATGTTAAGGCAATGCTGTTAATCAAACAACAAAAGGAATTTCAAGTTGTATTTCAAATAAACTAGGTATTTATAATGATGCCAGACATTCCATCTATAACAAAACAAAGGCAAAATCTTCACCACTTTCCTTGCACCCACATCCTTTAAAAAATTACCTGAACTCTGCTCTTATTTTAGCTTTGGCCTCTCATCTGAGAACTGTCAATAATGGATCTACACTGGCTACACATCACATACACTGGCTGTGTGTGGGATGTGAACATCTGCACATGGCAGTAAGATGATTCATGAGTACTTCACAGTGTCCCCAGGAAGCTTACCTGTTGGTATCACAGGTTACTTGCTGGCATCCTAGTCTGGAGGGAGTGAACAAGCTCACTCATCCTGCCAGTAAGTGTTTCACTAACAGCCCTATCATGGCTGTATTCTGAGGCCCAGGCAATTCAAACATACCCAGACATGGTATCTGCTGAGAGGAAACCACATTCAGCTTCTCTGTGCAGCAGATCTTGCCAGATGGGAGTTTATGGCAGTACAACAAATTATCCTTTTTAATCATGCTAGGACAATTCATCTGCCATCACATTCCACATCAAATTGATGACAGTGAAGTTTTCACCACTTACTGAGCAGTTTGTGACAAATACAGCCCTTGGCATTGATGTCCTGTGATTGGCAATGGGCATCCATGAACTTAGAGGTAGATTTCAATGAGCTACCACTTAGAGATTTATATTCTTTTATATATACACACACTACTTATTTCTATATTCACTTCTATTGTTCTATTCAGGTTCTATTTCCTTTCTTCAGTGATACCAACAGCTTTTCAGAGGTTTACCTGATGGGCTAAAACACGCTGAGTGACCTTGCACTGTGCCCCAGTTCTGGTCTTTACTACTTAGTTTTCTTACATTGCACTAAAGGAAGTGGTATATCTTACCCATAGATAACTGCTTAAATTAACTATGAACCACCTGGAGATCAAAACCAGGTGTTTGATCTCCAAGTCACATTTCCAAGAGAGTAGCTTGAGCATTGTTTCTCACAAACCAGAGAAAATAGACCAAAAGTTTTAAAAACACACAAAAATGAAAGAGGGCTATTACAGAAACTGCTTTGAAATGAGGTTTTTGAAGCCAGACACAGTTATACGAGTTTGCCAAAATTATTGTTTTCTCTGCAGCATGTAGATAAGTCTGCAGCTCCCCATATAAATGCTGCTCCTTAAAAGTAACAGATGGAGAAGGGACAGCTATGGCAAGCACTATTTCTTAAGTCCTGAAGCATCTTCAAAGGAATATATTACAGAGTTGCTCTAACACCTTCCCTAAAGTCAACCCTTTATTAAATGGCCCACACACGCTCTGAATGTCGCAGAATCCCAGCATGGTGGGGGGTAGAAAGGACCTCTGCAGATTTAGTCCACCCTCCCTACTAAAGCAGACTCACCCAGAGCAGGTTGCCCAGAATCGTGTCCAGGTGGGTTTTGAAAATGTCACTGGCAAATCTCAGCACTGTTTAAACTGCTGTTACAGATACCACTGAGGAACTCGGTGTGCTGACCAAAGGGCAAGCTGCAGTCACCACCAATACGAAGCAACACACTTAGACAAAAGAATATTCTTGGATACCAGAGCACATTACCAGCTAATAACAACATTCATAACAATAACTAGGTGGCCAGTTAATTCCAAACAAGCAGTTGCAAAGGCAGGTAAACAGACAAATGTGGCATTTTCTTCACAGCTCCCAGTGTGCCAGGCAAAGCAGCTGATCATTACCCACTTCTGCAGCTGGAAGAGTGAGATAACTGGAGTGACTTCCAGAGAGTCATTTGGGAATCATCAACAGTGCTAGAAATAAAGTTCTGAACCCAACTGGAGTGTCTGTCTATAAAGAAATCACTCTGTGAGCCTATGCCTGTGCCAGGCTTCCTAGGAGAGTTTGAAAGTTCTTTTTGTTGAGAGCCTCCCTACACTGAAAATAACTTTTTTCAAAACCAAACAGAAAACTGATGCAATCAGGTGTGAATTCGCTGGGAATTGCTTTCTGGACCATTTTTCCTGATAGTTACAAAGCAGGAAAGACTTACTAATGCCAGAGGATATCTGATCTATGTAGGACCACACAATAGGCTTACAGATGAAGTAGCATTTTAGTCTAATAATGGGTTTGCTATCTTATAAAGTTTGCTTTTTTCATTTCTTCTTAGCTCCTTGCACTGAAGCTTATGAGTCCAGTTTCCTCTAGTCTGTTATTGGTGTGGGGAGTTTCTCTGTCCCTGAAGCACACCTGCTTGTGTATTTAACTCTGGTACTTACCATCTAAAATCCAGTAAGCTAATTTAAAAACCAATCAAATGCAATTTTAAACAAAAAGTATCATTTGGTTCTGTTCAAAGGAAATTTTTTTTCCAGGTATTCTAAAACAAAATAGAGAATTCTGAATCATACTGCAATTGCTAACAATAAACATGCTCTGTGAAAACTAAAGAAGACTAAGTGGGCCTCTCAGTCCATTCAAGATGGACAGGGCAGGATCTCACATACCAAGTTGAGAGATTTGATAGATTAGTTTATTTTACACTGCAAAGACTGGTTGTTGCACTTGGAATTTGTTTTAGGAATATCAGTGCCATCCATGTTAGGAATTCTCCCCATATCCTGAGTGTTTTGCCTGGAAAAACAGATTTCACAAGAGCAATGGCTTGAAGTGCTTTAACAGTGACCAACCTGTCCGGCAACCTGCAGCAGGAGCACAGTGGCACTCTCAGTACTTGAGCAGCGACATGCTGGAGTACCTCTGTCCTGTCTGCTGTCTATGTCTAAGTGGTGTCAGATGCTAACAGAAAGCAGACAATGTTAATTCAAAGCACTGGAGAGCATTAGTCATGCTGGATGGCCACAGCAAGTTCTGCCAACATTATCCAAGATATAGGTAATAAATCTTGGATTTTCTGGCTTCCCCTCTTCCTCCCACCTTTCAGGAAACACACACCCAGTCACACTTCAAAAGAAATGGAAAGGAGCAGCGTTAGGCACCCAGATTAGGCCATTTTGTGTTGTTTCAACACAAAAAATAAACCAAACAAGCCAAGTTAAAAAGAGAAAGTTAGTAAATCTTACTCCACGAAATTCTGCTAACAGCACCTGTGCCACTATAAGCTTCACCATCACTGAAGCGTTCATCATCAGAGTGTTTAAAGGCTGCACAACACAGAAATGGTTTGAGAAGAAGGAACACCCTATATTAATACTCTAGAAGCAGAGAGACGTACTAGGATTTTTGTGGATTTAAAGATGGTTAAATGGTGGTTCAGAAGACTGGGAAAAACTTGAAGTAAACATAAGACTATAAGCAATTTAAAGACCACTTATCACAATAATTACAGGAGTAGCTCAATGTTCTTCTAACAGAGAAAATGTAGCAAACAACATGCCTGAGAGAAATAATTTCGCTGATCATGATGCAGCAGATAATAATTTCCTTTGAATCACTTGTTTGCTTTTGCTTGCAGCTTTGCAAGCATTAAAAAGAAAGAAAACAAACCACCACACCAAAAAGGTAGCATCTGAGTCTCAATGTCCTGGTTTTTTAAAGAGTGTAACTCATTTATCGGCACAAAACCCATTTCAGAATCAATATAAGCTGTTTAGGAACATGAATGCCATTAACTTCCAGTACCATTTAGAACCACAAGTGCATTTATGTTCTTTCTAAAAGAGAAAAGCCAACCCTGTTAACCCATGTTCATAAATCTCAACTATTTGTTGTAGTCAACACTAATTAGACTCCAAATGATTTGCATGGAATAAAATAACCATAAAATGGCATGAGCTACTGTAAGATTAATTAACACTGCCAAGAGTACAAAAGATCTTAGGAAGTCCTTGCAGGTGTGTGCATTTCTCAGGTGCCATTGTAACACTTGTAAGAAGGCATCTGTGAGCTTTTAGAAAGGATGGGTTTTATGCTATTTCCTTAATTTCGTGCTGCATAAACCCACAGCATTTTCTCAATCCCTCCAGATATTCACAGCACTTTTCTGAGGCCTTGGCTAAGCAGAACACCCTTTCTATCTGCACACACAGTAGACTCTGAAACCCAAGCACCAAACTTCTTAGGCTGTTGTAGCTTTATGTCATGGCATGTGTATCTGTGCATGGTGTGTGCCAAAAGCTCCCTCCAGGGAACACTCCTCACCTTTCACCTTAGGCATCTTCCTACACAAATGTTTCCAGTTAGGCAGAACTCCTAGATATATGTATCTGGAATAGGTGGCACTGATCCAAAAACTTTACTGCTCAAATTCCTCTCTATGGGAGGGTCAAACCCAGCTGTGGGACAGCTCTGCATATGTAGTTCAAAATCTGGGGTCGGGAAATGTTCTCATTTGTTGATTTGGTTCAGGGTTTTGGTTTGGGTCAACTTTTGGCACCTTTAGTCAAATGCCATAATGACTACATCATTAAAGAGAGGCCATTACATAGGACTTCCTTTCAAGCACTACAGAATGAAGATGTCGAAGTGCTTAAGCCATTCTCTTGAGCCTGTATTGCAAGTTAGGTAAGTGATAGGGAATAGGAACTTAGCAGAGTTGCTCACCTTCTTCATCTGAAACATCCAGGACCTCAGTCATCGTCTCAGGTACATTGAGCTTGTGCTTCTCTGTTACAGTCTGAAAAGACAAGATCATCAATCCTCAAACAGCAAAAGCAGCAGCAAAGTTTACAGCAGGATGTTTTCAACAGCAACAGCAGTGGGAGATTTTAATGTGTTTCCCCTCCTCTAACTTTACTTTTCATCTTCCCTCCAGAAGTTCCTATTCTCAGTGCTGTATAAAGTAACATTTATTCTGGCAGGAAAGTACAAAAAAATAGAGATAATGAGTTGGTCAGAGAAAGAAAAGAAAGCTCTCAGCAAATTCATTTATAAATGGTGCATGTAGAACAATTCAGCTTCAATGCTTCCAAGATGATTTTCAAATGAATTAGGTAATGTCTACAGAAGAGCTTCAGAAAGTTGTATGTGGCATATGGAAATTATTAGATTGTAAAGCATTTGGAAATGAAGTTATGAATTATGTGAAATTCTTGAACGGAAAGAAGATGAGAAGGGATTTCAAAGATCACTTGAAACATTCCCCCCCCACCCCACCCACCCCCAAAAAAAAGGAACTACACTGCATACTAATGATGTCTTTTCCATATATCATCTATATTCCTCCAAGTCACGTACACACTGGCAGGGGGGAAGTTATTTGAAGATTCTGATATATTTTGTGCACTTAAAAGCTTTAAATATTGTGATGCAAGCATGGACCAAGGGCTGCTGGGAGGCCACTGTTTAAGTGTCAGAACACAGAGCAGAACACTGGAAGATTTTTTTTTTATGTCATTATTTTCATAAATGACTTCCAGGAGGAAATACAAGATGTTCAGGGGTGCTGAAGCAAGAATGGGAAGATCTTTTTAGTATCCAGACACACCCAGGAGAAGGAGATGAAGAACTGATAAATGAGAGAAACTGTAGGAAGTGCAAGGTGTGAAAAAGTTGCCTGCAGGAAACTTTTCTGTGTATTACAACACAGAAGACAAAGGACTTTAAAAGGAGCAGGGATCAGAACAGCGTTAGTCACAACAGAAAAGATAGTATTTCTCTGGCTCCACCCAGTTCTGCAGCCAGTCAGATGAACAGGGGAGCTGTGAGGGAGAGTTAACACATCACCCTTTAAGGTATGCAGGAGCAGATGTGCCCCTTTGGCATGGAGAGACATGTCAGGAGGCCATGTGGGCTGTCAAACTCCCACCGAGGTGGTACTGCGCTCCCTATCGTGAGTGGGGTCTACCCAGCAGGAATTAACATTACATGGAGAAGTAAGGAAACTAAAAACAATCTGGGGGATAATTAATGTCAGCCACATCCAAGTCCCTCCTGCACTATGCTTTTTGGAAACTGCCCATTGACACCAAACAGGCTTTGTGGCACAAAACTTCCTACCTCTCTCCTGATGCTGTTTGATACTTCTCTGTTCCTAACCAACTGACAAAGGCAGCATTCTTGATTATGATAGGAGACTGTAAGATACTGTCAGATTATTACAGATAACAGAATTACCATCAGTAAAATTACTTTGGAAATCTGTTTCAAGTCTCCTCTACATTCTTGAAATGCATTTAACTGTGACAGCAGTTTACTCTCCTGAGGAGAGGTACAGAAGAACAAATAATCTGTAATGCTCTCTCTAGAACATTAAACTAAGATTCATGAATTCTACACCACTCTGCAGCAGGTGTGAATTAATATTTTTCAATGAACTTTCAATATAATACTAGAGGGGAGTTTAGTGATGAACACATTAGAAACATCAAATAGTCTACCAATTTCCAATCCACAGCTAGCCTCATGAACATCCCATTTTGAAAAGTGCTCAGTGTACACATCTCAAACTCCCCACTGTTCAGTGCCACTGAGATCCCAGTTGAGTGCTTTACTTTAGGCTTCTGTATTTAAGACCCTCATTGTAAGACCATGTTTTCATCTGGTGGCACAGAATAACTCAGATCTATAATTCAGGTGTATGAACCTGCATAATTCAGTGATTACTTCAGATTACAGCAGTAAACAAGCTCAAAGCTCCTCATATATTCATTTGGCCACAGGAAGACTATTGTCTGCTTGTATAAATAAATTCTACTTTATTATCTCCTATTCATCTCTAATCTGTGAATAGAAAGTGCAGTTTATCCTCTCTATTGCTTTACATTCATGTGGCTGCACTAATAATAACACTAATACAAGCAAGAGGAAAATTTGCCCCAGGTTAGACCAAAGGCTTTGGCACTGGAGATCTTTTCCTCTTCTGACTTGAATACGAATGAGGATCAGCCTAACAATCAACAACCTCCATGCCTCACTCAGCAACAACCTTACAGAATGAAGTAGCTATGGTGACAGCACCTTTTCTTCCATTGCTAAATGCTGTGTTCTGCTTTGGCAACACCAACCTCACCATCTGGAGAACTTTATTGCAGAGAGTACCTCTGAGTGCCTGTAATTTATCCCTCCTTTTTAGGATTTCATCTAAATGATGTTTAATCGACATTCCCCACCACGAACACCACCAGAGGTTTATGTTCCCCATATCCCTAAGGTAAAATAAAAATACTCATACAAATCCACAGCTGAAAAATTTGCTGAGTTTATCAAGGGTTCCCACCTGGCTTTTAAAAGAAGTGCTTTGTACACAGCCACAGTTCAACATTGCTGGTTGCTCTTCTACACAAGCACCTATTCTATGTTCAGTCCTATTAGGGGTCAGCTGTGCAAGTAAGGGTCAGCATTTGATTCAGTCCCAAAGCCCAAGCATCTGGTATCTGCTAGAAAACTCCATTACTCTCCAAGTTTAAAGAAACATTTATCCAAAGCAAATAACTCACAGGTGCCTTTTCAGAGCATAATCCCTGTTATTACAAAGCATCTAATGCTCACATACAAGGTACAAGGCTCCACAGTGCTGCAAAACATATGACAGAAAGGAAGTTAGACAACTGAGATGAGGGATAAAGGGCAGTGTGTGCCAGGACACAGCACAGAAAAGAGCAAAGGCACCATCTGAGGCTAAAAAGTGTTTCTGAAAAGAGGTAAAGTTTCTCAAAACATTTTCATTAGGTTCTGTCTTTCTAAATCTCTGACTAGATCCACATGTGTTTATATAAGCACATGCATGTGTGATGAGTTGCATGGTTGAACAAGAGCATGAAGTAAATACCAGCAAGCCATACAGCCTTTTTGTTAAGAGACTTCTGGAATTACACTAGAACCCCTTGCCAAACCTGCCTCAGTCTGATCTTTGCAGGTCATTAATAAATCATGGCTCACTGTTTGTAACCTTATGCCATCTTCCTTTCCTTCCATCTTTCTGGGTTAGTACCAGCAGCACTTGCTGTCAGCATGCGACAAAATCAGAATTACTTTCCATTTCTTCACAGGAGACTTTGCATTTCTTCCCTCTCTCTATCCCTCTCCCTGACTGAGTAGTGGCATCTCTTAAGTAATCTTAAATTATGTAAATCTGGATTTTTATGGTGCTGGGCTCCTAAATGACACCTAGGTCTGACAGGTTTTGTAGACTGCTAATCTTTCTTGTACTGCAGAATAAATAAATAAGAATTATTACCTTATAGCAGTGTTTCACAGTAAAATGCAGCCATGTAACTTAAAATTAACATTAATTTCTGAAATGACAAGCTATTTCTAATGTTCTTCCTCTCCACCTGCTAAAACATTTGGAGATGGTAGGTAAAAGTCCAACAAGCTAGACTCTTCCCCTCTTGGAGGGTCAGCACAGACCAGTTATTCCTGCCTTAAAGCAACAGTACCACCTTGCTGATCTTCAGCAGATGCTATTTACAAACCCTGAAGTCAAAATACAGACCACCAAGATTGTGGAGGCCTGAGAGGACTGAGCATGTAAGGAAAGAGTGCTTCATATTTGGGGAAACCAAGACCTATCTGAGCTGAAAGTGACTGGAGTAACAAGATTGATGTGGCTCAGAGCCATCTAGTGAGCACCATGCAGCTTGGCACCAGTCTGTGGCTGCTCCAGCCTAAATGCTGAGAAGCTTGCAGTGGTGTGCGGCAATGGGTGAGCCTCAGTAGGTGTCACAGGTGTGGAGATGTGAGGACAGAAAAGGAGAGGTGAAAAGAGCAGCTGAAACAGGACATGTTCTAAACAGAAACACACAAACTTGTGGAAAGTTTGGGTTTGCAGCTCAGACCCGTATCTAGAAAAGTCCTCCTCTGCTTTTGCTAGTTGCTTTGCATCTGTATGCAGGCAGGCTTTGTGACCTAGCTCAGGGAAGGCTGTTGTGTTACACACACTTCCACATGCTTCCAAGACAGAGTGAGGCACTTCTACAAAAATCCAACAGAAAGGGGGGGGCTAAAACCAGAAAACAATAAAGGAAAGCGATAGCCGGGGAGTCCGAGGGAAGCAGGGAGACAACGTTTGGAATAAAGAAGAGAGACATTGGAAGGCATCTGCGACTCACAGTTGTGGTGGTGGTGATCTCCTCCGTCACAACCTTCAGCGTATCCACCACTGAGATATATCCCAGGCGCCTGGCAATGGCTAGGGCTGTGTTACCATTCTGAAGAGAAAGGAGAGAAGGCAGAGGAGCGCTGAGAGGGAGGGTTGATGTGAACCAATGAGCTCCCTCTCCACACGGCATGAGCCAGCATTTCCATCCAAAACAAGGCGGCAGCCTCGGGAAATCGCTGCTTTTTCACCCTTAGAGCTGACTCTGCCTTTGTAACTTCTTTAAGTCTATAGCCCTGATTACCATGGTAACACAACACACTTACATCTGCCTGCTATGCCAAACAAGACAGTGCTGTATGGTTTAACCCTTTGGTGCTCAAATCTCGCTGTCTGCACAAGTTCCTGTTCTATGTTATTTACATAAGTCCACATCAGGAATTCTCATCTAAAAGAAGTATTTTTAAACATTACAGTTTTACTTCCAGTTGCAACTGTTAAACCCTTATCAGGAACAATTCCCTCTTTGGGGAACCACATACATTGCCCACATACACTTCTACTCCTCTTTACAACAAAAATCCATGTCCAATATAAGTACATAAAGCAAATGATTTCACAAACACAAAACCAATCTTGCTAAGGCTTGGGAGTGAGGAACTAATTTTCATTTCAATACATTTATTTGCAGTTTAAATGCCCATGATATTTAGATGTGCCACTCACCTAATGGACATTAAAATGAGATGTAGTAAGTGTTTAGGACTATTTATCTGCAATTCATCAGGTGGAACACTGGCAGTTCACAGACCCTGTGTCACTCAGACTGGGGAGGGGAGGAAGGGACATGTCCCATGGTTCATTGTAAAGAGCTCTACACAGAATTGGTTTATGCTATTTTGCACTGAACAACAGGACAATATGCTGGGCTGCTGAGGAATCATGGACAGACACTGCACCACTCTTTGCCCTGGAAAGATCTCTTACTGTGTGCAGGACATCAGTCCAAGGGCTCCTCTCCACTTCAGTGTTGGCTTTAGTTATCTGCCATTGAAGTTCTCCCGTATTATTCAAGCTCAGCAATGCTGAGGTGACACCGTGTTTGTGGATTAGCCACACCAAATGAATGATCAGTATCTTCACAGCATAAACAGTTTGATTGTTACCACCACTTGCACATTAGCTGCTCATGTCCCACGCCACATCTCCCTGCCAGGTGTCTAAGGCTGAAATTGTCTCTTCCCCCTTAGTGAACTCACTATGAACTCAAAACAGATCCATGGACAGAGGGACAGAAATTTGGGTCTAAATCTTCTCAATAAACTCAGGTTCTGATTTCCCCTTAATTTTTATGGAAAACTCCTTATCAAGATATCCATTT
Organism: Melanerpes formicivorus; assembly: GCF_026170545.1. Lineage (NCBI taxonomy): Eukaryota > Metazoa > Chordata > Aves > Piciformes > Picidae > Melanerpes > Melanerpes formicivorus. The sequence goes on along the minus strand of NW_027142379.1, from coordinate 1,475,991 downwards.
ACAGACAGAAGCATTGAGACAGAGGGAAACTGAACAAGCACAACACAGTTAACTGTGCCCAGCCCCAATGTTGTAGCTTAGAAATCCGTTTCCTCACGTCACACTTAGCTTTGTGCACAGTGAGAACTGATCTGAAGCACCTTAAGAGGATAAGGAAAAGAAGTGACATTTACACATCTGACACCCAGCTGTATAAGGAATACTTTCACTAAAAAAAAGCCCTGCTCTTAAGAACTGTCCAGGGGAACAATCTCCCACTGGCTCTTCCCAGACTTACAGTGGTGATGGCATTGGGCTTGGCCCCATGTTGGAGGAGAACATTGATGATGTGAGTGTGGCCTTGCTGAGCAGCTTGGTGAAGAGGGGTGTACCCATTCTGTTGTGATAAAAGCAAACAAAGAAAAACAACCACCAGTGATTAGATGCTTTACTTTGCTTCCTTCTGCTCCTTTTGAGACATTTCAAAAAGAAATTATGCTATCAGCTGACCCAATGATACTAAAACCTCAGTGAAGATAATGCTCCTTCCCCAGCTTAATCAAACGATAAAGGAACATAATAATTTTATTCACAAATCATCTTTCATCTCAAATAAAAATCTCTGGAAGTATAAATAATTCCTCATTTCCTAAATCAGAGTGAGAGATGATGAGGAACAGTGAAGTTAAAGTGGCTTGCTAAAGGCACAGTTCTCTGCTTAGGCAGAGAACATTTTTCTTCCTCTCACATCTTAGTTTCCTATAGAAGCCTCAAGATTTGCCTTTCAATTATGACCTGATTTTAAAATACATCATTTTGAACAGCAGTGATTTGAGATTGTTTGCTTCAAAAAGGCTAAAAACATACACCTATTAGACACCTCAATCAACTTTAGCTTTCCTTTGCCTTCAAAAGGCTTGACTGAGCTGTAATTACACTTAAGTACATGTACATAGCGTCTGTAGCAATAAAAAGGCTTAACTCCCCACACTTATCTGCTCCAGTGATTCCTTCTCATGTGCCACAAGACAGAGACATACCCAAAGTGCACTCCAGCCAGTTGATCTGAGCTGGTATTGTGTAAGTCCAGTCAGGCAATTCATTTACAAAATTATTTGCAATTGGCTTTGAAAGCAAGCAGAGAATCACCTGGAGGAAAACACCACGTTGATCTCACTGTACACTTCTGTAAAGCCTGCAGGCAGGGTCTGAAAGGCACACTCTGGGAGATACCTCTTTTGCAAACAAATAGATGCAAGTGATGCTTTGTACTACTAATTACATAGTGATAGTTCAGAACTGTTTTTGTTCTTCCAGTTAAAATACTTGTGCCTGGGTTATTAAGAAATCAAAGGAGGATTTTACTGTAAGTTGTAGTGCCAAGTAAATTCACTGTCTTGCCTCCAATATTAGCACAGTCCTTCAAAATTCAGCCATGTAATGTTTTACTGGAGATGGCACAAAGCATGGTGCAGGTCTTCTCTAGTTACAAACCAAGCTGTAACAGAGATTACTTACTCTTTAATGTTCCTATCCTGAATCCAGCCAGGATGGATTTGCTCTATAAACTGAGCCCACAGTCCCAGCTGACAGATTGCCAGTATTTTTATTGGTCCCTAGGCATGAGATTTTGGATAACAACAGCCCCATACTCTCATACAAACCTGCTGACTTCAATAAAATTATTCTAAGTAAGTGAAATCCCTGGGGAAAACGCGTCAGAATCTGGCCCAGTGGACTCTAGGATATAGAGTGAGACCTAGTACTCAATACACAAGTATGTCTGTGCTTTATTAGCCTCCAAAAAAGTGAGCTGAGCATCTTGGCAGCCATCGTTTGGATCCTGTTAGTGTCTGCTTTATTAATTCCTGTCAGCTGCTTTTCTCGCAGTGGTGCCTGTTCTCCTGGAATCCCTGGGTTTTGCCCATTGAGTTTGGGTGATCTCACAAGGGAGGGGCCAGCATCTTTTATTATTTACTTTGCTGTTTCTTACCACATTGAGCTGCGAGCAGTGTGATGAAATAGTGCTATTTTGAGAGATTAATCCATTCCATAGGTCACAGCTTGGGTGGAGCTGGCCACAGGGACCAGCAGACCACAGCCTGTGACGTAGACTGGATCTTACAAACACAAAGCATCTCACTAGAAATATCAATGGACTTCTTCCTGTTAATCCCAAAACAGTCACAGATAGTAGTCAGCTATTGCCTGAAGCCAGCTTTAACTGAACTGATGCCCTGCAGCTCCTCAGGTAGCCTTCTCTGCCTGATAAAGTGATGTGATGTGATGGTGTCTGAGACGCGACACACTCCTGCTGTCACCACAGCCTGTGTTCACTCAAAACCCAGACAATTCTCGCTACAATACAATACAATACATCACATTCAGCCCAGCAGTTTCTACTAGAAGAAACAGCTGAAATCAGTGGATTTCTTTAACTCTGGTTACAGTCAGTCAGGTCCATTTCAGTGTAGCTGGTCATATACAGTGTGTCCAGATTCCCCTCAAAAAAAAATCCCCAATCTGTCTTTGGTAAACTGCATTCTCCCACGGCAGCTGCTTCCTCTGCTGAAATCATACCACCCACGCTTCCCTCAGCAGCCAGTCTTCCCACTCTTCTCCCAGCAGACTGGAAAGAACCTGGCATCACCCTCAAATTGCCTGAATTGTTACCTACTAGGTTGGCAGGACACCAGTATTGCACTGGTATAAATGACATCAGAATCCAGGAAGAAGCAATAACAACAGTTGCCTAGTGAAAAGGGGGGATGCATTTGCAGTGCCTGGTTACCAGGTTCATTACAGTGAGCAAAAGCAAGCAATGAAAAACTCTTTACCTTGGTTTTAGCATTGACGTTTGCTCCATGCTTGAGGAGAAAATTCACCATTTTGATGTTTCCATAGTGACATGCCACAATTAAAGGTGTATAACCAAGCTACAAGGAAAGAACAAAGAAGTAATACTGCAAGCTCAGTGGAACATTCCTTTTACAACATAAACCTCCTTCGGCATGCTGGAGACAGCAGCCACGCCATGACTTACCTTTGTCTGAGCATCTTGGTTTGCACCATGTTTTGTGAGTATTTCAGCCACATTCACTTTATCCTCTTGAGCTGCCAGGTGTAAGGATGTCAGACCAGTCTGGAGGTGGAAGATACAAAATAATTTAAAAATAAAGGTAAGAATAAAACTTCCTTTACATGAGGAAAGAAATCCAGGCTTTCCCACCTTCTCATCTATAAAACATGAAGAGATCCTAACTATAGCTTCTAAGTATGGGTGGCTTTTTAAACCATGTAGAGTTGATGTTTCTCCTGTTCCAGCTGACAAACAGCTCCAAAGAAATGACATCACCATCTCCATCGAGTTAAACTTTCAGGCATCAGTGATCATTATTTTATACCATAATGTCACTTGGGAAGCTGAGGAGCCCATTAATAAATTAGAAAAGCACATTCACTGTGCTTCCCACTCCTCAGACTGGAAGGGGAACCTTGACAACAACAGGCACGAGTCAGAATGAAGAAAATAACTCTAGAATTGGATCCCATTCACAGATGCCAAGGAAATGGACATAGCCTTTAACTAAAAGATGCCTGTGATCACACACACAGTGCATGAACAAGGCAGGGAACAAATTCTGTAAGAGAAATGAAACTGCCCTTGTTCCTCACTGCTTAGCTAGCAGAACACATTAACAGCAGGCTCAAGTCTTCCACTTTGACTTGTATGAACAAAAACTGGAGGCTGCTGACCTTGACTAAAGACTTACATAGGCACCTGGATAAATCTAGTGACCTGTGAAGATCTACTGTAACAGGGTTTGTTTGAGAAACTTGTTTTTCATGAAAGTCTGTTGTGTGCAGTCAAAAAAAACCAACACCTAAAATAAATAATTTCAGCCTTTCTTCCCCAGCAGAGCCAGGTGCTACATCGCCTTCCTCCAGCAACAGCAAACAGCTGCAGCTCCTCCTGTGCATTACCCAGTACAGCTATTAATCATATAAGTTCAGTGGTCAATCCATCTGCCAGTCCTAGATAGCCTAGATACCTCACTTTTCCTGCTCACCCACCTGTTGTCACAGATAAGTCTATAAGGAAATGAAGCTGGGAATTGCTGACGATGTGACATCATCCCTACACCACACTTTGCACCTCACTGGATCCTCCCACCCACAGTCCTTTGTCTTCAGTTGCGAGTTACCTTTGTTGCCACGTGGATATTGGCTCCTTTCTCCAGCAGCAAGGTCACCATGTCAGTGTGACCTTCTTGGGAGGCCAAATGAAGTGGGGTGACTCCCTGCTTGGTTAAAATGTTGGTCTCAGCCCCGTAGTTCAATAAAGTGGTAGCTATCTGCATCTGATTTTTCTTGGCAGCAATATGCAGAGGAGTGTAGCCATTCTAACACCAGCCAGGAAACAAAATGAGAATGAAGTTAACACAACAGCCATGGAAGCTTAAGAAGTCAAACATCACAAAACAGTATTAGTTTATGTTACTCCTTATTGCTAGAAATGAGAGTTCATTATATTTTCAAGGCCAGACACATCCCTGCTGTTGAGCTGCTTTGTCCATCTGTTATTTTCACGATCTCAGCTAGAGCAAAGGCAGCCCTCACTGAGGTGGGCAGGGCTGTTCCAGTGATACCTTCAAATTATCCCAAGCATGACACTTACATTTTGAAGAATCTATGTTGTAAATATTCACTTTTGACTGATGAGTGACATTATCCATGGTGAGTGATGGGTGCATTATGCCTTTCTGGAGCATGTGGGTAGAGGGGTATTTGCACATGGCATTTTGATACGTGTGTCAGTCATGGCACTGGCTGGAAACAGCAATAGGGACGAATGTTTTTCTGATCCAGTTAACCATTTCAGCCAAGCATTGATGGTACTGTGATACTTTATGGTAGTATGGCAACTTCCCCCCCACTCCCTCTGTAAGTGTTTAGCAATGTACTGTGTCCAGTTCTGGGCCCCTCAGTTTAAGAAAGACATCGAAACACTTGAGCGTGTCCAGAGAAGGGCAACAAGGCTGGGGAGAGGCCTTGAACACAAGCCCTATGAGGAGAGGCTGAGGGAGCTGGGATTGTCTAGCCTGGAGAAGAGGAGGCTCAGGGGTGACCTCATTGCCCTCTACAACTACCTGAAAGGTGGCTGTAGCCAGGAAGGGGTTGACCTCTTCTCCCAGGCAACCAGCACCAGAACAAGGGGACACAGTCTCAAGCTGCGCCAGAGGAGGTTTAGACTCAAGGTGAGGAGGAAGTTCTTCACCGAGCGAGTCATTTGTCATTGGAATGTGCTGCCCAGGGAGGTGGTGGAGTCACCATCCCTGGAGGCGTTCAAGAGGAGATTGGACGTGGCACTTGGTGCCATGGTCTAGGCATGGGGTCTGTGTTGATAGGTTGGACTCGATGATCCTCGAGGTCCTTTCCAACCTAAGCGATACTCTGATACTGTGAAATTTCTGGGTTACAGGCAGGCAGTGCCTCTGGAGATGTTTAGTCAGTTGGTCTGTAGGTTTTTTCTAAAGGCAGTTTAACCAAACTATCCTACTGCAACTGCAGTTTTTGCTGCTCTCCATGCACCACAAGGTATCTGTGGCTCTGACACAAACCCTTCGCAGACAAGCTGCACTTTTTGGCAGCATGTACAACAGCAGCCTCACATGGGGCAGAACATTCTGACACCAGCACTGATTCATCGGCTGTTTTCCCCTTTTAATAACCTTTGCCTGACAGGGATGACACTGCTGCTAGCCCTGGAATGAATTCTCCATATGCATGGTTAGAATACACACATCATTCCTAAGGTTACACAGTGCTGAAGTGACTTCGAGGCACAACTCAAACTCACCAAAATAACAAAGGGTGCAGACACAGGTGTACACATACACACCTATAGATACACACCCACATACAAGGTATGTCCACATATACAGACACATACACATACACATTTCCTCTTTTTCAACAAAGGAGAACTGTACACTCATCTAGGCAGAGGATCACTTGGCAAGGGCCAACTTAGACTGCTCTGGGCTGGGAATTTCAAAGGTCACAGCACCACGGAACGGCAGGGGGTGCAAATGACCCCTGGAGATCATCCAGTCCAACCCCCCTGCTAAAGCAGGGCCACCCAGAGCAGGCTGCCCAAGATGCCCCTGTCCAGGCACGTCTGGAATCTCTCCAGAGAAGGAGACTGCACAACCTCTCTGGGCAGCCTGCTCCAGCACTCTGGCACCCTCACAGCAAAGAAGTTTCTCTTCGTGTTCAGATGCAGCTTCCTGTGTCCCAGCTCGGGCCTGCTGCCCCTCGACCCGCTGCTGGGCACCACCGAACAGTCTGTCCCTAGCCACGTGACACCCACCCTTCAGCTACCTTTAGGTCAAGCAGTTCAACCCCACACGCTTCAGCGACTCAGCCACGTGGTGACAGCCTCTCAGGCCTGCCCACCCCGTGCCGCCCCACCCGTGTGCTGGGGCTCAGTCCATCGCCTCAGACGGTCAGGGGGGTCCCGGCGGGGCTGGGAGCGGCGGGGGCAGAGGAGGGGCGGGCGCGCGGCGGCAGCAGGCGGGAAGCTCACCTTGGCGGTCGCGTGCGGCGAAGCGCCCTTCTCCAGCAGCAACAGCGCCACCTTCTGGTTGTCGTAGTGCGCCGCCACGTGCAGCGGGGTGAGGCCGTTCTGCAAGGGCGGGGACGGCGTTAGGCGCGGGCGGGGACGGGAGGGGTCACCGGGGTAGGAGGAGAGGGAAAAGGCGCAGCGGGCGGGCGGTAGCCGTTAGCGGGGAAGAAGCCGTAAGAGAGTGAAGCTGGGCAGCCCAGCACCCCTGTTTCCATCTCCCCAGAGCCCCAGTTCCCAAAGCGTGCGAGAAAACGGGGCCGTATTCCCGTGTTTACCCATTGGAACCTTGGACAACTTAACGGAACCGGTGCTTGCTCAGCCTCACAAACAGTTCTCCCTCCTGCCAGGGACCCAAACCAGACATGCTTGGCAGCATGGTTTCCACATCCATCACCCTTGGGACAATGTGACCCCAGCTAAGCCAAAGCCACCACATGACAGCTGCTGCAGCCTTCTTGCTGTGCACACTTCACACAATCCTTTTCTATAGAAGAATCCAAATACTACCGATTTTACTTTTTTTTTTTCACTTTCTCATCCGTACCTTGCCAGCTGAATCAGGAGAGGCACGACGCTGCAGCAGGAGTTTTGCCACTTCCAGGCTCCCATATTTGGCTGCCACATGCAATGGCGTGAATCCCTTCTGAAAGATTCCAGGAGAGAAAAAGCAGATGTTTGTGTTAAAGGTCACACTGACATCTCTCTCTTAAGAGCTATCTACTAAGAGCTTATTTTTCAACCTATATTCTAGCTCACAGAATCAACAGCCAGACCTAGAAAGAGCACCATCTCTTGAAAGCACTTTGAGATGCATGAAATACAAGAAAACAATTGCCCTTGTATTATTTCTTCCTATGTACGTGCTGTCAGGCTGGCAGACATTTTATCTGACACAGACTCTACTAGCAACAGACAGTGAGTGTGTGGGCAGTGTTCAAATCTCTACTCCAAACCAGCTGCACTTCTTAGCTTCATGATGACAGCTTCAGAAATATTTCCTGTATCAATTGTTGCCAGTAACAATGAAACTCCAGCTAAATTCAGCTAGTCTGCTCCAAACTTTGTGTTCCTCTTTTAGAGTTTGTTGAAGAATGATTTATATTTGGACTCCTATGTCCATCTCCACACTAAATTCTGCACCCTCTGAAGCACAGCTTAAAACACATCATGCCTGACTCAAACACATTGTAGGCAAGAGTAAAAATCTTGTCTTTTAAAAAAAGAGTCCTTTTCTATCCAAATAATGCTTGTCAGCACAGTACAGGTGTAAGGTCTGTGCCAAACTAAGATGCTCTTTGCCTGTTCTTTTAGTTCACAGCATGTTGATAAGGAAAACTCACAGAAGCAAGACAGTAGGTGGCAGAATGCACCACTGCCCTGCCAGTCATTCCAGGAAGCTACAATGACCTATTTGCCTGACAGATAAGCGATAGGTAACACCTATTGTCATGATCATCTTGCTGCATTAAGCCCACCTCAAGAAGAGTTTACACCAAGGCATCTCAAGCATTTCCAGCTCACGAATCACACGTTTGTAGAGTCATTATCTAGCGGACTGCATCTTCTCCTAGCCATGATTACAGAATGTTCCTGCAGTACTACAGCAATTGCCATAAAGCAATATGGGAAATTAGAAAAGTATTTAGTGTATTTTTAGCCATTTTAATGTGATTTAACAGCTGGATAAAAGCAGAACAGCAAGTGTTCCCAGTAATCCATGGATCATAATTTGAAAATTGCTGGTTTAGTCTTCTAAACCCTGGAAGACAGCCCATGGTTCAAAACATGTTTGAAGCACCAGCTGTAAAATCAGGGTTGCTTTTTTAAGACCTAAAACAAGAGTGAGAATTAAATGATTCCCACTTAATCACTTGTGATACATTTGGAAAAGACCTTGGCACATAATTCTGTTCACAGCTACCCATTTTCTTATGTGTTCACCACTCTCTTAGCAATCTATGGGTAAACATTTTTGGCTAACAAAACAATGATGATTCCTTTATAACCCCAGACAAAATGTTCTGCTGTGTTGTGTGACACCTCATTTAAAGAGCCACTGCAAAGAGATTCAGCATTAGATGCGACTGGACGGATGCTGACTTGTATGCTTTGGGAACATTCCTTTCAGCTGGCACAGACCAGAATTCTTCTACTATTTAAATAAACAAGGTACTGAAGAACAAACAGGCCTGTTCATAAGAAAAAGTGTCAACACCCTCTTTTTGGAGAAATTTGGTCTGAAAACCCTACCCCATACCACAAAGGGAAAGAAAGAAAGGAGGATATGAATGTTTTAAGCCCGTTGGGATCATATTTATCATGCATTTGGCTCTTGTGGGAGGAACCGAACTTTCCACTTCAGACAACAGCAAAATATGTCAAAAACTGATCAACTTCTGACACATTACTTCAGTCTGTTGACAAGTAAGAACAAAACAAAAGGCCCAAACTGGATCAATTTTTCGGTGTGAAAGAACATTCACAGAACCCTAGAATTCCTCATGGAACACTCATGCACTGCCTGCGTGACTGGAATACAGACATAAAGTTTCTTACTTTGGTGGACATGGAGTGGGAGGCACCTGCCTCTAGGAGAACTGAAGCAACATCAACTTGTCCCTCTCTGGCAGAGATGTGCAGTGGAGTGTACCCATTAGTTGTGGCAGCATCAGGGTGGGCCATGTGCTGCAGCAGAAGCTGGACGATCTCCGTTTTACCCAAGCGAGAAGCAATGTGCAGTGGAGTCTGTTCTTCCTACAACTCAAATCCAGTAGATCATTAGTGCAGGTAGAACCACCCTGGACACAATACCCTGGTCGATCCCAATGGATCTTATCTAATCAAAAATCATAGGAAATCATAATGAAGGGGTGGGGGGAAAGGCAGGGGAGCTTACAGGTTAATTTTTGTGATGACAAAACTATGAGGAAAAACCTGGTTTCCTATCAAGCAGATAATGCACATCACTGTGAGCACCACCTGCTGCTCCTTTTTGTGTCTTTGATTCATTTTACAACAGCTGTACCTTGCTCTACAAACAACTCCCTTGGTTTCAGAAACTGGCACTAACTACTATTGGAACCTCTGATGTTTGGGTTTAGGACGTGGCTGTCCACCTCCTTGCTTGTTTTGAACCGGGCACACTGTACTGGGTCTAGCTGGGATGGAGTTAATTTTTCTGACAGCAGCTCCTGTGGTGCTGTGGTTTAGGTTTCTGACCAAGACAGTGTTGGTTACACAGTAGTGCTTGAGCATTGCTGAACAGTGCTTGCACAGCACCAAGGATTCTCTATTTCTCCCTCTGCCCCCTCAGGAAACAAACTAGGGGTGGGCAAGAGGTTATGAAGGGACACATCCAGGACAGCTGGCCTGAATTGACCTAAGAGATAATCCATACCAGATAATGTCATGTTCAGCAATAAAACCAGGAGGGGAGAGGGGAGATTTTGCAAAGGAGCTGTTGCTCAGAGACCAGCTGGGTGTCAGTCTGCTTGTGGGAGGTGGTGAGCAACTGCATCGCTTGTGGGCAGGAGGGGTTGGTTTTGTCGAGCTCCCTATAGCTCCTCTGCATTGGACACAGTTTTGTGTAAGAGAAAGTGAGAAATAAATTGTCATCAGAACACCTACCCTGGCTCGGGCATCAACCAGGGCCCCATTTCTCAGGAGGCAGCGAACTACTTCCACCTGCCCGGCACGTGCGGCCATGTGCAACGCAGTTTCTCCACGCTGCAGAGAAGCAAAAATGTTTCAGTGTCCTAAACCTCCAGGAAGAAGCAGAGCTCTGACAGTGTAAATTCCACCCACGTCAGCTCACACAGAGGCTTGCCTTTCAGCCAGCTGAGAATCTGGCTTCAGACCCACCAACAGTCAGTGAGAAGGGTGTCACTGGGCCTGGGCATGCTTCGGTTTGGAAAGTGATTCCAGACAAATGTGATCTCAGTACAGAGGGTCAGAATGAAATTCTTATCTGACAGAAAATTCTGCCATACAGGCTCCCCTGGTCATGTGTTTCCCAGCTTTCCACATGTCAGTGCATCACCTTGTGTGCCACACAGGAGAGTCTACTGAGCATGTCTCTTTCAAGGGATTGTGAGGCACATGAGCCTCAAGATGGAAGGGGCTAATTTTCCAGATGGTCCCTTCTGCACACTGTGTGGAGCTGGCACCACTAAAAGGCCTTGCAATGGCTGTGCACAACTGAGCCAGCATATGAAATGTGTAAAATCTGTGCTCAGCAGCATGGCTCTGGCTGCAGGCTATGGAGGGAATCTTCTTTCAAGGTTTTTGTAACCCACAGAATTTGAAGGAGAATATGAAATTCTGGAAAGCTGACTCAAGTGATGTGGAATTTCAGGTCAGGATAATGAAATATGGATGCTGCATTCAAAGCATTTTTGTTGCATAGGTTTGCAGAGGAACACTGACAGTGAGCATTCCTGGTGTTTGTAGCTTAACTTTGCACTGTCCAACATTCTTTGAGCACAGTGTCCTACACTGGACTAAAGCAGTCCCCATGCAGCATCAACAGCTGATACATGAAGACAGTTCTACAACCAGGAGCTCTGTATGTTTATGCTATGACAACACAGCAGGGCTGATCATTTCTTTGTGTTAATTGTTCCTTCTCCTTGCTCTTGAGCTGGAGTATATCCTGTTGTAAGGCTTTTTTTACCCCCACAACACCAAGTCAAACAACTAAAATGAACACTCCAGTTAAGATCTTTCACATCAGAATCAGGAGCCTTGTCCTTCATCTAGATGCAGGAAAAGCAGCAGCCTGACCTTGCCTACTGTTATGAACTTCTAATTAAAGCAAACCCTCTTAACCAGGAGTTGATTTCTCTTGTCATTTTACAACTAACACTCTATTACCAGCTGTGATTAGTAGGAAGGCAACAAACAAAATCCCACAGCCCTAGCTACAAATCTTAACAGAGCATTTCATCTGTAGAAACTTTATTACCTGAAGAATGAGCTGTTTAAAATGGGAATAAGGTTTACATTTCACACAATTTAAAGATCAAATTTCTATAGAGACCTTTTGTACTTGAATTAGCAAAGCAATTTAGCTTTTGGAAACTGTAATTCAACAGGGACCTTCAGTTTACCAAGGCAAAGCCAAGACACCTGCGTAGCATAAACTGTGAAGTGTGAAACTTTGCACACAAATGTTTGGTGACACAATACTTTTAACTGCTTCCACGGGAATTTTTTGTTGGCTTCCATACCACCAATAAAGATTTTATATATAGATTGTTTCTATAAAACAGAAGTCTGAAAAGCACCAAGAGACTTTGTCAAGGAAAGTCTCCTCCAACAACTCAAGCAAACCACTCAGTGTGCTCAACATTTTACTAGGTTCTGTGTAAGAGTCTCCTAGTGAGAAAAACTCTGAAGTCCATCGTGCCTGGGTTATTACATTTGTTGTTGTTTTGTTGTTGGAAACACTTATCTATAGTACTATTTACTGGTAAAAAGCTACTTCCAAAGTGCAGGTGGATGTAAGCTGAATATTTGCTTATACTGGCAGATTCCAACAGCAAGACATCTATGAAACACAGCTCAGAAAACTACTGCATTTGTTTGGTTGTTATTCTTCTTGGCAACAGGGCTTTTGGTCTACAAACACTGATTTCTATGGTAAGGCACGTTCTGCATTTGGTGTTACCTCCCAAAGGTCACATTTTCTAGATGTAAGCATGTTCTTTCAAAAGGCATCAGTTCCTGGAATTTCCTGTGCAAGAGGAATGTCTCCAGTTTCACATTTCTCCTTGCTGTTTAATTGTTAGGTTTTAAGCCTTTTATGCCCTTTCACTGACACAAATGACACGAATTCATGGCAGCCAGTGAAGCTCTGCAAGCAGAAATTAGAGCCATTTGGACTTCAATTCCATCCTTCAGAACGGAAACACGCTTTCATGTGACCTGGCTGATACTCAGTTTTGGATATCTTTGGTGGTGAGCTTTGTCTGTTTCTAAGGGAAACTTGACCTATTTGAGCAGTATTGGAGAACACATGAAACCTCATCTGGCTTACAATGCACGTACAACCACCCTTCCCCCTTCTCCACTGAAAGGTGCTAGAAGAATTTGTCCTAAAATGCAAGAAAGCCTTGAAGTACCATTAAAATGTGACCTTTGGTTGAGCTACAGACCCCTTTTGGAGGAGGTACTGCACAGATGACTCTAGTCAAAGCGATACTCACAATGTTAGTGACATCAGGAGAGGCTCCATTCTGCAGCAGAAGGAGGACTATGTTCAAGTGGCCCATAAATGCAGCCACATGTATTGGTGTGAGGCCCGACTGCGAAACAAAGCAAGAGCAGTTTTACTCCTCTGCACGGGCGTGGGGAAGGGGCTTCTTCGTTTCAGTAAAACACAAGTGAAGGTGAGGCACGAGAGGAGAGAGGAAAAAGGAAGCAAAAAGGGAGAGAGAGAAGGAATGTTTCTTCAGGACATGAAACATTTTTCTACCTCTGTTATAGCCTGGATTGAAGCCCCATATTTCACCAGGAGTTCCATGACTTTGATGCGATTTTTCTTGCAGGCAATGTGCAGTGGAGTAAAACCATTCTGTGCAAAAGACAGTCATGTTAGTGGAAAACATGCAGCTACACTTCCCACACAGCTCCACGCCGGCACACCGGGAGCAGCAGTGTTAGACTACCAGAAGCAATTGTTCTTTAAGCACAACAGGTTATGAATTACAGACACCTCCCTGCAGTCTGAGGCAGAACAAAGCATTGCTGCTGCTTTCTTCTCATGTGATGGAGAGAAACTGAACTTCCACCTCCAAAACCAAAATGCAGGCATGCCCACTCTGAATTCCAAAGGTAAGGCTGTGCCTGTCTGTGTGTGGTTCCAAAGGCTGCACACATGTGCACGTAAGGGTAACTTAAAGCAGTTCCCAAGGTTGTCTAACACAAGGAAAATGTAAGAACTAATAGTGATCACTTGGACATCAGTTAGAGCCTTTTGAAATTATAAAGCACATTTTATACCTCTCCAGGAATGTAACAGAGTAATCAGCCAGACCTTAGCTGTCTTTTTAATCTAAATTTGTATCTAATTTTAATTTTGCCTTTGTAGTCTAAGCAGCTGTATTTACTTTTCTATTTATGCATCAATCTACAGTATACTGTACTCATGTGTGTCTGTGGCATTCTGGGAGGTATCTTACACACATAATCACGGCTTTAGCTGTGCTTTCACAACACAAAGTGTTCACTCTTGAAGTGGATGTGGCCCCCCTTCCTTTACTCCTGCCCTGCTGAGTTGTAAAGCATTGTAAGCAAAGTGTCAGCCCTTGCCTGGATTAAAATTCAATGGAGCAGGGACAGGGATGAAAGGGGGGTGTGGAAGGGAATATCTTACATTAAGATTGCATTTTGTATTGTGAGACAATAGGTTGTGATTTGCTTACCAATATATTTGTTCCTTTGGGATGCCTGTTCAGTAAGACTGGGGCTCAAATCAAAGCATGTCTTCGTACTGCATGCTTTGACTTCAAGCTTTTTTTGATGTACTGTTACAGTTAATGCAGGTTAAGTGTGTGCCTAAAGCTAAGCAAACACATAATTCACCAGATGTGAACGTTTTAGTGACAAGCACAGGTAACATTTTTAGGTAATGTTTGAAAACTTGCTGTAATTTCTAAGGAAAAGGATCAGTATTGCTAAACAACCAGCTAGCAGAAAACAACTGATCAGTGAAATCATAGCTCATGGGGAAAAAAAGCATGTGACAGATTATTCTACAGTCAGCTTCTGTTAAGGGCAGTGTTAATTACTAGTTGATCTGAAGGTGTTTTAAAGCATATACAAATGGGAAAAGCTAAGGACCCATGTAGTGCTTGTATCCCCAAAGCTAAGGACTCATGTGGTGCTTGTATCCCCAAATTACAGGTTTGGTTTTGTTTAATCTAGCTGAAAAATTAATTCTTTGTGAAGTGTATTCCATCACAGGACTCTGCTGAATATTATACCACCATTAGCCTTGTCCAGTTCCTAAGGAAGGAATCAAAACCATTAGATATTTTACTTCCCATCCAATGTATCCCCATATATTTTACAGGGAATTTTTCTGTTTCAGAAGTTTCTGTGCTTTCTCTTCATTTTACTGCCTGAGTTGATTTGATTATCCTACTTCTGTTCAAGTGAGGAACAGTTTGTTAGGGGAGAGGAGAAAGTAGAAAAAAACACTAGCAGTGGTGCAATCTATTGGTAGTTTAACTTCCCTCCAACTAACAGTTCATGGGGACACTTCCTGTTAAAGAAAACTGGAATCTTGTCTGGGTTTGGAGAGATTACATACTCCTGAAAGCTTTGTATGTCCCCAAAGCCAAAAAAAGTCAGGGGATAAATGTCTGATCAGTGAGTGAAAGCACTCATACCTGTTTTCCTGTAAGCATCAGAAGAACTGTGTTTTGAAAAGGAAGAAAAGTGGCACCCAATAGAGGGGAATGGTATCACTGGATAATTGCAGAAATATTAGCATTTTAATGTATCTTCTCCATGCCAATTAACTTACTGATTCAGCTGAAAGCTCAGAGATTGTGTACCATATCACACAGTATGGAGAACTGAATTATAAATCCAGTACAATACCAACACTGACTAGAAATGGCTCTGATTTTAGGAACACTCTTGAGCTTCCTGACCTGACCCTACAGCCACTTGCCATGGGACATGGTGTGTGACAAGGCCTAATGATATGAGACACATCACTGGTAACCAGCAGTTGTAACCCTGTGTCACTGCAGCTCTAGAAGGCAGTTGGAGTTTGAGGGCAAAGTCTTCACTTAGCTTTAGTGGAAAGAGTTACTCCTCATCTGCCCTGGGCAGTGTTGTGTAACAGAGTGCAGCTGGTGGGATTGGTTTACCAGGGCACGAGCATTGGGGTTTGCTCTCTTGTCCAGGAGGAGTTTGGTGACACGGTAGTGGCCGCAGTGCGCAGCCACGTGGAGGGCGGTCAGGTAATCCAGCGTGACATCATCCACAGGAGCTTTGTGCTGCAGCAGGTGTTTGACACATTCCACGTGGTCACCCTGGGCCGCCATGTGAAGTGGAGAGAGTCCATTCTGTGGCAAAAGAGGACAGCAACTTCTAGTAACAGATGCTTAACTGGTGGCACACACTAGAAGGCTGCCATCGTGAGTTTGCAGAGTAGCCTCATCAACAAAACAGGTCCACATCTGACCTATGGACTGGAAGGAAAGCTGACAAAAGTCACCCCTCTCCTTCCAGCAAACACAGGCAAATTCAGAGGGACATCATAGCATTAACTCAAACCAGATTTTCATTAAAGCAAAAGAATCTGAGGGTCTTGCTTCACAATTTAATACAACATATCTTGACCTCAGAAGACAGTTCTGGGATACTCACCATAACACCAAGACACAGCTTGTATGTTAATTACAGGAAATGCACCTACTTACTCATCATCATATTTAGTATGGAACTGATTACTTTTCTTACTTTCTAGTGTTCAGTGAAAAAAACAACTACACTGGCAAACTTGCCCCCTGAACTTCTGGGAAATCATACTTTCAACCACCACCACGGTTAAGATTTTCTGTTCAAACCTGCTGAAGACTTGAGTCTGCAATAAGGATAACTATGGGTCTAACTGCCCTTGTTCTGAGCCATGCTTGAGGAAGCGGGGCCTAGTAAACAGTGCAGTGGTCTGAAACTTGTATATGAAATGTTTGTCCCTCCTGATTTTCCAGGGGTCTTCAATATTCCAATTCCACTGGGTTCCAACTAATGGTAGCAGGCAGTCTGAAAGATGTTTATGAGCAGTGCTGCTCAGTGGGGTTTGCTATGACACCACAATTATCTTTTTCTAGTTAGCTTGACAAAAGGGGCAGCAGGAACCCAGCTTTGCTACCTCTTTGGTCTGAGGAAGAAACACAAGTGAAGCACTTGCAGCAGCACTGTGTATCAAGTCTGACATTATAGAGAGTGGCCAAGGAATGGATACCATTTCATACATTTGGAAAGGATAGTCCCTGCTTATGTAAGAAAGACTTATTCTGGATCATTCTACCAATTAATATATTTCCTTTGGGAGAATAGAAATGTTCCTGTCTTTTTCCCTGTCCTTTTGAGTGTCATTCACAATCCTGTGGAAAGTTCCACCCAGCTGTTAACATAATCTAAACCAAAACACACACCTTGGTCCGTGCAAGCAGCGGGGCACCTCGTTCCAGAAGCAGCTCCACAACCTGGTCATGTCCACTTCTTGCAGCACAGTGCAGTGGGGTGAGTCCATCCTTGAAGTAAAAGGAGGGAAAACAAATGAGCACATCCCCACCTGTCCATCCTGGGACTCTGAGGAGCATCCTTCCAGGAATGCAGCCCCACAAGCTTATGAAAAAGCTGGCTCCACAACATGAACCTTGCAGCAGTACAGGAGACACCAAAGTTACCATTTCAGAGAGGAAGCCCACTGTGTGTTGACATCTCTTATCAAAGAGGACAATGTGAGCATGCATTGCCTCCTCCCCTCCTCTGCACGACTTTGAGATTGGATTGTCTCTCCCTGGATAATGTCTGCTGGGCCAAGGGTGCTCCATTCATCAGCCCTTGTCCTTCAAACTGCTTTTGATGCAAGGGATGAACGAAGGAATGTTCATGCTAGAAAATTTACTCTAGAATTATTTGTTGATTGTTGTTTCTCTTGAACAGGCAGCAGGAGAAAGAAGATTTTAAAACAAAGGGGGAAAAAGGAAGAGAGAAACAAACAGGACAAACCCTTTCCTTTCTGAGACTGAGTGGTGAGCAAAGAGCTAAGAACTCTTTGCAACCCTGCAATACTTTTCCTTATTGCAGAGCACCACCTATACCAAAAGGCTTGCTCAGGCTACTCAGTAATGATCACAGCAGAAGATGTGGCAATGAAACACATAGATAAGAGAATGCATTTCAGGTAATTCTGCTACAAACAATGGGTAAGATACAGAAACCCAACTTTTCATCTCATTAGACCTCAATACTGTTCAAGCATGCACTCAAAGAAGTCACCAATACTCATTCAGTGATGGGTTTATAGAGGTGAAATGGTAACAGCTTTTAATCACCTAAAAAAGCCTTCTCCCTTTGGACAGTGCTCAGATGAGGTGCATGCTATTATTCAAGGGTGGCTTCTGAAGAATCCATTAACAGCATGATTAAAAGATTAATATATTGCTCTGAGATAGATTACTTAGAGGTTAAAAAAGTAGCAAAATGCAAAACCATGGCTTAAGTATGAGCTAGTGACCCTGCTTCATACACAGATACACTGTTTGGTGTGCTGGAGTTTGCAGGGAATCCGCACTGCTGTTTTTACTTCTACTACTGGTGTTTTTTAAATTCAAAGTAGTTGTAGCCTGCTCAGTGCCACTGCAATTGCTACATCACTTGGGCTATGCAAGCATAGCCCTGCAATACTCTACTACAGGTAGTTCCAAGAGGTGAATTGTCCCTCCTCCCCACTTTGGAAAGCACAGAGCACCTCTCTGAGTCTGGAGAATTTTTCTCCCTTACTTATCTACTGTTGCCAGGGACTTTTCCCTTTTGTGGAGGCGTTAGCTGTGCCCTGGTGCTCAATGTCTCAGAGGCAGAGGTGTCACTAAGTCCCACAGAAGCTTTGCAATGAATTGCCACAGATGCAAGATGGAAGCTGCCCCCAGAATTCAGGCTGTTTAACACCTGGCAGACTGGGGCAATGTAAAGGAATCAGGTGCAACTACTTTATCTGTAATCTTTTTTTCCTGTGCTGAAGCTCCAGAGTCCCCTAAATCAAGTCTTCTTATGCACAACAGAGGTGTGTTTTCATCTTGCTGCCAGAGGGATTGAGGCACAATTCCCATTAGCATTACTAAGGTGAGAATATATCCCAAGTGTATTTGTAGGGAAGTTATTTCTTTGGTATTTCTTCCCAGTTTCTGGCCTTTTGTGCTCTACAATTTTAATCAATGTGGGAGGATCTTTCCCTATCTGCATATTGACTTTGATGTTATTCTACTTT
Source organism: Melanerpes formicivorus (assembly GCF_026170545.1). NCBI lineage: Eukaryota > Metazoa > Chordata > Aves > Piciformes > Picidae > Melanerpes > Melanerpes formicivorus. Next base: position 1,457,371 of record NW_027142379.1, on the reverse strand, counting down.
ATGCAGCAGCAGAAAAAAGGCAGAATTGTGTGAACCCTTGAAGGAAAGCAGGGCAAATCCTCAGAGGGAGAAAAAAGAAGGAAACTACAAGCTAAGAAACACATCAACTCCACAAGAAGGTCTAGCTGAAACAAAAATATGGACTAAATCATTAGAAAGCATGATTTGTCCTCTGTTCTTATCTATAATACCCTCTAAAAGCAGAGATAAACATTTGCTACCTGTTCTATCATGTTATTGCTTTTATAAATGCATCATCATTTACTATCTGTGCCCTTTCCAGCAGGTGAATGAAGCAGCAACCTTTACAGCCTTCCCACATAACTATCTTCTTGTCCCTTTTTCTATACCTGTATTTCAAACTGTATACTTAACACTTTCAGATTCCAGTTTTGCTTATGTATTCTCTTCAGAGAGGAGGGGAATTGCAAAGAGAGATGTGTTGTAGTAGAAGAATTAGTACAGAATACACTGAGGACAAATTGACAGCAGCCAACATTGAAAGTGTACCAAGTTAGTCTTCTTTTGCACCATTGCAAAAGGAGTTTCCCTGTATGCTGGGGTTTAATCATCCCCCTGCTACCTGGCACACTGAGGATGGAAACTAAAAACAAATGCTGCCCCTAATATCAAATACATCACTTGACAGGACACAAAACACTGGATTGAAGAGACACAGACATTGAAGCAGGAATAATGGATGTCCCACAAACACAAAGGCTGCCATGGCAGGAGACAAGGGAATCAGCAATTCTGTTTCTTAAGAAGTCCACTATTGATCTCCTCATCCCAAAGAGTACAGAATGGAGTGGTAAATGTTCCCATCTAACAAGTGCCAGCCTGCACCTGGTGTTGTCTTGCTCCCATACATGGTACTCTCCTAGCTCACGCTTTGCTGGGTCGCTGTTAGAACTGACACTATAACTCTGTGTGGATGGAAGTGATGAAATTCCACCACTCTTGATTTCCTCTTAAATGGCTCTCAAAAATCAAAGGTAAACTTTTGCCTTTGTTTGGTGAAAATCAATCACTGGTCAGCTTAAGAGGACACAGTCTCAAGCTGCACCAGGGGAAATTTAGGCTGGAGGTGAGGAGAGAGTTGTTCACTGAGAGAGTTGTCAGGTATTGGAATGTGCTGCCCAGGGAGGTGGTGGCAGTCATGAGGTCTTGGGTGACAGGTTGGACTTGATGATCTTTGAGGTCTTTTCCACCCTTATTGCTTCTATGATTATTTAACCTGCAAAATTAATTCTGAATTCATGACTCCTAACTGCAGGGCTCAGGAAGATAAATTATTGGGTTGGTTCACAGTGATTCAAATGCTCTATTTCAGCTTATCAGAGAGTCTGAGATAAAAAGAAGCTGTGCTCACAAGAGATTCTGAAATGATATGGGCAGCACCTCTACAGAGGGACAGTTGGGCACATTCAGTGCTTGTTGGAATGAAGACTGATGACAGCACATGAACATCAAAGGCCAAGCTCTCCTGGAGTTGTTCTAAACTGCAGTTGCAGAGCCTCTTCTTTTGTAAGGGTGAAGGGAAATGTTAGTGTTCTGTATGGTAGACATGCAAAACTGTCTAACTTTCCTCCACAGGAAAAGGCCTCTGCAGTTACTCATTTTTCATAGACTCACAAATTGCATCGAGATGGAAGGGACCCTCAAAGATCATCTTGTCCAACTCCCCTGCAGTCAGCAGAGATACCTCCAACTAGATCAGGCTGCCCAGGGACACATCAAGTCTGATCTTGAATGTCTCAACCACGTCCCTGGGCAACCTGTTCCAGTATTTCATCACTCATTGTGCAGAACTTCCTCCTGGTGTCCCACCTAATCTACCCTACTCCAGTTTCAAACCACTGACCCTCATGCTACCACTACAAGCCCTTCTAAGCAGTCCCTCCCCAGACTTCCTGTAGGTCCCCTTTGGATACTGAAATGCAGCTCTGAGGTCTCCCAGTTTTTTTCCAGGCTGAACAGCCCTAATTCTTTCAGCCTGGCTTCACAGGAGAGGTGCTCCAGCTGGACTCACTCCAGCAGGCCCATGTCTCTCGTGTTGGGGGTCCCAGAGCTGGACACAGTACTCCAGGTGAGGTCTCATCAGAGCAGAGTTCCTACTAAACAAAGTCCTCAGCTGGACTTGATAATCTTAAAGGTCTTTTGCAACCTAAACAATTCTATGATCCTATGATTGAACCTTATCTCTGTGAAAGCAAACAAGGCAAATCTCCTTGCTCTAATCCTTTAGCCTCTTAATTAAGCATGCTCTGAGGCACTCCTCCAGGTCTGCCACTCAAAGCACAAATTCTAAAAATACAGCAAAAATTAGACTGTGCATTTGCCTGAGTGATAAGATATTAACTTCAGTAACTCCAAATAACAGTCATTATGTAGCTTGCTTAGATAATCTGTCCAACATCCCTTCCCTCTCCCTCGTAAACCTTTTATGAATCCACTGAATTTTTCATAGCAAATATCTGCATTGTGTTTAGATATTTATAATCTGGTATTGCTTCAGGGATGGCAAAAACTGCCAATGAATTATTACTGCTCTGTGCAGGGGTAAAGACTAGGAGAGAATATCACAGCAGCCTGACAGCAACCCACAGTAAGCACAGTGCAGTGCTCAGGCAGGGTCAGGAGCCTCTGCAGCAGCTTTATGGTGGGAACCTGCTGCCACGTGGAAATAGCAGAGCACTTATTGTACCATGACCCATACACACATAAATAAATCTCAGTAGGTTTCCAGAATGACTGCTAAGAGGTGTCTGAAGCACATCCATCACAAAAGACCCAACCCAACCAAATCCCAGCTCCACTCCCCACAGCTTCCTTGATTTTCTTTCCCCACTGGCATTGTAGATCCCTGTGACCAACCTTCCACACTCCTTTCAGCTCCAGCTGAGCCTCCTTTATTTTCTGTGGCTCTTCTCCAACCCAAATGGCATTCACCAGACTCTCTCTCCACCACTATCTCATCTACTCCCCCCTCCAGCTCCAGCTGCCAGGCTCCAGGCACACCACATGGGTACTTTCCCACACAATAATCTTCCCATTCCAAGACTGCATGCTCTGTTTCATTCCAGGGAAATTTTTTCAACTGTAAATATTCTGGACAAAAGCCTGCAAGAGGAGGCTAAAGAAAAGTCTCAGAGCAAGAAAAAATTACTTTCAATGTTGGCAAGATTCAATAGAAAGAACACAAAATATGTGATGGCTTCAGTGCCTGAGACAGGTGAATGTGTTCCTCCCCCTCTTCAAGAGTGTTTGCATAGTGCCACAAGAATGGAAACACCACTAAGGTGACTAATCCTGTGTTTTAGAAGTGGGGAAAAAATCAGACAAAACCTATAAAAGCTTCACATTCTTGTTCTTTTTGGCCTTTTTTTTTCCCCCTATGCAAGTAGTACAGAGAGATGATAAAAATAGAAATGCTGTAACAACTGCATTCATAAAGAACACTTCTAAAATCATTTCATGGCCAGTAACACCTCAGTATCCCACGTCCTTGCTGTTACTATTCCATTATATCAGAGCATATATTTTTGGTAGAAATATAGATGTATTTTGGCTATGATGAAATTGCTCTGCTTTTAACTGCCTACCAGAATTCTCCCTGTAACAATCTTCAGTGTTTCAGGAAGGTTGTAAATGCTTTCCTCCTCTCAAAGTGGGAATATAGATTTGACTAAGATTTTAAATATGAAATGTTTTAGCATGATCATAGAATGGCTCAGGTTGGAAGAGACCTTAGAGATCAGCTACTCCAACCTTCCCACCACTGAGGGAACTAGATATCCCATGAGCCTGACCAACTGTGACCATTCCCCATGTTCCTGTTTATCTCCCCCAGGAAAAGGCATCCACAACTACCCTGGGCAACCATTCAAGAGTCCCACGGCTCTTATACTGAAGAACTTCTTGCTAAGATCCAGTCTGAACCTACCCTCCCTCAGCTTAAAACCACCACCCCTTGTCCTATTGCTAGACACCTTCATGAAAAGTCCCTCTCCAGCTTTCCTGTAGGATCCCTTTAGCTATTGGAAGGCAGCTCTAAGGTGCCCCTGCAGTCTTCTATTCTCCAGGCTGAAGAGCCCCAGCTACTTCAGCCTGTTCTCATAGCAGAGGTGCTCCAGCCTTTGGCCCTCCTCTGGACTCCTTCCAACAGCTCTGTGTCCTTCTAATGATGGGGACATCAGAACTGGATGCAGCATTCGAGGTGGGGTCTCACAAGAGCAGAGTAACCTGTGAATTACTTAGCAAACACAACTCTAGGCAGGGCTTCTGTGTGAAAAGAAGTAGCACAAACACTGATATCACAGACAGGACTAATAACAGTATCCTAATGATACCACTGGGAATGGAGTTGTACATTTTGCCTTTAGATACAACATATAAAAGTGAACTTCCACATTTAAAAACTTATTTAGTAGTAATTTGAGGAGAAAATGGTAAAACTTGCCCTCAAATATTCAGAAAATGCTATTTTTATGTATGAGTGTGACAAGTAAATTTACAAGCAAGTCTACATCTTTAGTGAGAAATGCCATAAAATGTTAGCAAATACATTATGAAATAGATAGAAAGTAAAAATATGCAATTCCTGCAGTGAGCAGGGCTCTCCTCTGACATGCAGCAGTACCTATGAACAGCAGGACACATGCATCATTTACTCCCTTTGAAGAACATACATTTGAATTTGTCCTTTTTCTTCCCAGACAATACAGAGGTTCCTAATGGATCGCTCCAAAGAACCATTTCCAAACATAAAAGGATTTCACAGATTAACTCTGCAAAATTAAAGCACTGAGGCTCATTTCAAATCTGTGAAAATAAAGGTTTCCATCTCAATTTATGCCTCATTAGATGCCACGTTAAAAATAAAGGGAATGAAAGCAATGAGTACTTTAAGCAAGGAGCTTCTTTTGCTGCAGTGTGAAGACCAAGCAGAAAAGCCCAAGCAGTATCCTAATACATTGAATTCCAGTTTCCCAGTGAATCTGACCTACTGGAAGAATGGAGGTGTTCCTCAGGAGAGATGCAAAGGAGAGTATGGAAAGGCAAGCATGTTAGTACAGAGGTGGAGGAGGCAGGGGTCTGTCCTTTGGAGTACAAGACACACGTATGCATGGCATGCGACACACAACCTACCTCTTCAATGCCCTACATACTCACGGCCATAGCAAAGCACACAAGGCATGCGGACAGAGCACAGGGAAAAGAAAGACACCCAGATGATATAAACAGCTGGCACGAAGAGGAGATCACGCCACAGAGACACTGACAGCAAAACCAGAGCTCGGGAATCTTCCCCACTGCGAAGCGCACGCAGCCGACCACCGCCGTGTGCCTTGGAGCAGGGAGAAGGCAGGAGATGAAAGCAAGAGGAAGCTGCTGAGCCTGTGCAAACTGGGATGCATGTGTGCTTTAGGAGACCTCTATGGCTTTGCACTGATACCTTTGTGCCAACCACTTTTGAGCCAGTGTAGCAGCTGACAAAGGGCAGGAAGCCAAGGCAATGAGAAGACTCTAAAATTAGCACCTTCCACCTACGCTGGGCAAAGTTCTCTTTGTTCAGTTTCATTCACAGTGAGTGGGGAAGGGGACACACCTTGCCCTCTGAAAACCCAAGCTGTCCTTTACAATCACCTGCATCAACATGTTTAGAAGTATATAAATGCTGCACAGGAAAGAGGTGAATTCCATGCTGTCATTCCACAGGCCAAATGGATCACTTCTGTACCACTGCTGTGCTTATGAGCACGTGGAATATCTGGACTGCAGTGCATTATTACCATTTCATGCCTCTCTACCACGAGATTTTGGGCACTTAATGTGGAAAATTTGAGCAGGGATGATTCGCTGCACACCTTCGTGAGAGGCAGCATTTTCCATCATCAGTAGTTTACAAGAAAAAAGAGAGAGGAACATAATTTCATAAATAGTCAATAACCTAAATCATAATCTCAGGGAGACTTTCACAATAACCACAATTGTCCTCCTAGCTTATGAAGCAGCAAATGGTTGATGTAACTAATAAACTGTAGAGATTCCATCAGCTACAAGGGTAGTTGACTGCAATGTCCTCTACCTTTCTACCTTGTTAAACAAAACCTCTTCTATCCAGCTCTAAACTGTGTTCTAAAACACCCTCTATTACCTGAGAGATATAATTTTGCAGATCAGGGCTGAAAACCCAGCAGCTTTCAAGTTATACCTGTGCAGTTCAGGTCACATAAATGAACACATTTTTCTAGATGACACCAAAATCCCATTTGAAATAATTAACTTTGCCCATAGAAACTGGTGGGGTTTTCTTTTGTCCTAAATGACCACAAAATCACCCATAAATAAAGAACACAATATTGATGTGGCGTTTCAATGCACCAACTGGGAGGAGGAAGCCAGTGAGCATCACCTAACTCTCCAGTTAATCTGGGGAAGGGGTGAGAGGCTGCTGGCACAGAGGAGGTTACTTGTTCCCAGTGTTGACTCTTCAATAAAAAGTGCCAGCCAGCCTACCCCAGCCATTTCCATGAGGCACATGAGGACTAGCACAAACATTTAGGAGCCAGGGGACTGGAAGTCTTAGCTGAGTCCAGCCCCTCCACTTCCCACTGCTGTGCAGCACACAGGGTCTTGGGTCACAAGAAGCTGGACCAACTAAGAGATTTATTTCCTCAGAAAGATCTGTTTCCTCAGATTTTTCTTGATTGATGTAGGTAGATTATACAGCCTAAAGGAAGGAGCATTTCTGCCTATCACAAATACCTGCCATTCTTTATCTGACACCAGTCAGAACCATTTACAACAGACACATCTGATGTCTTGCTTTAAGAACAGAGAACAGGACACAATCACTGACGCTGAATCCCTAGCTATGAATCTTGGTGTTCCCAGTCTTTGGCTTAAAAAAACCAAACCAAACCAAAAACAAGCAAGCAAAAATCCCAATCCTTTCCCAAGAAGGGGCAACATGATATTCAGGGAATAGAAAGACTCACCCTGGTTTTGGCATCGATCTGCCCTCCACGATCCAACAAGAGCTTCACCATGTTTGTGTTTCCCCTTTTGGAAGCCACATGCAGTGGGGTGATTCCATTCTACACCATGAAAAGAACAAACAATGAGCATGGTGGATTTGAAAGTGCCTAATGGTGATGAATTTGTGTTCTGATCACAAAAAATGAGACCATCACATTGTAGAGAATAAACAACAATGTACTTAAGCATCAGAGCTAGGCACACACCATACGAGCTAGAGTTAGTAATTCCTTCCTGAGCAAGAGCTTTACCCATAGCTGGGAGAAGTTTAATAAACAAAGCAGCACATCTGCCAAAGCAGCAAACACCACAGTCCCAGAGTCAGACAGGTAAACAAACATAGATCAGAGTCCCAGTGGGTCAATATTCACAAAACACTGGTGCATTTAAATCACTGCAACACACACAGAGTACAGGAACATGCGGCTCCTACGCGCAGGAACCTTCTTAGCGCAATGCCAATAGCATAAAGGAGTAGGTCCTGTCTAGGCGGAAAGCCTTTGCAAGCACTTGGGGTGAGGAAAGAGGGAATATTGGCAGCTGTTCCAGACTGGGTACAGGAGGAAGTCAGTCTGAAAGGCAGAACCTTAAAGTAATTCAAAAGTGTGCCTGGCAAAATTAAAGAGAAAACTTGTGATGCAGGAGCTGTGTGGAGGTCCAGACTGCCAGATTGCTTCAGACTGCAAACACAGCACAGCAAGGACACTGCATTCTGTAGCTCTGCAGTTGCTCTCCATAAAAGAATAGCCATGATTAATTTAGTGCTTTTATTGCTGCACTTCTCTAATGGCAATATACCTTGCTTTACTGTTCAAAACCTGTGTCTGTATGAAAAAGCAAATTAAAGTAGGATAGTAAATACTGACAAAGCCCAGAAATCCTGATGTGTATTTCTGGAGCATGTCAAACTGACAGGAAAGCTGAAGTGAGTTGACACATCATGGGAATATCAGCTTTCTGGAGCTAGGCAAAGGAGCCTGCTTCCTTCAGCAGGGAATACTGGTGGCTACTCAACTCTCAAGGACTCTGGTGCACTGCACGGAGCAGCCTTTAAGAACTACTGCCCCCCCCTCCAAAAGACATCTTTGAACGCAACAGAATCGCAGCATTACTTTGCTCCCCACTTACACTTGACTAAGAATTAAACAGAGAAACACTCCCACTTCTGTAGGCCACTGTGACTAAGAAATGAGAGAAAGAAATGGTACCATACCCTTGCTGTGAAGTCGACAGCAGCTCCTCGGTTCAGCAGGAGCGTCGCCACGTTGACGTTTCCATAGTGCGCGGCGATGTGCAAAGGTGTAAAGCCACTCTACAAAGGGAGACAGCCCTCAGTACAAAACCCACGTCACCCAAGACAATCAGCTGCACTACAACTTGGCTTCCAAAGTCTAAAAGCTGCTGGCAAACACGCATGTTGTGTCAATTTTGTCCGTTCTCAGCCTTTCAGGCAGAGAGTGAAATTTTCAAATGAGAGGTTATCCAAAGTGCTTCGTTCTTTCCTTCTCCTGTCAGCCTCCTGAGTATGGGGCCCTTAAGGAGAGCAGCTTTCATAGAACAGATTAATGTATTAGCCATTCTTACAGGAAATAAAGGGACTGTTTTTATTACAGTTTAGAAGCAACATGGATCTTTTTGGCTGCATCTTTTACTGGGTTTGGATAAATGACCCCAAAAGTTGTTAGGCTTCTTTTACTGCTCTTAGAATTAGAAATATCAACAACATATTTCCTCTCTCTCTGTGTTTTAGGAAACCAGCACTTACTCAAGATGTAACCCAAGAACCTGATGTGCATGAGAGACTACTTAATAGCATAGCAGAAGAATCATAATTATTTACATTTATATACAATTTGGATCTCAAAGGATCTGAGGAATCTTTGCCATCTACACATCATGAAGACAAAACAGCACAAAACAAATGCTTATTGCCTCTTGAAAACGAGAAGCTGAAACTTGCCCCAGCTATGAAATATAGAACTGCTTGACAACAACATAAAAAAGATTAATTTTTCAAAAACTGGGACCCAGAGTAAGCTTTTAGTCTCATAAGTAATTCAAGGACTTTGCTTTTGAGGTTTCCCTGAAGAGCTTTACACTGATTTGATCAGATCTTACTGCTAGTTGCAGAAAGAGAAAGATTTTTGGCTGGTGTTTTCAACTGGGTTTCATTACTCTCAGTGTACAAAGCATCATTTCAAAGTAGACTACTGATGGAATAAAGAAATACAGGCAGATGTTGCACTCTGAGATCAACTTTACTCCCCAAACACACCACCTCAGCCCACTGTTTTGCCCATATTCCATTTATGTCCCTGTCTGCTCACAGGTGATGCTGGCCAAAGCAGAGTCTAACACTCATTAAATTCATAGCCTTCTTGCTGTGATATATTACCAGGGAAATGCCTGCTGAGGATATTAGGCACACAGATACAATACTGCATTAGGCTGTAGAGTGAATGCAGATTGCACTAACAACTACCTTCTTGTAGACACAAGGTACTGAAAGGACAATGAAGGACACACCCATGGGCAGATGCCAAGAGAAGCTATCGCCCTTTCAGTTCACGTCACCAGCTGCCTCGCAGCAGCTTGCTCAAATGTGCACAAACCACACAGGTGCCTGCCTTCTAAATTTATTCCCTCATCTAACAAAAAACTCCACTCTTTCAAAGCAGGCATTCAAATGCTGCTCACATTCTTGGAAATCATTCTTTTTCCTAAACGTGGCAATAATCTTCAGGGGAGAAATCAGAGTTCTAGCCAACCAGACCCATGAGAGTTGGTGTTTCCAGAATCTATATGAGAAATGCAACATTATCTGCTGCAGGTAACTTCTGATTATGTGCTACCCCTTAAGGACTTTTCAAAACCTGACTGAAAAGATCATGCTAAGAACAAAAGTAAGCAGATACTCTCAAATAGTTTTTACCTTGGTAGATTTGATTATATTTATTACTGTAAAAGAAGGAAAATTAATTTTACCCTTATTCTGGCTGAACCAGACATCTTAATTTAGTTACACCAAGTGAATGCCTTTTCATAATTAATGAAATTGAGCTAGAAAAGCATCTTTATCCTCTTAGCTCCATTGCTAGCTTCAGACTTCTTTGAACTGATGTGAATTCTCAAAAGTCTACTTCAGTAGTGATACAAATAAAAAAGAAACTCAAAGAAAAAGACTTAATAAAGACAGGTTTGCTGGGTCATGAATTTCTGTGTGTTCAAATAGGAGCTGTAGGTTCGGTTCTAGTGCTAAATAACAGCGAGATATTGGCCACAGAGCAGAGAAAATAATTATAACAGAAAGAAGAATTAAAAATGTTTGATCTCGGTACCTCAGTCGTCCTATTCACCATCATCTGATGCAGCATGGTTTGGGAAGAAGAGGAACAATATTAAAGACTGGCCACAAAATGAAGAACTATGTTGCTTTTTTGAAATGAGTTATTGCTGTTAATGATGGGAAAAGCCACTCAAGCATGCATTAACTTTAAACACAGCCTATATTCCCCTGGGCAAGAAACCAGTATCATATTTAATAGGGAAGCAGTGGTTCTGCTGCCATTTCAGTGCCTTCTAATTTGCTAATAATGAGAGAAAGGGTAAGACAACTAAGAAGGGAGGGATAACTCAGAAGGGAGGGGTAACTAAAAAAGAAGGGGGAAGGGTACCTAAAAAAAAAGGGGGAAGGATACCTAAAAAAAAGGGGGAAGGGTACCTAAAAAAAAGGGGGAAGGGCAACTAAAAAAAAAGGGGGAAGGGCAACTAAAAAAAGGGGGAAGGGCAACTAAAAAAAGGGGGAAGGGCAACTGAAAAAAAGGGGGGAAGGGTAACTAAAAAAAAAGGGGAAGGGTAACAAAAAAAAAAGGGGGAAGGGTAACTAAAAAAAGGGGGAAGGGCAACTAAAAAAAGGGGGAAGGGCAACTAAAAAAAGGGGGAAGGGCAACTAAAAAAGAAAAGGGCAGGGCAACTATAAAATGGAGGGTCAACTGAAAAAATGGAGGGATAACCAAAAAGGTGAAAAATGGATAGTTTCTAATTACCATGTAGCTAAACACTGCAGAAGTGGGTAGATTACTGGTGATACTGGTCAAGCAGCTTGCCTTTCCCACAGCAGAAACTGCCTTTAACCATTAAGATGCAGGCAGCAGTTTGTTGCCCAAGGGCACTGGGCTGCATGACTACCCGGTTACCTGCGCGGCAGCGGCGTTACCTTGGACTGGACGTCGGCATTGTGGTCATTCTGCAGCAGGAGCGCGGCCGATTTGGTGTCGTCCTTGCGAGCGGCGATGTGCAGAGCTGGTAACCTCACTTTGCCCTTGGTGTCATTCTCCAGGAGGATGGCCACTGCCTGGTTGTGGCCTTGCTGCAGCGCAACAGCTAGAGGAGTGAAGCCATCCTGGTGGAGAAGAACACAGGATGAGCTCAGGAAGCTGTGGGACGTGCAGCCTCAGCGGTGTGCACAGCACTGTTCTCACACAGAGGTTTAAGAAGCACATCACCAACTGTTTTCTCTACCTCTGCATCACCGTCTGCAGCAAAATGACTTTGAAGGCACAACATTGCTCTAGAGGAGGCTTAGGTTGGGTAGTAGGAAAAATTTATTCACTGCAAGAGTGGTCAGGGATTGGAAGAGGCTGCCATGGTGGAGTCACCACCCCTGAAGGTGTTCAAAAACATTGTAGGCATTGATGCTTTGCGACATAGTTTAATGGCCATGGTGGTCTTAGGTTGATGGTTGGACTCAATGACCTTTGAGGTCTTTTGCAACCAAAACAATTCCATGATTCTATGATTTCAGCTCAGGTATGAGTTCAAACAAGTCAGAAGCACACTTTTGCTACTTCAAAGTAGTGTTGATGTCAAGCACAAGCAAAGGATCATACTGCAGTGTCTCTCTTAATTACATCTCACCTTAAAATGGGCCACAAAGCATATTTTTAGCGATGGTTTGGTACAGATCAGTGAGCACTGAACAAAGGAGATGTGAAAAAACACACAGAGAACCTGTTTCTGAATAGCTCTCGTCTCTGTACAAAGAAATGAGATCTTCAGATGCATTTGAGGTACACATGGCCTTTGAGTCAAGAAACCCAGATCATGTTTAGGTATTGATTCTCATTTGAAGCAGGAAAACATTAGATTATTTATTATTAGATCAGAGGGCAGCTGAACCAGGAGGAACAGAGCCATCCTCTAACTGAGTCTGTGACTGGAGGCATGGTGAGTAACAACATAAGAAAAGGGAAGGGAAGAAAACAAAGTCTTTTAAGTCAGAAAGAACAGCTAAAGAGTTGATTAGAGCCAGAAAGTGAGCAAGCTGATTGAGATCCATTGCAAAAGGCATAGGAAGGTGACAGGATTGAGCTGGATCAGGAATATGGGAAGATGATAATAAAGGCCAAGTTAGGAAGGAATGAGAGCTAACATATGCTGAAAGAAACATCTGAAGAATTGCCAAAGCAATTTTCCCCCTTAGTAATCCAGTAACATTCACTCCCTTCTGCACAGAACTGTGAGTAGGTGCGTTGTAACAGCGATACCACCACGGTTTCCTCCTGCTGTAGAGATTCAGTTCTGTGCACTGAATTAAAGAAGGGGTGAACAGCTGATGAAACAGCTGAACTGGAAAGATAATTCTGAGATTGGGGCTACAGTAGGTGTCGAAATGGCTTAATGCATTTGCCTTTTGCCTCTGGGAACATGAGAACAAATCCTGGATTAGAGGCCCTCTGTAACTGAGCTCATCCTTACCCTCATTTTGTACGCACACATGTATAGGAGTGTTGGAGGAAACCAAATGCATCCAAAGGCAGTGCAACTTTCCAAGCTTCAAAGACAATATCATCCATTTGACTTGCAGCCCTTTATCTTCCAGCCTTCTCTAAAAGGACACCACTCTTCCTGCATTCCCTCTCCTATTGCTTCTGGCAAGCTTGGCTGACTGGAGTTCAGAGAAAGCATTTCCCACCCGCCCCCATGAGAGCAGCCAATCTTTGATGCCAGGCAGAAGGTCCTCCTCTGTGTATTTCAGTGGCATCCACAGTTCAGGCTGCCATCCCACCTCAGCTAAGGTACCATTTCTTCATTCTGTTCACTCTGGGCACATGTGAAAGAGGACAGGGACTCAGACCTCCTCCAGTAACACTCAAACCACTGAAACCATCTCCCAAATCACTGAAACCATCACCTCAGCAAGACCTGAACCCAAAACTATCCAGTCATGTGACAAGAGAGCAGACAGCCTTTACTCTCCAAGCTACAAAAGTGAGAACTGACCTTGTGGCTGACAGAAGACAGACTTGCACTGTAAACCCAGCCTGTAAACTAAAGAATGAATTCCCAGTGCACCTGACCACCCCTGCCAGGAAAAGTTACTGGGAGACAGGCTGGAAGCAGGTGACTGGGGGATGTAGCCAGGCTGGGCTCCTGGAGAGCCACAGTTTCCCTCAGCTCCTTCCCAAGGAGTGTTTCTGCAATGTTGCCTGGCAATTGGACAGGATTTCACAGGTCAGAATGCTGACACGTAATGTGATCACCATCCAGGCAGGCCATGGAGGGATTATTTTAGGAGCTGTCATCAAATGGTACAGTATCCATTGAAAGAAGGGACAGTGGAGCAGCTGTTACCATTAGCAGTTCAATTTGAAGCAAAGAAAGGAAAGCATCATTTCAAATCCATCCATTTGTGAAAGCAATCCAGGATGGGTTCCAGAAACTTCTGTATGGACTAGGGTGGGGAAAAGTGATAAACATGAGCAAAGTCTCTCACTGCTTCACATGGCACATCCATATCCAGAGAAATAGCACAAAGGCAACACACTCTGTAGCACAGAGCCTCTTCACTCATCCCAAAGGCTTGGAACAAAAGGACATTCAGCAGAAAGAGAGCAAAAGGGAAGGAAACAGAATGAGCCCAGTCATATGACCCAGGAGTTTCCCCCTTGCCCTCAAATCCTCTCATCTGCAAAAGGAAGTTCTTCTGATTTGGATCCTCTTGAGATGGAGGTTCATCTCTCTTACGTGGGTGCCTGCCCTGCTTGCACTGATGTCCCTGCAGGTTTACAGCACTGCAGGTCACTCCAGAACCTAGCAATTTAAATCATCTTTCTGTGTGTTTACACTCACGTGGTCCAGCAGCAGAAATAAATTGTCTGAGGAGAAAACAGCCCACTGCCTGCTGAGCACACTGATGTGATCCTTGTCATTTGAGTTCACATTTATACTAATCACAGGCAATAGTGAATATTTATAGGTTTCACAAAGCCATAGACAAGGCTCAGAGTCAGAGGAATTGAGCTGGTCAAGGAGGTCCAGCTGTCATCACTCCTCTCTTAAAGGACCAGGAGCAGGGGGCTGGAGTAAGTGGCCTCCTTATTCTCCTTCCTACCTGGATGGTTCTTCTGTGGACCCAGCACCACACAGATCCTACTCCATTCCTGATTTCTGTGCCTGCACTCTTGCTCTCTATGAAAGCAAGTATTCTGCACTCATTTAATCTCAGAGGAAGCTCATCAACTACTAACTGTTGACACTAATTGCCTTTTGGTTTTTTTCTCTTTTACACTGTACTCAGACACCCTTCTAGACATGGTCCTCAGAGTCCTAGCTATGGTAATCACATCATGCCACACTTTTCAGCTGGCTGAGGAAGAGCTGAAGCAAGCCTCCCAGCTACCTTCCCCAGAAGCCCCCTAATCCAGCCAGGGCTAGAAGACACATACTGTAATCTATTCTCCAATTTTTGCCCAGCTCTTACAGAGCAAATGAAAAGGCAGCACAAAGATAGCCCTGTTGCTCATGCGATGGCACTCCCAGGTGCTTCAGGGGCTTTGTCAGAGACATAAATCTGTCCAAGGGAAATGTTGTACCTCTCCACTTAGCTTATGATTGATCTACCATTCACTCCATTCCCCTGAAAATTACCACCTTGGCCTCCTGTAATTTCAACAGCCCTAGGGTCCTCACTTCAAAGCCTGATTCATTTCTCAGAGAATTCTCCAGGCAGCTGATAGGAGCAATGGGCACAAACTGAAGGTGAAAATCCTGGGCTCACTAAATTCTGCTGTCAAATGAATCAGGCTGGATTTCATCTCTTGACTTTTCACCACTTCCAGAACCATTCACCCTTGTCTTCTGTGCAAAAGATGAGATACATAAATACAACTCACTGAAATGAAAGTGGGAAAGTTCTCAGCATACTCTCAATCTTCTGACTGTAAGTGATCTGAATACAAAGGGAAAGGCAAATGAGAGCATGTGTATGAGAAGAACAATATACCTTACCTCAGTAGCTGTGCTTTGGTTGGCTCCATTCTCCAGGAGATATTTCACCACTTCAATGTGATTCTCTTGAGCTGCCATATATAATGGAGTAAAGCCATTCTAGGAAGAATATGAGGAAATAATGGTCATGAGGAAACAGAATATACTACCAATAATCAACCTCAAATAAACATTCAGCTCAAAATGCATTTGTGCTTTAACTGAAACATTCTAAGGATGTAAATAGAGCAAATTTGTATTCTTTTAACTCAGTGTGGCAACCTTTAATGTTATTTAAACCCACTAAACTCTTCATGCTTTCACACTCATTTTCTTTTGACACAGACCAGAGAAGCACTGGGCACACACTAATTATTAACGCAGCCATTCCTTGCTGATAGTGCTCAGGGACTGCAAAGCTGGCAATAAAGTTTTATGAAAGCTGACAGGAAAGCTAAAGTTTCCTCCATTTATTACATTAGCTTAGCCAAAGACACCATCCTCTGGAGACCATGAAGTCTGTACCTTGTGACAAGCTGAGTAGAGATGACAAAGCCTTACCGTACTACATACAATTCTGTAGTACATAAAGCATTGCAAATCATCAACCAGAAAGCAACTCAACCTTGCAAGTATCAACTGTTTCTGACCATCCAGTACATTCACCTAGCATTTCATCATAAACATTTGTTAAAATGTCCAAGAGACCTTAAAAGAATCTGCTCTGGATAGTGCAGTCACTAAAAGTCATTCTTCTAAGCCAACCAAACTACAGGCAAACTGATTAGAAATGTAATTTCTGTGTCTTTCTTATGCTGGGGACACCAGAACTGGGTGGAGTATTCGAGGTGGGGGTCTCCCAAGAGCAGATTAAAGGGGAAGGATCTTCTCTCTACTGCTCTGCATAATATTCTGGCATTTCCATCAACATTGTGGGACACAATTAAGAAATGGCACCAGAGAAGAGTTAGTAGCAGCAGCTCAGTGCCAGACTCCTGGGATGTAATGTCAGTGGCCTTGCACAGGGGACTGTCTGTGGCAAGTGCTCTCCAACACTCTCAGTGTGGACTCGAAGGATGGAGTACTCTTATTGCAGTTACAGAGAGCAGGAACAAGGTGGTCTGCAAGCACACCACACAACAGGACCATAACTTGAAAGGCTGCTGTTACCCTGAAGAATAGAGGTGGGAATGTAATTTAGTAAGGACACATTTTCTCCACTGTTCTCCACAACCTTCTCCACTACTGCAGGAAAAACAAACCACACAAACAGGGAATGACAAGTTATAAAAGAATTTTGCAGAAAAAGACCTGAAGGTCCCAGTGGTCTACCAGAGGGCCACTGGTCAATGAGCTCATTCTGCTGTAACAAAGACAGTCATTGTACTGGTGTAAAAGTATATCTCCCTGGGGAAGCTATTTTTCCTTCAGAAAAGACTAGCAATTGGTGACATTCTGTCTGGAAAGGGAAAAAGAAGGCAAACAAGATAACAGAGGAGGGTAAAGGTCTGTTCTGCATGTTCATCATGACTAAAACAAGTAGAAAAGTCCTTAGTTTAGTAAGGAGACAAAATTCAGGTTGGTCATGAAGAAAAGCCTCCTAACAGTAAGGTCAGTCATTTGATAGGCAGGGTCTCTCCTCCCAAACCACCATTAAAATCAGGTACACAAGCCAGCCTCTTCCATGACCACCCAGGGGCTGGGGGGATAGCAGGTCAGGGGAGCATGTTGGCCTCCTGGCTGCTCCTCAAGCAGCCCTTTAAGAGGGTGGGGGAGATAAGGGATCTCATCATGGTGTAAAAGGCAGGAATACTGTCCAGTGTGTCATTAGGATGGTGAAGAAGGGCAGGGGGCTACCAGGGCTAGGGACTGAGCTGGCAGTGGGCAAGAGGAACAGATTGGGTCTGTTTCATTTGCACTTGTCCAGAAGAGCACCGAGAGAACCCCAGGAAATCAAGCTGACTGGCTGTTCTGGTTTCCCTTCCCACTCCAGAAGGAAACAAAATGGCAACCTGCTGGGCAGAAGGAAGAGTAATTTGCCACCTGCCCCATCAGTATTTTAATGCTGAAGTCTAACATAGCAGGGCTTTTACCTGCCAACTCATGGCCTTTGCAAAATCCTGAGTATTAAATGGATGAATACAAGGATCACACCAACTAATATAAATTTAGGGAGTATGAGAATTTTCAAGCCAGACCAAATCAATTTGCTTAAAAGCTTTAAAGAATCTTTCTCTTTTTTTTTTTTTCCCCTGTTTTTAATCAACTCAAGTCCCTCGTTCTGGAGCAGGATCAGGACAATAAATCCTGGATTAAGGAGACAATAAACAATACACAAATGACTTCATGACCATTTAGTACCACAAAGTATGACGTGCTTTTCCACACAGAGATCCAGAGGAGTGCCCATTGGATCAAGGAGAATCTCTTTGTGTGCTGGAATCACACCTGAAACTACAGCAATCAGGGTTATGAAAATCCTTGCACATAAAGTTATAGCCTTTGGTTTTTTTCCCTTCCAGCTCTATTTATAGTTTTAGACTACTGTACCTATTTTCTTCAAATCTGGCTTATTTTAGCAGTTGCAACAGTGTGCCAAGGTCTCTGTGTAAAACTGCTCATTCCAGACGTGCTGAAGAAGATTCTGCTGAATTTCTCCCACTGGCAAGGTCAAGCCTGGTTTGTTTCTGCTGGTTGGGTGAAGCCTGCTTTGTCAGTGGAGAACTGGCCTCAGAGCTTCTAATTGCAAGCTTCTTGACCTCAACATCTGAGGCTCTTGGCTAAAAAACTCCAGTTTTAGGATTCCCAGTGCGACTGCTCTCCTTGAAGGAGCTGTGCCCAGTGGGATTACCTAGTAGTCCCAAAGGAGCTCTTCCTTCTTACTGCTCCACTAGACCCCAGAACTTCCAAGCCTCCTCCCAGCCTGCAGTTTCTGTGATGTGTCTGTCTGTATCCCACACAGCCAGTTTCTGTCTCTCTGGTCCTGCAGTAAATGCAAATGCCCACAACAAAAGCAGATCCTTCCCTGCATTTCTTTTTCTTCTGTCAATCTAAAATCCCCTTCCCAGTTTCTCATCTTTTCATTTCAAAGGGCTATATGCAATACTTGGTTTCTCTGTTCTGCTTCTAAAGATATTTCAAAGCTCGAGATCTCAGATCTCTGAAAATTGAAGAAAACATGTTTTCCCTAGACTTTGGTTTCACCATCCTGAAGTGTCTTTTACTGAATCCACGACATTTTGCTTAACAATTCTCCACAGCCACGCTGCAAAGGAGACTGACCTCTCCCCTCCTTCTTTTAGCATGTGGAATGGGATATAAAATATTCAGTGGTTTATTTTACGATGGCAAATAAATTTTCCTGCAGCCCAATAAATTTTCCTGCAGCTTATGATCCCACACTATATAAACACAGCCCAGAATTCAAGTCAAAATCCTGACTGGGGCTTCTAAACATGACCAGGCAAAGGAGAAATTCACTTTCTTTTGCTTTTGCTGAAAGCCCTGCTGTGTAATTATGTTATCTCTGTATGTTTAGATTTTGTGCATCATCTGGAAAACAGAAATTAATTTTGTAATGATATGTAACATTCACTGGCAAACAAAGATTTCATCAGAGTATTTGTAGCGAGGACAGAGCACTCAGATTTCATTATCCCTACCAGCGCACGCTGCAAGATGTTTACTGCTAGAACGTGAAGTCAGAATGAGAAATTAACGCTAACCAAAGTATATTTCATACTCCATTCTTTCTCCTACAGTCACTGATTTACTGCTAATTTGAGAAAATGAGTAGCTCTCAATGATTCTTCAAGCTATTAATGCAAATTGGCAAGCCTATATATGAGTCAGAATTTGTATCATTCCACTTTGCCCAAGCCCTAATGAAGAGCAGTCTGAAGAAGAAGAGGGATTATCAGAGCAGTCACAAAATCACACAAACAGTGCTAGAGCTTGCTGCAGCTCCCCTTTATGGCAGGTTTCAAGGAACTATATACACCCTTTGCATGCAGGACCAAATGATCAGATACACTCAAAGGCTATTTATTCTCTCTCAAGGAGGAGAATGTTAGGCAGGGAAGGAAAAGGCACAAACTGAAATACAGAAGAATTCCTCTGAGCATCATGAAACACTTTAATTACTGTGAGGGCGACCAAGCCCTGGCAGAGGTTGCTTAGACAGGCTGTGGTGTCTCCATCTTTGGAGATGTTCAAAATCTATCCATACCTGGTCCTGGGCAACTTGCTCTATGTGACCCTGGTTGAGCAAGGCTGTGGGACCAAATGACCTCCAGAGGTGCCCTCCAACCTGTGATTTAGTGAAAAATGCTCTAACGATCCAAGCAATTAATTTTCACCCATGCAAGATGAGAGTTACAAAGAAGTGCCACACTGCAGGCTAAATCAGGAACACACATCTCAACAGAACCAACAGTATCCCAATACTGGGAACTTTGCTCTGCATTCTGCTTAGAGCATTATTTTCAGCACAGTCTAAAAATAAACTCTTCATAAGAGGATTGTATTTAGCAGGAGAGATTCTCTGCCTAAAAGGGTGAATTAAGGATAGATCAAGATACCTATTTCAAAATTTAAAAGCCTCTTGTTTTTGCTGTTAGCCTACACCAAAATCTGCAAGTTTTATATAGTGGTAACTTTACCAATTATTCACATTCCTCTTTCCTTTCCCCTGAAACACAAATCCTGTAAAACAAGCATGCAATGCATAATCTTTTTCAAGAAGAAAATCTCAATATTTGGACTACTACATCTCTATTTATATTCAAGCAGATGCACAATTGTCAAATTTGTGAAGCTATGCTACAGAGAAAAATCACAGCATTTAATTTTAAGTTACCAAATTTAAGGTGCCTGAGCAATCTCATTTTGCCATACAGCCAAAGAGGGACTAAGGATGTTCAAATCAAGAGCCCATCTTGTTCAACTGACAGCCTAAGCACCACAAAACTGAGAATGCAAAAGTGGATAGGAGGAAACTACCCTTTATTACATCTGTAGCTAAAGAGGCTTAGAAACATGTTCACTATCAGAACTAGAACCCCAAGTATTGTTTAACTGTATAATACTAAAACATTAGAAGTATTTAAGCTGATGTATTTTAGCTTTCACAAGTGGAAAACAGCTAAAACTCCTAGAAAACTACTGCCCTTTCTCTCCAGTGTGCCTGTAGTGGTGGTGACCATTACCAAGGGGTGACATACTACTTACATACTGCTTGATTTATCTTTAAATGCTATACCATGACTATTTGTCTAAAATGTCCCACTGAAATACTCAGAAGACAGTTTGATACTCATCTGCATGTTCTCCTCAGGATCTCAGAACGGAGTTTGATTAAGCTTCAATCATAAGGAGAAGCACTAAACCACCACCAGTGCAAAAAAAAAACACTCAGATTGTGCCTTTGGTACATGTAATTTAATTCATGATCCTCCTTGATGTCTGTTCTGTTCTTCTTGTCCTCTTGCCCTTCTGAGTGCACTCTGTAAAGCAAACACCTTCATCAAGGGGACTTAGCAAGAAGTTCTTCAGTATGAGGGTGGTGAGACACTGGACAGGCTGCCCAGGGAGGCTGTGGATGCCACCTCCCCAGAGGTGTTCAAGGCCAGGCTGGATGAGGCCTTGAGCAGCTAAGTTTCATTGAGAGGCGTCCCTGCCCACAGCAGGGAGGTTGGAATAGATGATCTCTGAGGTGCCTTGCAGCCTAAGCCATTCTGTGATTCTTTTGATTTTTGGTCTGTCCTACATCCATGCTACAAGACTGATTCAGTAAAAGCACCTTTTGGGTACACCAACAACCAGCCAAATTGTGGGCTGTGGATTCCTGGTATGGATGAAAGCACCTTCTGTTTTCTGACCAGATTCTTTCCTCTGTGTTTCAAAATGAGCAGCACGTTAGCATATACACATTTTCCTGGGGGATCAATTCCTTATACCATAAAGCTTGGAAAAGTGAAAGTAAAAAGGATGACACACAGATGAGGTGGGAGCATTTGTGAGTACAGAATTGTTTGATATGAAGTAGCACATCTGTAAGAGCACAGGAGAGTTACTGGGTTCTGACCTACTGTTAAACTCCCCAGCGAGCGTCAGCTGAGCATTTAGGTGACGGTCCTGACATTCACTGCACACAGCAGATGCTGAGGCCTGCAGAGTCCCACAGACTAAAGATTAAAGCTAAGAAAAGCATTTAGAGGGAAGGACAGAAATGACTGGATTTAGGGAGGATGGTGATTGTAATTTACTGGGCTAAACAAGCAAAACAAGCAAAAAGCATTTACTGGAGACGGCAGATTAGAGAAAACTAATTTGTAATAAATAAATTAAAACCACGTAGTGACACAGAAGCCTACACTGAAAATAGCACCACCCCTTCAGCTGTCCCACTAATTCTCTAGTCATATAAATAGTGTTTTCCACTCTGTACTTAAACCACTGCAATAATGTCAAAGCCCATGGATAGATTATGCTGTCTGGGCCTGTGATGAGCTTGGTCAGCTCAATCATGAGCAATCACACAGAACTCTAACTGAAGGCACTGTGTATCTGACACTTGTTGCCTCACCGATACAAGAACACCCCTCTTGGGAAGTGTGCTTTACTCTAAGTCACTTCCTAGCTCAGATGCCAAATGTTAAGAGCACAAACAGTCTATCTTAGCAGCTTCAAATATCACGATTTTCTCCACGAGAACAGCAAAGCAACAACAGAGCCTGAAACACAGCCAGGGAGAAAGCAATATGTTCTGTGCCTTGGAAATGGCATTTTCATAGAGGGAACCTGTCACAGAAACTGAGCTGATGGAGAACAATGGGCAAAGAATAGATTAGTCATGCATGGGAAAACATAACCTTGATGCAGGGCATGTGTTAGGACCCAAAAGCTGCACCGGAGCAGAGCATCACATTGGATTCTGGGCAGTCATCCAAAACAGCATTTGGGGTTTGCCTTCCAAACGTGGTCAAGCAAAAACTGTACTGAAACCAAAAGTTTACTTCATGTGTATGGTGGAGGGCTGGAAGACAACATTGGACTAAATGTGTAAATAAACTGTTTGTGTTTCTTTGGTTGTGATTCATCCTGTAATGGAGTGCCAGTCCCTAAGCACCATGTCAGCCTTGCACACACAGGCATCCTGCTCAGCTCCCCTTCCTTAGCTCTCTGAGACTGGACCTCAAGACCAGGAATTAAGAATTGTTTTATCATTAATGATACTCCCTGTAAGAGACAGGCAGCTGAAACTTGGACTAATTTAAAGCAGGATGAGTAAACAGATCTGTTCTTTCATTGCCCTTAATGTACTACTTTTGTTTACAATCTCAAACTCCATCTAATCCTCCAGAAGGCATTTCTTCTTCTTCTTTTTTTTTCCCTTCCCAGTGAGGAGATAACAGGCCTGATCCTTTATTACATTAGCAATGATGAACTGCAGCTAAATGACTCCTCTTGATACACAGCAGCAAAAACTCTGTCTCTCTAAAAATACCAATTCAAAACCAGAAAGCTCTCTGGGTGGAATTAAAACCTTTTGCCATAATGGAGTAGCAAATACTCTGCAAAATAGGCTCCGTTCTGGAGGAAAGATTATCTCCACAAACCATGGGGAGAGCAGTCTCTGGGAAAGCAAATCCGAGGGCACCCTGAGAGACAAGCTGATCACTTCCCTGAGAATCATTTAAATCCTCCCTTTGCTTTTGTGGTAACACTGAATGTGGACATTCAACCAGCTCTCCTTTGGGGGATAGCGCAGTGAGGCTGGGCATTTTGTGCTACCCTAAGGATTGCTTCAGTCTGACAGTCTAGACGAGAACACTCTAGCAGTCAGGACTGCATCTCTTATGTGCTGCAACAGGCAGTGGTAATCGTAACAAGGGCAAATTAAACAAAAATATTTCTTGGCTAATGTGTTTGCAATGAGCTTAGAGCAGGACGTTGAGGAAAGGAAACCAGAGGGCTTTTAAATAACAAGATCAGCCTGGGGGAGGACTGATTTACCTAATCCTTGCTTTCTGTATCTGGGTCACTTTAAATAATCTGATGATTAAAAGGTACCTCCTCCTTTTCTGAGGGCCCCTAAATGAAGTGGTGGGCACAGCACAACCTTAGCAGCTACCAGGAAGACTCAGTTATTAAGATTATTGCAGTCAGGGTAGCTAACGCTGCTGATATCAGACATCTTTGATGCCTACAGGAGGCAGATGATACAATCTGACTTCAAGAGAAAACAAGAGACAAACAGTAATTAATCAAAGGGAAGGGCTGGACTAACTAAATTTGCTGATGTTTCTTCTACCTGGGAAAAAAGGTCAAGAACTGGTGTAAGAATTCCTAATGTGTCACAGAAATAGACACTTATGAAGAGGAAGGGTGCAATGAAGAATTACTGTTCTAAAGCACAAGCAACACTAAAACCATGTTTGGGGTAAAGATGATGTGATGCCTACAGACATAGTTTAGTTGTGACATACTGGTGCTAGGTTAATTGTTGGACTTCATGATCTTAAAGGTCTTTTCCATGATTCTATAAGAGATTCCACTGAGAAAGTGTGTGATGGGAGTGTGTGAGAGACGTAAGTGGCCAACACCATTTCTGTGGTTCTGCCCAGTGAAGCATTTCAATGCCTCCTGAGGGCTTGTTCAGAATTCCATGGCCCTGCCCTGCAAGGAAACGTAATCAAAGCTCAGAGGTACAGCTTGTCACCCACTCCACATTACAGTTCGTACCAGCCAGTCCCCAGGCAAGATTTGGTATTATCATTGAGTGTAGCTTGGTAAGACCAAAAATCATAGCCTGATCAAGAAGAGAAATTGCAGAAACTGAATTTTAGTGATGACCTGTATCTAGATCTGCTCTCAGAGCCATGAGCAGAGTCAACCAAGCAAAGGTTTTACAGACACTCATTACATAAATACATTTTCTCCAACCATACTTGTAACAAAAGGTGGTTCTAATTGAGCCAAACAACTGCACACTTGTCAAATTTGGAGGCAAGCCAAAAGAAAGGACCAGCAGCTCCTGGATCTCTGTCCATTCCTGGCTGTGCCCTCATTTCAGGGTTTGCTTGAAGCACATTCAGGGAAGGTGTCAGCTCTCAGACGATACGTGTGCAGGTGGAAGTGGAGTCATTCAATTAGCAATCACTCTGCAATTAGGTTTTGTAGCAAAATAGAAATTACTTCTCTAAAAATAGCAGTGGTGATGTATGAGCTGCAAAGGAGTAGGCTTTCAGAAGAGGAACAGCTCTGAAGGCCAGCGTGAAACTGAAGGGCAAAGTAATCTAATAGAAAACAAAACAAAATCCATAAAATCAAAGGCCTGAGTGCTGAAGAGCTCCGAGAGCACAGATGGGCTTTGTAATCTCTGTGGTTAGAATGTTTTTAATAGCATTTGCTGAGATAATTCTGTTACTCTGTTGTGGCAAGGAACTGGGAAGCCAGTGCGGTGTTGCAGATGTCACTGGTGCCGTGTTTTGATAAAAGCCAGAGCTTTTATGTAACTTAATGAAGAAAGGGAAAGGAAGAGCAATGAATTGAACAAACTGGATTTGAGAATATTCTCTTCTATCTATCAGTTTATCATCAGTGAAGAAATTTGGTCACTGTAGCAAATTTTCATCACTGGAAATGGGAATGACCCTGCCAGATAGCAAGTTCTTTAAAGGGGAAGTTAGGGAGCAATCTGAGTAACTTCACTGGCACTGAATCACAACCAACAAATGGCATTTAGCAGGAGCCTGAGAAAAATAAAGTGTGAAATAACAGAGATACCAAGAAGAGGATGGAATATACCCTCAATACCAACAAGTGCTCCTAAAAAAGAGGGACAGTGTAGCATCTGTAAATATAATAATTGAGAGAAATGTAAGAAAGGGAAACTGGGCATTTCAGTCATAATCTCACATATTCAGCTGTACCTTTAATTGGCATTTTAGGGTCATTTATGACTTTCTCAATTAGGTTCTTTCCTGATATGATGTTGGTTTTCCTCTCACCTTTTCCTGACAAGACAACTCAGTATTGGAGTATTCACACATGTTCTCTTCAGCCAGTCTCTTTTCCTTTTTCTATGTAACTTCGTATTTGTGTTTTCTGACCAGCTTTAGTTAGGTTTGCTTGAATCTTTCTTGATCTTTTATCACAAATCATGTGCCTGTTCTTTACTGATTTTGACATTTTGGTTTTCTTCTCATATTATTTATTCTCTATGACATGTGTGATTCTTGAGCATACCAGCACAAGCTTGAGTAGAATAGAATAGAATAGACCAGACCAGGTTGGAAGAGACCTTCGAGATCATGGTGTCCAACCCATCATCCAACACCATCTAATCAGCTAAACTATGGCACCAAGCACTTCATCCAATCTCTTCCTAAACACCTCCAGTGATGGCAACTCCACCACCTCCCTGGGCAGCCCATTCCAAGGGCTAGTAGAAGGGCAGCATTCATTATCCTCATTCCCTTCATGGGGCAGAAAGAAATTACTTTTCATTTACATTTCTAATGGAAGCCTTTGGCAAATCAGAATTAGAACCAAACTCTTAGGAGCCTGCTTAGACTTAAAAACCCAACCCACATCACAGACACAACCCATGTTTGTTCAGATTCAAACTAGTGGCTCTATGAGCATGTGTGAGTCCTCACAGACAAATCCTATGTGAAGTGCTGAACACTACCAATGGACATGACCCAAGTGCATTGACCATTTACCCAGAAGACAACAGATGTAGGTCACACACCTCTCTGTGTGTGCAACTGTTCTGAGCACTGCTTGGACCAGGAAGCCATATGACAGAGCAGTCCCTACAAAGGGACACCTTCCACTAGAAATCCTCCCTCAGCAGCAGTACTGAGAGCTTCTAAATACCTCCTGCCTGAAGCAACTATGATGCCTCTCTTCTGGAAAAGCACAGTGGGAAAGGCACAACCCAAAGGTCCCCTACAGCTGGATCACACTGCAGTAAGGATTCACTCTCCTGCTGAAGTCAACAGGACTTGTTTAATTAAGACAAGGTGGCACAAATGCAGGACATCTGTATCACAGCACTTTGAATTCATCCTGTCTGGAAGCAACCAGTGAGTAAGGTTGAGAGGGGAAAAAAAATGTCCTTCAGATTCATTACATCAATTCAAGTAGTAAGTGCCTGTTAACAGGTCTGTGTACACTACACAGAGCAGCCAGTGTTAGCAATAAATGTGTTTAGAATATTGTTAAATAATACCTGTGAAAATTCCCAATTCTGGTAGGATTTTTTTTCTAAACTTCCTTCATTTTGCCAGCATAAGGAAAAGCTTTTATGAAGACTTCTTGAGTGATAATGCTTCATGGAAGTGTAATTTTTACATCTCTCTCTCTTACCAATGCTCAAAATCCTAGCATTGAAGATATTACTTTATCATCTTCTATGCATGAAAAGGCTGATAAATATATGAAGAAATGGAATTACACTTCTTATCTTTAATGGAAGTAGAGCATGGGGAGTAATTGACCATCAGTTGTCCTGCAAGAGCTCTTTAACAGTTGCCTTGGGGCAAACACCATAATGAAGAAAATACTTTAAAAACCTTGCACTCAGCTTCAAGATCTTCTCAGTTTCTCTCTCATCTTAAAATGTAAGGAAGGTACAGACAGCCCTATTCATTACATAAACCCCTCTGTGCATCTCCTGCTCTCTACTTACTTTACCCTGTCCATCATAAATTTGTAACATCAAACAGCAAAAATCCCTCCAGGTCCCAGTTTTCCAGGTCTGGGCAAGTAAGATATGGAGCCAGACAGACTTAGGATGGGCTCTGACAAATCAAAACCTATTACCAACTTAACCAAAGTGGTTCCTAGCTGCACCATCAGATCAGGTTACTCCTGTTCTGCTCACATACCCCAGCAAGACTGAGCTAATAGCCATCATCTGGGCAACCTGCTCTGGGTGACTGCTCTGGCAGGAGGGTTGGACTAGATGATCTCCAGAAGTCACTTTCAATCCCTCTCATTCTGTGATTCTGTGAACTTGCTCACAGCCAGTAAGTGCTAGGAAAATGTAATCAATCCACCCCTGAAGCATACCTTGTTTTCCTCCTCCTCTTAGCTTACAGTATTACTGCAAAAGTGGCATTTATGGCCATTGAATGACCCACTCAGACTCAGTCTGAACACTGTTAGTTAGCTCCAGGATTTACTTTGAGAATGTCTCCAGCTGACTGGATGCTTCAGAAAGGTGAAGTTTCTTTACTGTATGTAGCCCTCATCTATACCATCTGTTCAGTTCTTAATAGCTGCAGACAGCTGCCATAGCTAAAGCAGCATTTACAAACATTAATCAATTATTTACTAGATAAATTTTTCCTAATCCTGAATAGATTTTTGTTTGCTTGAAAATAGCTGAATTCCCCTAACTCAAAACTGCCTCCCAAACTTTGGTTTCAATCTTTCTGCTCACACAAAGAATGAGTTCAGAAGCCTGGAGTAAGTTATCTGCAAGTTTTTAAGCCAATAAATAATCAAGAAAAGTAATTATATATGTCAAGCCTTTGAGAAATCATCATCTTTGTTACTGCTCAAGTCCAGGTCCAGCATGATGTCGTATTTCTACATGTTGAAACACTTCTGAAACACTCATTACAGCACTCTAAAAACTCCTGAAATATTTCAGTCAACAGCAACACAAGTTCCTGCATCACACAATGAGTACATTGTTAGTTACTTTCATTCTACTTACCAGTGACTGTGATGCAAGCCTCCATGTGGTTGCTTGGTCAGGCTTGGAATCATTGCCTAATATCTCAGATCTCACAAAATCTCACTGAACAACTTTTAGGAGGGAAAGCAGCACCATACCTGAGACTGTGCATTAATATTGGCTCCTTCCTTAACCAGCACTTTGACAACTTCAGCTTGTCCTGCTAAGGAAGCGATGTGCAGGGCTGTATTCCCTTTCTGTTACAGGAGAGAACAAAAAGACATTACCCTTCAGCAGGAAGATTCTCAGCCAGCAGCTCTTTATAGCATTCATGTTTTGAGCACAATTGTTACCTTACAGTTCCATGATGTTCCACAAACATCACAAGGGGCAGAATTGGTACTTGCAGCCATGATGATCTCTTGAGTGGCTGCATGAGGCTAACACCCTAACATAAGCTTTGAGTGCAATTATGGAATGGGAATGGGGGCATGGGACAAACTTTCAAGTGAAGTTTAGTCCAGGCTAACATTTTTTCCATCCCTGTACTTTCTACAGGGAGTGATATCTCACAGTCCTAAAATTCGAGCTGTGAATAACATGTAAAATAAGGTTTATGAGTACAGGGCCCAAGAGGAAATTTCTTACTACAGTAACAGAAACCAAAATGTTAAACACAGAAGATAAATCATAAAATCATAGAAAGGCTTGGGTTGGAAGAGCCCTTAAAGATCATGCAGTTCCAACTCCCTGCCATGGACAGGGACCCCTCTCATTAGATCAGGCTGCTCAAAGCCTCATCCAGCCTGGCCTTGAACAATTACAGGGTTTTATTTTTCCCCTTCTTCTTTTTCACTCTTCTCTAATTGGCATAAAATTAAAATGCCTGGTTTTGAAAGGCATTCACTTTAAGAGATGCACTGCACAATAAAAAACAATCTCTCTATAATGGGGACCTATCACTGGAAATAATGACAAATCTGGCATTGCTGAAACCTTTCAGTCCTTCCCCGGAAAACAGGTTGCACAAACAACAATCCTTCCCTCTTCATTTACTACTGATTCACTTCAGTGAACACAGACTCACAGGCCACAATAGAAATAACATTATCATTGAGGTATTTTTCTACTTATCCTCTTTTGGACTTTAATGGTGGGTTTTTCCTAAATGTCTCCCATGGATTTGGGTTTGTACACAAGCTTGCAGCCGTGCAGGAGTTACCTTAGTGGCAGAATCCACAGCTGACCCTCTTTCCAGTAGCTCTTGTACCAGTCCCACATGACCTTCCTTAGCTGCCAGGTGCAGAGCATTGAGTCCATTCTGTAAGAACAAGAGCCAGCTCAGTTACCAATGCCAGTTCTGAAGATACATTCCTACCTTGTCCTGGTGTAAGGAGAAGATTAGTAGCTGGAATACTATTACATCTCTTAGCTGACTGTCTACATAAGTCAGATATTTTGGCCCTGGCTATTTAAGCCAAGGGACTGTGAGACAAACTCCTCCAACAACATTTTTCTCACAGCAGCAAAGACATTAAAACAAATCATATTTTGCAGGTATCCATATGAGATTCCTTCCTTTCTGATAGTTTTCCATTTGCCTAGACTCCTGCCACAGAGCCCTTTAATGTAAAATTTGGGTGCATACCTGCCTTCTCTTTACTGTAACCTTCTCCAGCCCCACTGTGGCATGACAGCAACACAGAGGAATCACAGGACTTAGCCACTAATTTACACAGGATGTATCTATTCAATCACGATTATTCCAGGCTGATGTAGCTCTACTGAACCCTGGGCTCTCCTCTGGGACAAATGGCATCAAACAGCAAAGCAAAAGCACAAGTAGATCAAAATGGTTGTCAGTTACATGTGACTTCCAGATCATATTGATCCTTGACTCAATACCACTGCTGGTTTCTGGGGAGCAAGTCTGTACTCAGCTCTGAGGTTTTGTAGCCTCATCCACTAAAGAAAATTCATGAAAAAAGAGCTAGGATTTACACACACCCCCCCCCCCCCCAAAAAAAAAGGCAACCTAAGAAAAGTGTCTTAACCCTTTCCACATTAAATAGGAACAGGATACTTTCTCTCTTAGAAATTCCAGCCATGGAAACTGCATATTCCTCTTCCCAGTGCCCCTGTTCCACCCCAGACAAAACAATATAAAATAAGAGTCTATTGTAACTGAATTGCCAACCTATTTTTCACAAGCCCTTGGTATTTTTCATGGTCCATCAGGCAGGTGAGAGCAGCAGACCCTGCCACTGCCCTCAAGCAGCCTCCTGTTTGCTATATTGCAGGCATCATAAGGGGTAGGCAGGCACTGGAGTAACCTGCACCAAGTTTAGCATGGTGTCATTTTTAGCACTTTACTTGTGCCTGAGCAGTTCAGGGCCACTTAAGCGACCAAATAAACAGGCAGCTTTCTACTCTTTTATTTGTCCATCCGCAGAGGCAGCTCAAGCTTGTAATTCCCAGCTGGATTTTGAAGCACTTAGCACTTCACAGGAGGCATTTCGTGGGAGTGGGTCCAACGGCTATAGACACAGCAATGCAAATGCATTTCTGAAGTAACTCCATTTGATTCCACATTTGTGTCAGCAGCACAGGCACATTCTGTGGGCACGTGCAGAAGGGCAGCTATGTGAAAAGCAAAGCACCTGAAAGGAGGCTGCCAAAAGGCAACCACCACTCTTACACAGCCTGGAAGTTAGAAACTCTTAATGAGATGTGGTTTCAGGGCCATTATTCAAGTAAAGCAGAGGCAGCAACCAGAACATCCTATTCCAAAGGAATGCTCTCACACACAACAGAGTCCAGGGTTGGCAGCAATGCCATGCTCTGGCTCAAGGATAGCTTCTGAGCCAAGATTATGTTGTGAGGTTGACCATAATCACCAAGATGAGGAACGCTGTACATGTCAGGGGTGTTTTTCAGGCTGAAAAGATTTCAGAAAGCTCTAATTTTCCTTGTTATTTCATCTCAGCCAAGTATTAAATAACCATAATTACTACCTACAGTGGCTGAAAGCTTTGAAATACTATTTTGTGGGGAAACACATAGTGTTCATCTCATTGTTTGAGAGCTAACATCTGTTCTCATATCTGATCTCGCAAACTCACTCATCAACACTTTCTATGAAGGCACGAACGGTAACTTTGACTCCTTACAGTTGTCCACAGCTGATGTAGTGCTCTGACATGTTATTAACCTTTCTTGTTCTTTGTGAGCAGACTGAAGGCCACAAACAGCAGAGAAACAGCAGTATTGCAGGGTAAGCTTCTACTTTGGTTTACCATGTGCCAAAGGATGGAGACAGCAAGGCTCATCCTAGTGCTTAATCAGCAGCAATCTGTTAAAATCCTTGTATTGGTACCTCTGAGGCATATATTTAATTATATCTACATTCAGCAGCTGAAAGCTAATGTTGTTGCATAAATGATGAGATTTTCTTTGCAACACCTGAGCTTTTTCAGTCACTACAATATAGCAAAATGAATGTATGAGGTCCAGTAGAAAGGTTACAGAAAGGAGCCATGGCCTAAAAGCAGCTCCTGTTCACATTCCAGTTCCACAATTCCTTACATAAAATAAGCTAAGGCAAGCAGCAGCAAGCATTGCACTTGAAATGTTGAGGCCAGCATGACTGAAGCCTTAAAGCAAGCTTTGTTCTCTGTAATCAGAACCAACGCTGCAATTATTTCCCAGCCCACAAGACTGATCCCTGCTACTTACGATGACGGAAGCTCAGATTTAATCAATGCAACTCCTCCGTTCCTGTCAGCTGGAGTCTTGTCTTTTAGAACAACAAAGGTTTCTGACACTTCCCTTTTTTTTCTCTCCCATGCCTACCAAAAAGTGGTGGGTGGGGGAGAGATGAAATTAGTTGTCTGCTAAGCAAAACTGTGCAGCATAGGGGCTGCTCCTCCCCACACAGCACACATACACCGTAAGTACCCTTATTTAGATGCTTATTTGTGACTCTGACTCTCCAAAAAGAACATAATACCAAGCCTTCCAAGAGTGATTCTTCAAGAGCTTCCCTGCAGAGCCCAATTCCCTCAGTGTTTTTTCTCCTCTACCACTGAGCTAGAGGTGTCAACACTCTGTATCCTGCAGGGTGCTACAAACATGTGCACGCACCACTACTGCTCATTTACTGCAGTCTCACCCTTCATACCTCCACAACACCAGAAAAGCTCACAGACCTCTTGTGAGTCAGACAAATCCCCAACCTTTTCTCTTTTCTATGCCAACCCAAAGTCAGTCACTTTCATCCCAGAAAACAGGCACTGAGTCTCACTGCTGCTGTCTGAAAATCACCCAAGGAAGTCCATGCTCATTCTGCCTTTGCATTCAGTTGCCTCATGGAGTGATCATCATGGAATGGAAGCTCATCAGCTGCCGCCCAGTTCAGTGTCAATCCTGCTGTGCCATTTACTCCTACTGGGACATCACCCAGATCACTGTTACATCCAACAGCACTCATGGCTTGTACTACTCCTGCAGAACCTTGGTATGCCAAAGCAAAGCGAGCCCATGGAAAAGCAACTTCTTGGCAGAGCATCAGATCAAGCATTTAAATCCAAGTCAGCACTGCTGCCAGCAATGCTTCTGCTTCTCCTGTCCTCTCCTCTGTTCAATTCTATCCCCAGCCACCTTTTTGCAGATTAGATCCCTCAATCCTTAAGTGTGAGGCTGCACACACACTTCTGCCCAATCAGGACAGAGCACAACATGGAAGCTTGACCACTGAGCCAGGGCAAGGCCAGGATGGCTTCATCTGCAGCTGCACTGACTTACCAAAAGACAAAACACATCCCCCAAATTAACAAAGTTAAGCTTCTTCTTTCCTTTGCACTAAGAATCTGACCCCTTGTGACTCCCATTGATTCTGACAGCAGTTGGACTATGCCACTTTCCAGGAAGATCTGCCAGCATTTGAGTTTGCAATGACTCTTGCCTTTGCCACACAAGGTTCAAATGGCACTTAGGCAACTTACAGAGAAAACATTGTGAAAGTCAACAAAACTAAACAATAGAAAAACCTGTTTTTGAATGTTTCTACATTCTCTGGGCACATGAAGCACCTTGAAATGCTTTGCTTTTACCAAGTTGCTCCCACTGATGCTGCATTCCCAGGCTTACAGATATACCAAAAGGTCAAGAGCAAAGCAGAAGCTACAAACACAATGAAAATTACAAAGCTGTTGTGACTAACTCTGCATGGTCACACCACCTCCTTCACATGTCTTGTCAGAGTCAAGAAGGCAACTGCATTCACCAGTAGAGTAAAAAGCACTGTCATGGCTTTGGTAAAGTCAAATACTTTCCTCTGGCTCTTTAATAGAGTCTAAGGTTGCTGCAAATTGTGTCCTCTGGAGTAATCTCTTGGAGAAGTAAGACCACCATGTGATCAGCCTCTTTTCAAGGAGGATTTTGGGGAAGGGCACAATAGAGACTTCTCAAGTCCAGAGGTTTGCTGAAGTTTCTCCCAAAAATATCACAAAGGGATGAAGTGGTTGATGGAAAAAAGAAAAATCATTTCAGATTATGGAAATTCTCCCTTTATGTGTTGCTTTACAGCTTATAAATTCATGAAAATGGATTAACCTACAGAGTGACACCAGCATGTGATGCTGTCGACCTCATTATCTACAGTGGTACTTTGGTCTATAGTTAGCACTACTGAGAGGTTAGCTGGTCCCATTTGAACTAAATGGGGGAGTAATTAATAGCTGCTGCTCTGTCTCATTGTAACTGAAGCAGGAAAGGCATCCATCAAATCATAAAGAAGGCAACAAAATGAGAGCAAAGGCCAAACAGATCTAAATGTTAAAGAGCCTGGAGGTCCCCCAAACTACCTAATGTTTGGTGCCTTGAACAGGATTCAGACTGCACAGATACTCCTTAGCAATACCGAAGATTTCATCAACAACAAAGCAAGCAAGAGAATGTGGACAGTGGAAAAAGGCCTTGTCATGTTTCCAAGTAACTATCCTATTAATTACCTGATCATTTCTGGGAACACTGATGTTGATAATCAAGACACAAAATTTGCTGGATCTATTTGAATGTAAGAACTTGAGCCTAGATTTGCTCTTTACTAACTGGGGAAGTTCAAGTTTGCCAGCTTGCGCCCCACATAACTCAGCAAGTTCTCTCTTGACAGTAAGTCTTTTAGTGGAAACTTTTTCCTAGCCAGTAGGACAAGATCCTTCCTATATGTTTTCCATCAGCAGCACTTAAAAAGCCCCAGTTTTTACCCTGCTCCTCATTAAATTCCTTGGCACAGACAACAGAACCGCTCTCACTTTGGTGTCCCAGCTTCCATTTGACAAGTGTCTACTTTCATCATCTGCAGTTTCTCTTCAGCAGGGAAGGGGATGTCTCAAAATATTTCAGGTTGTTTCACTTCTTATTCTTCCTGTATTTTTGATAAATTAAATAAAACAAAAAACCAGAGTGGCAACAGCTGTGAGGGTTTTTTTAATTAGCTTCAGTATCTTCCCAGTCTGAATGTCAGCATGCAAGTGTCAAACAAGCAGTAAGGAATTTTATGGAGACTTTTGTGGTGGCGCAGGTAACCTTGGATGCCATGAAGCTCCAGTGCAGGAAAACAGCCCTCTTCAGAGCAGCACTTAACTGCATACTTAGATTAAACTAATTAGGGCTTCAATATAATTTTTGAATTGATTGAGTAGCCATTGTCCAGTTAGTGACCACTGATGAACTCCAGCTAGGAGTGAGGGGAGAGCTGAACACCACACAGCCTGAGCTGTCAGGTCCCCTTCAAACAAAAGCCACTGACTTCACTAGAATATCAAGACACTGTTCAGGACCAATGCAGACACTTGCATATTTATTTTAAGTCACACTTATAGTCTTATTAAATTTGCTGGCACCAGTCACTTAAAGAAGCGTTGCAAATGTAGGTCCCTAAGCTAAAAAGCAAAAGTAATTGGATTTAGATGACAGAAAAGAGCCAAGCTAAAATATTCCTTCACATGACAGTCATAGCAATGGTGAAACTTAACAGTGCATTTCTGCAGCAGCATAACTTTCCTGAAAGGGGAGGTAGGACATTGAAATCTCTTTTTATATGCTAAATGGTTTATCTTCTAGGTAAGTTTGACCAGTAATAGAAACATATTTGAGTTTAGTCTTCTGAAACAAGGTAAAAACCCATGGCTGCTCTCTAGCCATCTGAGGGCAATTAGAATTGCCTTGCTAAAGCAAGTGAGCTACAAGATTTTAATCTGCTTGGACCCAAGTTAGCTAGTCAGCTAAAATTACCTCCCACAATGTTTGCTTATCGGCTGAAACCTCTCAGAAATAGCAAGGGAAACCTCAGGCTTCCGCAGCCCAGGTCACAGGGGATCAGGTGCTCTGCGTGGGATGGTGAGGGACAATCCATGGCTGACTGTGCTGTGCTTGGTGTGATACAGTACTATGCAATATTTCTGTCATGCCCAGACTGCCCAGTGCTCTTTCTGCTATGTGAGTGCACATTTTGAATTGGATTTGATGTTGCTCTGGGTAACACAATTACATCTACAGCTCCAGCAACGGCTCATGAGGGAGGAGACTGGCACTGCCGAGCGCTAAACCACCTCCTGCTTCCTTTGAACTTCAAAATGAAGAAGTGTTTTAGAAGCCACTGAGGACCTACAAGGCTATGCACCAGCCTCACAGTTGCAAAAAAAAAATTAAATAATTCCTTTTAAACTTTTATGATGACCAAGATAGCATTTGGGCTTTGGGGCAACCAACAGACCAAACAAGTCTCCTTTAGAACTGAACCACTGAAGTTAAAGAGGCACCAGAAATGCAGAAGAGAATGGTTAACACAGTACAAAGTTCTTGCTTATAATATGAATTATGTATATTTAGTATGTCTTAAGAGTAAGGAAGCAGAAGAGGAAGGAAGCAGAAGAGGAAGGAAGCAGAAGAGGAAGGAAGCAGAAGAGGAAGGAAGCAGAAGAGGAAGGAAGCAGAAGAGGAAGGAAGCAGAAGAGGAAGGAAGCAGAAGAGGAAGGAAGCAGAAGAGGAAGGAAGCAGAATGTATAGTGATAAAAATCACAGCTAATGTCCAAATGTACCTATTTATCTCACTAGCATCTGCTCTCTTTAGTGTGAATTATTCCATTTCTATCCCATTCCACCAATAGTCACATTAATTGAATGAGTAAGCCAAGCAACAACAGGCCCCGAAAACTAAGCACAAAACTGGTAACAGACCAAAAGTCTCCATTTTGGAGAGAGATGTACCAATAGATTGCAAATTGGGCAAGGATGATTTCTTTTAAAATAGTAAAAAGTTGTTACAAATATCAACCTGTAATTTCTTGTAAGTTATTGTTATTAATAACATATGAGTGTGTGCCCAGGAAGAGGACTCTTGTTCCAGGTGTGATAGAAACCCCAGGCTCTCCACATCTTCACATACAAGCAAAGGATATAATTGTTCATCCATGGCTTTCTTCCTCAGTCTGCCAAGGATGTCAGCCCACACTAGCCTTCAGACATTTTTTTTGCCCAGAACCTAACAGCTGGCAGGCTCTGGAATTTATTAATCACAATCATCTCACTACCATTCTCTGCTCATCTGTCAATTTGTTGCAACACCTATTGCTCCTCAACCCCAATCTGCAATGCAAGCTCTCTGGAGAAAGGCTTCTCTTTTATTAGAAGGAGGAACACTCATTACCTGGCCATGCCTCATTACAATTAATAAATGGCTACAACAGATAAACAGCAATAACTAACAGAGCAAAAAATATCAGTGTTGGCACAGTCCCACTTCTCCAGACAACTACCAGAATGAGAGAGTCTCAGTATGGGAAAGAAAACCAGATTACAAGTCTCCTGCTTGGCCAGAGTTCAATCTCATTCTGTTGTAGCCATACAACTGGAGCAGCCATTAGATGTGGAACTTCACAACAGCAAGTCCATTCATGTTAGACTACCAAAGTACACCTTAGGTTTTGATTATAGGTACTTCACTACCTTATATCCATATACCTACAGGAAGAAAGATGAACCCAAAAAGGCTCACACAAAGCTTTAGTAGAAAGCAGCACAATTGTATAGACATTATCAACTTCCTGTAGAAGGGCATCACTGCAGAACAAGATTGAAAACAGCTTGAGGTGAATCAAAACATCTGCATGAAGTCATCCAGCTTGATAAAACAAGGGTTTGAGGGGCAGATCTTACAACTTGCTCTGGCAAGCTCTGTCCTTCAAATACCTTACCTGGTTACATGTGTTGATGTCAATTCCACTCTTCAGGTACTCCACTACTTTGTCCAGATTGCCAGCTCGGGCAGCTCGGAGGAAGCTTGCATTGCTGTCAGACTGCAAAAAAAAAGAAGAGAAGGAAAAAAAGCCTCTAGTTAGCTCTTGTTTAAAAGCAAGCACAACTTCATTCCCAGCAAGAGGTTTCCACAGTTTATGCTGCAGGAGAATAAAATTGTGAAGACAACAGACTTTGCAATCTATCTGCATTAATTAGCATACACATGCTTCGGCAGTTCTGGCACAAAAGATCCTAGAACAGTTTGGGTTGCAAGGGACCTTAAAGACCATCTAGTTCCAACCCCCTGCCATGGGCAGGGACACCTTCCACTAGACCATGCTGCTCAAGGCCTTGTCCATCATGGTTTGTACACCTCCAGGGAGAGGGCATCCACAACCTCCTGGGGCAAGCTGTTCCAGAGTCTCACCAACCTCACTGTCAAGAATTTCTTCCTCATATCTACTCAAAGTCTCCCCTCTTCAAGCTTCAATCCATTCCTTCACATCAAGCCCTTGTAAAAAGACCCTCCCCCTCTTAACTGTAGACCTGTTTGAGTGAACAAAATAGTGCAATAAATGCTGAAGTTCAAAACACAAAAAGAATCAATAATTAAAAAAATAAAATCATAATAACCAGTGGGATTGATAATAGCAGCAAGAAAAAAATATCCATCAACTCACTAGTAAATCTTGTGGAGTTATACATGCTCAAAATTCAGGAAGTAATTGGCTGATCTTGCTCTTGGCTATACTGAAAAGGGAAAAAAACTCCATCCCCTGGCTTTGGATTTGTGCTTGGCATAAGAAGTGCCATGAGTGCAGCTCACATTCTTGCACAGACCAGCTTACACACAGGTACATCCTGGGGAAACACAATATCCAACAGCAAACAAGTCCTGTGGAGCTATTTTATCACCTGTGCCACACAAGTGGGGTATATTTAAGGGAACAAAGGTCCTCCAAAGCAGGGCAGCACTGCAGGGGTAGCTAACCATAGAACAAAGCGGATGAAGGACTCAAACCGGAGGACCTAAATCCAGGATCACGTTGTAGACACACTCACTCCTGCATTCAGATGCTGGCAATTAAAGCCTCATTAGCATTTATAGGTTAAAAATAAAACAACCTTGTGTTTTCCTTTTGCAGCTGCTGGTGGGCTGTACTGGTAAGCAAGGGAGTGTGAAATGTGTGAGCCCTCTTGCCTTTATCTACAAGCATGACACAAAATTACACTGGCTCTTTGAAACCAGCCTGTACTTTGATGTTCACCCACATGGAATCCTGCACCCAGGTAAACTGGCTACTAACACAACATCAGATACCAGGGGAAAAAACAGAATGTCCTGAAAGCCTCCCACTTTGAGCTTACTAATGCTGCTCAACAAAGCCATGTATTTCAGGGCGTTTATTTTGGTCACCCGACTTATCACGCTGTACTGACTCGCTTCACAATCCCCGATTCCAGCCTATTTTAATCTGCAACAGATGGATGTCATCACAACCATGCTTCTTACAACTGCACTACATGCCAAGACAAAAATATTGCCTTTTAAATTCCTTTCAGCAAACTTCAGCACATTTCCCACATCTTCTACCATTAAGAAACCAGCCCATCTTTCTAAACGTGCTCTGAGGGGTGAAAGGGAAGGTGGCACCGGAATGCACGGTGACAGAATCCTTCTACAGCTCCAGGCTTCGGTCAGATGAGCACGGAGATGAGGCTTGACACAGGAGCTGATGCTGACAGGTACTTGAAAGAGATCCCTCTGAAGATTGAAGGATAGCTCTTAGCACTGCAGCCCCTCCTGTGAGCTGCATGTGTGCATAAAAGCACCAAATTATATTTTAATCTTTAAACGTCCTTGGGAAAAAGCAATCAGCTGGCTTGGCAAAGGCATCAGCCAAGAACAAATATTCCAGCAGACCAGGGGTAAATCCAGACACTCATGAAATTAATGGGAAAAGCATCTTTGCCCTCAATAGGATACACATTTTATCTTCTTTTCCCCTATTTTTCTTCCCACTGTTTCACTACTTCCACAGTCAGTCACCAATCCAAGCTTCTATGTTATACTTTTTAGAAGTTCAGGATGGATGATGCTGCAAATGAATACAGACAACTTCTGGTTTATTAGGGGTGAATCAATCATCATTTGCTTTGCTTTTACATAGAGTAACATGAAAGACTAAAGCTGTTAAGCCTCAGTTCCTGCTGGATGCTCCCACTGCAGCTAAGACCATGTGACTGCGTTCCATTTGTTCTGGCTAAGAAGATGGAAGCAGAGCTTTCCAATTAGATTCTCATTTCCTTGATTCATACTTTTGTTATCTCAGAATTAAATTACTGCAAAGCACATGACCTCAAGATACACCACATGGACCTGAAAATCCATCACAATGTGGAACATGAACTTCTTGTCCACATGAGGAGTTATCATGAGGCTGGGGGAGCTGGGATTCTTCAGCCTGGAGAAGAGAAGGCTCTAAGGAGACCTCATAACAGCCTTCTAGTACCTGAAGAGAGCTACAAGAAGGCTGCAGGGGGACTGTTTGCAAAGGCCTGCAGTGACAGGATGACCATATCAAGAAGAGGAGATTTAGATTGGATGTTAAGAACAAGTTCTATACCATGAGGGTGCTGGAATGCTGCAACAGGTTGTCCAGGGAGGTAGCTGAGGCCCCAGTCCCTGGAGATCTTCTAGGTCAGGTTTGACAAGGCTCTGAGCAACCTGATAGAGTGGAGAATGTCCCTGCTGACTGCAGGGGGGTTGGACCTTTGGAGGTTCCTTCCAACCCAAACCATTCTAGGATTCTTTGAATTAGCTCCTCGTGATTCACCCCCTGGCAGGCACTTTGATTCCAGCAGTGCCTCTTGCTGTGCATGGTCTCACTCTGAAATACCAGTGTCTGACTGTGAACAGAAAAGCAACAGGACTGCTAAAATCCTCATGATACCAAATGAGATCTTGGTGCTTCATCTAGTGACTCCTGGCCTACACCATCTTTGGGGTTTATGAATTTCTTGACAGTAAGATGTATTGATGTCACATGAAATGAATATATTTGAACCCACCTCTTCATAGTGTGGCCTCTCCTAGTTCAAAATACTTTCTCACAGACATGAATGATGTCACATTGAAATCAAGCTTACCACACAAGTAAGACATGAAGCAGAAATTCAGCTGCTTCAAGCAGAAATTCCAGCACAAAAGCCAGTGAGAGGTCCCATGGAATGCTCCATAGGTTCAGCACTGTGTTTGAAAGCTCAAAAGTCAGGAGTATCCAGATCTGGATTTCCTTTCCTGCTTTTGTCTGCCATCTCCAGTTTTTCAGTAGGTCATCAGTAGTTCCTCCTTTTCCTCATTCTTTCAAGGTCTTTAAAAAAGCATTTGGGGCAGCACTATTGTCTCAGCAACTCAACTCACTTTAGCACATTACAAATTCAAATCCATTGTGACAAATTGTCTGAGTAGTCAACAGCAGCAATTTTCTCTGCTCTTGCTAGGAAATGATGATTTGTATCTGTGGGATTTCCCAGTTGATTCAGTAACCTCCTGAAATATTTTGTTTCCTCACATGTAGATTTTTGTTACCTTCCTGAAGCATTTCAGTGGCACAGAACCTAGCATATGGGTATTTACTATAGTATCATAGTATCAGTCAGGGTTGGAAGGGACCACAAGGATCATCTAGTTCCAACCCCCCTGCCATGGGCAGGGACACCTGCTACTCCTAGTTTGCTCACTGGTGAAGACAAACAGGCACCAAACTATCATTTGAAGGCACTTTCTTGACAAGAAAGAGGAGAGAGCCATGGAGCTTTTGCACCACACAGTATTTATTCCATCCTCTCTCTCTATGCACACACCTCTGATGCTTTCTTAAGGAGTTTTACCCTTGCAGATCATTCCCAATAGC
This sequence comes from Melanerpes formicivorus, assembly GCF_026170545.1. Classification (NCBI taxonomy): domain Eukaryota; kingdom Metazoa; phylum Chordata; class Aves; order Piciformes; family Picidae; genus Melanerpes; species Melanerpes formicivorus. Next base: position 1,416,145 of record NW_027142379.1, on the reverse strand, counting down.
AAGCACTCTGCTGACAGGGACCAGAAAGATTTACAAGAGAAGAGTTTAGCTTGAACCAGCCACCAAGTGAGCCTGAGTTCAAGACAGAATACAAGTCTGATCCATGCTATAGATTTGTGAGGAATATTTGGTGTTATTGAACCTTCTAGGAAGCTCCTGCCTTTTAGCTTAACTTTTCTTCTCTAACTTTAGACTGAAGATAAATCATTTCAGCGAGAAAGTGGAATTTTCAGAGCACAAATAAACTATAATGTTGGGGGGGAGTTGCTATAACTTTTAGAACACTCACTGCAGAATGCAGGATGTTTTTTGTAAGGCTCTAGCTATCACAGACTGTGTAGGAAAACAGGAAATCATGGGAGCATATGATTTATCTTAAAGAAAAAAGAAAATATTTGTGAGGCTGTGGCTTCAGCTTCTTTCTTGCTAACTGCAATGCCAGAAATTGAAAGACAGAGCTCAGGGAATCTCAGTAATTGAATCACATGTAGAATAGAGTCTTTTATTCAAAGACTCAGAAGCCTTCCCTTCTGTTCCAACTGCCCTCACTCTGGTTGCCTCTCCTGTCTCACAGCACACCACATCACTTACCACACAGAGCATGTGCCTCTTTCTTAAAGGCATTTGAGAGAGAGAGGTGCAAAAATAAAACCATGAAATCATCATATGCTGAACCAAACTCATCGGAATTCCTCCACATATTCAAATTTGCTGGTGAAAACCAGCTTCATGCTTAAAAAGGAAAGACTGGGGGAGTAGGAGGATTCAGTTTCCATAATAACATTATCCAAACCATCCCAAGCCTTGTTTGAAATCATGTCTATAGTAAAATGATTCCTGCAGATTGGCTTTGGGTTCCTTCCCCCTTCAAAGAAAGTGAGGGACCCCAACCTGTCAATAACCACAACTATCTCCATGGGAGAACAGTCTAACAATGAGACCTACTGAACAATTCTCATCTGTAAAACAGAGCTGACTAATGGAACAACAGCAAAACCAGAACTCAGACCTGATGCATAATAACCAAAGAGTAGTTCTACACCTTCATTTAACTTCTTTTGTTTGTTTGTATGTGCATTAAAGCATGTATCTAAATGCCAATAACCCATTGTGACACCTTTCAAACATTGACTCTGGGACACACCACAGCCTAGAGAAGAGAACACTTCAGGGGGACCTTAGAGCTGCCTTCCAAATACCTGAAAGGATCCTACAGGAAGGCTGGAGAGAGGCTTTTCATAAGGGTGTCTAGTGACAGGACAAGGGGGAATGGTTTGAAGCTGAGGGAAAGTAGGTTTAGGCTGGATCTTAGGAAGTTCTGATTGGTGAGACTGTGGAATAGGTTGCCCAGGGAGGCTGTGGATGCCTCCTCCCTGGGGGTGTTCAAGACCAGGTTGGATGAGGCCTTGAGCAGCCCAGCTTAGTAGAGTCTAGTTGAGTTGACGTTGGAGTAGATGATCTCTAAGGTCCCATTCTGTGATTTTATGGAGCAAATTTGTTTATTTGCATCTTTTAAAAAGGCTGGGCCTGAGCAGGAAGCAAGCAAAACCTGCTGTTAAAGTGTATGCTTTATATAAATCAAGACACTCAAAACCTTTCATGTACAAGCCTGTATTATTATGGCACAGAAATCCAGCATTAGGACAGATTTTGGCAGTCTGCAGAGATACCTGGCAGGGTTAATGTCATTTATAAACTTCAGAGTTGTGTGGCAGTCCTTGTCCAACAGTTGCTTCTACAATCAGTAAAATGCTGATGGCTTATTAGCTCCTCCTCTTCACTAAAGAGCTCTTAGCTGGGTGGTGGTTTCTTGACTCAATATGTCCAGGTAATGCCTAGAGCTGAGAACTCAGCTCACTGCAGAAGGAAAGTTGCATCATCTAAACCCAGGGTTTTGTGGTTTCTTCTTGTTATTCAGTAGTTAGAAGATGCAGAGGGAGAATGAGAGGTATGGAAACACATTCCACCAGTGTTTAATCATGTGGGACTTTCTCGTGTGTCAGTTTATGCTCCTACCCTTGAGACTACCACTACATTTTGTCCCAGTTTCAGAAACCATCTGTTCAAAGCAGCCATGGCTTAAATGGGCACAGACAAGGCGTTACCCTTCCCCAACACATTTCTCACATGGGGATTTTTTGCCAATATGGTAGCTTTTCCCAAACCAGCATCCAAAGGTGAAAGATAGGACACCTCAAAAGGAACTCTGTTTCCTCATGGAAGAGTTTCTGTAAAACATGCCAGCTAGTTTTCCAGCAGCTCACATTTTACCTTTTATACCCCAAGTTATTTTTCTATTGAGCAGAAAGTGCTGCTGATCTCCATAGGGCATCACAACAGCAGCACACTGATACCACCAACTGCAAGCCTAAGCTGCAGCTCTGACTGCAGGAAGGTAAAGGGATTTAGTTCTATTTTTTTAGTTTTAATTAAACTACCTCAGCAGAGTCTCAGCCTGCAGTTCTGATACACATGCCAGGATGTGAGCTGAAGCTTGCACTTGCAAAGAAACAGGCTGAGGAGTCTAACACTGGTACAGTTCAATGAGATAACAGCTCCAAGGGAAACATTTTCCCAGCCTTTAATGAAATGAAGTTCATATACTGAAAGAAAACAACTACAACGGTGCTGTACTTTCAAAGCCACTGCCTATACTTATGAAGAAGATGAATGTTTTCCTTCCATTAATTTACTGGAAGATATGAAGTAAGACAGATTAAATCACAGATCTTAGAGAAATTTCAGTATCTAAATTCCTGGATGAACACCATGCCCCATTTTCTTACTTCAAAGAAGTATTTTTATCACAGAGCTTTTCCCACTCAAGCGTGTCCAGGCGATTCAGACCTAACTCATCCTGCTATGTACCTCTGGTCCTACAGAATTTATCAAGAAACAGCTGAACCACAAAGGCCACAATTCTAAAATAGCAGTTTTGACTCTCTCTCTCTCAATCCAAAACAACCTCTTATCCAGGAAAAAGGCACACCTGACCTTACAATAAACCAGCCTTTTTTGGCAAGAAAGAGGAAGCAGAACCATAGGAGCTGTGAAAAGGAAGAAAAGCTTTCAGAGACCAGAGGTCACCAACAAGTTAAATGTTTTCTAACAAGATGTAGCTAATAGCATCCAGCAATTAGTTATTTTAATCTCTGAGCTGCTGATAATGGTTACAAATCAGAAAAGCAAAATATTCTTTGAGGATGCTCCTGAATAATTTAAGGAGCTTTGAGTATTTAGACCAATTAATCAGAATGTCACACAGGGGATGAAGTTGCCACCACTTGATAGAACTGTGGCTGGAGCTGCCCTCACACCTCACTGTTGCATACAGTATGGACATGGGCCCTGGCCTTGGCACAGCAAGAAGTGTGTGGCAATGATGCCTGAGAATCACAGAATTGTTTTGGCTGGAAAAGACCTCTGAGATCATTGAGTCCAATCATCAACCTCAGACCAGCAAGGCTATGAAACCACGTCCCAAAGCACCATGTCCACACATTTTTTGAACCCTCCCAGGAAGGGTGACTCCACCACCAAGCTGGGCAGCCTAGAGCTACTAGAAAAGAAAAAGCTTTTGTGCTATACACTGAGAATAAAATAGAATATAGAATAGAATAGAATATAGAATAGAATAGAATATAGAATAGAATAGAATATAGAATAGAATAGAATATAGAATAGAATAGAACAGAACAGAACCGAAACGAACCAGGTTGGAAAATACCTTTGAGATCATCAAGTCCAACCCATAACCCATATGAGCCAGGATTAAAGCATTCCCAATTTCGAATCAAAAAGTAGGACCCAGAACTCTACAGTGCCAAAGCAGTTGGGCAAACTAATGTTTGTGTTTATTACATGGTAAAAGCTTTCTGATGGTAGGCAAAGAGGCTGAAACCCAAAGGAGATGCAGCGTGCAACGACACACAAGACTTAAGAGTATCCTTTACAAATGAATTTCATTGGTATGGCTGGAGATGGTAAAAGATGTCAATAAAAGCAGCTAGGCACATATAGGTGGCTTGAGGAGTACTCTATGATATACCCACATTCTACAATAACAAATGTATTCTAATTGTGAAGTATTTTCCTAACTGTGGAACTGAAAGACCTCTTCCAGTAATTTTAATATTTGCATATGCCAGTTTGCAGCACTTCCTTATTTTACTACAAAGACTTTTGCTACTGATGGGGAAATTCCCAATTACTCCTAAGTGACTTTCATTTGATGCTGGTTGTTATATTTCAATGCCTTGGACTCTTTTGCTAGTTCTGCAGCCACTCTTTCCTTTCCACTGAAGTGCCTCATCAGTCTTGCTTTGTTTAGAACCAGGAGAAGGACAAAGGGCTACACTTGGAGAATGCACTTAGTTTTTACAATATCCAATTGATCCCAAATTATCCAAGTTTAACATATTTGCTAAAGGGTGGGTTTAAATACACACTTGACTCTGTTCCTGAGTTTGGGCCAATATTAGCAAATACAGCAAAAGAGGAAGAGAACTACTGTAAAATCAGCCCTTACTTGAGCCAAGAAGCAAATGTCATGTATAAACCCTTTATGATACTCAGCTGCCACAGACATCTGTAGGAGGCCTCCCACTACCTCCATTAATTTGCCATCCTGGACTTGGCACCAGCTGACTTTTGCTACGTCAATGAAAGATTTGTGAGAGCAGAGGCAAAATTGCAGAGTTTGCTGTGAAAAGGAATAGAATAAAAGTCTTTTGCCCAGCTGTGTGTTCCTTCCAAACGCAGAACTTGACATGACAGAAGTTATTTTTGATCCATCTGATTTTAAAATGTAAAGGAACATCAGAAATAGTATCCTAGCCCAGAAGAGCACTGCAGAACTAGCTGAACTTCAGGCATGTGTAATCCCTGATGTCCCACTGGGCTATCCATATTCTCCAAAACAAATGTTCTGCTGCAAATCTCGGGCTGGAAACAATGTGTGCAAGTCTGACTTGTATTCATCAGTGTGAATCTCCAAAACAGAATCTCCAAAGCACCTAGAAGGCCAAACCCCAGTGGATTTGGGTTTAATGAATGGAATCTTCTACCATAGGCTGAGTAATCCTAAAACCTAGTAAAATCTTCATGCCTTTCACTGAGACTTTTAAACTACTCCCAAACCAGAAAGGAAAATCCTATTGTTGCATGGGGAAACTGCCTGTGCTGCCACTTGAGTGAGAAGTATCCATTACTCATTTCCTGAAACAATAAGGATTCAGGTATGTTCAGAAGAGCCACAGGATCAGTCTTAGCTCTCTGTGACACTTTTACTGACTTCTTGAATAATATTAAAAGAAGAACAAATGTTTAAGATCATCTGGACACTATACAGTGAGATTTTGAGGTGTCAGTACCAACTTTAGCACTTAGTAAGTATTTAAATGGATTCCATGGCAAGTTTCCATGTTCCTAAATCAAGAGGTAATAATGCTAGAACACCTTTAGAAAGAATTAGGATGCCATTCAAAGCATATCTCATAGAATAAAAACTAGCCTTAACTAAAACCTAGCCTGTGAGTGAAGTTTATGACAGACCGTTGACAGAGGATACCATCACTCCTAATTTTTCATCCCCTTCCACCCCCTTGTCTTATCATCTTTCTAAGAAAAGAAATGTGCTAACACCATCCATGCTAGGCTCCAACAGCTTTCCTTACCTAAACACCATTAACTGATCACCCATTGATTCAATCTTAGTGGTACCACAACCAGAAATAAATCATTTCATGTTCCTTTGAGATGAACTAAAATAGATGCCCACAAAATGAGTGTCACTGAAATGCAGCAGTGCCTGATTCAATGCCAGCTCTGCCAGCAAGACTCATTGCAAAGATCTTCCTTGAACCAAATGATAAAACAGACTCTGAAGTAGTAAATGAAGAATTTAACTTTGTCCACTGCCAGCTCCCTGCATTGACTCTCCCACTGTCTTGTACAATCACCTAAATGTCCACGTTGCCAAATCCTGGTGCAGGGAGAGTGCTCCTCCTCCAAATGATGCAGAAAGAGTTGGGAATTACCCTGTCCTCAACCTCAGAGAGCAGTCTGTCCTAGGTAGGCTGAAAAACAACGTGAAGCATGACTGGATCATACCTTCATATTTGCTATTTTAAGTGTAACTAAATATCCAGGTAAAGGAGGAGACTAATGTACAGTGAAAGGGCTGAACCCCAGTGTTTTGTCAGCTGTTTCAGCACATAAAAACCCCAAGATAACGAAATCTTTAATAGATGGTTACTGAAGAGTTAGTTGCCCTTTTTTTTTAATGCTGCTTTTATTTCAAATATGAACTCAGTATCAAAATCTGACTCCCTATTTGAGAAAGTTATTTCTCCCAGGCAACCAGCACCAGAACAAGAGGACACAGTCTCAAGCTGTGCCAGGGGAGGTTTAGGTTGGATGTCAGGAAGAGGTTCTTCACAGAAAAAGTGATTGGCCATTGGAATGTGCTGCCCAGGGAGGTGGTGGAGTCACCATCACTGGAGGTGTTTAAGAAGAGAATGGATGAGGTGCTTGGTGCCATGGTTTAGTTGATTAGATGGTGTTGGGTGATGGGTTGGACTCAATGATCTCAAAGGTCTTTTCCAACCTGGTTAATTCTATTCTATTCTATCATATAGACAGCTCAGCCTAGTCAAACCAACACATTTCTGATTCCCTCAGCAAGGTGAACCTGAAGCAGCAGACTATTTGATTTTAGTTCAGAAAAAGCTTAGATTATCCAAAGCAATTTTGCTGTTGGAATCAGCTGAACACCAATTGAGTTACTCAGAACCTTGTATCTGGTACTGGATACATGGAGGCACCACATTCAGCTTGATGTGCTACTCTTTAAACTTTGTTTTTATTAACCTTTTTTTAATGGAACCCTAATAATAATGAGAGACTGCAAAGCTGCTTAGGGAAACAGAGCAGTTCTCCTCTGGAATCTCCAAGCACTGTAAGGTCTGAGGCAAGACAGCTATTCTAAAGCAGCCCTGTCAGTCCCTTCCAGAAGCATATAAAGCCGAGATTTTACGATTAAACGATTCAAAGACATTATCAAAGTGCCTGATCTCTGCCTGCTCTGAAAAGCTCTGAAGGCTGACTGAAAAGAATGCAGGAAAAAAACCCACAAACAAAATCCCCTCAAAGATCACATGCTGCTCGACTTGGCTCGCTCCTGCCTCCTCAAAGACCTGACCTTATGCAGAAGGGCAGCTTGCAGACTGTACATCCAGACAAAGCTGCTGCAGTTTGCTTATTTGTGTCACAGGGAACCTCCAGCCATTTGCTAACAGCTTCAGGCCCCTCACCTTAAGGAAAAGTCAATAATGTCTGTTGAAATCCACACAGTCAGCAGTGGAAGCAGCTTGTTCTCCCCTTCCCTGCTCTGGAAAGTCCTACACTGGGCAGCACCCCTCCTCCTGACTTCCCGTTTCCCCATCAGAAATGCTGCAGCATTTTCCTTTGAGGCTTCAATTTTGTGTTCTAGCTCAAAGAAAGTTTTCTTTCTCCAGGACTGGTTCAACTGTGTTGTCAGTGAAATAAGCAATAAAAGCAGTCAGAAAATTTCATCCAAAAAAGTTTCCCACCAGAAAATCAAGACAGAATCAGAATTATTTCCTCGGACGAAGCAGAACTTCTCACGAGTTCTGCCACTGGGAGTGCCTCTGGTATCCTCCCAATGATGTCACTCAACTACATTTCCTATAATGCACTGCAGTCATTCATTCAAGTGTAAAATGTAATGATGAGGTGAGAAAAATATAGGAGAACATAGTATTTGGATAGATCACATGAAAGGTTTTCTGGCCTTCCTGTTCTGCCAGAAGTTTTGATGCTACCTCCTCCTTTCATGGCCAATTCTGATTGAAATAGCTCTTTAATAATCAATTTCCCAAAAAGAAGGGGGGGGGGAAACGACTGAAAAAGAGGAAAGAGGCACTTCACTTGCCATGGACATTATACCTGCAGTTATTCCAGTGATGGTCTTCTGCCTTGCAAATCGAATGCTGACATTACTGATATAAGCACGTACTAAACTCTCCAGTCTTCCAGCAAGCCCCTTGCATGTGCCCAGTCCCACTCAACGCTGTGACCTTCAAGTGCATAAAGATCTGTGGGACTCTGCCTCTGCTGCAAACACACAAAATAACGTTGTGTGCTGACAGACAACTTCAAGAAGCCTCACAGTGTTCCAGTTTTGAGGATGATGGACACAGGATCATCTGCAGCAGCAGCGTAAGCCAGGGTAATGGATCACATCCATTCATTTGACAGGCTTGTTTCACTGACACTGCTCTCTCCCCATACACCGAAACCTCTGGGTAGCTGACAACACTTAAATGACTGCACAGCTCAGTGACAGATGATTTTTCATCACAGTCAGTCTCAACAGCAAAAGCAAAGCTTCAACAGGGACACATTTAGGAGATCTCTTAATACTGCAAGCTATCATCAGGGAGGACTCAAGCTGAGCAAAGAGATCCTTTCCAAATCTAACGTGCACAAACCTGACCTTTGATTCCTGTTTTCTTCAGCCAAGACTTACCAGGGCTTCGGGATCTTTACTTTCTTCACTGATGAATCCATAGTAGTCAGGGATTTTATCCAAATCCTGTATGATGCCTTGTGTACTTATGCCCTTATCTGAATGACAAGCCTGGCAAATTGGTGCATTGCCCATAGCAGTTCTGCTACTAACTCCTACAAGTGGGACTGTCCCAGCGCTCCCAAAGGACAGCTGCCGCTCCTGGGGGAGGATCCTCCCTGAGCTCCACTCCCCAGCCCCTCAGACCAGGCTCCCTCCCCGAGCTGTCCTGTGTCACAGCAAACCCGAAACCCCAGCAACTGCAGCAGCAGTCGGTGCCCATTTCCAATTCAGGCACTGCCTGGCTATTTTTACACCTACCAGGCCAGCTATGCATGGAAATGGCATTGGGGTGGGCTGGGGAAACACTGCTTTCCAGCCACAGCCAGCCTGCCGAGCACGTCAAGTTCAAGTCCCACTGAGTGAAATGCCTCTGCATGTGAGGGTTATTGAATTACCCTGGTGCATGCCTTGGAATATTTTGATTTTTATCCCTGCTGCTCCAGGTCTTGCTGTGTTTACATAAAGAACTACATTTCAGAATGTTGCTAATGCCTTCTGAGTTTAACTCAAAAAGATGGTAAATTCAAGTCACATCTCTCTGGTATCTGCAGAGCAGGACAAAAGGTTGAGTGCAGATTCCATGACCATTTCACTCCTGTTAGCTACATGGTATTTCACCTTCATGTAGATAATAACTGTGATGAGCTTCCTTTTGAATCGTCATATCCCCTGGGTTTGACTTCAGAGGAGCTCAAATGTATACAAAAAGGACAACCTCTGATGCTAGATGACTTCAGCTCTTGTCTGTGTCATGTCTGAGCTTTTTTGTTCCCCCTTTTTTTATTGGTTTGGGAGTGTTATTGTTACTTTGGTTTAGGATTGGGGGGATTTTTAGCTAGAAAAGTAATTATTAAAAGCAAACCAAGAAACCCAAGCAAGCAAACAAAACCCCCACCAAAACTGACAGTAAAGACATTCCCTGAGTCATACAGAAGCAGGCAGCTGTCCATAGCATCCTATTGATTTCTACTCTGTCACCCTTCACAGCAGTGCCACTTTTAACTGGAGAGAGCAAGCTCTCCCCAGTCCCCTACAAGGCTTACTGATCAGCACAGGGCTCTCTTTTGTGTTCATTACCATGAGGTAAATTTAAAACAGCGCTGCAACTTTTCCTTAAGTGATGACTATTCATGAATGGGATTATTCAGCTCCTTTGAAAGGCCTCAGGCACTAGGATGTGCAAGAAGTATGAACACACATTGGAGAGAATCACAGAATACCAGGATGGAAGGGACCTCAAGGATCATCTGGTCCAACCTTTTGTCCTGGGAAAAGCATGGTCTAGGTAAAGCAGCCCAGCCAGCAGAGATGCATGCACCAGAAAGCTAAATTACCCTGTGACAGTTATGTAGATAAACACTGCTGCAACTTCTCATGTAGTTATAAACTTAAAAAGACATATGAAAGAATCTCTCCAAATGCTTGATTCAGCTGGCATTCATATAACCAAGGTCCCAACATAAGCTGCAACTAGCTGCAACTAGGATCTCCTTGGACACCGCAATCTATTTAAGATGAAATTAACTTACTAGAAAATACAGAGAATGAACAAGAGGGAAGGGTGGCAAAAGCCAAGCAGCATGCATTCCTTTGCAGTAATGCTTGCAGAAAGCAACATTCTGCACAGAGATCAGAGGGAGAGCAATGGATAAGCTTTCTGCAGAGCCTGCTAACAATATCACTGTTGTTTGTCAAAAGGGTTCAAAGTCATTAGGGCAAATTACTCAGAAAGCAAACATGTTCCTGCTTTGCCAGCTATAGTTAGGACACCATATAATCTAGCAAAGCATATATCTTATGAGGTAGTACTCCAAGCCTTTGGGGAGGAACATGTTACAGTATCTTTGTAAGTTCCCATGCTCTTTTTTGCTGCTGTTTGGGCAGCAGTGAAGAAGCCAGGATACAAAAGAAATTCACACCAAAGCACCACAGTGCTCCTGTCGGCACAGAAAAGTCAGAGCCTGCTCTGTGCCACACTGCAAAACTGCTCTGAAGCCTAGCACCTGGTGTCTCCTCCAGGAAGAGCAGAATTTAAAGAAACTCCTTGTAGGTAATTCACTTCTTGAATCCACCTGTTTCCCACACTTTAGGATGCCCTCTACTACTCAGCAGCACAATAGACCTTTCGGCAACACTAACTCCAAACCTGAATTACTCCTTCAACTAGAAAACCTTGAGAAATACTTTAATGTGCTTCCTGGTTCAATAGAGACAGGAAACTGCTGGAGATGGGAGATCCAAAGATCTTGAGAGGCCTGGAGCATCTCTGTGAGATGGAAAGGCTGGAAGACCTGGGGCTGTTTAGCCTGGAGAAGAGAAGCCTGAGAGGGGGCAAGAGGATGGGCTCAGATTCCTTTCAGTGATGCCCAGTGACATGCCAAGGGGCAACAGCTCCAACCAAAACACAGGAAGTTCCACCTAAACAAGGTAAACATTCTTAGCTGTGAGGATGCTGAAGCCCTGGAGCAGGCTGCCCAGCGAGGTTGTGGAGTCTTATTCTCTGGAAAGATTCCAATCCCACCTGGACATTGTGAGCCTGGGCAAGCTGCTCAGGGTGACACTGCTTTAGTTGGACTAGGTGATCTCCAGAGGTCCCTTCACAGAATGAAAACAACACACATACATGCTGCTCACAAGGAAGATGGTACGTGCAGAGAGTGACAGGAAGCCACAACCCAAGCCACAGCCTCATATGCATTCACAGAACACAAGAACATTGAGTCCCAGTCAGTCAACACAAGCTCAACTTCACTTTGATTAACACTGCAAGATCTTATTAGCAGCTGTAACCAAAGCTTTCCCCGCACCAAAACATGACTGTCAGGGTAAGGGGTTGAGAATGCAGCTCAGACCTACCCATGCCCACCCAGCTGTAAGTGTACCATCCCTTCTTGTGCCCCAAACAGCTCAACAAAAGTAAACTGTTTTTTGGGCTTCATGATTTTATATCCCTCTGCAGCAATAAGCTCTAATTCGTATCCATTTGTCTTGGGCAGTTCAGTCTAAAGCTAAATCAAGTATCTGCCCCCCAATTAGCTCTAATTTTTGTTCCTTAACACAGATGCCTTAAGCCATCTTGCAGGATTTCATGAAGCTATCTCATTCAGAATTTGGACTATCCAAGTAAGGCCTCAATCCCCTTCTCTAAGATAATCATCCTATCTTCTCTTTCAAATACATCAGCAGGAGATCACTGCTGACTGAAAATCCCCGTCTCTTAAGTCCGTGTTATTGAAACACAGAAGGAAGAGAGCTGGTCCCACTGCTGCCTGCTGTGCTGCTCCACAGCTTTCCCCCCAGAAAGCACCACATGGTTTCTCCCTTTGCCTTAGGAGACACCTCACATCAACCCTTTTCCTACATGTTTCTGAAGTTCTCACTTCTCTTGGATTTCTTACAGATTTTACACCATTTCCATATCTGCATGTAAAATCAGTTTGTTGGGGGAATATGTATTTCATATACAGCCCATGAAAATTCGTATGACTCATGTACACTCAGAACAGAGTTTTCCACATGATGCACCTTTTGGTTTACTGTAGCTTAAATGAATCAATTAATTCCATGAGGAATGCGAGGTAACAGTGCTAAACACATAATCCTTCCCTTCCAAAAGATCTTGCCATTCCATGGCATTCACTCAAACGGACTTTATTCCGGCTAATGCCCAACATTTATTGAAGTCTAAATGTTTTCCTGGTGAAATGTCAATTGCCCTTCTGGTTTTTGTTTACGCAGCAGTAACATCTGCAGCGCCGGTAATGGAAAGAGGGAGGCTAATCAATTGTGATAAAGGAGCAAAACAGCAATATGAACAGAAGCAGGGCAACTCCTCTGCTCTGAGATTCAGTGTTTTCTTCAATAAGCTAATCCAAGATGCAAGGAAAAGAGTGAAGGTACTTTAAGAAGTGCTGCATGTATATTAAATAGCACAGAAGCTTCTATCTGGAACACAAGGAAATACTATTCTGATCAATTTCCTCGTATTAAAGCTCTCTTTACACTGAAAACAACAGTACTGGTTTTAAATGGATTTTGTTTCCCTCTTAAAAAGTTACCTTACTCACAAGCTTTGACTGTCTTTGCACTGAAACTTCAAAGAGAAAAATGGTCTGTAACAAACTTCTCTTCCCTGAAGCTCCATCCTAGGCAGGATGATGAAACCCAGTTAGTGTCTAACATATGCAAAATGTCAGAGCTGCTAATTGAAAGTGATGTGGTCTTAGCAGAACTGCTGTGCAACTGGGGAAGTCAGTTTATTTGTCAAATGCTACAAAATAAAAGCATCCTTTACTTTAACAGATTTTAGAAGCGTCTGTGTAAAACTCTTCTTTCTAAACACTGCTGGAAACCACTGGGGAGAGCAGTATTCTCTTGCTGCTGCCTGGGCATAGACTCTGGTCGTATACAAAAGAAGATTATAGAATCATAGAATGGTTTGGGTTGGAAGGGACCTCCAAAGGTCATCCAGACCAACCCCCCTGCAGTCAGCAGGGACAGCCTCCACTAAAGCAGGTTGTTCAGAGCCTTGTCCAGCCTCACCTTGAGTATCACCAGGGATGGAGCCTTGACTACCTCCCTGGGCAACCAGTTCCAGTGCTCCACCACCCTTGTGGTGCAGAACTTGTTCCTAACACCCAATCTAAATCTGCTCTTCTCTCATTTCAAACCATTGCCTCTCATTCTATCACTATAGGCCTCTGCAAACAATCCCTCTGCAGCCTTCTTGTAGTCCCCTTCAGGTACTGGAAGGCTGCTCTAAGGTCTCTCTGGAATCTTCTGTTCTGCAGGCTGAACAACCCAAGCTCCCTCAGTAGATCCTCACAACAGAGGTGCTCCAACCCCCTGATCATTTTCATGGCCCTCCTCTGGACCTGCTCCATCAGGTCCATGTCCTTCCCATGTTGAAGGCTCCAGAGCTGGACATAGTACTCAAGAGAGATCTCACCAGAGCAAAGTGGCAGAATCACCTCTCTTGACACGCTGGCCACGCTTCCTTTGCTGCAGCCTGGGATGCCATTTGCCTTCTGGGCTGCAAACCCATATATGTAATATCTTTTCCCCCTCTTCTGTATTTACTAATTAAAGACACCCCAAAAAAAGCATATTCTTAGGGAATCCTTAAAGAATGATACATTTTTGGTTAGTATTGTACCCTTGGTTCTAGCTTTTACTCTCCCATAATGATTAATGGTTGCTGATACACATAATTCTGCAGGTTAAATACACAAAAGTAGTTAAATACACAAGAGCGGTTTCTTTACTTAGTTTCTTTTTTATGTTGCATCCTGTGCCTGTCTATTATCTTGGGGCCCACCAAATACACCTGGTGTAAGTGTTTCTATTAACCTGCATAAGAAAATACTTGTATCATGAACATTAAGCTTTAGTTTGCTTTAGTAAATTGCTCTTTATGGTTAAACTAGAGTAAAAAGAAAGTCTACCTAGTGCCACTGAAAATAAACCAAGCTCCCCCAGTCCATACACCAGCATGAGGCAATGCTGACATGTACAGACACATACACACACACTGAGTACATCTGTGCCTATCTTGAAAGCAACCTGACTTAAATGCAGTTAATTACAACCATCAAACAGAGACATTTTCTATCTATCTGTGCTCACCTAACCACACCATTAGCTACTTGAAGAACCAAGACAGAATCCAGCATTACTGGCCCCAGTTCTCTGGCTTTAACAACTTGATAAGGCTTCAGTGCAGATGAAAAGGCATCTTAACTCTGAGAGGCTGATCTTACCAATCTCTGAAGAAAGGGTGAGTCATGAAATGAAAAGTTATAAGCTATAATCATGTCAACAAACAGTATTTGAAAGCTTGGGTTTGTACCACTCCTACCTAATATTATTTCTTTCCCCACAATGAAGTAGCTTGTAACAGATGATAAATGAAAGATGACAGTCTTCCAGAAGCAATTCCCTACCATCAAAAGTGTTTTAACAGAGTACAGTCAAGAATTGTGGTGTCTATATGCAAACAATTTGTGCCTTATATCTATATAAATCATCCAAACAAGGCAGAGAAGAGCATGAAAAACAAGAAAGTATGTTTTGTAACTGAATAAGCTCTCATTATTGCAGCCATATACACAGTTCTAAGTACACATGCTGAGATCTTGTGACTGAAAACACATCTTCACAGAGTTTAGCAGCAAGTTAGGCATGCCACCCACAAAAAATAAATCCCCAACCAAGAGTCTCCATACAACTAGAAACACCAAAGGACATGCTGAAAGGTGTAGCATCTCTAAGCACACCTGAACGACAAATTCTGAATGAGAAAGGCATTTACATTTGTGACAGCAAGATTGATTCTCAACAACTGACACAAAGACAAAGCCAGGGTTTGTGCACTGTAGTCTCTCAGGACTATCAAGACCAGTAGTGTCTATGCATTCAAGAGCCAAAGAAGGCATCATGACAAAACTGAGGTGCTCATTTCCAGAGAAGTCCTAAGACTGCTCTAAAACTTCCTTCAGTTGCCATCCATTATTCATGGTGCTGTGATATGCACGTGACTGGTGCACACGCTCTGGCTGTTAAACAGGAGGCAAAAATATCCAAGGTTTTAGAGAATGACTTTGCATTCTTATGAGAAATAAGCATCTAAGAAAGGGACAATCAAACAAATGCTAGTTTTGTAGTTGACCCATCAGCAAAGTTAGGTAAACGTGAACTCAGGATAAGGTCACAGAATCACCAAGGTTGGAGGAGGCCTCAAAGATCATCAAGTCCAACCTGTCACCACAGACCCCATGACTAAACCATGGCACCAAGTGCCAAAAAGCCCTTCTAGAAACCAATGTCATAGCATTCTGAGCTAACAAAGAGGAGGAACTTCACAGGTACTCTGCAGATCAGTAGTAGCACCTAACAGATGTGATTCATACAAAAATCACCCTCATAAAGCCACAGCATTCCAAATGCCAATACTGTGTTTGATAGGATGACGACTGGTGGTGGCAGCCTCTCTAGGAGGGCACTACAAGGCAGAGAGATGCTCTGATAATCTTATTTAACATGCTTTAAAATTCTTCTCCTTCTCTAAGAATTATCTTGCTACAAGTAAACAGTTTCTCGTGGCAAGGAAAGTGCTCACAGCATTTAAAACTCTCTCTTAGCCTATAACTGTAACTTTTGATCATTAACAAATAAATCATGCCACTGAATTAACCTTTATATCCTACAGTGTCCACAAGAATCAGGAAACCCTTGGCAACAACCACAAACTCCCACAACTCCAACGTGCAAGTGGTTGGAGTGAGGGCAGGCAGCATCACTCAATTCAAGCCACATCCCTCATGCCATCCAGCACTCTTCCATTTTGGAGCATCTTTTCCCATCTCTCTCACTTCTCTCCAGCTCTGTTCTGTCACTACTTTGACTCATTTATTTGCATTTCATGGCTGAACACCAAAATTTGGCCCAGAGACAACGACAGGATGGAAAATAGGTCACAAGACTTTGCAAACCACTCCCCTCTTGCACACCTTCTCTCAATGCTGCACCTCCAGCTTTTCTCTCTGACATCATCTTTGTAACACCAAATGGGACAGAGAGACATAAAATGTCCATTACACACACTGGAAAATGGTTATGTCTCCAATTAGCTAAGTGCAGTTGTTTATAGGCAGGGTCAGAAATAGATTCCAGCCTACCCAGACCTGACTCCTGTTCCCCTTCCTTTCAGATCACCTTCATACAATCAAGCCTGAGCAGGGAAGTCCTATGGAGTACTGCGTCCAGTTCTGGAGCCCCTATTACAAGAGGGATATGGAGGTGATGGAAGGTGTCCAGAGAAGGGCCACAAGGATGATCAGAGGGCTGGAGCATCTCTCCTGTGAGGTCAGACTGAGGGAGTTAGGGCTTTCAGTCTGGAGAAGAGAAGGCTCTGAGGTGACCTAATTGTGGCCTTCCAGTATCTGAAGGGGGCCTACAAGAAGGCTGGGGAGGGACTGCTCAGGATATCAGGTAGTGATAGGACTAGGGGGAATGGGATGAAGCTGGAGGTGGGGAGATTCAGGCTGGATGTGAGGAGGAAGTTCTTCACCATGAGGGTGGTGAAACCCTGGAATGGGTTGTCCAGGGAGGTGGTTGAGGCCCTGTCCCCGAAGGTGTTTAAGCCCAGGCTGGATGAGGCTCTGGCCAGCCTGATCTAGTGTGGGGTGTCCCTGCCCATGGCAGGGGGGTTGGAACTAGATGATCCTTGTGGTCCCTTCCAACCCTGACTGATACTATGATACTATACTATGACTTATTTAAGTGCATATCAACAGAAAAAAATACTGCTAAGCTGGTTCTTAGCCTGTATTATACTGGCCAAAAAAATAAACTGGAACTATGCTTTATGATGTTCCCTGCTAGCTGAGATGACAAAGAAAGAAACAGGAAAAATAGAGAGGAAGAACCAAGATGCCCATCTCACCTGAAGCAACTTCCTATTTTGGGACATGCTGCACTAAACTTAAACTTTCTGATGAGAATTGTACCTTCAGGGACTCAATGCAGATAATCTTTCAGAACAAAGGCAAACCATGCTCTGTATGTGAGATACAAATGACACCAAACCAGTACCATAACCATTTACATCAAGTGAAACAGCAGTGTGAATATTTCTATGAATTTTGACAAGGCCTTGTTTGACAGATTCCTGGTAAAGCAGCTATTTTTATAAGCAAGATGTCTCCTAGAATTAATGACAATAGCTATTTATAAACATTCTAGCATCATCATGATACTTGCCTGAGTATTATTAATTGTACCACAGTAAGTACAATCATTCCCACTTTGCATAGAATGGTTTGGGTCTGCCCAAGGTCATCCAGTCCAACCCCCCCTGCAGTCAGCAGGGACATCCTCCACTAGATCAAGGTGCTCAGAGCCTTGTCTCACCTTGAAGATCTCCAGGGACAAGGCTTCAACCATCTCCCTGGGCAAACTGTCGCAGAGTTCCACCACCCTCATGGTGCAGAACTTGCTTCTAACACCCAATCTAAACCTGCTCTTCTCTCGTTTCAAACCATTGCTCCTCGTCCTATCCCTGCAGGCCTTTGCAAACAGTCCCTCTGCAGCCTTCTTGTAGCCCCTACAGGTACTGGCAGGCTGCTCTACAGTCTGCCTGGAGCCTTCTCTTCTCCAGGCTGAACAACCCTAGCTCCCTCAGCCCATCCTTGTAGGAGAGGTGTTCAGAAGGAGCAAGAGCCAGGTTCAGACCTGAGGTCATGAGGGAGGTCACTGGCAAAGCCCCAAATCCAGGTCTTCACCAGACAGACCACAATTCCCACTTCAATTTGCATTTTATATTCAGAATGTGCAAAAAGGAAAAAAACCTCTATCTTACATGGCAGGCTAAACAACAGCCAACCTCCCCAGATAAGTACAAGTACATACATTATGCAATGGTACTCTAAAATAAAGTCATTCTGTATAAATAAATACTGGAAGAGATCACCATTGCCCAGGCAAATTGCATATTAAGTGAGAGACCGCAGATCCTACATGAGACTTGGGCAAAGCCCTACTGCATTCAGAGTGACAAATGAAACTCTTCTTGCATGCCTGCAAAGATGACTCATTTACAGGAGGATACCAACCCCACATCCATGGGAAGCAGCTGTCTGATTCAATGAACATTTGGCTATTCTTATCCATTCCCTAGAAGCCTGCTCCAGCTCCCACTAAGTCAAGCTGATCTTCACCTTTGGTCTGCCGCAGGTTGGGTTTATCCCCAGCTCTCTGTCACTGCTCCAGCTGCCTCTTGCACTAAAGGACTGTCAAGGACAGAAATCAAAGGAGGAAAACCTCGTGGCAGTTCTGGCAGCCAGCTCCTCCACAACCCATAGCCTCCCCAGTCAATACTCAAGCATCCTCAGCCCTTCTGCAAGCAGTGAGGCCACCACCATTTCTATGTGGGATATATCCAGCACATGCTTGCTGCTTTTTTCCCCCCTTTCTCCTTCATTACCTGTACTATTTTCAAAAGCACATTATAAATCAGAGAATTTTTTTTCTCCCTTTTCTCTTAAGTTCCCTTCATAAGCTCTACAGTACAAAATGAAGTCATACACTCGTCACAAGGAAGACCTGGCCAGTTTTAGCACAGCATGAGGAAACCCTTTACTTTTCCGATCTGGAATATTTTATAGGTAGAAGAACAGGAGAAAAATGCAAGAAAACAAAGGTGCAAAAATAATTAACATTTGGAGTGGTCACTCCTTAAGCACTTGGAGGCTTAGACTTGGAGTGAAAATGTTGCAAAGAGGAAATCAAAACTCCCTCTCCCTGCCTGAAACCACTGCAGCTCCAGTGTTGGAGGATTGTTCAATTGCTCTGGACTGTGAAAAATGTACTTCACCTTTCGTAATGATGAATACTTAGTAAACTTTTCCAAACCTCTGCAAAGCCAACTTTTCACTCTACACAGTACAAATTCTCTTCCTGTAAGGGCTAAACACCACCCTGACCTAGATACCTAACGCGGTGCTACTGGGACAAAAGCTTGCGCACCACTTAATTGCTTCTTTGAAATGACTCAGATGCTGTTCCTCAGCTGGATGCTTCAACAGCTCCATGGCTCCTTCCAATAGTCACCTCCATTAAAAAAGGACTAAAGATATAAGAGACTACACAGCAATTTAAGAAGCTATAATAAGTTTCAATAACCTCAGCACAAACAAAAATTAACTCAAATATACATCACAGTTATGTCTGTGCAAAGTATGACTATCAGAGGGGCTGATGCAACCAGAACAAGCATCCTGCCATTGTAGGGACTCCAGCACTCCCAGTTGCTGATGTTATTACGAAGTAATGTGAGACTGTAAGCTAAAATAGGCAGCAAACCATGCTCCAGGTAGCCACTTCTGGACCGCTTAATAGAGTTAATCTAAGCAACCATAAAGGACCCTTGACTGGAAGGATCTCAAATACTGGAAATTACTTTCAAAAGTAAAACCAGAGACAAACATTTAGAACTTTTGGGGTTACAAGCACCCTGGCTCCTTTGCAAGAGGGAAGGAAGCATACTGGCTCTTCAGAAGACATTACTCTGATGTCAAAGGAACATTGAGAGTTCTCAGTGCTGGGAAAAACTGCCTTAGTTTTAATCCCTCTGCCCTTTGCAAATTCCTCTCCAGTTCCATTTGTGATTTTCAGGCTCTTCCTGCTTCTCTAATTATTTTAATTGTTATCTTTTGAACATTATTAAATTTATAAATAGCTTCAGAACACCAAAGCCCTCCTCACACCAACACCACAGGACAGGTCACAGAACATCAGACTTATCTAAAGAACATGGTGATCCTCAAAGTATATTTGCTTAACATCATTTCCCACCATAAATAATCTCTCTTTCACAGAGCTATATTACAGAAAGTGAACAAATGTTCACAAATTCCATTTGCAACTATAAAGCACTAAGTTGGTTATGTAATATGAGGTGAATTATCTCCTGACTGAAATCTGCTGGTGGGTAAAAAAAATCCTCAAACTCTTGAGATCGTTAGCAGATATTCCAGGGATTCAATGAGTTAGGATTATACTCAGTGTGGTTACAAAGCCAAATGTCCTTTTACAACCTTTAATCACAGTTCCCTGTCTAAATTATCCTTGTCCATCTCAAAAACCTTTTCCAGAGCAAGGCAGGTTCTACTCCACTGTTCCATTTCCATAACATGAAGTTTGTGTATTAAACCTGGTTTGATCCCTCAAAAAGGTATCAAATCCTGCTTCCTGTATTCCAGGTTTCTGGACCAGTGATTGTTACTAAATCTGTGTGGTAGAGGCTACAAAGGAATGATGGTCTGTTGTTCACAATAAAGGGATATATACTGCTAAATCCACCCAGGTGACTTACAGCATGGCTAAACAGGGAGAAACAGAAAACAAGTGAATCAGCCTTTTCTGCTACCTCCATACTCCCAAGCAGAAGCAATACCTTGGCTTCTCCTAAGCATTCCTTGGAGCTTTTCCTTCCCTTTCTCCATTTTAATGAAGTTACCAAGCTCTGCTAAGAGCAAACGTGGTCAGAGCACTGTACCAACAGTTAAAACCAGATGCTGCAGAGACAAAGCCTAGGTGTAACTCGGAGCTCCACAGGAGCCTGCAGCCCTACAGCAGGTGACTGCCACCTCACCTCTGCAAATCCCTGCATCCTATTATCTTCTGTAACAGCGTTTCCATCGGCAGTGCCACACCTCAGGCACAGGGAGGATAACCAAGTACTAAACCAAAGGTAAGGGCTAGGCCTCATTAGCAATCCAGGGAAGGTGGCCAAGCACGTACTTCCTTCAGCCTGGAGAACTCCTGCTGCAATGCAGAGCTAGCTCTGTGCAAGCTATTAATTATTTCTCATTCCACTTGTTTGGGAAACCTTTTTTAAGGCCCCATCATTCACCAGGCTAATTCCACACACTGCTTCAGGACAACAGCTCTATTAAAGCACACATTGCTAGTGCCTGCATCTGAGGAAAGAGAAGTTAGTAAATAAATTATTACCAAAGAAGCAGTTGAGGGAGTGCTTTAGCTGCCTTTCAGAAAACACTGCAGCCTTGTGAGAATCAAGAAAAGGAAATAAAGTATGATTCAGGGAAATTTTTGTCATCCTGCAAGGAATGCTGATGCAGTGGTCATCTGCTGGACTGCCGTGTGCCAAAGGCAATCAAGCTGGGCAGCACAGCCAGCAGGGGTGGCAGTGGGTGAAGGCTGGCTTCACACAACACAGCAGCAGCATTTAAAGTAGAGCCCAGATTTGATTCAGTTGCTATGGAGTCTCCATGCATTACTTCAGAACAAATGTTGCTGCTATATATCAGTTGCCATCACCACTGGCCAGTCAAAATAACTTCTTTTTTTTTAATCTAATTAACTTTGTCTCCAGCAAGTGCCATTTTGCAAAATGATTCTGTGATCATTAAAGCCAGGCCTGCTCAGCAGCTTGGCACATTGATGCAAGGCTCCCATCAGTGGTTTGGATTTTACTGAATTTCTCCTGCACTCACATGACTCTACCAAAACACTTTCAGAATGCATCTAGCCACAATGTTTTCCATGAGCAACACAAAGAGAGAGAACTTTCCACTATGTGGAAAATGACTGGGTTTTTTTTTCCCCCCCTTTTTTGTGTGTTTGTTGGGGTGGGTATTTTTTTCATTTGGTGCAAGATTGTTAAGTTTTATAATGAGACAGTTCCACAGCCTGATTTCAACAACCTCCTTCCAACAGCGGCCAAACTGATTAAACCCACGCTAAATCTGTGGAGACCCTGCGTGGAGGCTAAAGCAGAGAGAATCTACACTGCTGCCTGACTTGGAAATGTGGGTGACAGCAACAATTCCTCTTTCCCCTGGCAGCTCTGATGTGCAGCACCACATTTCAGCAACAAAAATGGAAAAAAATCTGCTGAGCACAACTATTGCCCACTGCCTGACAGGGGCCTGAAGTTCTCCTCTTCAGTGAATCTTAGTTACTGCCTCTTCTTGTGACAAAGTCATCAATATAGTCAGTCTGGGGCATGTAAACTCCATCCTTTAAAAAAAAAATAAGCAGGGGAGTAAGAAGGCTTAACAAGGTCCTGACTAAATCATGGCCTGAGCAGCGAGGCACTAACCAGCTTGTAACTGCTCAGGTCTCCTCTTGGGTTGTCAGCTTCAGTGGTTCTGAGCAGTGACACGTCTTTGTCAAACACCCTAGCATAGCATAAGCCAGAAACGGTAAATAATTTAAAATAAGCTTAAATTATTAAACCTAAAGCAGCCTAAAAAGGCTTGGAATTATGGCTCTATAGGCTGAAATCATTTCCTGTCAGCCTGGGGAAATAGCTACAGCCATTTTGGGTGAGCACTGCCTCTCAACACTGCCTTCAGTTCAGAAATACAAAGAATGCAGATTTGGGTTATCAGGGAGAAAGAAATCCTTCCACAGCCTTCCTTGGGTCACAGGCAGTGACAGCTTCACAACCATATTTTCTAAATATGAAACACCCCCAGTCTCTCCTGACCTGATGCCATCATCTCTTCTGTAGACAATTAGTCTCAATGGACTTTTGCAGAGCACAGGCAAAACCTACTTCCTTTCCCTTAGTGCCTCCGCCTTCTCTCTTTACCAGAGGGGGACCGCAATACCACCCCACTCCACCCCCTCCACCTACAGTGGGAATTTTGCTAGAGGATGAGAAGCTGACCTTAAACAGAAGAACTCCCAACTGTGTACTCTGAAACCTAATGAGGCTCAGTCCCCTAAACCTGTCTCTTTTCCAAAGCCCTAGGCAGCTAATAAACATCTCTTGTTTTGAGGAGGCTCAGATGCTAAATTCTTCAGTAGCAGAAATAAATAAATGGCAATTACAGACTTGTTTTTTAATTGCAGCCTTTGTTTTCAGTCACCTGTCAAAAGACAGCTAGCAGTTAAGCTGTATGGATCTGTATGTGGAAGGTCTCAGTATAGGAATGAGTGTTAACATGGTTTGAAACAATCCCTGAAAAGCTGTCAGCGAAACACTAAACCTATTTACAATACATGGGATTTTTATAGATAATTACCCAGACAGCCCTTGAGCAGTGTGAACCTGTTATCACCTTGTAGAGTCCCAACTCTGTGAGCCAGCTGAAATTCACCTAATTGCATTTGTCAGATTCCAGTAGTTCATAATATATGCTCCAACACTGCATAGAATTGTGCAACAGTGTGAAATATCTACTTCTGCTTACACCTGGCCAACTCCACAGAGCAATGCCCACAAAAGCAACTGCCTAGAATCAGGGCAGGTAAAAGGAATTATTTTACTTATTAATTTATTTATTATAAAAGAACTTCAAGTAACACCTGCATTCCCCAACAGCCCCACACAAGGTATTCTGTGAGTGCAGAGAGTCAAGCCAAGAAAACATGAAAATCCCCTCTACTATCAGCTGTAGTATTTTGCCACAATTATCAGGAAGAAGAAAAAACAAACATGAAGTTTGGATGAAGATGCTGACAAGCTCACAAATATGCAGCAAACCTCTTAGAAATTAAAAGCAGCTTCAGGAGCTTACACACCATTCTGACAGGGCAAGAAGAGATCAGAGGTATAAGAGATCACACTTCAGCAAATGCTGCCTACAACTGACAACTCTCTCTCACATCAGATCTCTTCCTAAATAAAGACAAATACAGGCCCCTGCTTTGGGACGTGCTCTGTATCTTGACTGGGAATGAGGATGGAAAAACATTTTAATGAGAAAAGTTTCTGTTACATTGATTAACAAACCCCTCCATTACTGATAGCAGCTCCATGCTTTGCTTAGTTCTGTTCTTTACTATGACTAAGGAAGATTGCTACCTAAATATGTATTTTGGAAATAGAATAGAGTAGAGTAGAGTAGAGTAGAGTAGAGTAGAGTAGAATAGAATAGAATAGAATAGAATAGAATAGAATAGAATAGAATAGAATAGAATAGAATAGAATAGAATAGAATAGAATAGAATAGAATAGAATAGAATAGAATAGAATAGAATAGAATAGAATAGAATAGAATAGAACCAAATAGAATAGAACCAAATAGAATAGAACCGAACCTTTGAGATCATCAAGTCCAACCCATCACCCAACACCATCTAATGAGCTAAACCATGGTACCTCAGCCAGTCTCTTCCTAAACACCTCCAGTGACAGTGACTCCACCACCTCCCTGGGCAGCACATTCCAATGGGCAATCACTCTTTCTACAAAGAACTTCTTATAAAGCCTTACCACTAAGGCAGCTTTAAAACAGCTTTAAAGTCATCATGCAGGAGGTTCAATATCAGACACTGCACACTGAATGCTTCTTTCCATCTTCAGGAAGAAATTCAAATAGCCACCTGAACAAGAAATCTGTATTTATGAAACCACATGTGTTTAAATTCTGAAGCAACATTAGCAGAGGTGTTTGCAAAGAAAAGGCTGGGAAACAGATTCTGTCACAGGGAAGCTGCAGCCCATGATGCTTCCAGTGTGGCTGTCCTTCCAGGTCTCCAACTTTCCCACCACCCCAAGGAAAGAACCACTGCATGAATGGCAATAATCCCACTGCACTGCCTGGGGACATACTCCCTGCTTCTCCACTCTGGATGTGCTATGTGTTGGCAACTACATACCCCAGGGCACAGCTCCAGATCTGGCCATTAAAGTACAATTTCTCAAAGCTCCCATGCCACTCTTAGTTCAGGTGCCAAACTTTCCCCAGGAGTTCAGTGGAAAAGCCTGAGGGACTGAATTACAGAAGGCAAACACCTAGAAGCTTGACGTGTCAGTTTAACATCTGACATCTACATTACTTCTTAAGCTCTTGACCTCCATTTAGAAAATTTCTCTTTGAACTATTTTTGTTCTAATTGCTTACCACAAACCTGCCCAAACACAATGTAATAATTCTTCCAGTGGTGCTGCAAATGTCACCAGCTTCAAGGGCACAACAAGACATTTAGGAAATCAGTTTAGGAAAGATGCTGAGATGCTGGAAGGTGTCCAAAGAAGGGCAGCAAAGCTGGGAAGGGGTTTGGAGCACAGCCCTGTGAGGAGAGGCTGAGGGAGCTGGGGTTGCTTAGCCTGGAGAAGAGGAGGCTTAGGGGAGACCACCTTGCTCTCTCCAACTCCCTGAAGGGAGGTTGTAGTCAGGCAGGGATTGGTCTCTTCTCCCAGGCAACCACCAACAGAATGAGAGGACACAGTCTCAAGCTGTGCCAGGGGAGGTTTAGGTTGAATGTTAAGAAGAAGTTCTTCACAGAAAGAGAGATTGGCCATTGGGATGTGCTGCCCAGGGAGGTGGTGGAGTCACCATCACTGGAGGTGTTTAGGAAGAGCCTGGATGAGGCACTTGGTGCCATGGTTTAGTTGATTAGATGGTGTTGGGTGATGGGTTGGACTTGATCTCAAAGGTCTTTTTCAACCTGGTTAATTCTATTCTATTCTATTCTATTCTATGAGTAGTAAGCAAAAACAAACCTGAACTTTACCAGGGGTAATTTTCTTCAGTGTGTAAATTCTCTCTAATTTTTTTAATCACTTGTGGCTCCTGACAGGAAGGATTGACTCTTGCTAAATTTGCAGTGACCACAACTGGTGGAGTCAATTCAATTTAAAGCTGTAAAAAGCTGTATTTGCCCCAGACACCAAAGTTATTTGTGTTTAGAAATACTGCCTGGATGTGACTTATTAAGACCAAATAAATCTTGTCTTTCAAAATCACCAAGGAAATTAAATTTTAAACCCGCCTATAAATCCTGGTATGGTTAGACAGCAATATAAAGGGTGAGCAAAGCAGAGATCACTCCTTTCCCATCAGAAGTGAGGGAACTGGAGATCATTGCTTTTTGCTACAACCTCTGGCTTGCTTTGTTGCAGAAGGCTGTGTATTTGCTCCCAGATTTACTATGACAAGCAGTGCCAAAGTGTCTCAGAGAAATAATGACACTTGGCACTAGGGTAACATTCTGCATCTGCAGAAAGGTGAGTAGAGCTTAACCAACCATCATTTCAGAGTCCCACTTGGGTTACCTCACTTAGATTAAACCCAGAGAGAGCTTAGTAGTTAACTGCCCTGAGGAAGACACCCTGAACAGGCCATGCATGTTAAACATAATGATAGTGCCTGCACAGCTGAGCACCTGCAAGCTTCAGCAGTGTAGCAGTCACACAATTGTCACCCCTCAGACAGGACATCTAGAGACTGAAGCAGCAAACACCAATCTACTCTGAAAGCTGTGTCAACACAAGAAGCTCCATTTTACAAGGAAGCCAACAGCAGGGTATTAATTCCATGCCAAGAAATAGCTACATAATGAAAAGAGAGGCTTGAGGTACTAGAGTTAAGTGCTCAAAGGGCATCAGGAGTAGGCACCACCTATGCAAATGCTCAGTTACAAAACACCACAACGAGGGGTTTCTTTCCATGGTTGAAGAGGCATTTGAAGCATCTAGAAATCCCAGTGAATCACAAAGATGTTTGCCAAGGCAACAAACACCATTGAACAGATGAGATACATTCAGTGCTAGAGTAAAAAAAACAGTATGTTAAAGCTGCAAGAAACCTTGAAAGCTTCAAGTATACAAATGTGGAGCAGTGGGAGACTTTCTTTCTCTTCCTCAAGCCAGTACAAACTCCATACTTGCCCTGCAGCACATTCACATCAGTTGAGACATGGCTATCCAAGAGCCAAGAGTGATGAACTGCACCTCCTCATTACTTCCCCTTTGGAACACCTTTTTCTAGCCTCCCCAAGCACTCATTAATTCCTCTGTGTCCTCCCTTCCCCACTGAAGCTTTGGTCCTTTCCAGAGGGATAAACTTTATGGCTACCAGCCTCAGCTCAGAGCCCGTGCAGCAGATGCCAACTGCCCACTTTCCCTCCTGAAGGCATGCTGAAATTCCAAATGGGTTTTCCACCCAGTTCCCAGACAAACACGACATCCTTTGCTTTGTAAATTTCGTACTATGAGATTTCTTCCTGATACTCAGCTTGTGAAAAAGGAGATGGCAATGCAAGAAAGGCCTGCTGCTAGTGGAAAGCAAAGATGAATCAGTCCCTGCCTTCTGCAGCCACACAATGGAAGCCATTTACTGAGCACTGACTCTTCCCCCTACACACCTGAATTCTGCTGCCAGCAGCAGCTCCAGCAGCGCTCTCCTTCTCCTTCCATTCTCACCTTTGTGCAGATATTGCCCCATAGCCACAGCTCACGTGAACTCTGACAGCGCTCAGGGTGTCAAGTGAAGGACAAAATTCACTGAGCTGCAATTGTTTCCCAAACTCTTTCGGTGAGCAGCAGTGAACATTCCAGATGCTGTGGGACATTCCACACTGAAGGATACTGAACTCAGGAGGCTAACCCCTAAAAAGGTACAAAAGCTTAAAAATTGTTTGGTTTTTTAACTGTGTAGTTAAATACTGAATAAATATCCATTAGCCAGTAAAGCACAGAGATCAAACTCTGTCCTCATGGCTAAGGGTGAGAGGCATCAGCTTACCAAGAAAACCAAAAAATTCCTTTCTCCCTAACAGCTTTTTTGGTTTGGGGTTTCATTTGTTGTGGATTTTCTGACATCTTTTAAACACTTGTCACATGTAAAGACAGGAGGCCCTGTCTGCTCTGAAAAATACATTAGACAGGGAAAAGCAAGCATGTGCTACACACTGCCAGAGGCAAGGAAGCTGGATCCCAAGGCTGTAATTCCAGCTTTGCTGCTGACTCAGTGAGTGACCATCACTTAATTGCACCATTTCCCTTTCCCCACTCTGCAAAAGCTGAGCCATAGTCAGCAGCGTCAAAAGACACAGGAAGGCTGGGCCTTACCTATCCTGAATTTAGCTGTACTGGGATTAGTCATGCTTAAAAGTCAATAACATCTCCCTATTTTAAGCTGCTGACCTCCTGTGTTAGTGCCTGGCTTTCAATGATCCTGCTGCATGGGAGTTTCCATGCAGTTGTTCAGACCATTGGGGGTTTTGTTCACACACATCACTGCAAGAAAAGATTGTGTGCATAAAGGTGAAAAAACCCTGTTCAAGTGCAAGCTCAGCAAAGCTGAGTCTGGCCAACTGGGTTTAGAAATCAATCAGGGCAGTCTCAGAGAGAGAATGCAGAAAAGGGTTTTGGAATTTCCCTGCAGCCTGCAAACACCTTTTTCCACTTGTGGGGCGTGGACTAACTCTGTTCATCTTTAACAGCTCCAAATGCCTAAGGACTGCAAAGACACCATCTGAGCATGAACGCTGCTGACGCTGGCCCTTTTCCCAGCTCTGCTAATGGCCAGGGAGTTGTTATTGTCCAGAGCTATGTCAAGCAGCAGACACAATGACATTTAAGAACATTCTGGCTCACACAACACACCCCAGAAGCACAGCATGGTTCGCAATGCTGCCATCAAGACAGATGATGATTGCACCGCAAAACATCATTAAGCAAAATACTCCAGAGGAGAGGCAAAGCCACCAAGATCCCACACCCTGCAGCACCCCAGGAAGCTAGGAGAAGCACAGGATGGTACTAAGAGATGCCCAGCATGCTGGCAGCATGGAAGAGCTAAAGTCATGGCCCTGCATTATCCTCTTTTGCATAATCAGGATGTTCCAGGGTCAGAGGAAAAGCTCCATCCCAAGGCCAAACCAGCTCTTTGTGCATACAGCACATACTGGTGCATGGCACACATCCAAAGGAGGGCTTAAGAAGACAGCTCATGATACCTTGCATTAGCATGCCCCCTCCCCTCCCCCCCACTGTAGTTCCTACAATAATATGGATCTCTGTTGTCCTGGAAATCCATTCACTGCAATGCAACAGCTTTTAAATAAATCACAAAGCTGGGACCATGTTTCCAGAAGGAATTTAAGGAGTTTCAGCACCATCAAACAATGTTCATTTCCATTGTGCCTCTCCTGGGAACACACACTGCGTTCCCAGCCTCCACCTTCCAAGGAAGTCAACAACTGAGGGGGATTTGCACCTGCTGGGAGGCAGTCACATTTCATAGACTCATAGAATCCTTCTGGTTGGAAAAGGCCTTTAAGATCATCAAGCTCAACCATTTCACAGCAGAACAACTCATTTTGCCTCAGCAATTTAAGTGCCATATCAATGCATATCTCAGCTATGTTTATCTGACTGGAGCTGCTGAACAGATGCAAATCCTGTATGTGAGACAGCTCAAGTGTGTGTGCCGCTATCCATAGTCCTGTACCTAACCTGCTCCACACCATGAGCACGTACACACACAAACATAAACAAAGTCAGACTGGTGCTGCTGTGTGTCTCCTGCAGAAGGAGGGAGAGGGAGGATGCCCAGCCCAGTCCAGCCCACACCCAGCCCCGTCTGAAGGCAAGTTTAGGGTGCAGCCAGGCAGTTGTTTATGTAACAGCAAGGTACAGCCGCAGTCAAAGGCAGAGAGGAGTGAGGGCTGTGGCTGAATATTAAAAAGGAAGAAACACAGACAACGTTAAAGTGTTCTCCATGTTTCCTAAGCAAAGCTTATGGGTGTTTCCCAGAGCTGAAAATCAGATTAGGAGCCTGCATCACCACACATGATTACTAACAGGGATGCAGCCTGAGCTTGTCTATTGCAGTCAGGGATATGCAGCACTCTGGGATATGAGATAGCAGGGGGGGCAGTATTAATTCTGTCCAGCTTTAATTAAAGCAGAATACACTTCTGAATCACACACAGGATATGTGAAAATCAGGGAAAACAACACACACTGTCATGAAGTAATTGAGATGGGTGCTGGGCAAAGACAGGAAAAGGACCCTCCAGCAAGGAGCCCCACACAGGAGACATGTTTTTAAAAGGCTGTTCTGTGGAGAACTCCACAATCAAAAATGCAATCACAAAAACTACCTTCTGCTGCAGTGTCCCATTTAGGGGATTAGAAGAGTAATCACAATCTGCACCCAGCATCCCCACACTGCATGCACTGGAAATGACATTCCTGTTCGGACAGAGAATCCTCATGCAGCCTAATGAACTCTGCAAAGAGAGCCTTCTAAAGTCAGGGAGAGCATAAGCCAAGGTCCCAAAGCTGCCAGATAGCCTTGGTGATTTTATTGAAGTCTCACAGGTCAGAAGATGAAAATCCATGATTGAACGTGAAGTGAATGCAACATTCCCAGGTATGCCAAGAGAGCAGATGGCTTCTGGATCCTAGAGATTCACCAGAAGGATCTGTAAATTCAAGCCTCACATTGTTGGATTGTGTCCTTTTCCTTTTCACAGCAAGATCTGTGTTTACATGCAATGTAGCAGGAAAGAAATAAAAGGACAGACTACGTGTCTTCATATTATCCCTTCCAGAAGTAATTTATAAAGACTGAATCGAAACATGGTGACAGTGAATGAGCTATTGCATACCACAATCTGGAGAGTCCAGAGATGGGAGAAAAGCAACTGCAATGAGGAACCATCAGCACAGGTACTGCCAATCTAACAAGAGTCCTAAAGCCAACCTCCACAGAAGCTTCAGGGCTTTTAACATTTTCTCCACTGTTGTGTGTATTGTCCTCAGAAAGTATAAAGTGAGCTGTCAAATAAATCACCCACATTGATTTTGTTACTATTCTTATTTTTCACCCAAGGTGTCATTCCCCATCTCTACCACAGAAGCAAAAACAATAGTTAATTATAAATGAGGAGAAACCTCCCCAAAATCTGAACCATCTGCATAGATATGCCTTAGCAGCATCAGAGATTGCCTCCAGCAGCAGACGCAGAAATCCAACAGATTGCAGACTTGTGTTCAGGCCCTGGCTAGAAAAATCCACCTGCAGTGTGCAGTGTCTGTACAGTGACTCACGGCTGCCAGCCCAGCATCAGCTGCTGACACCTCCCTGCACAACCCCCGGCTGATACGCCCAGCACCACCACGGGTCTCACATGCAGCATCTAACGTTGCTGGTGATGGGAGAACTGGGAGTAAAAAATGGGAAACAGGGAGAAAATGCTCTGGTGAAGTACAGTAATGCTGCAGCTTCGTGCTGCAAAGCACAAACACAGCCACCTCCCTCCCTGACAACTTCTTGAAATGCCTGGCTCCTGACCGGTGACACCCATCTCCAGCCCTTCTGGGGATGAAGGGAGGGTGGCATTACTGCTGTGCCCACAGCTCTCTTGATTTGGGTGGTCCCTGGGTGGCTGTGGACTGCCATGACTGGCAGCACTTTCATCTCACCGCAACTGGGCTCAGCCCACAGCAGGGCTCTAAGGGGATGAGAAAGAATGCAAATGGGAAATAGGATAAGAAAGGTTAGGGACATTAAGGGGATGAACACCTGTGAAGTGCTGCACAGAGAGAGGGAGGGTAGGGGGAAAGGGAGAAGGGGGCTGGGTTTCCCCTCGTACCTTGCGTTTCCGATCGGCCCTAGAGATTTTCCGCTGCCTTTTCCTTTCCTTCTCAAGGTTCCTCTCCCTCTCTTCGAGTTCAGACTCTCGAACTTTTTTAATGGAAGCAGCTGCGTGAGCCATGGTGGAGAGGAAGCCACCAGCTCCAAGGGAGCTGTTTCCACCCCACGAGGATATCCAGGTGATTTATTTTTTCCGCAAGGGCACTGGCGGCGAGCCAGAACTTCACGGTGTAATCCACTCTTCCTCCTCCAGCACCCCAGAAAGGGTCACAGCTCTGCTCCAGCCACTGCAGCACCCATTGCTGGGGAGCATGAGAGCTGCGTCCACGCAGGCAATGTGAAAGGCGCTGGCAGCCGGGCACACACAGCCAGAGAGCAGCAAATATCTGCTGGCAGCCTGAAACCGCTTCAGCTTGGCTGCGGCTGCCAGTGAAGATGAGCTTCAGACTTAGCAGGGGAGTGAAAAAAGATAAGAGAAAGAAAAATCGGCCTTTAAACACACATCACCACACTGGAGACGTCTTTTGGGATTCCTCCAGAGAGGCTGCGTCTTCTGACTGGGAGGAAGGCTCCACTTCAGCATCACCAGGGGGAGGGGGAGGGGGCAGCTCCCTTTAGCTTCTCACATAGCCCTGATGCAGGGCGAGAAGAAAATGGTGCAGTCTGACTTACTGACTTGCTGCTGCTGCGACCGTCTGTGCTGGAAGCCCGGCAGACACTCCCCTGCTCTTCTCTTCCTCCTCACGCTCTTTGCTGAGCTGGTGGATAGGGAAGCAGGAACCGAGCTCAGAGATACCAGGCTCAGCCCGCTCACCTGCGGGCAGCATGGAGAGCCGCCTCGAAACAGCTTTGCAACAGTAGAGCCCTCATTGTGCCTTTATGCAGCCACGTGAGGCTGCATCAGGAGAGCCGCAGGACGCAGCGAACCAAAGGCAGCGAGGAGGGGACGCTGCGCGGGGAACACGCTGCCTGCGTAGCCTGGCCTCAGCCTGCCCCGCTCTGCTCGGCTCCACCAAGGTAAAAACAATACCCCTGCGTGTGCGGCTCATTAGCATTCCGTGCCAAAAAGCTGCCTTCAGACGCTGCCTAAGACAACTTATGAAGCCCTGGGTTGAAGGTGGAGAATAATGATAGTTGTCGACCAACAGAGACCAAAAAAAGACAGAGACAACACGCTGTTAATTAGTCTCCCCCTTCTCCTCCCCACTGAAATAGCATTTGGGTTTGGGACATTAATTTATAGTGCTAATATCAGAGACAGATGGGTCTGTCATTCCCTCATTGCTTAGCCCCCTCCTAAAACCAGCATATCAAAGCTCTTCTCCCGCCTCCCTGGGTGACTGTTATCACTATTAATGACAAGCATTTATTCATCAAAATAGGACACCTGTAGGCACAAAAAGCCTTTGCATTAGTCCCTGGTAGGCAGCTGATCACATTTCAACATCCTCCAACACCGTGAACCAGGCCTCTGCCAGGCAGGTCCTGAAGGAGAGGAGGGCTGTGACATTCTGATGCAGCAGAGATGTTTGCATCCCTGGCTCAGCCACCCTGGAGAAGCAGGGATATGGGAGCTCAGAGACAGCAGCACTAGAAATCACCACATCACAGAAACAACTCTCTTAGCCAGGTTTCCCTCTGCAGCATATTGCTTGACTTCAGACTCAGTTTGACTGAATGGCCACTGAACCCGAGCAGCATGGGTTTCAGGTAACACAGCACCCCGAAATCAGCAACAGAAGTCCTGGGAGCTCTTCATGTGGCCAGGACTAATCCTGACCTCACATTATTTTTGTCCTCACAGAACTTGGTTGCTTTCAGTTCACAGAGACCAAGACTATTTTTTTATTACCATTATTGAGGGCTTGTGCTTTTACTCTAGGCTTTCACTTCAAGATTTTCAGCAAGTACTTGTACAGGGAAAGTACAAAGCGCTATCAAGGCATCTTTAAAACTGCCATCTATTTTGGGGTTGAGCCAGCAATCTGTGCATTCAATCAAAACTGTGTTTCTGTGGTGGAAGAAGACATCAGAAGAAGCAGGGTAGAGTGCCAGCCAATCCTTTTTCAAGCTCCTCTGAACATACAGGCTGATTTTCTCACAGTTGCTCCCATTTGTGAGAAACTAGGCTACACAAGTGATGGCTAAAGCAGAAGCAGTAAGCTGCAGCAACAGCCACCAACAAAGTGAAACAGGTAGAGGCAGTTAAAGGGATAAAATCAAGCAGAAAAAATGACTCCTTAATAAGACACTAACTTGTTCTGTCTTCTTAATGTCATACAAACCACACAGGTAGCATCCCTTGTAAACCAGAAATGAACAGCTAGGAATCTAGAACTCTGCTTCCCTGAGACAGTGGAAATTATTCATCTTCCCCACCTTTGTGTGGGATCTCAGGGAGGAAGTCTGAAAATATGATCAAATCACAGACCATCACACGTAAAAATCCTGGCCTGAGGATTCATGGTTCAAGGTTTCCTTAAGTCACTAAATGCTTCCATTCTGTCATGTAGTGCACACAGTAGGCTTTGATACACAGGAAGGTTTATAGCAGTCATGGTTATTAAACAAAATGGAATGGAATGGAATGGAATGGAATGGAATGGAATGGAATGGAATGGAATGGAATGGAATGGAATAAACCAGGTTGGAAAAGACCTTAGAGATCATCGAGTCCAACCTATCACCCAACACTATCTCATCAACTAAACCATGGTGCCAAGCACCCCATCCAGTATCTTTTTAAACACTTCCAGTGATGATGACTCCACCACCTCCCTGGGCAGCCCATTCCAATGACCAATCTCTGTTTCTGGGAAGAAATTCTTCCTAACATCCAGCCTAAACCTCCCCTGGCACAGCTTGAGACTGTGTCCTCTTGTTCTGGTGCTGGGTGCCTGGGAGAAGAGTCCAACCCCCACCAGGCTACAACCTCCCTTCAGGTCATTGTAGAAAGCAAGAAGGTCTCCCCTGAGCCTCCTCTTCTGCAGGCTAAGCAACCCCAGCTCCCTCAGCCTCTCCTCAGAGGGCTTGTGCTCCAAACCCCTCCCCAGCTTTGTTGCCCTTGTCATCTTTTACTGATCGATACGTGCAGGCTCATCAGCTCATTCTCAAATAATTGTTCTTTCAGAAAGCTCGTCTACAAGTTTACATCTGGAAAAAGCTGCAAGAGACTGGATGTATTTTGTAACCCATGCTACATGAGTAAAACAAAAAATCAGACACTTAACTTGGAACAACTGGTGACAAGGAAGACAATATGAAACAGCAAACATTCTTCAGATCACTGGCAAAGAACTTCAGATCAGTCCTAGGAGATCACTATTATGTTCCATAAACATTTTCCCCCTAAACTCAAAGAGATATAAAACTCTCTCATCATTATGTGGACAAAAGAGAGATAAAAGAGTCACCTTTCACATATCCAATCTGGGGAGAAGAACATAAAGTATGTGTCATAACATAAAGTATGTTAATACTTGACACAGCTAATGTCCCTGCAGGAAAGAAATGTTCTAAGATAGAAAGATTTTCCTAATAGAAGTAGAAAATAGCTTGTCATTGCCCTGCCTATCCAGATCTTCACAAAAAGAAATTCCTCTGCAGACTTCAGCATGAGGATTAAATTTTCAAGATCTGTTCAGTAAAAATGGAGCCTGAGCAACTTCCTCCCAAACAGAGAAAATGCATTGTGAGGCTGCTGCATAAGAAAACCCAGAATCGAAGGTGCTGCTGCCACAAGCGGTGTGTAGGAGGGGAGTGGGAGAGTGGGCAGATTCACACCAGCAGAACAAGATCACAGCACCAGAAAAAGGGTGGGTTTTTCTCTGAAAAGCGTTTGTCATCATTAGCTCTGAAGGTAGAAATACATCACTCAAGAGATTAGACAAATTCCCATCTGGGATAATAAAGCTTCTAGACTTCAACCTCTACCATGTCCTGTGTGTTTGTGATGAGGCTTCAAGTGACTAACCTCACCCTGAGATAGAATCACACAATCATTTTGGTTGGAAAAGACCTTTAAGATCGTGGAGTCCAACCATTCTCTAACTCTGTCAATTCTGGTGGCAAACCAAGCCCCTCAGCATGGCATCTCTGCATCTTTAGAACCCTCCAGAGATGGGAATTCAACCTCCTCCCTGAGGAGGCTGTTCCGCTGTTTGAGAACTCTTTCAGTGAAAAAGTTTCTTCTCATACCCAATCTAAACCTCCCCTGGTGCAACCTGAGGCCATTTCCTCTCATCCCATCACTCATTAGATGTGTGGGTGCTTAATTAGGATTCCAGCTCCTACCTGCCTAGTTCACAATTTGGCACAAATTGGCAGGCACTTTCCAGACCTGATTTCCTAATTGCACAGTCTCCAGGTTTGGTTGGTGTCACCTAACTCACCAGCTGAGTCAATAAGCTCCTGCACTGCAGTGCTTTATCAGCCACAGCTATGATCAGCACTGAGTTCTAACTGCCAGCTCTCAGGTAGAGAGCCATGATTTCCTGAGCCAATCAGCATTTTCTGTCTAGAGAAACCCACTGGATGAAAATCACCAGTAAATGAGTACAAGAGGAGGGGATGTAAACAAGTGATTATCTCCCCTGAAGCATAGCCACTAACAAGGGTCCATCTCAGAGAGATGAACCTCTCTCCACGTAAATCATGTGGGCAGTGCAAAACCAAAGTTAAAAACCAAGCTTGCAAATAAGGCCAAAAAAAAGCACGACTCAAATCTGTTCTCAGCATCTCCTGGAGTTATGAACAAAGGGAGGGAGAAATGGAGTGGGAAAAGCCTTGCATGTCTCAAAGCCAGCATGGAGACTCTTGACTCCAGTGCCAAGCTGCCAGCATAGTCAGGAAATAGGCTGGAAAGCAAAATTGCTTTCAAACAGCTAAAAAGAATGAAGGGCTGTCCCAGGCAGGTTTGGTAGGGGTGAGAGCTGGGCAATTCAACTGTCTAGTGCTGTGCAAGACCCTTCTGGAGAAGGCAGGTGCAAGTGCTGCAAAGGAATTAGGTTCCCTCCAAAGCAAGGCAATGCATAATATCTGTTATTTTGCAACCATACAACAACCACCATCTCTGTCCTTACAGGTTGTGCAGTGATTTAAACCTCTCCTCCTTGCTGAAAGGCAGGACACTTTACACCATGCTTGGGGATCTCCACATGCAGCTGTCAGTGGCCCTGAAACCAGAGAGCACTGACTTGTAGGATTAGCTCACCTCCACCCACAAACACAGATGTCAAGCTCCCCTCTCTGTTGTTATTCTAGACAGGTTAAAAGTCAGAGGTAGACAACCTTGTTCCTCTGGTCAGGAAACACTTGTCTGAACACTTCCCTCTCAGTTTTGCCTCTGTCAAAAATATTCCTCCATCTCCACCACTATTTGGAGTGCCAGAACATCCTAACAGTACTTTAAATCACAGAATGTTAGGGGTTGAAAGGGAGCTCAAAAGATCATCTAGACCAAAACCCTCCTGCTGGAGCAGGATCACCTAGAGCAGGTCACACAGGAACATGTCTAGGCAGATTTTGAATGTCTCCAGAGAAGGAGACTCCACAACCTCTCTGGGCAGCCTGCTCCAGGGCTCCATCGCCCCCACAGCGAAAATGTTTTCCCTCTGCTCCAGAGGTGAGCCTGGCTCTGTCCTTCTGACACTGCCCTTCACATCATTATAAACATGAGTGAGGTCATCCCTCAGTGTCCTCTTCTCCAAGATAAGGAGACCCAGCTCTCTCAGCCTTTCCTTAGCAGAGAGGTGTTCCACTCCTTTCAGCATCTTTGTGGCTCTGTGCTGGACTCTTTCAAGCAGCTCCCTGAGGTCCTTCTTGAACTGAGAGGCCCAGAACTGGACACAATATTCCAGATAGAGCCTCACCAGAGCAGAGCATAGGGGCAGAAGAACCTCTCTTTACCTACTCATCACAGCCCTTCAAATCCATCCCAGGATACCCTGGGCCTTCTTGGCCACAAGGGTACATTGCTGGCTCATGGGCATCCTTCTGTCCACCAGGACTCTCAGGTCCCTCTCCTCTGCACTGCTCTCCAACAGGTCAGTCTCTGACCTCTACTGGCTCATGGGGCTGTTCTTTTCCAGATGCAAGACTCTGCACAATTCAGAGGGGTTGTGCTTGTTAACATATTCACCACTTCAATATCTCCAGAATTACATACTCCTGGGGGAAAAAAAGAAAAGGCAAATACTTCTTGTGGCAAACACAAAGCTAACACACTGCCTTGACAATTTGCCTTCTGTCTTACTTCTTGTTTAATCCACACTTGTATTCATTACCCACACCCAGCAGCAACGCTCTTAATTCTCAAGGTAGAGCAGCCCAGGAAGGGAGTTAGCAATCACACAGCCATACTCTGTAGGTTTCATTGTACAGTTTCCTGAAAGCAAAAAAACATTAAGGTTAAAAATAAAAACCCAACCAGCTCTGTGCTCTCTCCTACTCCTCCATCTGTGAGCACAATGTTCTAGGCTGGAAATTAGTGTCACTGAACTAGTACTGAAGAGATGATCTATAAAACTACAGTCTGGCTTTGTTCTGTACCTTGATTCCAGCTGTTTTATTAATTGAGAAAAGGCAGTAAAGAAGAAGAAAATAAAAAGCAAATGATGGCATTTATGTTAATAGACATAACTCAGACCAGTCTTAATGACTCTCTCTTCTCTTCTAGCACCTGGGTATCCCTCACAGCACTGACAGGTTTAGTGGTCAGTGCTAAGAACATACTGCAGATGACACAGTAATAATTGCAATCCCATACTGCCCCTTGCCCAGGGGCTTTCTGTCTTGAAAGTGTTCAGTTCAACATGGACAAACTTCAAAGTAATTCATTATGTCAGAAAAAAAAAAGAAACTGCTTAGCTTGGTCCCTTAACTTCATCTTGAAAGAGATACTGAAGATATTCATCTACTCTTAAAACATTTCATGATTTACAGATGAAGACACTGAGCCAGGATGGTCCCATATGTGTTCAGAAGAACATAGGAGCAATTACTGTGGGATAAGAGCAAAGTCTTCTGTCTCCAGCAGCAGTCCCCTCCCCCCTCCTCCCCCCCCCCAAAAAAAATCAGATAAAGGGCAGAAGAGGGCAAACAGGTGATACTTTCAAGCACTACCCCAGCTTCTGGTGGTTTCAGACTGAGAGACATCTGTGCTAGACATATCCATTTCTGCAGCCATCCCCACAGGCTGTTTTCCATGCACTCATTCAGTCTCTCTCTAAACCTTTCTGAATTTCCAGCATCCACAACATATTAAGGCAGAGTTCTGCTATGCCAAGTACCACTGTCACAGGCTGCTGACAGACCAGCAAAGGCAGCAAGATAGAATAATAGAATCATAGAATGGTCTGGGTTAGAAAGGACCTCCAAAGATTATCTAGTCCAACAAGCTCTGCAGTCAGCAGGGGCATCCTCAGCTAGATTAGGTTGCCCAGAGCCCTGTCAAGTGTCACTTGGAATATCTCCAGGAATGGGGCCCCAACCCCTTTCCCAGGCAACTTGTTCCAGTGTTGTTACCATGTTCCTCATGGTAAAGAACTTGTCAGTACAGCAACTGCTGTTCTCAAATCACTGAAGTCCTTGCTGCCCAAGCTGTGCCATGACAAAGCAATGCCTTGCACACACCAACTGTCTGAACGCTGAGAACAGCATTTAGAAGAGCCCTTCAGAAACTGATGCCTCTGCTTTAAATAAATATCCCAAATATGTGGTGCAGACATTCCAGTTGAGTCAGTCAGCAATTCAAGAATCCCAAATAAACTAGAGAGAGCCATTTTTGGCCAGAGTGGCTATTTTGCAGTTTTCTGATGACAGCTAAGTCACTTTCATTCTAAATCTTACTCCATTTATTTCAGTTTTGGTTATTGATTGAAAACATTGATGTCACATTCTATTTTGACCAAGACAAATAGGGCCTGACCCAATAGCTCATGAAGGGCAACAGCAGATATCTTATTTATTCAAATGGACTTTGGATCAAGACCACAATCATTTAATTCAACACTGCCATGTGTCTTCTCATCTTCATTCCTGCCCTGGCCTCCCTGCCCTACCTCCTTTTGTCTTCAATTATTGTGTTTGGTTTTGACAGAAGCTGCAAAGAAGGAGCCACAGGATCATCCTGAAGGCACTGCAGATCTGCCACCTCTGATTCCCAAATGGCATACCTGCCTCCTCTGTGTGACCAGATCTCTCTCTCTACCTGGAAGATGGCTGAAGGGAGGTCCTAAGACTTTAAAGCTTTTAGGTTTTGTGATAAAAACAATGTGGTTAAAATATTTTCACTTGAATGTAACTTCATATAACGACCTGGCCTGTTCTCAGAAAGCTGTTTTCCATGGTTTTTTGTTGTTTGGGGTTTTTTTCCCCTGAGTATTTGCATTATAGGCAGATAGTGCTGCATGACATGAGCTCTGAGAAATGGAGCAGATTTCAAACTCAAGGATGATTACCCAAGAAAAAGTCACAGAAAGCTGTTACACGCTGAAAGGTGCTTGCATGTATTTCACTGATGTCCCTGGATCAATCCTACCACTTGTGATTTAAAAGTCCTATCAGTTGTTTTCCCAGAGAGCAGTTGAGTCTTTGCAGTGAGCTGTCAGAAGAGCCAAAAGGAGGCCTCTTTATTCTAACCCCACTGACTCACCTGGGCTGTAACAGGTCTCTACACTCAAAAATTCTCCTGTGATAATCCTGTGCCCAGACCAGGGTGCTCTATGTAAGACAGCCACTTAAACAGGAACATTTGTTGATCCAGAAGTAGAATTTTGTTATCTCAAATCTGAGTGCTTCAGGGTGATGTAAACAAAATAACTTTACCAATGCTAAAGTGATAAAAACTAATTCCACCTCGTGACAAGAGCATGTAACAGGAAAACTGACTTGGCTGCCACTGCATTAGAAGCCTGTAAGCCAGTGTGACCCAGATCCCATCCACTTCAAATCCTTTCAGTTGCAACCTCCATGCTGCACTTAATCAGCTCTGCTTAAGCACCCTTGCTGTCACAGGGAAAAGCATGCCTGCAATTCAGGGCTGGGCCAGCTCACAGGGATTCACGTTTCAGTGGGCCCTATCTACCTTGAGGTACCTGTTTACACATCCACAGCTATCAAAACAAAGGCTTGAGTGATTGCTATTCAGGTGATTATTGTAGTCTGCCCCACAAAATGAAGCCATTAAAGGTGACTCATAAAATAATCAATTGCCTTTCACTGCTTGCAAAGTATGGAAGAAGAGCACGACCAAGCGATGCATCTATTTCTGCCTACTATCTATACGCTGTCTCAAATGGCATTTCTATCACCAACATCCCATCAGGACTAATGCTATGGTTAGATATCACCTACCCACCTGTAATCAAGGCCTGGAGCCTGGATGTTTAGACCCTAATGGTGGATATCAAAAAGAAAGTGACTACACAAACCCAATCATACTACACACTTTCTAAAAGACATCAGCAATAATGTGCTTGCAGCAACAGCCTCCAGCAGTCTGTACACCTGCTTTAAAGCCAGCAATGCTATTGCCTTTCTCTTCTGCTTGTTTGATGTAATCAGAACATAAAGAATAGTTAGGTGATGCACTGCTTCATTGACTGCTGATGGCAAAGAGGAGGATTATTTAAGGTGTCTTTCAAGCACATTTTCCCACTGCTTATGACAAGATCAGACCTTGTTCTTGTTATCCTCTTACAAAACCAGGATATTGTACAACAGAACTGTCAAGGATGCTCAAAGACTATTGCTGACACTCCCCAAATTAACAACCATACTATTAATATAGAAATTATTTCATATTAACATATTTGTAATATAAAATACATGTCACACATAAATCAAATATATTGCTTCTGCTTATAGAGTCTCTCCCTTCACCCAAATAACTTCCAAGGTCCCAAAGTCTGACCAAACCAGCATACAGAACAGCATCACCACCCATGGTGTGCTTAATTCCTCTGGCCTCCAGGCAAAGCGCCACTTTAGCACACCTTTATTTGGCAAGGACGAAGGAAGGATGGAAGGAATTTACTCCAAAGCGAATCAAAGGAGGAGGACTTTCTGCATCTCTCTGGAGCACCCTGGAGAGCGCCCAGAGCACCCTGGAGAGCACCCGGCTGCCTCCTGCCCGCAGCCTTCCCACCCGAGGGCGTGAGGAACAAGGGGTGTAGAAAAGTATCAGGAATGCCAAAAAGCAGAGTCGGGAACTGCTGGGGACACGGTCTGGTCTCATCTGCACCCGTGCCCATTCGCATTTAGAACTGCTGCCCAACTGTTTCATCTCGAATCCAAGGTGGATCTCAGCAATTCATGCTGTGGTCAACACGTGTGCTGGTCTGAGCTAACCACCCTGAGCTTCTGCTCACCTCTGAAAGCCTCTCTTCAGCTACGGCAAGGGCTGTAAAGACTAAAGAGACCAGGAGGAATCTTCAGAAATTAAACACTTCATCAGCAATGAATGCAAGGTCCTGAAAACAAATAATAAATGTGGACTACAATCCTATGTCTGGAACAGCTGGAAAGTTTCAAAGGTCAAAAAAAGCCAGTTCTGATTCCTGTGGTGAGTACTTTCTGGTGAAAACCTGCAGCCCGGCTAAGCACAAACCAGTTTCCTTTCCCAGCACAGTGCCTGGGGACATGAATGGCACGTGGTCCCCCTCTCCTGGTCAAGGCATGCTAAGGCAGTGAGAGAGTCAGAATCCTAGAATGCCAGGTTGGAAGGAACCCCAAGGATCAGTTTCAGAGTCAACATTTCAAGATAGTTGCATGAGGATTCCAACGGCATAAGCACAAGGTTTGGGGATGGCTAAAATACAGCATTGCCACCCCAGTAAGCATCCAGGTTCCTATCAGCTTTTAGTCTCATCAGGACATCAGGAGTAACCTTCACCCATAGGCATGTTTTCCCATTGGAAC
This sequence comes from Melanerpes formicivorus, assembly GCF_026170545.1. NCBI lineage: Eukaryota > Metazoa > Chordata > Aves > Piciformes > Picidae > Melanerpes > Melanerpes formicivorus. The sequence continues at coordinate 1,373,704 of NW_027142379.1, read as the reverse complement.
CTTCTGAGCAGCTCCGAAATAATTTGCCACAGATGGCTGGATAGGGTTTAATTAACAAACTTGCAAATTGCCTCATGGCGACATCCTGCTCAAAACAAGATGAAATACACTGACACTGATTACAAAGAGGAGGTAAAAGACTAACTAACTCCATGAGAAAAAACTCCTACTGTATAGATTCTGCCTCCATTCCACTGTCCTACCACCACTTAAGGGAAGACCAAAATAAGGCACAGTAAGATGCTCTCTGTATTACTTCACAGTATCACCAAGGTTGGAAGAGACCTCAAAGATTATCAAGTCCAACCTGTCACCACAGACCTCATGACTAGACCGTGGCACCAAGTGCCACGTCCAATCCCCTCTTACCATACACCCTGAAATCCTTGGTGGCCTTGGAAAACCTCTAGAGAAAACACCTGAGAAGATGCAAACACCCCTGAGGTAGCAGAAAGGAAAAACCATTTTGCCTACCTGACAGACAAAAGCAAGCAAAGACCAAAGCCAGTGACAGGCTGTAGGCCTCTGAGCTACTGCTGAAGGGCTTTGCTGCAGGAGCTTGTATCATAGTTTCATTCAGGGTTGGGAGGGACCACAAGGATCAGCTAGTTCCAACCCCCTTGCCATGGGCAGGGACACCCCACACTAGATCAGCCTGGCCACAGCCTCAGCCAGCCTGGCCTTAAACACCCCCAGGGACAGGGCCTCGACCACCTCCCTGGACAACAGATTCCAGGGCTTCACCAATCTCATGGGGAAGAACTTCCTCCTCACATCCAGCCTGAATCTCCCCACCTCCAGCTTCATTCCATTCCCCCTAGTCCTATCACTACCTGAGATCCTGAGAAGTCCTTCCCCAGCCTTCCTGTAGGCCCCCTTCAGATACTGGAAGGCCACAATTAGGTCACCTGGGAGCCTTCTCTTCTCCAGACTGAACAGCCCCAACTCCTTCAGCCTGTCCTCACAGGAGAGGTGCTCCAGCCCTCTGCTCATCCTTGTGGCCCTTCTCTGGACACCTTCCAGCACCTCCACATCCCTCTTGTAATAGGGGCTCCAGAACTGGACACAGTACTCCAGGTGGGGTCTCACCAGGGCTGTGTAGAGGGGGAGGATCACCTCCCTCGACCTGCTGGCCACACTTCTTGGATTCATAGTTTCCATTTTTCAGTGAGCAGCTGCCAGGTGACATTTTAAGAGCATTTCATATCTTTTCTAAACAATATTGATTTGAAACCAGTCAGTTCTGAGTCAGCTAACTCCTCAGAAATCACAGGACATGGAGCTTGTCCTTCTGTGACTGAAACAACCCCCCAACACAGATCTCCCTTTCAAAACACCAGCCTTTTGCCTTGTCCTTCCTAAAATTAACAGTCTAGGAACTTTTATTTTGCAACTTCCAGGCCCCTGTCTCTGGGACCATGTAATGAAAAGCTCCTCCTAGGCACAAAAAGCAGAGCAGCCCACTGCTGTCATGCACACTCCCAGTGTCTGTGGGCATTTCGAGGCCTGTAAAATGGAATTTTCACATTTACTTTACGTTTTTATATTAGGAATCCCACTTGCTTCTAATGGCCAGTGTTTCTGCAGCGTTCAGAGGTTTACGAGACCAGTTCTGGATGTGGGAAGTTTACTGGAGCCCATTTGAATGGCCTCTGGTCCAAGAGGCCTTTTGGATCACCTCAGCAGTGCCACACTTGAGAAGCACAACTGTGGCCCTTAGAAAATTATGTTCTTACAACGACAGCCTGAGGTGATTTGGGCAGTTGTATCACGGCCCTCTCCAAGTGTGCTAAGCCAGAACTGTCTCCATATTGAGCTGAAGTGGCTGGTCTGATTGTGAGCTTGTACTGAAGACTGGATCATTCTAGACCTGAAGCTGATTTGCAGAGCTAACTGTGTCTCAAGCTAGGTACAGGAAGGTAGATGTGAGGCTTGGCTTTTTCTTTGAAACTGGTCCTAGCAGGTGAAAGCTATGTTTCAGTTATGTGAAACAAAGCATTTCCCAGAATCGAGAGATGTGTCTGACACACAGGAAGGCATACATTACCCTGAATTTGTTCCTCAAGTGCCTTCAACTTCCATTAACTCCTGTGGAAGATGAGGATGAAGAGCTCAAACAACTAAAGAGAATGGGTCCCAATTCATGGCAGCACTCTGTCTAGATTAATCATCATCTGCACTTTAAAGGCCCCTTCAAAAAGGAGCAATTTCTGAGAAACATTTTGTGACTTCTTGGGAGCCTTGGGAATAAAGACTTCACAGAGAGGGAGTTGTCTGAACCACTTTCCCAAACAACATCTTGCTGTTGTGGAGATGTGAAAATGTATTGCAGAGATCATTACCAAGCAACGCATCCTTGCAGAAGCACAGTGGAATTTGACGTGCCTGATGTAATTGGCAGCCTTACTCTAACTCAGTTGACTTCATCAGATGCCCCCCCCTTGATTATCACTGTATACTTGGCAATTTTACATTTCCCCAAGACAGTAGCATTAGAGATGATGAATAAAGAGTATGGTAATTTATCCATTCCCTCTGCCTTACACTGAAAGTCAGAAGCGGGATTCTCTTGCTTGGAGCTCTGGAAGTTCACAATGTGTAGAACAAGATGCTCCCAAGAGCATCTTTTTTGAAATTCAAACATCTGTTTGATCATGGTTAAGTTGCTAATGCACTGCAGTTGGAATGGACTAGAAATACTCCTCCAACTGCCCCTCAGCTGCCAGAGCCATTCAGTCTGGGCTGGCCATATCAGTTTGTACCTATGTGGAAGAAGGGCAGATGATTTATTCAGAGGGGTTAAGGTTGTGCTCTGCATTGGAGAGGGCAGCAAACAGAAACTCCATGTTAAAAAGGAAAATCCCAGGTGTCCTATCCCCTCAATGAATGAATGGCCCAATTAAAACACTATTATTTATGGAAACTAGAACAGCTCCAAAAAAAGAAAAGAGGAACAGACCAGCCAGGCACTAATAGGACTGCAGAGAACTCTCCAAATCCAAGTCTCCCAGTAAAGCCAGTGGTTAAGGTGTCAAAGCAGTGAGTCAGGTACAATGTGTCTGCATGGCAGAGTGTGCTGGTCAGGCATGACAGCAGGCATAGGACATCAGTACCTTGTGGCTCTTCTTTTAGCTAGCTTAATTTGTAGCGTTGTCCTGACATGCTTCACTTGTCTCTTTGGTCTTGGCTTGAAGGTGACTGCATTGTCCACCATGGCACAATGCAGAGGTAAGCTAAACATCATCTTTTCCATGCTGAAGGAAATATTTGCAAACTTTACTAAAACCCTCAATAGAACAACAAAAACAAAACTGACTTCTAGGATTCACTTCTAGAACTGCAAGCAGCCAACAAAGAGAATTTGTCAGTCCTTCCAATCCTTTAGCTGTCGCCTCTTTTAGTTGAGGACATAAGAATGCACAGCAAAGGGATTTCCTAATGAAAATCAGTCTTTAATTCTTCATCTGAGACTGAAATTTGTGTTTGGCCAACAGTAAACAAAAGGACCACCTGGGCAGAAGAAAGCTTCTCAGCATCAGGCAGATACAAGGGGTTTGGGAACTTCACTAGCTAAGCAAAATTCCACTCTCAGATCCACACTTGCCTCTACTGAGCTAAATGATAGTTTCCAAGCAGTCTATAGTCCAACCAAGCTTCAATTCTGTCCCTCCACAGCTCAAACAGGGCTTGCATACCCCCAAGAGGTGAGGTTTGTGAAGGGGGATGCTTTACCTCACTATATGGAGGGTTTATCACAAGTAGAAGTACAGAAACATATCCCAGCTATCCCACATTCCTCTCCCTGAAAGTTTACACCCCAAGCTGGGTTCAAAAGCCAAAAGATTTATTATTTGTATCATTTATCATTTGTATCATGTACATAATTCTGTAGAACTATTAATAAAACTAAAGAAGAGATGCAGAGGGGTATTGCAACCCAGCAGGAACAGCATCAGACACAGCAGCGCTCTACTAACTGTTGCATTCTATATATGAACAAGGTCCATGCCTTAGGGGAAGGAAGTTTAGATTCTGCAGTGCCCTTAGGACACCAGCTGGGACACTGTGTTGTGGGTATTTTTAAATGAGAGAGAGAAGAAGTGGCAGCAAGGAACCACCACATACTGGCTGTCACACCACATCATCCCCTGCACTGCTCGGGGAGGGCAGAGGAGTCAGGAGTGAAGGAGTGAAGTTGAGCCCGGAAAGGAGGAAGAAAGGTTTGGTTTCATGCTTGTCTCCTTTCCCAAGATCTGCCCAAATCCATTTTAATTCTTTTTCCCTATTAGTCTGCACCACACGGTGGCAGTCCTGGCCTGCCTGTCCTCAGCAGCCACACCTCGCCAGCCTCCAATCCAGCCGCTGGGGTGGTCTAAGGAAAAGCTGGGAGATGACCTGACCTCTGGGCGCCAACACTGCGCTCTGCCTTGAGCTGCACGAACAGGTTTGATACAGTTAATACAGTTTAACAGCTCCATGCAATTTGGAACAAAAAGCTGTCTGGCAGGCAGCTGGGGTTTTACTGCCTGAAATAAAAAATAAACTACTTTTTCATTGGTTTTAAACTTCTCCTGGGGAAGATCTCCTCCAGATTGTCTGGTGCAGTGAAATGGCAAATTCTGCTTGCCTGCAGCAATAGCTACATCTGCTGTGACCCTGTCACTCCGGCCATAACCCTGGCAGATGGGTGCTCTCAGCAAAGACTCCTTGCTCCCTTTCTCCCAGCTTCAAGCAAGCAGGAAGAGGAGAACAGCAAAGCTTTCTGAGTCCCTCCTCACAGAAAGCCTGCCATCACTTGATGGTGACACTCAAGGTATTTTAAACAGGCAGATCTAAGGAAATCTTGTGAGCAATGCAATTTGCCATTGTGTTGTGGTTTAATATTGGTGCATTAAGGAGGTTACATCACACAATCTACAATGTAACTCTGCACATAATATTCAGAGGAGCATTAAGCTTGAGTTTCCACATGAGAGAGAACAGCACGGGGTGTCTTGCCTGCCATCAGCAGAAATGCATTTGGGATTTAATGCTGCCTTTTAACACACAGGAAGGACAAAACTTCCACTTTCAAATGCAAAATATATTCTTGTGAGCCATCACCACAGGTGCCTCAGAGAATGGCGTTTTCCACAACCTAATCATCTCCCAGAGTCAGAGAGGAAACAGTGCCCAGGGAGGATAGAGAAGAAGCTGCAGTAACCTTTGAAAAGGCTCCTGCTGTCCTTTGCTTTGTATGATCTTAGATTAGATGCTGCTGTGCAGCCATGTATAAGGGGACTGTTTCTGAATCAATCACGCATTCAACTGCAGGAATAATCACTTCAGATGTGGATTTGTACAGGAGAGCACAAAAAAATCTGATGATTGGTGCTCTGCCCTTTAGTTTCTTCTCCCCACTTTATTTACAGTTTTGATTTACCCTGCTCCCATGCTGGGAAAAGCAGCAACTTCTGCAACAGAAACAACAAAATAGGTTTGGCAGTATTCTAGGTATGGTCTCCCCTCCTACAACATCTTGAACTCCATAATATCTACCTAGCTGAGCACCACACTATCTACCTAGCTGAGCACCACAACTGAAAGACAACAAAGGTGGGGTGGAAGATGCAGATTGCAGCCCAGGAGAAGAGTGAGTGGGCTGTGGAAGAAGGTGGTATCAGACAGACAACAAGGAAAAACCTCCATCCTTTTAAGGAGAGAGACATAGTATCAGTCAGGGTTGGAAGGGACCACAAGGATCATCTAGTTCCAACCCCCCTGCCATGGGCAGGGACACCCCACACTAGATCAGCCTGGCCAGAGCCTCATCCAGCCTGGCCTTAAACACCTCCAGAGCCATTTTACTGGTGTGATCTCTGTAGCACTACACACTCCAGAGCTCCAGGAGCTGAACACACAGGGTGTTCACTGTGAAAAATGAGTGCTGAGGCTCCTTGAGGAGGCTCCTAGAACTGCTCTTTGCTTTTCCTTTTTTTGGGGGGGAGCCTATCAGCAGAGCAGGGAGTCCACACACAGCACAAATCCTGATGAACAGCAGACCCAAATTCCACATGCACCTTCTCATTGTGAAGCAAGCTCCTTGTTAACACAATTTCATCTGCTGCATATTCTACTTATTTGGACTAATCCAGGCACTAACAAAAAGGGAAGCCTGAAAGCCAGGCTACCACATTTTGTACAGAAAGTGTTGTAATGTTCACACTGATGCTTTTAGCCCACTATATGTGAAATGTGGGTCCTGCATGATCTTTTAGGTTGCAAAGACAAGCACTTAAAACCTACAAGTTTCCTAATTAGCAACCACAATCTTTATTTAATGGCATTGTGGGCAGACAGTATGTGATCCTTAAATAAAGATTACACATTGATAGCTCTCCTCCTTCGTTAAGTAGGCCAGGCAGCACATGTAAGAAACAGAATTTGGAGCACTTATTGTCTCCTTGATGCTCAATGGATGGCACAAGGACTTTGATTCTGCAGGACAAATCTTCTGAAGGTGAAGCTATCAATTGCCTCACAGACCTTTCTGCAGTTCTCTGGGATGTTTGTATCTGTAGTAACCACTGCAGCATTTCTTTTCAGTAACAGCTTTGTGAAGTGAAAGGTGTTTAATCTTCAACTGACAAGGCCAGATGTACCCCTCTAGTTTTGGCTGCACCAACAAGAAATTAGCCAAATCTTATTTTTCAGGAAATTACATTACAGGTAGCATCTGGGATTCAAAGGTGACATTTCTGTTGGCTTCATCTGCTGTAATGGGTGCTCACTATTTCTACAGGTATAAGTCAAGCTAGCAGATAAAAGGAGGGAACACATAGCTGCTGGAAGTCCTTGAAAACCCAAGTTTTCCAATGTGAGCAGCATCTTGCAGGACCTCTGAGAAGAAGGAAGTTGAGACTCAAGTCTGCAGCCCAGCACTCAGTTTCCTAAATGGCCAGCTGCCCTCTCTTCCCCCCAGTCCCATGTTGTGGGGACAAACATCCCATTTCTAACACAACCCAAGCAGGGATGTTGCCCTCCCCTGGTTATCAAACTGATTCACATCTCTCTCTGGTCTAACCTGTGCCCTGAATAAGCCAAAGATATTAATCAAAAATAGCAGAGAAGGTCATCACCAGGAATCCATAGCCCAGAACACAGACACCTTAGCTGGCATTTCTTCACCTCTGTGTGTATGTGTGCTCAGCTTTGCTCTGGGGAGTGCCTGAAGGCTTCCTGATACCATCACACCTGAGATGTGAGGTGTCAGGCTACTGCCACACCTGCCAGCATTAGCATTGTCACCCTTTGTACATGGCTTGCACACAAGCACTGCTGAAACACAGTTTGTGTTTGCCCTCCAAACAGCTCCTGGACTAAAGGGGCATCTCCTGACATTTCCTTACACCTTTTGGCAGCCAGTCTCATCCTGTTCTCCAGTGCCTTATCCTTGCCACTCTGCAGTATTTCCCCCATACCTCTTCTTCTTCTTCCCCACGAGAGTGGTGAAACACTGGAACAGGTTGCCCAGAGATGTGGAGGTTCCCAGCCTGGAAGTGTTCAGAGCCAGGTTGGATGGAGTCTTGTGCAACCTCATCAAGTAGATGGGGTCCCTGCTTATAGCAGGGGGTTGGAACTAGATGATCCTTAAGGCCCCTTCCAACCCAAACTGTTCTATGATTCTAGCCCCATTTCACCCAGGGTGTCCCTGTTCCATCCCACTGGTGGTTCCACCTCCAGGCAGCACTTGGTGTTTTGAAGAAAGCTCAGAACACCTCCTCTCTTTCCCCATAGCAGCACAACACTGACACGATTTCCAGTGAGGGCACGCAGGGACCTGGTGAGCAGCTGCCTCAGCGACCAAACATATCAGTGCGAGGCAGGAGCATGTGAGCTGAGGACACGCTTCGCTTGCTGCGCTCGATACCAGCAGATGAGTTCAGCAGAGATCAGTGACAGGCCATGGCTCCAGCTGCCGTGTCCATTCCCTGCCCCTGATTACACAGCACCATCAATGCCAGTGAGTGCGGATCGTTAGCGTGCGAGCCTCAGTCTCCATAGCAACAGAGATGGAATTCCACATGCAGAAACCCACAACTTGGGCAAAAAGCATCCTCATGCTTGCTGCTGAATGAGGCTGATGGGAAGGAGCTGTGTCATAAGTGCCCTGCTAAATCAACACGCACCCCTGACATGGGGTCTGCCAACCTGCCTCAATCCAGAGCCAGCACTCAATCCAGACGAGAATGAGTTCTTGCAGCTTTACCAGCTCTATTAAACTTTATTTCTACAGAAGCCTGCTGTACCAAGGGTCTTAAAATGCATTAGTAAATGATAATTAGGGATTACTTATGGCTTTTACATGCTTACAAACTATAATCCAGCCACACCAAAGAAAGGTTTCCATTGACTTAGAAGGCTTCAGAAAATCTCCCCAGGATTTTCCCTGATGCTTCCAGGAATTGTGTTCGTAATGGGAAAGTGAGCAGCTCACATTGTACCAAGGAGAAAATTCCCTGAGTTTTCCTTCAGAAGGGGTCTCACAGGGCCAAGATTTGCAAAATCACACAGTGCAAGCTTACAGCTGCAGATGGGTTCACACTACACTGGTATTTCTACCACAGAATTCCTCTGAAGAATTCTTCTGATCCATCACAGATGCAGCACGAAACATTTCTGCTTGGGCAAAGGCTTGCATGAATCCATGTAAGAATGCAAGCAATAGGCATGGGAAAGCCTTACTGAACAGGGTTCTGTACACCAGGAGAGCACGTGGAAGAAAGACAGCTCAGTCTGAGCAGCAAAAAGTGAGGAGAGAGCTCTATGTCACAGCCATTCACCACACAAGAGCAGACAAAATAAAGCCAATCCCAAAGCACTTGGCCATATCACTCACCTGCTACAAAGAATCTACCCAGAACAGCTGGCTTATGGTAAAGATTTCTAAAGACACAAACATTGCCTAAGCCTGTGTAGCTTCACCATTAGTGCAACTACACCTATGTGCACCTAGGTGGCCCCCATGGTCTCATGGCTTAAGTCTTCAGTACAAAAAAACCCTCAAGACTTAAAATAGCTTTGCAAATTAAATTAATCATTTGTACTGTGACAACAATTTTCCCTAAGTGCAGTAGACTACATGCCCCAGCACTGTGACAGCCCATTAGGCTCTAGGAACAGTGCTCAGCTCCTCCAGGATTTCAGTCCATTTCTGTGCTGTGACTGTATCCAAGTCATTCTGGTTTTGTCTTTAAGTCAATCATAAAGCAAATTAAGCAATCCTCAGAGAGGCACACACACTTTTGAGAAGAGCAAACAGAAGTAAAAATTAAATGCATGGATCAAATGCAGACTATGTGTAAAAGGGTTTCTTTTCAGTCGTCTTTACCATATGTCAGCAAGATCTTAATGGTCTCTTAGCAGATCTGTATGTACAGATCTGTATGTACTCTTAGCAAGGGCATAAATTAGCTGGGTGCCAGCTCTTCAGTAAATGCCCACACTCTTGCTGGGAACTCCAGCCAAACCCCAAGTTCTGCAGGGCAGGGCGTCTGTCCTTCTCGGAACTTGCCCCAGCCCATGCTGCTGGCTGAATGGGGGCTGTGTGTTTGGGAGGTCTCAATTGCAGCCAGAGGGGCTGAAAACAAAAGGAGTTTTCAGTGGCTATGAAATAACTGCAACACGACAAGTGCCCGATTTACACTTGACTATGATCCATTTTCCTGAGGTCACTTCTCCCAATGCAACAGTCACAGTTGCCAGCACCAAGACAGAGAAAAGTTACAGCAAATTAATATTTTTTAATCTGAGTGGTTTCACTGCTTGTTAAAGGCACCAGCAGCTCTACAAACTGACAACTCTATATCCAAAATGCAGACAGAAATAAGAGCATCACAGAACTGAACCCAAAATAATTGGCTTCCTGTCCTGCTCTGCAAGGCTGTCTCAAATCTGACACTTCTAACAAAGGCAGAGAAGCAATTCAAGCTGTGGGGCTTTTGGTGCCTGGGGAGAAGGGAGGTGTTGGTGCCTGGAATGGGTATTTGCACACTGTGTGGAACCAGATCACCAAATCACTTCACAGAGAACCTCAGGAGGGTTTTAGACAACTTTTAGTGTCTCCATATATAGAACATTCCTCTGTGGTTATAGTAAATTCCTACTGCAACGTTTTTAGGTGGAAAAATGGCTTGTCAACATAACACTTCAACCAGGTTTCTTAGCACTGACAACAAAAAACATTTATTTTCCACTGAAAATGTTGGCCCTGCTAGAGATGGGAAGGAAAAAAAGGAGAGACAATGGGACAAAAAAATACCTGCCACCTGTCAAACCATATCTGCAGAGGAAACTTTCATTTTCAACAACAGCAATCATTGCCAGTCAGGACTCAAAATTAAAGAGAAACCTAGGCATAGGAAAGAGAAAAAGCCCTCCAAGCAAAATCTATATTTGGACACTAATCTCCAGAGCTATCAGGTGCTCCTCAGAGCAGCCTTCACTGGGGCATAAACAGTCCCTGCAGGCTGTTTAACTTGCTCTAAGTGATCTGTTTTGGTATCACTTGTTTCCTTGTTTCACCTTGATTTGCCCGAGGGTGCAGGAGTTTGGCCAAATCAGGCTCAGGGAGCACAACTTTCACAGTCAGTGTTACCTGACTAACTGCCAAGATACTTAAAACACTAAGCACACCAGGAGAGCTGGTTGCTGAGTGCTGCACCACAAGCAATACATGAAAATCTGTCTGGTTGCAATCCACACAGCCACCCAAGTGCAAGACAAACCAATAAGCATGTCAAGTCATCCCAAGATGTAAAACAGAGCTCTTCTTGTATTTAGCACACAATTAAGATCTATTCATACACATAACACTCCAATTACTTGACTGCCATTATTAATCATAGAATGGTTTGGGTTGGAAGGGATCTCTGAAAGTCACCTAGTCCAAGCCCCTCTGCAGTGAGCAGGGCCATCCTCAACTAGATCAGGTTGCCCAGGACCCTGTTGAGCTTCACTTTGAATAGCTCCAGGGACTGGGCCCCAACCACCTCCCCAGGCAACCTGTTCCACTGTTTCAGTATTCTCTTATCTATTTTAACATCATTTTAAAAGCAGACTTTGCAATGGCCTCCAGTTTGCCCTTCTGCAGGTTTACAGCTACAAAGACACCCTCTCCCTTTGCCAGCACAAGCTTCTTCCCTGCAGAACACTCTGAGTCCGCTCTACATTTCAGTGTGGAATAGCTGAAGCAAGAACACAGAAAGCAGTAGCAGTACAGAGCAGCAAGTAGTAAAGTTGCTTAAACAACTGCAGTGTGGGGAGTGTTGGATCAACAGAGTGTGATTTACTGTTTGGCCCCCAGCCAGCCACCTCCTGCTCCTGCAAAAGAGCCAGGAAACTTGGAGTTACAAAAAGTGGCTAGAACTGGTTTCTCTCGTCACCACTTGGAGCAGCAAAGTGCTAGACCAGCACACATTACCGAAGGGGAAAGCACCACCTCCTGAGGGACAGCTTCTTGAAGCCCTTCACATTTCATCCACAGCCTGCTGCCCAAGTGCTTGCCTGAAAAATCCCAATTACATCATGACACTGGACCAGATGACATCTCAACATGGCAGAAACTCCACAGGGCTCTTGGTAAACCTCTGATGAACCACACTTTGCTCAGCCAGGTTTCAGACAAAGGCTAAACCTACATTAAAGGATTTCAGTTTCTTCCAGGAACAAGCAGCTTCAAACCCCTGCATAAAGCACAAGAGATGGCAGCAGACTTCACTTGGATGCCTCAACCACTCCTCTAGGAAGGATGCTCATGAAACAGCAGCAGTCAGGGGGTAATCTGCCATACTTTTAGATACAGTTTATATTCTTGCACATAAAACCTCATACCCCTGCTGCACAGGCACTGACTAGGACACATACAGGAGTGCAGATGCTGAGGGGTAAACCCATGGCCAGATCAAAGTCATCACTATTAAACCGCTGGGTTTTTTTCCTTTTTCTCACCAAATGCACATTAAGTTTGCACCTTTTTTTGAATTAGGAGGTGAATTGTTCAGAGGTGAGGATGTATCTCCAGGTATCACCAAAGCAGGAATGTCTTTTAAACATCACAGCCTGAGCTACTGTAACTGGCATTACATATATGGGGGTTACTTTCAAGTGACACTGCACCAGAAGGTCACAAAAGGCCAGCCCTCTGTTATCACTTATTGGGGAAGCCAAAGGAATGATGCTGATGAGAGCCTGAAAAGGACCTGTCCTTTGATGTGACCCTAAGGTAGAAGGAATGTGGTAATTAGGACAGTTTCTTTCTGTATTTCACGTCTCTGTCAGGCAGTTGGTCATGTCTGAAACAAATGGAGATCCTTCTCTTTAGTAATTTTCTTCCATCCAGGGGTGGGAACATGACTGACCCAAAATGTGGTCAAGCTGTTCCAGGAGGCTGATTATTATTCTTTGAAAGCCTGGGCTAATTACTATAAATCCCTGCAGTGTTACTAATGTGGCAAAATCTCCAGAGCCTGGAACTGGTGACAGAGTGACAATAGGCTTAGGGACAAAGTCTCTTTATATTGATGAACTGGGTGCAGTCTGTACCAGCAGCAGTAACTCGTGTTCATTTCCTTTGTCTACATTTTTCCCTCATTTTCAGATAGTGTCAATGGCAGCAGCTGTCACATAGTTGGCTAACCAGGCTGAGAGAAACACAGGTACAATCTGAAAGCAACAAAATACAGCAAAAGGTGGGTTTTGCCTTTAAAAAAACCCTGAATATTGGCAATCTGTAAGCATCACTGATTTGTACTAAAGACCTAGAACTAAGAAAAAACCTCCTGGAACCAGCATTGTGCCTGAATTCAGAGATTATCTGTGCCAGCTCGGGGCTTCCTATGCCCACAAGGATAGGCCAAGGGCTGCAAGAATAGGCTGAGGGAACTGAGGTTGTTCAGCCTGGAGAAGTCTCTGGGGAGACCTTAGAGCTGCCTTCCAGTACCTGAAGGGATCCTACAGGAACACTGGAGAGGGACTTCTCCTAAGTGTGCCTGGAGACAGGACAAGGGGGAATGGTTTGAAGCTGAGGGACGGTAGGTTTAGACTGGATCTTAGGAAAAAGTTCTTCAGCACAAGGATAGTGAGACTCTGGAATAGGCTGCCCAGGGAGGCTGTGGATGCCTCCTCCCTGGGGTGCTCAAGGCCCCCGTTGGATAAGGTCTTGAGCATCCAAGTCTAGTTGTGAAGCATCCCTGCCCATGGCAAGGAGGTTGGAGTAGATGATCTCTGAGGGCCCTTCCAACCTAAGCCATTCTAGGATTCTGATTCCTGTTTTGATCAGGTGCCTATATACTTGTATTTAATCCCTGGGAAAGGTGACCCATGGAACTAGACAGGAGCATTAGAAGACATTGGTGGCAGAGAAATGCTGTAGCAGGGCCTCCTCCAGGCAAGACAAAAGACTTTTTAACACCACAATCATTGCCATCTCGATTTTTAAGTAATGTGACAGCTGGGGCACAAAGAAGAGACTTCTGCACCAAGCTGTGGTATAGCCAAAGAAGAATTCCTGACTGGTCAGCCAAAACTTCTATACAAAGAAAAATACTACAAAATCCTATTAAACAGTCAGATTGGAAGGATCTGTGCACCTACCTGTGAAGCATTTTTGCCCTTTGAAATCTCAAGTACATGGTGATTGTCACACTTCTGCAGGACCTGCTCTGTCCACTCAGCCCCCAGGCAGCTGTGAACCTGACTTAATGACACCTGCATGGCTCAGCAGAACTGGAACTGGCAAACAGCTTCCTGCTGACTGGAGCTCTGGAAAAATTGGATAACCTTCATAAAATCACCCAGAGGACTTTGGTAACAACAGAGTAGGCCTGACATAAAGGGAATAATGATCCTAAGGAGCAGACATCGTGAATTTGTTAAAAACTCATCATGTCAAATAAATGACAATTTGGGGGAGAGGCCTTTCAAATGGACCTTCACAAGCAAAGGGGTGTGGAATAGATGGAGACAGGAGAACAAAAGTAAGGCTGTTTCCTAGTACACTGCTGTTTGCCATGCATCTTTGACCCAGGCGTGCTGGAGACAAGACACTGGACTGAAAAAAACCTTGTCCACAGAAATTCTGAACCCTCAGAGGGGAAGGCAAAGCTAATTGTTTTATTTACTTTTTTTTTCTGCATAGTTGACAAAGCAAAAGGGATAAGATCAATAAATCCAGAGATTCAACTGTTGCACACCTTGAGGACTTCCTAACCAAGCATCCATCAGGTGGTTTCTCCAGAGCTCCCACATGTCTGCCTCAGCTACTCCTCCTCCACCACTGGTTTAAATTTAAAGAACCAACCCTGGCCAAAAGTAGACAAAATATTTCTTCAAAGCAAGCACACATCAATCACTAACTCTGCTGATCTCCATGGAGTTCTTCTGGGTTTCTGCCAGTCCAGCTGATACAGAAATATGGCTCTACACTGACACTGCTCCCCAGGATACACATTCCAGAGTCATCTGTCCTAATTGGTGGTGTTTATGCAATCATCTCCTAATGCTATTAGTCGGCATTTCCAACACAAATACAGAACACACGTATCTTCTTACTCCATTTGTCTCCTCAAAAGCTGTGCCTGGTTCTACATAAAACCCCTTTCCTCTGAAAATTATCACAGGAAAAGAAATTCTGAGCTGCTGCAGATATGCTAATTCCAGGGCATGTCTCAGTCAGGAAGATTTGCCTTTGACTTGGACACTTGTTTCAAGAAAATTAACATACAAGGCAGAAATGATCATAGAGAAGACAAAGGATGAAATTCATTTTAAGATTTCTGTGTGGTTTTTCTCCTTCCTTTCCAGTCCAGAACATTAGAAGTTCTGTGTAACATGGATTGCAAAAGGGGACTGGTGTCTTTCATACACCAACTGTCATTTTCTGCCAGGTGAATTTTGGAGCCACCTAGAGCAGCTTTTGCCCTGCACCATGGAAATGGAAGATTATTTTGTTAATGTAGTGAACATTTGCCAATGTTCATGTAAAGGAACCAGCAGCTATTCCATGAGGCTGTGAATAGAATTGACTCTGCTACCGTAACAGCTACCCAAACCAGACCCAAGGCAATGACATTTCCCAGGCTGTCTATTCCAAGCAGAGGTTCCTCTCCACTCGGCCACAGGAGTTAGGAAACAGCCATCCTGGAAATGTGTTTCCCTGGGGAAATCACAGCCTTTTGAAGACCATTACTTGGGTTAACTGAGATTGTTTGAATGCCACTGCCAAAGCCACTAGCAGTTTCTTGTATGATACTGGTATTAATTTGTAACAAATTCAGCTGGGAGCTGCTCTGTCCTATTTCAGTGAAGCATTTGGGTAGGTGTGTACCCCTGATACATATTCAAGCTGAGACTAAAACTTGACATTTTGCTAAGCCACAACCCTAGGCTCTGCCACTGGATTCTCCACCCTGGAAATGAAACACTGCTTCCTTCTTGACACCCCTTGGATTGCTTGACACACAGTTTGGACATGTATGTAGAGGGCATACATTTTACAGCAGTGGTTTTAAATGGTTCAAGACTCCAAAGCAGATGAGCTGCAGAAATCTCTTGAACTAAATTGCCTGCAGGACAAAAACCACACACACCCCCACCACGTGTATCAACACATATTTCAGGAAAGCTCTTCAATATTTCTCAGCATTTCTTGCTCTTTCTTATTTATAACTTTCATTAAAGCTATCAGAAAGTCAATCTCTCCATTTCCTCTCTGCAAATAACAACCCAAACCAGCACGTTCATCCCTCGCTGTGAAAGCCATTATCAAATAACAGAGCTTCTCTCCAAGACAGGCTTTAAAACCACCATTATTCATGCTCAAATGGCACAGCAAAAACATTCAAATATCATTTTACCAAAAGGAATTAAAAGATTGCAGCCTGGGACCTCAGAAAATTCTCAGTAACATAATAATATCCTTTAAAGTTGGTGTGATTAGCAGGTTGCCCTTACTTAATATTCTCAGCATCTTCTGCACCACGTTTCTGAGGTCACAGACACACTGACTGAGCTACCAGGGAATAGTTACAGAAATGGAGCTAAACTGTTATGAACTCTCTGAAAACTCTCTTAGGGCTTTTAAACATGAATTACTTTTGGTTTATGTAAACCATGAGAATCAGTTATGCACATGGGTTCCAGTGAATACACAAACACAGAGTAGACAATAAGAAGCTGAAAAGTCATGCCTAGTGTACTCTGAACAGTAAGACCTGGCTAATGAGGAAAGGCTGAAGGACCTGGGTCTCTTTGGCTTGGTCAGGAGAAGACTGAGATGTGACCTCAGTCATGTTGATAAAGATGTGAAGGGCAGTGTTGGGAGGATGGAGACCAGGCCATGCTCAGTGATACCCAGTGACAGGACAAGGGGCAATGGGTGCAAGCTGGAGCAGAGGAGGTTCCACAGGAACAGAAGGAAAAACTTCTCTCACTGTGAGGGTGCCCCTATTCCCTTAGCAGAAAGCTCCTCCAAAAAGTCATTAATCAAATGGTTACAGTGTAACTCCAGGCCTAAATTTAATCACAGAAAATGTATATCCATTTACCATCTGTGCCAACATTTTCGTCTCTAACAAAACAGCCTCCTTTTCCCAGGCTCCTCCACGGCCTTTGCTTTGAGATCACCTCTGTAAAGTCCAGGCTATCGCATTTTGCATGTTATTACAGATGAGATGTCAGCAGCAGTTTGCACAACACTGCTGACATTCACCATCTCTGCTGAAAAGCCTCACTTGATATTATCATAAAATTGCCTTTTTATGGCTATACCAAATGTGTAGCTCATCTTCATTCTGTAATCAGCTATATTACGTTAAGGGTCTTCTCGCTTCTGCCTTCCAAAACACCAAGATCCAAGACTACAGCAGAAAATGTTATTAGGCAACAACTGCATGATCTGGTAGTTTGTACTAGTGCCTTTCATCCCTTTTCTAGAACATCTCTGGAACACTTCATTCTTCCTGTGTTCTGCCCTTCTCAGCCCTGCAGATTTCATCAGCAAGTTCCTAATTCTAGTAGCAAAATTAAATTACTTCCAAAAATCAAACTCTGAGGAAGGCATCAGTCTTCTAGGTCAGCCAGATTCTCTTCCACGGCAAGTCACTAGCATCTCTGCTTCAGACCAGTCTTTACTGACAAGATGGCAAGTGAGCTCTACCCAGACCATGCAAAAATACTAAGGCTAAAGATGAAAGCATGGATGTTTTAGTGTTTTACCTGCATATATACTCAAAGGGGTCACAGAAAGAGCTGGCCCCATGAAAGAAGTCCTATTTATGATGATTTCTACTCACATTAAGGCAAATCTTGCTCATTTCCTTCCTATCTCCTGTGGCTGTTGTCCAGCACTGGTACCTACTGTTCTTACCTTGTGACTACTCCCTTTTGGCTGCCTGGAGTCCTGGGAATTTTGATTTCCAAATCCAGAGGCCAGCAGACATGGTTCCTGATCCCTCTCAATCACTAACCTTTAAAGTAAAGAAGAGCTCTGAGTTCCCAGACCTAAAAGTCTTCTGAAAATTTACTACACGAGCATTGGGGTTTAATTTCTTCTTTATAGTCTAAAGCAAAATGTGATTTTTTTTCTGTAATTATATAATCACAACAGCACACAGATTCTGAGAGTATGTTATAGATGTGAAACTACTCCTAGACTACCCCTCTAGTGCTGGATTAGAGGTGGTCCCATCCCTGACAGTCTGCAGTTTTATTCTGTTCCTTGTGCACCACCCAGGCAAATAAAAGCCAGTTCTTCAAAACATTTGCAGCTGGAGGCACTGTTGTAGCAGCCACAAGAGCTCAACAATTTGTCCTGCATAAAATGTTAACTCTGAAGTCTTGAAAAGGTGAGAGAAACCACACATACATATTTAATATGATGTTTGCTCATGTTCCTGAAACGTAAGAACTCCTTCACTCCCTGCTTTCTATGAACAGCTGATACACACACCAAGAGGCACATGGCAGTTCAGCTCTTATCCCACAGTATGCCTGAAAACCAGTCCACAATTTAGTATTCTCAGTGGCACAGCAAGAGTTCAGGGATTAGATCAATCCCTGATTTTAGAGACTGAGTGAAAGTTTGAGTAACAAAAGCCATTATGCTGTTGTGCCTCCTCAGCACCTTCCTCTTTTTAACATAAGCAGTGCAAAATGGAAGCACATTTTAAAAGGAAGTCTTTAAGGTGTTGCCAGAGCCATGTCCATTATCCAACCAAATGACTTGGTACTGCTAAACATTCTGCTGCTGTTTCTGCCCATCCCAAGCTCACTGAACAATTAATCACAATGTCCAAATCTTATGTCTGTGGTGCTTAGAATGAACAATGAACTCTTCACCACTTCTGTGCTTTAGAGGAATGACACAACATTTCATCACGCCCTTTACTCTGCGCTGGTGAGACCCCACCTCAAATACTGCCCCCAGTTCTAGTGTCCCCAGCATAAGAAAGACACAGAGCTGTTGGAATGAGTCCAGAGGAGGCCACAAAGATCATCAAAGGGCTGGAGCTCCTCAGCTATGAGGACAGGCTAAGGGAGCTGGGGTTGTTCAGCCTAGAGAAGACTCCAGGGGGACCTTAGAGCAGCCTTCCAATATTTGAAGGGATCCTACAGGAAGGCTGTAGAGAGGCTTTTCATAAGAGTGTCTAGCAACAGGACAAGGGGGGATGGTTTGAAGCTGAGGGAGAGCAGGGTTAGACTGGATCTTAGGAAGAAGTTCTTCAGTACAAGGACAGTGAGACTCTGGAATAGGTTGCCCAGGATGGTTGTAGATGCCTTCTCCTTGGGGGTGCTTAAGGCCAGGTTGGATGAGGCCTTGAGCAGCCAAGTCTAGTTGAGAGGCATCCTTGCCCATTGCAGGGAGGTTAGAGTAGATGATCTCTGAGGTCCTTTCAAACCTGAGCCATTCTATGATCATCTGTATGAAAACACATATATCACCATAAGACCCCAAACATGCAGAAATTATCACATTTATAAGAGTCATGTTATAAGTGATGGAGGATGAGGTGTGGGAAAGGCTGAGCAGGTGAGTGGGGAAGCTGCTGCTGGGTGGCAGAGCTACTGCTCATTAATCTTGGCTGCTGATGTCCAGTGTGCTCCCGCCTGCTGTTCCACCCTCTCTCAGGGAGCCCAGCACCTGCACAGGAGGAACAATGCCAACAATGCAGAAGGTCAAAAGCTTGAATAAATTCTGAACTAAATACCTGGCCAGCAGCTGAGCAAAGTGAGACAGACATTGCAGGCATATTCTTTTAACGTATCAAGAGAAGAGAGGAAGGAGAGGGGGTGATGCAGCCTATTTTCAAGACTATGCCTAAAAGCAGAGATGCTGACCAAAAAAAAACCCATTTTTCAGAAACAAAATACAATTCTCTTCCAAGAGTTGTTCCTTTCTGAACTTCAAGTAATTTTCCTAAAAACCCTTCCATCATTTTCTCAGTTTCACTTCACTGGGATTGTCTTACACACCAGCAATCCAATGGGGAAACCTCTACAGTTAGTAAATTCCCAGAGGCTACAGAAACATTTCTCCATTTAGAACAGCTGAAGAAGTATTTCTTTATTCAAGCAGGCAGATCAAGTACTGTGTCCAGTTCTGGGCTCCTCAGTTTAAGAAAGATGTTGACTTGCTGCAACGTGTCCAGAGAAGGGCAACAAAGTTGGTGAGGGGCTTGGAACACAGCCCTGTGAGGAGAGGCTGAGGGAGCTGGGGCTGCTTAGCCTGGAGAAGAGGAGGCTCACGGGTGACCTTATTGCTCTCTACAACTACCTTAAGGGGGGTTGTAGACAGGCAGAGGTTGGTCTCTTCTCCCAGGCAACCAGGACCAGAACAAGAGGACACAGTCTCAGGCTGCTCCAGGGGAGGTTTAGGCTGAAGGTTAGGAGGAAGTTTTACACAGAGAGAGTGATTGCCCATTGGAATGGGCTGCCCGGGGAGGTGGTGGAGTCACCATCACTAGAGGTGTTCAGGAGGACACCTGATAGGGTGCTTGGTTGCATGGTTTAATTGATTAGGTGGTGTTGGATGATAAGTTGGATGCGATGATCTCAAAGGTCTCTTCCAACCTTGTTTATTCTAATCTACTCTACTCTATTGAAGACATTTAACAACCCTAGCAAAAACAAAAAGATCACTGAGCACTACATGGAGTGACATGTTACATGGCTGGGGAGGACAAAGGTCTTCAGCAGTCATTTGAGCCCAGCTTGTGGCCAAAGCTGAAGATTGATGTCAACTTTAACAGATGCTGAATGAGATCAATATAAAGAAAAATGCCTTTCACCTCTGTTCTGAAATGGTTTGTAAGAAAGAAAATTTAATTAAACTGGAACTTTAAAATGTTCCACAATACCTCTGAGCAACAGAGCAAGTACTGATATAGATAATTCAAATGTTTCTGGTTAGAGTTGTATTCAGGAGAACAAAATTGAAACAACACCTTTGATCTTTACAAAGAAATGTGAGAGAAGGAGGATCACACTTTGGGTTCCCCACTAAGATCATAAGAGCTATTTGAAGCACGCTGCAATGTATCCTCTCTCTGCTGCTCTGTCAACAAAGCCTGCACAGTGAGATTTGGCACACAAGAGAACTGTAATGGCAGTGTCCTCTCCCGAGTAAGAATTTACTCATTTGGAAATAAAGTTGCTGATGCACAAATTCACTTTGCTGCATTACCACTAGTGGTATTCCTTGAACTCTTCTTTCCTTGTCCCAGTTGTTTCTGGTGTTTACCACCACACCCCAATAGTTTTCCATTAACATTTCATTCATGCTCATCTTAAAGTTCTCATGTCCTGCTGATGTTCATTACAGATTTACTCAGACTTTCCTTACTGCTGGAAAAACTGATTGTTCATGTACTCAATCCTTGCTGCAGAGATACAGGTAGGTTGTAGCTGAGTGCTGCTTTTCTGCTTCAGAGGTGAATGGACATGCTTCAGTAAGGTAAGTATCTGTTGTTTCTACAGGTATCTGATAAATGTTATAGCCCAAGCTGGGAAATGGACTGAAGGTATCATATGTTTTTTACAATCATCAATAGATACTAATGCTCATCATTACTAGTGCAATAAAACCATCCAGATCATTTTACTAAGTTATAAGGAAAGATGTTCCAGAAGAGGATTAAAGACTTGGCCCCAGAATTTATCAATCCAAGCTCTAAGTATATTGAGAATCAGCCCTAATTCATCTATTAGTGTTGTTACAAGCCATAAACATCAAGGGTAAACAAGGAAATGTTCACTCATTCCTGATGGGCTGAATCTCAAAGCCATTAGAAGGCAGGCAGTCAAAATGACTGAGGGCAGCAAAATTACTGAAGTCAGTGCAAACCATTCCATTAACTGCAGCAAGCTTTGACTCAGGCTCTGAAAATGAGCTGTGGGGTTTGTCTGAACACAGTTAAGATAAGGGTCTGCTTTTCAGGGCACAGTTCAAGGTATTCATGTTAAAACCAACCCAAATGAGTCCCTGAATACTTTGTGTAACCTCTGAGAAAAGACTTCAGGCTCAGAAGGTCTTCAGGTGTAAAGTACAGGGCCTGGAGAGCAAAGAGAAGAGGCAGGGGTTTAAAAAGAGGGGGGTGTGGGGAATAAAGGTCCTTGAAGTTGTATCCAGCAGAGGAAGAACAGCAGGAATGCTTAGGATCACTGGGCTCTTGCTTTGGCACTTGTGCTGAGGCTGCCCTGGGCCAACCACTGCAAAGCAACTGCCTGCAGCACGAGGCAGTAATCTCAGTTTTATTTCATAAAGCACATTAGCTGCAACAATGAAAAATGCTACTTAAGAAAACGAGTGTGGATTGATATCCCCTTATTAGAACAGCAGCCCAGTCTCAGTTGGTTGAAGCACACAGCACAGTAATGGAAATCACACAGTAAAGGAAATCACACTCATTTCATTTGTGTTCCTACAAATCACATTTTTGACAGGGGAAAAAAAAAAGGCACCAAACAAAGATGTGCTTTTCATACTCTCCCAATAAAGGGAGGTTATAAGCACATAACAGTGAAAAGATCCAGAAATTTCTGATGATCTAATCAAGCACTGATGCTGTCACACCAGAAACAGCTCCCTACCTTCTCTCCCCTCCCAGCTGCCCATTCCTATTGCTCAAACCCAGACCAGCTTTACAGGCCAGTTCCCATGAAGGACAAGCCATCCCAGATTCAACTGGTGTCAGTGCCACATGACTCCACTTGTCAAACTGTGCCCTCAGGCTTGGAACAGAGAAAAGCAACCCCACAACCCAATCAGCCTCAGGACTTATTTCTGAGCAAGATTACAAGCACCACAACTGTGGTATGAACTGTGGGGACTGAAAACTATCTCAATCTGAAGTGTTTGGCTTCCCTCTGTGTTCACTATGGCTTCTCTTTTGGAGAGAGCACCTACATGTTTTCTCAGAAAGCTTCAGCAAAAGGTTAACCATTCATTCCCTCCTTCAGAAACAAAATCATCATCATGTTAATCACAGAATCACAAAAAACACACAGTTGGAAGAGACCTCAAAGACCATCCACTCCATCCCTCAGCCCGGCACTGAAGGGTCAACACCAAACCACATCCCTAAACACAAGGTCCACAAGCTGCTTCAACACCTCCAGGACAGTGACTCCACCACTGACTGCCCTGGGCAGACCCTTCCACTATTTGAGAACCCTCTCTGTGAAGAAACATGTCCTAATATCCAGCCTGAACCTCCCATGGCACAGCTTGAAACCATTTCTCTAGTCCTGCCACTTGACACCAAGGAGAATGCTCCCAAGAGAACAGATAGGAACAAAGGTTCCAATCCAAATGTCACTTTACTGACTTGAATAATCCACTGACTCTGGTCTCCAGCATCACACCTGACACACAAAGCCTCACTGCCTCAACCTCACACTCCACTGGTTTGCAACCCTATCTTTGTCACTCCAATGACACCAATTAAAAGAAGGTGACTTTGTTTAATTGTATTTACCAGGTGATTGTGTTTCCAATTAACTGTACCTGCTTTCCATTTGGATGAAGCTATGTTGTGCAGAAGAGATTTCCAGCAGGGTGGTTTTGCCCATTCACTAAAACACTCAGGATACCATTCATTAATCTGTATCAAAATGAGCCAGACTGTTCAGAGGTGGTAGCTAGTTGATAACAATGATTTCTGGGAAAGGCTTGTTGTGTATCACTCCCTTAATTGCTGTCAGCTCTGTTTCAAACAGGCCACACTCCCAAGCTTGTGCTGCAAAGGCGCAGTTGTGCATCTTGAAGTATACATTAGTGAGTAATGAGCCCCTGGCAGCTCTTTCACAACTGAAAGCCATCGCCTGCTGCTTCTGTTGGTGATGTTGCTGTGAAAAAAGCAGTTATGCTGACAAGCAGGGGGGAGAGAGGCGTGTACAAACACACAGCCTCAAATATCATTAACCATAAGCCCCCACACACAGCTTCCAAACACTGCCACAAGCTCTGCTAGCACCAGGCCTTCCTTGGAAAGCACTTTCTGCGCCGTTCAAAACAGTCAAGTAAAATTAAGTTCAAGAACAAAAGCTGTGCTTGTCTTTTACAGGGGAAACACAGGGTAGAGGGGGAGGATACACTCACCTTTCCTCCCCAGCTCTAAAGCACACCAAAGGAAATACATAACCCTGCATTTAATCCATTTCATTTGATTTCACACAAAACCATCTGGTACCAGCAGCTCCAGTGGCTCCATGATCCTCAGCCAGAGCAGCCAGTCTGACAGGACTGTGACCTTTAGACCTGGTATCGGCAGCTCCAGTGGCCGATGAGAGGCCACGGTCCTCAAGCAGGGCAGCCAGTCTTGGGCAGGACAGTGACCTTTTGCCAGGGCATAGCAGGCATTTCCCATCACTCTCCTTCCCTTGTTTGTCTGAATGGCGCAGTCATGGCTCTGCCCTCGGCGTGAGTAAAGCAGTTACAGCACAAATGGAAATGCCAGCTCATAAAGCGCCTTTCTTCAGTGTGTCAAAGCTAATGAGCATGATTCAGAGAATGATTGGAAAATCTGTGCCTGTTCCAGTGCTGCTGTTTTCTGATCTTCACCACTGCTCTGTTGCATAGGTACACACAGCAGTGAGAGCAGATCCTCAGCTGATGAGAGCTGGCAGAGCCCCCGCCAGCACCCAGCAGAGACTGTGGCCCACTGTGCTCAGTTGCCATGCACAGAAACAAACAGGCACAAACAGGCTGATAAGGCATGAGGACACACACCCAAACGTGTGCATGCCCAGCCCAGAGCCTGCTTCTCCTGATGTTTGTGCCCATTCACTCATTTCTGGATCGGATCACAGCAATGTGCCTACCAGGACAGTCAGGCAAGGTTCCTAATGGTTTGTGAGATGAATAACTGCTGCTGTTTCTTGACATTTATACATTGACATCTGCTCTCTGATACTGAGATCTGCCAGATGCATTAAACACTTCAAATGCTCAAAAAAGATGGACTAGCATAGTCTTTGAGGCACAGGGAACTGGAACCATTTAAAAGCAAACATGGTTCAGAATCATCTTGTATAGAAGGGTATAAATTGCTTCTAAACACCATCAGGGCACACTTTCATTTAGGTTTTTCAGAACTACCACCAGTGTTCTTCACTGCCTCAACAACATCAACAGATAGTTCAAATGCTGCTTTATAAAGACAGAGGAACAATTAGAGATTTAATTGATCATAAAACTAAATTGCTGGAGGGATCTGCGTGTTGCTGGTGCCAGTTTAAATCCACACACTCTGCTTGCTCAGATGCAGTACTACACCAGAACATAAACACATGCTATCCCAGAATGGATGAAACAAATAAAAGCAACCAATCACTCCTGAAATTCTTTGCCCTTGGCAGAAACCTTTCTGCTGTTTAACCTAGAAAATCAGTTCAAGCTGCAATTGCTGACATTTACTCCACCATTTCCTTAGGAGCCAATCCCCTTCTCCAGAGAGCACCTCATTCATGGACTGAATTTCTGCCTGTGTGTGAACTAAGGCAGGAGAAAACAGAAGTAGGTTACAAATTGTTTACCTGCATGCCAGCCAACTGCAGGCCAGCTGGAAGCAGTCACAGGCAGGCTGAGGGAACATCATAGTATCATTCAGGGTTGGAAGGGACCACCACAAGGATCATCTAGTTCCAACTGCCCTGCCATGGGCAGGGACACCCCACACTAGATCAGGCTGGCCATATGGATAGGCATCTACCTTTACTCCCTGAACTGCTGTGTGCTCAAGGAGCAATTTTTAGTTCCAGATGGTTTGGAGAAGACTAATCAATGCCCACACATTTGACTTGCAAGGCCTGTAAGATCAATTTGAAAATTAATTACATGTATTTAACACTGGCCTGTTTCGACCTAATTTTTGTGTCCTCCTGTGCTGGGTGCCTGAGCACAATGAAATCAAGAAAATGCAAAATGACTGGAGCCATGCTAAATTTCTGTGGGGCCACAGCATATTTCTACTGCAAATGAAATGTGGAAACACTGAATTATTCCTACACCGTGCAAGAATCACAACAGTAAGTTCAGACTTTCAGCTCAGCAATTTCTGTCACCAAGACAAAAGCAACCCACTTAATCAGCAAGGAAAGATTTTGAAATAATTAATTCCTGCAGATAATTGAGGATGTAGAGCCCCCAGCCATCTTATTATTTTCTTGGCTTCCCTCTGTTCCTTGCTCTTTAGAGCTCCAGGGCCCCCACTGTCTAGCCTAAATATCTATCTACGTGCTGCATATGTCAGTCCCAATTTGCAGAGTGGAGAAACTTTCCTAGCCAGAAATGCCATCTCAAAGCATCAACACAGCCAGGCCAGTGGAGACAGGGACACAGAGCTGCACAAAACATGGCACCTCAGATAGGGACAGACAGGTAAGTGAGTCAAAGAACACAAGGGGCCGTGACACACCCCAGGAGCTGAACAGGGAATGCTTTGTGTGCACATCTTGCTGAATGGAGACTGCCCAAAGAGAGCAACAGCCCAGCACTGGCTCAGAGGGTAAGACTTAAAAACATAAACCAAAATTAATCTGCAGAAGACCAAACAGAGTGCTCACTATGGGTATATTCACAAGCATCTGGCCTTCTCCCTGACTTGACTCATTAAAACACTTCTCCCAGATGCTCTTCCATCATGCACACACTGAAGCATCCCCAGCAGGAGGGAAGGCAGAGAGAGAACACATGGTTGCCTCCAGCATGGACCCCAGTGTCCCCAGAGAGCTGGGACAGGCAGCTTAAAGCTGCTGCCTGAAAGCCCAGCTCAGCCCTTGTCACCAAAGGCCTCCAAGAACGCATGACAGGGCTGCAAGATGGTGCGGTGCGATACAATGTGTGCGATACTTGACAGCCCCAGGCATCCTGCAGGGAGAAAGGGAAGCTGGCTGGGGAAAAAGGGATGTGCTGCTCTGACTCAGTTGATGTTTGCCAAACACTGGTGAAAATGAGCAAGGACTGTGAATGATAAATCAGGAGCCCAGAATGCCTGGCAGGCGGGTGCAGGCTCAACACATCACGTGGTGCTGTACAAAACTCACCACTCTCATCCAGATTATTTCCTCCTTGTTATCTTCTCAGGATTTAATCTGTGAAATGTAGCACTTGCACAAACCTGCTAATACCCTAAAATAACCCCAACCCTTTGTAGATTCCCATGTAACAACCTCCTAAGCAGTTGTGTCAATTCTAAGACTTGTTCATCACTTAGGCCATCAACACAACAGAGCACAATAATGCTTTAGGTGGATCCTGTTACGCTAGGGCATAAAGACCTAGAAAAGCCAGGCTGAGCTGTGTGGTGTCTTACACACTTTACAACGCTAGAACAACACTCACAAGGACAACACCAAATGCTGTAGTCCAGATGTTCAGCTACATTGCCTGTCATTATTTCCCCTGCCTCATTGCTATAAGTACATGGAAACGCTTTCTCCAGAGTGCCAACCACCACGGGGCTGCTGTGAGAGAAGCACAAGGGGTGTGCTGATTAAATCCTCCAAACGATGGCTGCTCTGTGGCAGCCAGTGACAACAGGGCACGGGGGTTTATCTCACAGTGGGATAAACATGCAGCATTTTCATTCCATTACCACTACACAACTAAAGCAAGAGAAGAAAGGCAAGGAAGGAGAGAAGAGCAATAAAAACACATCAAAGCCTTTGCAGCTATGATGTCAGCTTCATACCTGGCACAAAAAGTGCTGGATGCCTTGTGATAGGAAGAGACAGCGAAGGGAACAAGCAGAACCTGATCTCAATAACGCAAGAATATCAGTGGAGTTGCATCAGACTTACGACAGTACAAACCACGCTGAAATGCAGGGCAGACATTTGGAATATCTCTGAGCCTTAAAACTCTCTTTATGAACTTATCTCTTACCTCCATGACTTAAGAATGAGTTTGCCTTTTCCTCCACCTATTCTCTTCTTTCCTGAGCAAATTCTATCATCTTTCCTCTGTCTGTTTACTTTCATTAACTCATCTGAAAGCAAGGCCGGTCCAGTTTTCTTTAAGCTGGACCAGTTCTAGAAGAATAAAATCTTCCAGACCTACAGAACCTGTGTTACTACTAAAGTTAACTATGTCAAAGACCAATGAGTTGGCTTAACTTATAACAACTACTTTTGGAATAGAATAGACCAGACCAGACCAGGTTGGAAAATGCCTTTGAGATCATCAAATCCAACCCATCACCCAACACTATCTGATCAACTAAACCATGGCACCAAGTGCCTCATCCAGGCTCTTCCTAAATGCCTCCAGTGATGGTGACTCCACCACCTCCCTGGGCAGCCCATTCCAATGGCCAATCTCTGTGAAGAACTTCTTCCTAACATCCAGCCTAAACCTCCCCTGGTGCAGCTTGAGATTGTGTCCTCTTGTTCTGTCGGTGGTTGCCTGGGGACAAGACCAAACTCCACCTGGCTACAACCTCCCTTTAGGTAGTTGTAGACAGCAATAAGGTCTCCTGTGATAAAGCCTTTTAGACATCCTAGTCCTGAAAGAAAGAAAAAACTGTGGGGTTCCTCATTAGCTCCTCCTGCCTGTTCAATTCGCTGTGTATCCTCTGAAGGCAAACCTGCTTTCCTCTAAAGCAAGAGGACATGATCTCTCTTAGGAGACAGTCTTGATTTCATCTCAGTTGCATCACCACACAGTGCAGCTATTTGTCTGTCACCAGTAATGATGGGATAGCAAGGGAAACAGCAGCAACTGGAGCAGGCTAAGTGGGACTCTGCCAGGGTGAAATGAAGGCCATTTAGAGGGAACACCACGCGGCAGATTGGAACCGCTGTCATACAAGGCCCCATACTGATCTGAGGCAGAGATGGATACCAGGTCAAATTTTTCTTCTAATGGCATTCATTTTTCCACTACATATGGTAGCTGGAAGAGTGAACTACCCAAGTAAACAAGCATTCTCAGTGACTTTCACAGTCACATTTCACATTGATTAAGCTGCTGTGTAATATTACAGCACTATCATTAACACAGGCTGGGGGGCGGGGGGACACACACACACCTCCTTCTGTTGGAACATGTTAGGAAATTACATCTCATTCATAATTAATCAAGTTTCACTGGGCCCTTTACCTGACTGAACCTATTAGAAGGCTGCTGAAGAGCCTCATTTCCTTCTCCCCTCAGTCTTTTGCTTTAACACACAAAAGCCAAGCTCTTCTGGTTTTGGTCTTCAACAGGCTCTCTCTGCACGCTGTGTGTGCATTTGGGTTCTCGTTCTTGAGCGCAGGTGACCAATATTGTGCTTGTATTCCAAAGTGGGTCTCAATTACCTGATGCATGGAATTAATAGTCTTAAGTAATCACAATTAATTAAAAGCATTAGCTTGAACACTGTAAAGGTTCCATTAACAAGTGTACAGCTTCCACTGGAAGAATCTCACCTAACACATCCAACTCCATTTTTT
Source organism: Melanerpes formicivorus (assembly GCF_026170545.1). Lineage (NCBI taxonomy): Eukaryota > Metazoa > Chordata > Aves > Piciformes > Picidae > Melanerpes > Melanerpes formicivorus. Next base: position 1,344,733 of record NW_027142379.1, on the reverse strand, counting down.
CCATAGACTCATTTAAAACAGGAATGATGCTTAGGCTAGAGAAAGAGGCCTCATTTATCTTCCTTTAAATCAGCATTACAACAACCTCCAAGTCTTTCGTGGTACAAGCCTGACTCCAAACTTTAATTTCTTTAAAGAATGAGCAAATGACAAAACTGGAACTCTGCAGCAAGCTAAACCAGATCATTTCCACATTGATCCATCAACAGTCTGCGCTTTATGATCAGTGGAGTAAGAACCTGTGATTTCTGGAAAACCCTTTGCCATCAGTGCTGTTAGCATTTCATACATAGGAGCATAGAGATATAGGAGTACAGGACCAATGTACACCAGGTGCTGCTCCTGCTGGGTTTCCATACAGTTACACCAGCAACAAAATGAATTTGTTTTGTTCACATCTGCCTTCAGCAGAGCACATCCAGAAAATCAGCATGACTTCTTTCCCCAGGACCACAAATTTCACCATATCCCAGTTATCATGTGGGGGTGATAGCTGGAAAACTGGACACAACCCTACCCACTGGATTCTCAAACCTATTAAGGCAGCCCAGTGACTTAGTTCCACTTGTCTGGAATGCTTAAAGCCACAAACATCACCACAAGGATTCCAGCTGGTTTGGGGTGAACAGTCATTTCCTCCATTTCAGTTTTCCCCATCCTGTATCAAGATATCACTAAATTGTTTTCATTGTGAAGTGTGTGTGCATAAAACCCCTGGGATATCGATGAAATAGAGAAACCCCTCCATGGCTTCCTAGCTAGGACACACTGCTGGAATATAGGAGACCCAGCCGAATCTTGGACCTGAGACACGTTTCTCTCTGTCTCTCCCAATACATAGATCAAACTCATCTGGCTCAATTAATATTTAATTATCCACACAAAAGGGATCAACTTCCATGGAACAGATAGAGGGCATGTTGGATGGCGCAATGCAGCTCCCTTCAGCAAAAGTAGTTCAGGACCTGAAAACAGGCTACGTTACTTTGGATCTTGGAGCCCTGGCACGTGGCACTTTCGTCTCTGTTCCCAAGGGAAATTGTGCCTACCTCACCAAAACACAGAGGAATGCAATCGAGAATTCCAGTACTTTGGGCTGTTGCAAGGTGTCTCTCATTAAAATACCAAACCAGAACATATATGTATACACACACACACACATATACATACACACATATATATATAAAAAATAAATAACTTGCTTCTAGGTTTCAAGAACAATATTCTTAGAATTTCCAAAGTACTATTAAAGCCTGGAGCTGCATTTCCTCATGAAGTCGCCATGGGTAAATCTTGAGGACAGCTCATCCAATAGCTGAGGCACCAACATCTACTGCACCCAAACAGAGCAAATCAGAGGGGTTTGGTTTACACTTGTCGATGGAAAATACCTGATGGATATTGTCTAGTTGTAAAAGACAACTTTAAAAAGGTACTCAAACATGATGTTAGTGAATAATGCAGGTGCATCAGTGGTTGGAAGCCTGGATGCGGAGACACAAGAGACGCTTTCTAAGCATTCATCTGGCAGCAGTGGCTTATAATTGTGTCTCAACCTTGAAAGGCTCTGGACCACTTGACTTAGAAAACAACACTAAAAGCAGAAACCACACATATATGGATAAAGGTGAAGAGAGGGGAGCACCCACATTGATTCCTCAGCTCTTCCAAACCTCTCTCCCAGTACAATGGTCTTCTCAGGTTATCTGAGAGCCAAATGAACTGGCTATGCACTTGATCATTTGATTTTTGCTTCCTCAGATGGATTTACACACCCACACAAACACACCTTCTAAATTCAGAGGTAAGTCAAAGCAGATAGTCCCTCTGCTGCTCGGTTGTGCTTAAATATAAGGCCAGTGTGCTATATAAATTCCCCCACTGTGTGGAGATCCAGGCAATGTTCCAAGCACAGTGGGGTGGGGTGAGGATGTTTTTGTTCATTTTCTTGCTTGGACTGGATTATCTCATGCCCTTCTGGTTATAGGTACAGAATCTTCTCAGTGATAAAACAAGACCTAAGTGCCACCTATTGCAAAACAGCTTTTCTTCACCAGGTAAAAGCCCTGCAGAAGTCCCTGAGGTGTCTCCCTGCAGCTCTCTCTATAGTATTGCCATTTGTAGCAATGTGTCTTGCTCACGTGCAACATTGGTTAAAATGCAAATCCTATGCAAAAGGAGGGGCTGCAGAATCCATCAGTGAATATATTTTGTATGGATTAATTTCTTCCTCACCCTGTAAGCAGTCCCACACATTTCAGTGTAATATCTCGTGCTGTGCACCTTAAAGAAGGGGAGGGGAAGGAATAACCATAAACCAATTTGTGGCATAATTATGCAGAAGCACCGACATCTTTCCTCCTAAAGAGAGAGAAAACCCAAACACAAATAAATAGTTGCCTGCAATTAAAGCCATTAAAAAGGAATTACCTCAAGCAGGGGGCATGCTATGCAATGCAAATCAACCACGTCTGAAAGAGAGGACACACAGGGTGCCCTGGAAACAGGGTGTGGCTGGGCAATTCACATTTATACCCAATTATTTCTCATTAGCATCACCGAATTGCCACAGATGGTACAAAAGCCGGCAGCTCACCTCCCTTTGGTTCTTCGTAACCCAGTCTGAGCAACGTCTCTGGGAAAGTCAGCTTAAGGTTTATCAACCAGCATCAGTGTTGCCTGAAGGACCAGGGACAGAAGCACACAAATCACTCCCATCATGTGCAGGTTTGATCTCTTCAGTCAAACCAAACTGTCTTCCTTACAGCGAGCACTGGGAAACCCGCGCCAAGAGGCATCCTCTGCCTCATGACACCAACTTCAACCGAACAAAACCACCAAAGCAAAACCCAGACAGAAGCAACCCTCTGTCTGCCCAGTCATTTCAGACACCACAACACAGCTGAGCAGGGAGAAGCCCCTCGCCTGAGGAGCACCAGCAAGCCACCACTGGCCACCACCAACACTCGCCGCACCCCTTCGTTTCGTGTCAACTGCTGCACCGCGCTCCCACTGTCATCGTCCCCCGTCCCCCCACGCCCCGGTCTCCTCCCGGCTATCCTGCGCTACCTGCCCTTGGTTCTACCGCCCAGAGCAAGGAGAGCAAATGCTGGGAGCCGGTTCCGAGCCCGCCCCGCCGCCGCCCCGGGTCCACCTTCTTGGGTCGCTTCCTCCGCTGGCTGCCGCCGTTGCACTTCTCGCCGCTGTCGCTCTTCTGGGCTGCCTCCTCGTTCATCCTAGCGAACGGTTCTGCCGGCGCCGAGCCGTGCCATGCAAGGCTCCAGCTGCCCAGCCCCTGCCGAGGGTGGGACCCGCCGGGGGCGGGCGCAGCGCCGGTGCCGTTGCCGTGACAGCAGCAGCAGCAGCAGCGGCGGCGGGGCGGGGGCCGGCGGAGCCCCGGGGACGCTGGGCAAGGCGAGGGGCGGTGGCGGAGCTCTGTTCCACGAATGCACCCCGAGAAGGGAGAATACTCCAGAGGAGAAATGTCCTTAGGGTCACGGAACGGTCTGGGGAGGAAAGGACCATCAACGACCATCCAGCCCCTGCTGCAGAGACAGAGTCATAGAATCACAGAATCGCTTGGGTTGGAAAAGACCTTTAAAATCATCGAGACCAACTATCCTCTACCAGTTCTGGTGCTAAATCACGTCCCTCAGCACCACTTCTCTGCTTCTTTTAAGCACCTCCAGCATAGAATCATTTAGGGTGGAAGGGACCTTTAAGATGATAAAGTCCAGCCATTAACCAAGCACTGCCAGGTCACCACTAAAACATGTGCCTCAGTACCACCTCTACAGGGCTTTTAAATGATGGGGACTCCACCACTGCACTAGGCAGCCTGTGCCAGTATTGGACAAGTTTTTCTCTTCCCATTCAAAACAAGCTCTGGAAGGTGAAGGTCTCACTGAAAAATGCATGCTGTTCACTTCTGTTTCGTTTGCCAGACAGATGAGTTATCGAGGTTGGCCTTTCCATGGCCTGGTACACTTGTTGAGCAGAGGCTTATTTGCTTTATTTTAAGAGAGGAACTAAGAAATGAGGAGGCTCAGAACAGAAAGCCTTTCCACCAAGAAAGGGTTGTGCCCTCCTTCCTCAGCTGCTGAGAAGTCACCAGTGCTTCTCCCTGCCTGGCTGTAGTCAGAGAGTTGGTGCTTCCTGGGTATCCCACGTCCCTGCAGCCCAAGGTTCTGCTCACACACCCTTCTCAAAACCTACATACATGTGAGCAAGGCATTGGGCCTCAACAGTAACATCTCAGAGATGATTCACTGTCAGTATTAAAACAGACAATGGCAACATGATTGGCACAGCATAAGGCAATAGTTTGTACTACTAAAATAAATCACCTCCTCCCTGTTTTGAAAGAACAACACTGCAATATTCACATGTAAATGCATGTGAGAATTGCAAATGTGTTCTTCTGCAGAACTGGAAGGAAAAAAAACACAACCCTGTTCCACTTACACTTGAACAAAACAGCCAAGAAACTTGCCCTCCTTCTCAAACAGCAGCAAAGGCTGGGGAACAAAAGAAAAAAAGTCACTTCAACTGCTTACTCAGCAGAGGAGAGGATGGGGAAAGTGGAAAGGACCCAGCGAGGCATGAATAGGCTCTCCCACAATCGCTGGCTGCTGACACAATGAACATCTGCAGCACAAACAATGTCAGCAGTGTAACAAACTGAACATCCTCATGCTTTACTTTAAGGGCGACTTCTTTGTTACTGCTAGCAGTAGTAAACGCTACACTAGTAAGAGAAATAACTCATGTAAAAGTAAAAGGGAGCTCCAAACCCTGAAGGAGGCGGGTGCTATACAACACTGCATCTGTTATGCCATAATTAGAGCTGCAGTCACAGTCAGAGCAAGTATTTTGGGGAAGATGTACAGCAGTCATTTGTTATCAGCGTCAGACAGTCATGGAAATCAGTTGTGAAAGCTGTAACCAAGTGGTTATTCTTTTCATCTACAAACAAGCAGCACAATCTGCACACAAATGTTGTTCTTAAAGGAGGTCACACATCCCCTTGCACATTTTAGTCTAATTGTGCACAAATTCATCCTTCTCCCCAGCCCTTTTTTTCATACAAAACTCCACCTTTGCAGTCTGTCTGATATTTGTTCCTCCTAAGAAGTGATCATTGGATTCAGGCAGATTGTTGAAGTCTGTGGCCATGATGTGTTCTGTGTTTTCTTCTTAGAATCATGTTGTTGTTTTAATTTTGAAAGAAACAACAAAACCCTGCCATTTCTGACTGTAAATATAAAGAACACTTAAATCACACATGAAAGGTCTGAAAACTTGATGCAGTGATGTAGATGGGATAAGGAGCACAGTGTCTCACTCTTAGCTAAACCCATCCCTTCTCCCTCTGTCCTTAGAAGAAATGGGACTCACTACTGCATTTTTAATACTACCTTTATTTTGGTCACCAAGCCAGGAAAGACTAAGGAAACAGGATTGCAGGAGAATTCCATGACAGCTAGGAAAAGGAGCAGATTTTCCTGAGAGGCTTGTATGATTGAAGGCTTGATGCCTTGTGAAGGGAAGAAGTCACGGGGAGTCACCACAAGCAGCAAAAGGCCAGTGCCCCTGGGAGGCAGCTGTGCTAAGTGCAGGCTGTAAGGTGTGAGGAAAAAGCAAGAAAGAAGAGGACTTTCAATTTCATTATGTAAGTCTTCTAGTTATTTGTACTCCATCCTCATATAGGTCCACACCAGGGTAAAAATATTGAGTGAATTAGGCTGTGGTTAGCTAGAAAGCTACACCACAGAGAGATCAGTATGGCAGCAACTTTGTGGTGACAGCACCCACAAACTAAACACAGGAGAAGCCTGCAGGGACAAGTACTTATTGATGGGAGCTACAAAAACAGCACAAACTCACATGCACAAATTTACCCAAGGTAAACCACCTCATTATCCTCAACTGCTCTTAGCTCAGGTCCCCAGATCCCAGGCTTTAGATGCTCAGGTAGATCAGTGTGTGGAAACTTCCCACAGATATATCCTGTCAGTTATATAGTTTCAAGGTCCATATGCATTATGTCTAAGCTCAGGTGCTTAGCTGAAGTGCCTTAATCCACCCAACATGTGAATCACACTCTAGTGAACAACCTTTCAGGTTAGAAACACACAATTACCTCCCTTCACACCACCCTGATGAAGGGGATTCCACCTTGGCTTATATTTGCTTTATGGAGCTGTAAAGAGATAACATACCAGAAGTGAGAAGCAGCTCTCTGAAAATTGTTCAACAAAATGCTGGCCAGTCTCCTCAAAAGCATTGCCAGAAGCTTCTTGTGGCACATTAGCAGTAATGGCAGGATTAACTGAATGCCTTTAATTTGATAAGTGCAGTCAGCTGGAAGGTTCCTTACTGAGCTTTGGGCATGTTCCAGACCTAGGACCCTCACTCCCAAATGCATCCCTGTAGGCATGTAAACCAAAGCTGCAGAAGAATGTCCTCTTTACAACTGCTGGCAGATGATGCAAGTCTGCACTGAGCTCTGTGGAGCTGCAGTTGGATCACTGCTGCTGTGGAAGTTGTTGGGCTTGGAAGTAGCTCAGGCACATCTACAGTGCCAGGCAGTCAAGGGCATCCCTTTTTCAACCACTGAAGTCATGCTTTCCTTATAGAAAGTCATCTCTCTTTCCAAGAGTCATTCCTCACAGCATCATTCCTGGTTACTTCCACAATTAAAAAATTTAATCCTACAAGGCCAGCTTTATTCCCACTGAATTCAACAGCAGCAGATCAATTAAGTTGAAGATGTTTAAAGTCCCAGCATTACAGAAAAACAAACTTGAGAAACTTATGGTTAAACCTGAACTTCTCCCTACACCTTGACCTTCCCTCATATTCTGCACCAGTGCTAGCTAAACTTCAAAAAACATAGTAGTCATTTTAAAATCGTGGTCAGCAAGTCAGAACACTTCCACCTTCTGCATTTTGGAAACTGAAGGCTCAGGGGGATCTTAGCAATGTGTACAAACAGCTGATGGGAGAGACTGAAGAAGCCTGAGATGTGCTCTTCTCAGTGGTGCCCAGTGGCAGGTCAAAAGACAATAAGCACAAACTGAAACACAAGAAATTCCTTTTAAACATAAAGAGGACAACTTTTAAAATGTAAAGGCATAGGCTACGAATCCTCAGTCCTTAGAAGTACTCAAAAATTGACTGTTCACAGCCCTGAGCTACCTGCCCCATCTGACCCCGATCCGAGATGGGGGTTGGACTAGAGGATCTCCGGAGACCCCTCCACACCTTAACTCTTCTGTGACACTATGAACACAGAGTCTTGATTCTGCAGCTGTTTGGGGAGTGCATTGCTTTTAGGAGTTGTTAAAGGCGCTAAAATGCTCCAATGTTCCAGCTGAGTAATTGCATACATTGTCATTGTCAAAACGGTGGCAACCTATCTGCTGTCAGTGGCTCCTTTGTTCAGCATTATACACACAAAAAACACCCCTCTCAGTCTCATGTGCTGCAGTAAGTGCTCTGTATCTAGTCAGCAGAACACCAGAGATGATCATCTGGGATTTTATTGACTTGCCACTACAGGAGTTTCAGCTGGTTACCTTGAGCTGAACCCTCAGCTTCCATCTGTCCCACCCTGATAAGGGAAGAACAATAGAGGGAATCAGGGTGGGTGACAAAGCTGGCTACGTTCACTACTGAAACCATTAAACCATGCTGCAATGGGAAAGAGTTAAAGTATGCATCAATTTAATTACACCATAAAGTCTGAACAAATTATTTTTGTGATGATTAAATGAAGTTAAGTAACACATATCAGAGAAATGAGCATTTTTTACATGCTGTTATATAACCCTTCCCTATTTGTTCCCTTCCTCAGTGAATACAGCACAGAGCCAGTAGCAGAGAAACAAAGGTGTGAGGAAAAAGAAAGAAAGAAAGGAAGGGGGGAAACAAAACAAACCAAACAACAAAAAAACCCCACAACCAAAGAGACCAAGGAACATATTTCTACCCCACTCAGCAGATAATGACATTAGTCCTTTTCAATGTGACAGACACATTTATTTTCACCCCTGCAGTTTACTTCATGTAAAATTGGAGCAAAATCCTGGCCCTGATAAAAACAAGGAGAGTTTCATTGTTGACCTCACCCAGCCTTGCCAACTAATACTACTTAAACACAAAAATATCTCCCACTAATACAACGATTATCTTTAAGCAGCATCTTCAATTCTCTGTGCTTCTCAGCAGAGACAGTGGTGGTGGAACAACAAAAAGATCTAACTGCTCAATTCATGTCAATTTGATTTCATTTCCCCCAGCGTATCTTCCAGTTGTCAGCATGGAAAAAGAACTACAGTGGAAGAGCAAGGGTTGAACCACTCATCAGTGACCACTGCTGGACAGGTACAAAAGAAAACAGTGACTCAAGAGGTGTGTGTTTGTTTCTACTAATTCTGACAGAAATCTCCTCATAAGCACAATCCTCCAACCAAGTGCCATAGTTCTCCATTAGAAACAACCTGCTATGTTGTGTTTAATACTGGAGTGCTCCAGAGGTGTCATCTAAAACATACAACAAAGTGACCTTTCTTTCATCTGGGTTTATGTTGCATACTATGGATTGCCCTGCTAATGAATCTCCTCAGGACAGAGGGACAGCCAAGGAATACAAAGCCATCTTCCAATACATACATCTGATGTGTGCTTTCACTCTTTTAACAAAAGCAAATAAAATAAGTAACAGCTCCCAGCTCCACTTCAATCCCACTTTCGAGTTCAGCACCGTGGCCATGGACAGCAGAAGGGACTGAGCCCTTTTCCAGCACTCTCCTTCGCTTTCTTCTTGAGCCTCCTAAGCCTGGCCCAGCACAAAGCCTTTCTGTTACTGGCTTCCACACAACAGAAAGACACTAAATATTTCTGTGGCAAATATACTTGGGTGTCTCATTTCCCCAGAGGAGTATCAGTGTTGGTAGCAATCTCAGCCTTCCAGTACTACGGGAGAGCTGGGGACTAGTGAACAGATGGGGAGGGACTTTTTACAAGGGTTTGTTGTGACAGGATGAGGAGCTATGGCTTTGAGCTGGAAGAGGGGAGATTTAAACCGGAGATTAGGAAGAAATTCTTTACAGTGAGGGTGGTGAGACACTGAAAGAAGTTGCCCAGGGAGACTGTGGATGCCCCCTCCCTGGATATGTTCAAGACCGGGTTGGACAGGGCCTTGTGCAACCTGGTCTAGTGGAAGCTGTTGGAACAAGATGATCTTTAAGGTCCCTTCCAACCCATACCATTCTATGAATCAAAGATGATCCCTGTGTGTCCTTGGTGTAAAGGAACAAGGTGTGGTACCCTCATCATCAGTCAAGTATACCATAGTTGATGACACACAGTAACACTGAAAACATGTATAATGAAAAGGTTCTTCTTTCAAAGTGTGGAAATTTCACAGCATGTTTGATACGGTCAACAACTTGTATGTGTGTTTAAAATGCATATTTAATGACTAGGCTCAATTGCTATCCTCTACAAAAGCATCATTCCAAGTTACTTTGTCCTTCAGGATGAACATCATCTATTTGCTGGGATCATTGCATATTCCTAGCATTATCTGCATTAGAATTATCAGTCCAGTTTTGATTGCTGTGAAGTGCTGCACAAAACCTGGACACAGCAAAGATTCACAGGTAAACTGACTGCCAAAATGCAGACGTAAACCATGTTAGACTGGGAAGAAGAAATTCCTCCCTTCACTTGCAGTGTGCTTTAGATCAAACAAATTAAAATCTATGAACTGAATGCAGCATTTTCTGCCCAGTGGGAGCTGCAAATTGATTGTTTGCATTATATCCATCCATCTGGTGGCTGCAGTTGAGGGTTTGTGACCTCATGTAACATCTCTGTTTGGAAGACATCAAACTTATGCAAGAGAAAGGGCTCTGAGGTACCTTGAAATTATCATGCAGGTCACATGCTCCATGGCGATTGCCATAGTAACCAGACACTTGCCATGGACACTTGCTAGCTAGAAGCTTTCTGGTTTTATGCCTTGAACTGATATTCTTTGGGTAATTGTTAATTTACCTTTTGTTTTGGAGTAAAGGTTGGAGGGGGTTGTGTTCATCTGGCAACGCAAAGATAACCAGAAGTGAAGTGTGAAATCAGTCAGAGTATGAAGAAAAATTAGGATGCTTATGCTATGGGCTCTATAAAATACAGAGCCTTGTGTGATTAAACATGCACAAACTGCAAGAGAAATGTGTCCTATTTCCTGCAACAAAATACAGAACAATCTTCTTTTCTTGCCAGGTACTCGAACCTCTAGGCTCAAAATTATTACAGGTGTAGCTGGTAGCTATGACTGTCATATACAACCTTCTCTTGCTAGGGACTGTTTGCACCTCCTTGTAAAATACTCTGATCAAACCTCCACCTCTTGGATTTAAGGTTGTCTCAACATGAACTTGAAATGCTTGTCTGAAAGAGTTCAGCTCTTGAAGATTAGGCATCCACATGCTTTGGATCAAAAAGTGCAGAGGGTATCAGGGTTGCCCACACCAGGGGGATGGAACCAGGACTAAACCTAGGAATGACACCAGTGGCACAGGAGGAGCAGAGAAATTACAACAGGAGGTTGAAAAAGGGGCAATGGACAGAAGAGACAGTGCTTCCTAAGCCTACTGTCCTCGAAACTGAGGATACAAACAAACCAATCTGCAATCAAACAGATGTTTTGAAACTCTCTAGACAAATTGTGTAGTGCTTCACATGAAGCATGAAGCTTCCACTGCTATTACTAAGAAGGAGCAGGTGGTTGCCTGCTGTTCCACAAGCGAGGAAAAGTCAGTAGCAATGGCACTCCTGTAACCTTCATTCTACCTGTGTTGATGCATTATGCAGTCTACCTGCATCAGCACAGATCTAGAACCACCTAGCTCAGCCAGGCTTCGCCAAGGGATCCACAAGGAATACACAGTGAGGGTGTCTGTTACCTTTATCTGCAGATGTTTATAGAAAGATTGGAAGACATGGTGTAGGGCACTGTAGTAGCTGTAGCTGGGAAGCGACCAGCCTGAACTTCACCCCAGATAACAGCAGCCACACTGCTTACATCTGTCCCTGACAGCACACCTAGTGCCAGACAGGTGCTGCCAAATGAGCTGTTCACAGGGAAGTTTCTTGTTTTCTGGCTGCTTGTCAGAGAGCTTATGATCTTCTCTTCAAAGGTTTAAAAACTCTCAGGTATAATCAAATCCAGAGGGCAATTTATAATTGGGATCAACAAGATGGAATACACATATTCTGAAAAACCAGCATCCCTGTTTTCCTGAACTAAGGCTCCAGTCGAAACTTTGGAAGCTCGCTTACCTCCCTTTCACCATCTCATCTGTTAAATAAGAACAATCCAGTCTCTTCACTGAAGAGAAGTGCAATGAAAATTAATTCATTTCTTTTCAACACTCCGGATATTACTTTGATGAGCACTATAGATGAGTCCCCAAGGGAATCATAATTCCACCTTCAAAGGGGGCATTGAACAACACAATGTAAATAAGGCCTAGGGCCACGAATCGAACAACGGGACAGAAACAAGCTATCGAGCAGCTGCTCATTAAATGGGTGTCAGCTATTTCTGCATCAAGTGAAGCAGGAGCTGGTGGAAAAACTACTATGGGCATGTGTAATTGAAGACTGTATCATGATGTACCCACGAGACTGGGCCAAACAAAGGTTGAAAATGCCTCTGTGCTCCCCATTAACACCTTTTAAGTATAGATATGAATATAATGAATAAGGACCCAAATATAATACAGGATCAGAGAATGAGATATTCTGAGCTACCTGCCCCCTCCCTGGAGGTGTTCAAAGCCAGGTTGGATGAGGCTTTGAGCAACTTGGGCTAGTGGAAGTTGTCCCTGCATGTTCCCCTCCATGGCAGGGGGGTTGGAAGTGGATGATCTTTAAGGTAATTTCTAACCTAAACCATTCTATGAATAAATAATCTTTAATAATCAAATAGATAAGGAGTCTGAAGTATAAACAAACACCAGAACACCCTTCCCAAGACGGAGCCCAATTTTTGCACACACCCTGCAAGTGACCATCTTTTCTAGCCGGCAGGTTCTCTACACAAGCGGCTAGTACTCTGCACTTGGCAGCCCCCCTCTCTCAGATTCACCTTAAGGAGATGGCACTTCTCTTACCATGTGGCAATTAACACTCCCACGGTGAGTAGCAGGATGAGTCATTCTAGCAATAGCCAGGAAAGAAAAGCAATCAAGGAAAATGGCTACGCTGTGCATTCTTCTGCCTTAAAATAGGTCTTTCCTTCATGTGCTGTACTCTGAACGGCCCAAACACATTTGATCTTAGAATAATTTTTCTGTTTATAGTATCTTAAGCCAAAGCCTATAAGCAAATGAATGCATTTATTTTTAACTCCCTGTCTCAATAGGGAAACTCTGGCAGTGAAGGGAGGTTAGACAACTCTGCTGTGTACCAGGAGCTAAAAGGAAAAAAAATAGATAATACAAACAGTGCTGGAGAAATGTTAATCTGACAGAGCTCTGGAAAGATAAAGGTCATCATGCAGATGGGAACAACGTGTAGGATAAATTTGCCAATAAGGAAAGTTCAAAATTCACCAGGTCTGAGACACCTGCTCTGGGAATTGGAGGAGAGCAGAAAAATTAAGTGGAATCTCAGACAGTAGGGTTGAAAAGCTTTTCAGAAGTTCCTGGTTGTGCAACAGCAAGCCTTTCACTCCTAATAACACAGGCTTGGGAAGAAAAACAAACAAACAAAACCCCCAAACTAAACAAAAAACCCACTATCAGAGCATTCTTCCAAACAAATCTTTGGTTTGATGTTTAAATCCCTACTGGAACCCACCCTTCACCCCAGAAGAGCACATCTCCACCAAGAAGCAAGAGCTGAACTTCTACAGAAATCCACCTTACTTCAAGAGGAGGGTACACCTGACCTTGAGACAAGAGTGTGGAAGATACTGGTGTCAGCCCAAGCATGGGAAATCTTCTACTGGTGCAAAGAAAACAGAGGAAATAAGAGGAAAAGCAGAAAGCAGATAAACACTCTTCTCCCAGGCAACCAGGACCAGAACAAGAGGACACAGTCTCAGGCTGCACCAGGGGAGGTTTAGGCTGGAGGTGAGGAGGAAGTTTTACACAGAGAGAGTGATTGCCCATTGGAATGGGCTGCCCAGGGAGATGGTGGAGTCACCATCAGTGGAGGTGTTCAGGAGGAGACTTGATAGGGTGCTTGGTTGCATGGTTTAGTTGATTAGGTGGTGCTGGATGATAGGGTGGACACAATGATCTCAAAGGTCTCTTCCAACCTGGTTTATTCTATTCTAATTCTATTCTATTCTAACAAAGATGACTCCACCCTAATATATAACTGATAAAATACAATTAAATAAATGAGTAGAACTGAACCTTAGAGAGAGTCTAGGAAACTGAAGTAAGACATTTTGTCTCCAAACTATGGGTCATAGAGGCAATGTTTGCTTGCAGATCAACCACCAATGCATGTAATTAGGTGAGGAAAAGCTTGAACACACCTAAAGGAGGGCACCACAGGTAGCAAATAAATCTGGATTTTAATAGAAGAGAGTAACTTCTGCTGAAATAAGCAATGTGCATTTGGGATCTGTTTTGTTGCATTTTTATGACAGTGATTTATTAATAAGGGCTTCTTTCCCTGCTGGACTACAGTCAGGATCCTTAATGAGAACAGAAAGAATATGAAATGTCTTCAGCATTTCTTTCTAGGAAAACCAGCTACCATAGCAAAGGCAATTTTGAAACCCAATCTGATTTAGACAGGCCCAATAAAACAGCTTGGAAAGCAGTTACTTTAAGCTCCATAACTGTAATCACAAGTGTTTGGTTTGGGAGCATATGCAAAAATCCCTCTTTCAGAATAATCCTAAGAGATAAATAAAACAATTTATGTAAACTAAATGGATGCTTTCTCCTGCAAAGACTTAAAAATATTTCCTGTTGCCAGTAAAAATACTCATAAAATTTGGAATGTGAAAGAGCAGCTGGGAGCAGTTAGCTACAGGAGAAGCCCTCTGCTTTGTAGGTATTTTGCAAATCAATGCACAGATTGGCAACCACAGGTTTTCATTTCCTTTGAGATAAGCCTTGTACAGAAAAGAAAAGTCAGCACTATTTCTTCCTCCCATGCCTTGGAATCTACTATGAATTTCATAAATTCCTATTTGAAGGGTCTAAACCACACTTCAAAGCACAACAGTCAGTGCAATGTGAAGACCACCATGAACAGGTGAGAAGGCTCCTTAATGGTGCAGCAGCATTAAAAAGCATCCAGGCAGCATCTGTCTTGTCCAAGAGTTGCTGTGCTCACTCTAAACAGCTTTTTACTGACCAGCTGAGTCAAGTTTCTAGCAGCAGCAGCTCATCTGCAGGATGAATTTCTTGCTGCAGCAGATGTGAATCTGATCTTACAGGGGGGTTTCACACTTTGCTTCCACAAAGATGTTCTTGCTTATTACTGCATGGGATGAGAAGCACAATCTGGTACAAGGAAATGACTTCCAGTAATGTGCAAGCACCTACCCAGCTAATAAACCCTTGCAGCTGTCAAATGAGGTGCTTACTTTCTAGCAGGGTAGATAAACATTATTAAGATGCCAATACTGACAACTGTGTTCAGATTCTACACTCAGAAGTAGAGCATTTTTTTCTGAATGACAGAGAAATTAAAAAGCCTCATGTCAAACACACAGATGTGGTTTCAGCAGAAAAGCTTTTGCTCATTTTTCACTTGGTGATGCTGGGGTTATTTCTTCCCTGCAGAATTTGTCATGTCAGAGAAACAGAGCTCTGACAGCATTAAAAAATGCAGAGAGTAAATGCTGTAGCTTCTCATTTCTCAGTTTCATTCAAATGTCTGCACTGCTGTCATTGGCATGAAGCTTAAGAGAACACATCTGAGTAAGTTCTCTAAGGTGAAAACAGATGAAAAGCAAGTGGTAAACACCATTTCTCAATACAGAATTTGACTTAGTTCACTTTTAAAACACAAAGCCTACAACCAGCTTGGTTTTTAAGCCCTACTGCACATTACTCCAATTACTTCACAGGCAAGTCCCAACAATCACACATATGGTTTATAATAGAGGAGTACAAGTCCTTGCTTCAGAAAGTGTACATTTAAAGTTCATTTTAGGGCATAATGACACTAAATACTGTCTTGCTGAAGGCTTTTATTAAATGTTTTTTAAGCAATCCCTAGGGCTGAATATAATCTGTTAAAAGCATCACAGGTGAAGGAGCCCTGTGTATTTTTCAGACTGTTATGTATGAGTTGCTAAGTTAGGTGATCCCAGTGAAGTCAAGGGCTAGTGTTCAACCCAAGAGGAAAATTAAGCTTCAAGTCCTTTCATTAGCAAGATCTTAAGGAGAAGGATTCTTAAATACAGACAAAAATATTGCCATTACACATTATCTCTGTCCCATCTTAACAGGCAGCAGTTTAACCACATCAGAGCCTCAGATATTACTAATGTTATTAGAGGCCTGGAAAGAACTGACACAGAAAACACTGACAAGTCAGTGCTCCCACACCCACTTCTATATCCAAACTGGGCTGTCCAACCAGTGTGTCCCCCTGCCCACAGCTGCAAAGGTCAAGCTGATCATGAGATCAGCACTGTAGGCAGAACGAATCCAGGGATTCGGAAATTCAGCAGATGTAAGAACTCCTGAAAGCGAATTCACTCTCAGCAGGCATCACTCTGCTGAGGCCAGAGAGGAGAACCCAAGGTCTGCTGAGGTTAGGTGTACCTGTGGCTCATACTAACATGCAGAGACCTGGAAGGACAAATCCAGAACATGTGTTGTTTATCTGTCATGTTTCATGAGCCCCATGAACTCTGTAAACCTGGACTCCAGAAAAGAGTGAGCAGCTGAAGTCAAATTCCTGGAAGGGTCAGAGGTAGCTCTTGGGGAACATGGGGATCCAGGAGCCATCAGAATCCTCTCTCAAGATGATGGAAAATTGTCTTGGTATTTCTTCCCAAAAATACAGTGCCCTGTTGTGTTTGCTGCAATTTCTCCCTGGGTTTGTCATGTGAAGCGTTGACTTGTCTCGAACTCCTCCTGTCCTATGTATAAGCTTCTCTGTCCTATTTTCCTCCCTATAAACTCTTCCCTTCTTCCCCTCACTCCATCTCCTGTTTCCCCTTTGCAATTCTGCTTTTAGCTAAACTGAACCCAAATATATATATGTTTAATAATAACATGTTGTGCCTGTTTACCAACCCTCCTGCAGTTTGTTTGCTCTAGGCCTTCTGTTGCCCTGTGTGTGAATCATCCATTTAGGCAGCAAACTCTTGGGGAAAAGGACTGCCTGTGTTTGAAAGCCAAACGGAGCCTAGCACACAGAGGCCCATTCTTACTTATTATAATAACTTCATTAATGCTCTCATTTTTTTCTCACTTCTGGAGTGTTGGATGCTTGCTTTGTCTGCCTTGACTTCTCCACTAAATTCTCCAGCTAAAGTTGACAATCACCTTTGGATACACAGGGAGCAATAGGCGTCATAAAGCAGAGCTTTGTGTTTGACACACAAACTTTGCAGGGAATCTTTGCTGTAGATCAGCGCCTACCAAATGTCATCCTGTGACTTCTGGCGGTTGACAGCCACTGGGAATGACACCCTTCATCCCAGAAAAGCTTCACATTAAAAAAGATACATAAAAATTAAAAATCTACTGTTTGAATAAATTTAATTACAACCAGTTGTGATGGAAGTGCAGGGCAGGCTCAGAGCACAGCAGCGACCTAAACAGGTCCTGCAAGCTCGCTATCTGCAACACTGACACACATCCCTTCACCAGAGAGTTCCCTCCTTTCTTAGCTGATCCACACAACTCCTGTTCACACACACCCCTCTTTCACATGCAGTCTGTGAGGAAAACCAAGCCCTTGCCACACAAGCAAGAACTACTGAAATCCCAATGCTGGTGAGGGGTGGCAGGAGGAGGAAAAGAATGGCCTGTTTCTACTCCTCGACACCATAAGACACTCCGAGTTCTGCTTTGGCCAACAAAAGGTTCTTTTCATTGGGGGGGGGGGGGTGGAATCTCCTTTTATCCTCTAGCCTTTGAAGGGCTTACATCATGGCTTCTTCAGTTTCAGGATTTTAGAGAAAACAAGCTTTCTGCTGGGCTGCTCAAATGACTGTTGGTAACTAAGAATTCCTGGGAGTGTTTATTCTATGCTCTTTCTTCATTGCTGGTGAAGGTACCTTCTAATAATGACTCATCTCATGAAGAAACAAAACCACAGCAGAAACCCTCCTACTCCTACAGTATCAATGTTACAAGAACCTGGGCATCTTTCCACCAAACAAGTCGCTATACTTGTTTGGGTTTTTTTCACCCCCTAATTAGACCCAAGGCTTCCAAGGGAAAATCAAAACAAGCTTCACATATGGCAGAGAATATCTTAACGCTACTCTTTCGCCATATACATTCAAATATCATTTCATCCTCAGGTTTTTGTCCAACAGGTGTCTCGAATGTGAAGAGAGGAATAATTTGTGAGAAGGGACAGAAGTACCTTGGCACTAGCCCTGTCTTTTTTTCTCCTCCACAATCAAATAGACCTCTGGAGATCATCCGGTCCACCCCCACTGCTAAAGCAGGGTCACCCACAGCAGGTTGCCCAGAATCACAGTGTCCAGGTGGGTTTGGAATCTCTAGATAAGGAGACTCCACCACCTCTGGGCAGCCTGTTCCTGGGCTCCAGCTCCTCAAAGCAAAGACATCTATCCTTATTTTTTCTAAAGATGTCTGCACACAATTCCTGTGATTCTTTTTCTTTTGCTTTACATGTATGAACCTCAGCTTTGAGAAACCCTAAGCTGAAAATACTCAGAGCCACATTTTTCTCCCTGGTTCTGCCAGCACAGGAGGGTTTGAGCGCTCTCCTCTTGGAGGTTAATTCACCTGCCTGTTTATCTACTGCAGCAGGGCACATAACAGATTTCTTGTGCTAACAGCAAGTGACACCATGGTAGAATTTCTCAAGTTTTAACCCAGCTAAGAGCCCTTCTGCAAATGGTCTTTAAAGCTGATCAGAGCAGAGCTGCTGCTGGAAGCTAAGTACAGGATTTGGTCTGTGCCTGGATAGGTCAATATTAAAGCTCCCTGCAGATGTTTATTTTAAAATAAGATCTCCCATTATCCACATGATGCATATCACAAGCCAAGGCAACTTGTGTGGAGGGGCCTGACCTGAAAAACCCTTTCCGGTTTGTACATATCTGCTCAGCCCCCAGACTAGAGATATCTGAGGACAGCTTTAAGATCAATGTATTTATGAGAGCTGCAGAAGTGTCAGTACATTTGTGGCCAGTGGCACACAATAAAAGAGGGCAGAAAATAAAAGATGTGAATTATTTTGCCAGCTATGTAATTGTTTCATCTGAAGGACACTCACTAATAAAAATCAGCTTTGACTAACTGTAGCCTACAAAGCAGAACATCAAACCTTGGAAAGCCAGTCTCTGGGAGACACAGCACTAGACTTTGTTAAATGTATTTTGTCTGTGAAAATAGATTGCAGTCAAAACTGCTAAGAGAGGTGAGCAGTAAAATTCAAGTAGAAAGAAGAGGAGTTCTTATAGTTTGTGTCCTTATTTTCATCAACTAATCCCCACCAGTGCTTATCATCCTAATCTCTCAATGTTATACTAAGAAAGGAGACAGAATGTAAAATGGACCTGAAGGAATCTGCAGCCAGAAACAAGCCTCAGTCCAAACCCAAAAGAGACTTTACTCCATTTCACCATCCAGGATGAAAAACCTACACACCAAACCCATGGAAAACATGAATGTAATCTGCTTGCTGAGATGGTTGCTCCCTCTATCTGCCCAGCCCCTCAAGCTCTGACAGGACACAGGTTCTTTCAGTCTTTCCCCTATCAGAGTATTTAGCAAACAGCAAATATAGATCCTGCAGGATTTAGTAAAAGATTTGCTTTGGATCAGAACATTAGGAATCAGTCCCTGATGCAACATAGGTAGACAACAGTGCTCATGAATTCAGACTGATTGCAGTGAAAGTTTCTCATCCTGGCAACACCGTTGCCATAGTGATCCTGGCTGAGCAGATATTCTTAGCAACCGTTCCTAACTCCCACCCCAGTGCTCCTGGGTTCCTCCAAAACGAGCTGCATAACCTCATTTCCAGAACCTTACCATCACCAGAAGAGCCAGAGTGGAGTGAGCTTATGAACTGAAGTGCCTTCTCTGCCAGTACCACACCTGCCATCAGATATGCGATCCCACAACACCTCCGTGACTCCAACCACACTGATGGTGTTTAGCAACCACCTTCAATTCCTGCCAGAAGCTTCATGAAGCCACAGCTCCTCACAGCTGGACTTTCCTCCACTTGCAGCAGCAGTGACAGAAATAGGAGTGCTTCGACCCAAAATAAAATCTGAGTTTTCATGTGGATTCAGCTTTGGGTGGAATGAATCACATTTCCTCACTCAGGTGATGCAGTATGGATTTCATCTGGGAATGTAAATGGGAATAGTAGAGAATAGTACTCATAGTAGGGGAGGAGGGGAAGTGAAATGGATCCAGTGGCTACTACTTACAAACAGATTTAGAGCTGCTACCCACTAGCAAACCTGGATGTGCTAACACTAGGCATACTAGATAGTGCCAACAGCAGTGAATTTGGCATGACTGACAGGTCCCATGAAGCCTGATGGACCAGCTGCTCTGTTCTGGATAGGTACTCAGCATGTGACTTCCAAGACTTGTAAAGAAGAACACTGCAACTGCTTGGAATAAATAATGCATTGCTAAGCATAAACCACATGAAATTAGCCCTTCAAGAAGGTCTCTTCAAAGGTAAAGTTTGTAGGACACAAGCAAACAGAAATCATGAGCTAACTGCCCAGCCTGAACTGAAAGAACCCAAGCACAAAGCAATACAATTTAGAAGCCCTTGCCAAAGAGCAATTTTCAAGCAGGTATCTTCAGTTTCATGGTGAAGTCTCATCCATTGCTACAGCAATGGCAAGCCTCAGCCAAGATCAGGGTCCAAAATGTGTTCAGGCTATGAATGAGGAATGAACGACTGTCACTAAAGGAGGTACTTCAGTGGAATGAATGTCACTAAAGGAGGTACTTCAGTGCTTCCAGACAAGAAAGCTCCCAATAAATTTCTGGCTTCCTTCAAAACAGAAACCCTTGAGCACTCCCTGTTGCAATGATAACGTTTCCTAGTTTGAACACATGACATTTGCAGCTTGCAAGGAACATAGCAGGAGAACAACGACGGCTTGGCAATGAGCCCGATCTTGACCCCACACCAACATGGACCAAAAGGAACTTTGATCGGCTTTCCAGAACCACATCAGCTTGACCTCAATATACATAAATGAAATGGAGATTAGGCCTGACATTTCAGCTTTGCTACTTTTTTCTGAAGTGGAAATTAAGCAGAATTCTGCCAGATGCTTAGCTAATACACAGATGATTTGATAAATATCAGCAAGTGCTTCACTTTTTCATTTCCTGCATATTTCTATTCAGAGGGATCCTGAGAAGATGCAGGACATGGAGCTGCAAAGAGCCCAACTAGACTGTATTTACTTGGGCAGATTTTGTGGTCTCTTTCAAGTGTGCTAAATATAGCTGATTATTTTTCTTTCTAGCCTAGAAAAGGAAAATCACAGCTGACACAGATTCCTTCTCAGCAGTTGCCTGCAAGCCCTGGTTGCAGATCTCTTCCCACGGTGAAGAACAGGCAGCGCATTCCTGTGGTTGTAGGTGCTCTGACCACACACTGGGCTGCCCCCACACACCGGGCTACCACCACACAGTGTTTTCTGTTCCAAAATTAAACACAGAGAATAAAAGGGAAATGCTAAAAATATCACTGCTTCGCGTTAGGTACCAATGCAATCTAGTTGCAATTTAACCTAGAAATAGAAGAGATATTCCATACACCATATCCCAGAATGGCCTAGGATGGAAGGAACCTTGGAGATCATCTACTCCAACCTCCCCACCAGGAGCAGGGACACCTCTCAACTAGATTCGGCTGCTCAAGGCCTTGAACACCCCCAGGGAGGAAGCATTCACAACCTTCCTGGGCAACCTGTTCCAGAGTCTCACCACCCTTGTACCAAAGAACTTCTTCCTGAGACCCAGTCTAAACCTACTCTTGCTCAACTTCAAACTATTCCCCTTTGTCCTATTGCTAGACACCCTTATGAAAAGTCTCTTTCCAGCCTTTCTGTAGGATCCCTTCAGGTACTGGAAAGCAGCTCTAAGCTCTCCCCAGAATCTTCTCTTCCCCAAGGTGCTCCAGCCCTGGGATCATCTTTGTGGCCCTCCTCTGGACTCACTCCAGCAGCTCTGTGTCCTTCTGCTGGGGACACCAGAACTGGAGGCGGGTCTCAGCAGAGCAGAGTCAAGGGGCAGAATCCCTTCTCTTGCCCTGCTGGCCACACTCCTTTGGCTGCAGCCCAGCACACAGCTGCCTGCTGGGCTGCATGAGAGCACTGCTGGCTCATGGGGAGCTTCTCACCCATCAACACCTCCAAGTCTCTCTCTTCAGAGCTACTCTCAACCCATTCTGCACCCAGCAGATTGGGCTGACCCAGATGCAGGACCTTGCACTTGTTGGAACCTCGTGCATATCATCATGTATCGTATCATATCCTAACAAACTACTGGGCTTAATTTCATCTATTCTCTGTCTAGAATCAAAGCACAGTTTGCATATATTTTGGTAGCAAATTTATTATACAAATCAAATAAAGCTTCATGGCTTTTTCTTCTTCCTTTTTTTAAGGCTAAACAACAGCCAGTTGACACTTTGATGGTGCTGAGCCAGAATCATCACGTTGGCAACCTATACATGATTTATGTGGATCATTTTAATTCTAAACAGGTGCAGAGACATGTTCTAGATTGCATACTAAAACCAGCAGATTCTCCAGTTTTTTAACCTTTATTAAGTGGTTTTAATAAATAAATAAGCTGAAGGTGCCACTATGTACTCCATACAATTTACCCTCCTTACTTGCAATAATCTCCTTCCAAAGCCCTGTTTTTCAAGGTGAGGAAATGCTAAAAGCTTTGCACTAGCAGCATATGGTGCATTACCCAAACTTATGCCACACAAAGAAGCGGTGCTAAGAGAACATTATGCTTGCAAATCCATAAGCTCAAAGAGTGGCAAAGCTAGAATTAGACAGTTTCAATCTGCCCTTTTGTGTATATCTATATTGTGCATCACAATACCATAGAACAGAGTCTTTTTTTACCCCTGGTAATTAGGGGATGCCTCATCCAGTCTCTATTTCTTCACTCCATTTTTGGCTCTGTTCTTTCCTTTTATCTGTCCTTTGACACTGTCTGCCCAGCACCACAGCCATTATTCCTCTCTACCCAGTCCATGTGTGCCCACTTCCCAGCTGTTCCCACTCCTTGGCTTCACTCTGACCCAGAATGCCCATGCAACTCTCCATCTCCTGGGCAGTTCTCTCCTAGCTCCTCCACACAGCTCACCACCACTCCATCTTACTGCAGATGGTCAGTCAGGTTACCTACAGCTTCCCTGACTTTTCTGCCTCGGCAGGCCATGGCAGCTAGAGCAAAGCTGCTCTGCTTTACCAGAGAGCAGAGGTATCATAGTATCAGTCAGGGTTGGAAGGGACCACAAGGATCAGCTAGTTCCAACCCCCCTGCCATGGGCAGGGACACCCCACACTAGATCAGCCTGGCCACAGCCTCATCCAGCCTGCGCTTAAACATCTCCAGGGATGGGGCCTCAACCACCTCCCTGAACAACCCATTCCAGGGCTTCACCACTCTCATGGGGAAGAACTTCCTCCTCACATCCAGCCTGAATCTCCCCACCTCCAGCTTCATTCCATTCCCCCTAGTCCTATCACTACCTATGGTAAGGTATCCCTCACTTCTGACAGTATTGGCATATAAGGTATGAAGGCTTATTTTCAGCAGAAACTCTCACAGAGAAATCACACATGAGGCTCCTGAGAATTTCCTCAAGGAAATTTGGAGCTCATTAATATGACTCCTAAGGCTATTTGCACAAGTGCAGCTCTAAAGCAATCCTTCCAGTAAGAACCCTGATGGATTCCACAATTCATTAGTACCACAGTGGGAAATGTATCTCTCTTTCATCCATTACAACTGATGTGCAGCGACTTCAAAACATCTGCAAAGATGTGAACTGCAAGAGGTCAGTGGAAATAAAGTGTTGAAAATAAAGTGATGCAAATTGTACCCATTGTTAAACATAAGTCAGCCATGGCAACTGTTTGAGGCAGAAACTCCAGCCTCATTTCTCTGCTATAAATCTGACATAACTGAATCAGCAGCCAGATCCTGGACTCATTAAAACTAATTATTCCAGCAGGTCAGGTAAAAGAAAATTAAACCTCTGACCTCAGAAAACTCAGAGGGAATTCAATTCCAAGCCAAAGGAATCACAGAGTAGTAGAATAAGTCAGGTTGGAAGGGACTTGGGGAGCTCATCTCAGCTGCACTCAAAACAGGTCCAATCCAACCGGGCTGTCCAGGACAGTGTCCAGTCAAATACTGACCACCTCCAAGGACATAGGTGCCACAGCCTCTCTGAGCAAACTTTTCCAATGCTTGGCCTTCAACTCTCATAGAGGAGGCATCCACAACTTCCCTGGGCAGCCTATTCTAGAGTCCCACCACCCTCATACTGAAGAACTTCCTAAGATCCAGTCTAAACTTACTCTCCCTCAGCTTAAAACCATTCCCCCTTGCCCTATCGCTAGACACCCTTAGGAAAAATCCCTCTGCAGCCTTTCTGTGGGATCCCTTCAGGTAATGGAAGGCTCTAAGGTTCCCTTGCCTCATTCTGGGAGCAGGTTTAGGGTTTGATCCTGCAAACCTGCACAGATTTGTGCTTTCATCTTTGGAGACACATTTGCAAATTTAGCTCCATCTGTTATTAGTCAGGAAAGAAACAGATTTAGCTTCTTAAATCTTGTCTCCTACAACTATAAACCTTAAGCTATAATCAAATAAAAGCCATAGAGCTCATAGGAATTTCTCCAAAGACATAACTGAGAAAATATTTTCAAACTGGAGGGAAGCCTGAGCCTGATTTTCTGGAAGTTCTGTGTTTGCAGAAAGACAGTGATTGACCTACTTACTGGAGCTTTTGGAGGAGCAAACCTTGGATGGGATGGCAGCCTGTCCCCCAGTGCCTGATTAACACTCTGTTTTCAGAACATACTTCTCTGAGACCAAAGGGACCAGACAGGAGTCTCCTCAGATTTTTCAGTGTCTTTCTTGCACATTTAATTTTTCAGGATGTCAGTTTTTCAGTTACTGCTAAGCCTTGAGCACTAACCCAAAGTAAATAAACACACACACAAATGCAGGGAGATTATTATAAAAACCCTTCTGGGATATGCCCTACATAGCAGAGAGAGGCCAAGACTTTATACACATTTAGCTGAATTATTCTAAAAATCTCCTTGATAACTGAGATGTGAGGTAAAATTAATTGAATGACCCAAACCAATCACCAAAAGGTTCTGTATTAGACCATCATTCTCATGACTCTGCTTGCAAGGTGAAGCAGAGCTGGAGTCCATGATGCAGGAGAGCTTTGCAAGGAACCACCTCCACCCAAACACCACCAAGTCAGTGTATAAAGGTAGGAGTCCCACTAACCTTAATGTCTGCCTGGTTTGCTCTGGTGGATTCTGCTTTCTAACAGGCAGCAATGGTAGGAGCTGCCAGGGAATTTTGAGGCTCATGGCCATGGCACAGAAGCCAGAGAGGAATCACAGAATGATTTGGGTTGTAGGGACCTCCAAAAGTCATCTAGTCCAATCCCTCCTGCAGTAAGCAGAGACATCCTCCACCAGATCAGGCTGCCTGGGGAGGTGGTGGAGTCACCATCGCTGGAGGTGTTCAGGAGGAGACTTGACAGGGTGCTTGGTTGCATGGGTTAGTTGGTTGGGTGGTGTTGGATGATAGGTTGGACACGATGATCTTGAAGGTCTCTTCCAACCTGGTTTATTCTATTCTATTCTATTCTATTCTCCAGCCTGACTTTGAATATCTCCAGGGATGGGGCCTCAACCACCTCTCTGGGCAACTCTTTCCAGTGTTCTACCACCCTCATGGTGCAGAACTGGTTCCTACCATCCAATCTAAACCTATTCTTTAATTTCAAACCACTGCCCCTTGTCCTTTCACTACAGGCCTTTGGAAACAGTCTCTCTCCATCCTTCTTGTAGGCTGGTACCAAGAACCGATCAAAGCATCAAGTGCCACAGCAGGAGCAGGGGTGAAACAGAGTTAAAAAGGGGAAGAGTTGGAAGAACAAAGAGCATCAGACAATAAAAATATCCAGGTAGAGCAGTGAGATGTTTACAAAGCAAAGCAGAAGTGTAAAGACTAATTCTGAAGAGAGCAGTTCTGAAATGACAACGCAGCCACTACTCCCAGGACACCAGCTACCCTCTCATTAAACTCTAGCTATACATAAACATCCAAACAACAACTCAGCACTTCAGCAATCTTTTTAATCTTCCAACTATTAAAAAAAAAATACATGAAAGGGAACAAAAGCAGATTGTCCTTACTTTTCTTTATCTGGAAAATCCCACCAGGCAAGCAAAAGCCACAGAAATGCTGTGCTACAAAAGTATGCTGCAGTGAGAATATTCAATGGTAGAGTTATTAATGGCAGCATGCTGTAACTCAGATGGCCTAAAAAATCTAACAGCATCTAAAACCCCATGATGGATTTGTTGTTCCTTCACATGAGGCTGCTGGTTCTGATCACTTTGATTGGTTACTATTTGCAATACCATATTTAGGGAAATTGGACAATGAATTATGTAGCTAATGATGTGGTCACACAAATCAGATAAACATCATATTACCGTATCTAGGAAACTGCCTGCTGTTCTGCTTGGGACTTCAGCAGGGGGGAAAAAAAGAAGAAGAAAATCTGTCCCAAAGCCAGTGAATCTTGATGTTATTTTAATGGGGGTGCTTCATTTAGCTGGCTGCCCCTTAGGCACACCCTGCTGAGATGCCAGTGTGTTGCAGGGTTATTGCAGAGGCAGAGAAAAGCAGAACCAGCAGGGAGACAGGGCAGTAAAGACCCAACTGCTGCATCCCCCAGGACAGTGAGGAAGGAGGATCTGGGGCCTCCTAGCCCAGCACTTCAAATCTTTTTCACTCCTGGGCCCACCTGAAACTGCTAAATCGGAGGTTCTACCAAATGTACACTAGTTTAAAGCAGTTGACTAAAATTAGTTGACTAATTAGTCAATGCAGGAAGTCAGCAAAGGTGCAAATAGTTTATTAACTATTAATATATTAATATTAATAACTATTAATATATTAATAGTATTAACTGTGGTTTGAGGATATCTGCCAGAGGACAAGAAACAATATCTTCTCCCCTCCCTGCCCTAAGATCATGGAACTGTGCAGAAAAAAAAGAAACCCAGGAAGCGTGCAGCACTCTGTTTTTCCTACCCCCAGCTTCCTCTTCCCACTCTAATTTCTCTCCAGACATTGAAAAGGCTCATTGTAAATACAGTTGAGTGGGTGATGTGGTATATTCAGGTTTGGTTCACAGAAGATTTGACTCTGGGTCAAAAGATTTCCTCGGTAAATTTTCCTTTCCCTTGGCGTGACATCTAGATACTAATGGGGAACTCCTGGTGTTCAGAAGATGACAGAGGTTCACATCAATGTGATTCCTCTCATTTTTGATGTGTTCTTTCCACTGAGTTGCTGCAGGGAATGCAGGGAAGAAAATGCTGTTATAAAAAACAGGGCAAAATTTTGCTATCACAGAATTAATGGAGTGACTCCTGAGGAGGAAGCAGGAATTCTCCAGCATATACTCAGCTCATTTCAAACTGAGCTGATCCTTAGCAGCGTTAGTTGTCAGAGGACAGCCTCTTGTTACAAATAAATAACCTGAAAAGAGGTCTAGCTGTACTTTGCCTAACAATTGTCAGCTAAAACTTTGCCAGCATGTTGTGTACAGTGTAATTCAAATTTGGATCACCCCACAGAAACAGGTCAAGGATCTAATTTACCTACTTATTAGAAGCAGTAAACAAGCTGCATGCAAAACTTTTTACTTCAAATAGAATAGAATTAACCAGCTTGGAAAAGACCTTTGAGATCATCGAGTCCAACCTATCACCCAACACCATCTAATCAACATGGTACCAAGCACCCCATCCAGTCTCTTCCTAAACACCTCCAGTGATGGTGACTCCACCACCTCCCTGGGCAGCACATTCCAATGACCAATCACTCTATGAAGAACTTCTTCCTAACATCCAGCCTAAACCCCCCCTGGTGCAGCTTGAGACTGTGTCCTCTTGTTCTGGTGCTGGGTGCCTGGGAGAAGAGACCAACCTCCACCTGGCTACAACCTCCCTTCAGGTAGTTGTAGAGAGCAATGAGGTCTCCCCTGAGTCTCCTCTTCTCTAGGCTAAGCAACCCAGCACCCTCAGCCTCTCCTCATATTAGCATTTGTAGAAGTAACATTAACTCAGTGAGCTCAACTTACTTAACTTTGAAATTTCCTTCAAAGTCCAAAGCCAAGATGCTCTGAAAACAGAAGCTGAGATCATTGGATCAGATCTGTGCCAGAAACGTAGCCTCTGTAAGCAGAGAGCATCTCTAATGTTCTTGGGCTTGTTACCAGCTGATGGCCATATGGCTCTGTGCCATAGTCAATAGCTATTGACCTACCTTGAGACTATGATAGCTTGTAAGAAAGATTCTGTAACTCATTTGAGCATCACCTTTCAACTCCAGTAGCTCGTTAAAAACAAAAGAGTCTAGGTTCTAGTTGGGAAATGAAGTGAAAAGACCTCCATAAGCCTAGTTCAATCCCAGGAAATGGTTTGTTGACACTAACAATACTCATTAATCTGCCCCCACCACCAGGAGCTTGTATTTGTCATGGCTATAGTGATAAATTGTTCTTGGGAAGCATTTACTCTGAATTCACTCACCACATGCACAATATGGATAGGTACAACACAAAGAGCACTACCAAAGCAACAGTGGTGCTTTGCTGCTGTCCTGCTCACACAGAGCTGCTCAGAGCCAAAGCTGCAGTTCCCAGGTTATACCTGGCAGCTGCAGCAGTTCGCCAGAGCTTTCTGGTGACGGAGGAAAACATTCTGGGCACAGAGCAATGGAAACCAAACCCTGACAGGGTTTTAAAGCAAATCACAACAACAATACTATGAAAACCCACTAAAAGATAGGCATGAGAAAATCCCTACTCCAAAACAGTTATAAATAGCCAAATAAAGAACCCTGGTGTGTTTCCATGTCAACCTGATGCACAGGAGAAAGAATGGATGCAAACGGGCATCATTACCCAGAGAACTCTGTAAACTAAGGGCAGTTATGACTTCAGTTTGCTCAGGCTTCCCCAGAAATTAATATTTGCTTTGAAATGATATATTAATTATACATTAGAGTAATAGCATAAGTATTCTGCAAGCATGAAAAGACACCGTCCTCTGCCTCTATCTTTACTTCAAGAGGTTCATAACCTCAAGAACTCTCAAAAGGGGGGGAAAAAAAAGTGATGAACATGACTGTAAAGGAAGAAAGATGATGTTCAAAAAACCCAGAACAACAAAAGCCTTGGGAATATCAATAATGCATAGTTAATACCACAGCTCAAAGGCTTGTCAGGAGCCGTGCAAGCCCAGGTTAATTTTGCAGAGACAATAAAATGAGAAAAACAGCAGGTTGTTTGTACTGACAATAAAGCCATAAAATAGCAACACACCAAATAAAAAGGTACAGCAAAAGGAAAAGAAAGTAGATTGAAAGAATATTTCAAATTGAAAACCAAAACAAGAAGAAACAGCAAAGAAAAAAGCTTTTATGCGATGCCATGATGTATTGTGTAAGATTTCTTATCCTGGTTCCTCTCTCAAATGTTTTCTGTTTCCTCCAAGCCAGCATGTCCAGTAACTCACACCACTAGTTCTCTGAGGCTGGAAGCAGGGAGAAGTTCACATTACTGAAAGCAGTGAGACATAAGCCCCAAAGTGGAACAATTTAACTGCCAGAAGGAGCAAGCCTCCCCTCTCGCTCCTCCCCACGCAGCACTTTGCTTTTCCTGCATCCAGGCAAGTTTTCCCCTCAACTTTTATCCTCTCCACTTCTGTGCAATTCAGCTTTTCCATGCAGATATCATGCTTGCATAGGGGCAAAGAGAGAAACACAAGGTGCCTAAAAATGGAGCCTCCAGGTAACAGAGATGAGCTACACTTCACAGCTTTAAGGTAGAAGGAATTCTAGAAGCATATCAGGAAAGGTTTACTTTCCTCCTTGGGGAGAAAACTGGTACCTGCAGCTTTGCACAGAGCTTGGACAACATGTGTTCTTTACTCTGAAACTAAAAGCTAAGAAGGAGGCAACCTCCTGAAAACTTGCAGAGCTCTTTCTCACATTCCATTGTACAGGGACTGACCCAAGGTGGTTTGGAAAGATGGCAGAATGTAGCAGAGGGCTCCTTAGGTTTTCTAAATAAACAGAAACATTTTACTTCCTGTAAAAGGACTCCTGACACACAGATTTTTCTGCCAGTTGACAGATGGCCTTGCAAGACCAAAAGTGAGGAGATGAGCTGTGACAGAATGTGCTTTTTTTTCTGTCATTTTAATTAATACTAACAATACTGAACCACGTTGATCAAACAATATGCCACGATTTGGATTTGAGGATATCTGTATTATTCATAGGCAAGCTTAGTATTTGGTCTGCTCTGCATGTCAGACCTAATGCTGAAGGTGATGCCTTGTTCTAAATCACTCAGAGTAGATGCACTCAGCTACAAAATCATGAGGAACTACTGGTTGTCTTTCTCCTTCCTGGATATGTGCCAGTCCACATAGTGTATTGACAGCGGAAATGAGTGGCAGTTAGGAGCTTAAATAACTTTAAAAACCTCTCTCAAATGCCAAGGTAAGATGCTTTATGATGCATCAGGATTGAAAAATCTAAGTGCAAGCCGCATTTACTTCATTTTCTTCTCAAATTCTTCATTTACCTAATGAAAGTGTAAAGAGAAAATAGCAAAAAGCAGGTTTATGTCTGCCTTATGTGTCAGGATTGGAGCATGCACTACAACTGTATGTCAGAAAAACGTGCAGCAGGGAGCACTGGAATGCTGTGCAGTAGTCAGAGGTGATGTGCTTCGATCTAGCTAACTCCATCTTGCTTTTAACACATCATTTTCTCTGGGCTGTCAAACTTGGGCTCAGCTTTCACATATTACACTGTGCTGCTGGTCCAAATGAAAATAAATGGAGAGCTCCCTGACCTCGCAGTTGCTTTCTTCTAGTCACCTGATGGCACAGATAAGCATAGAGTGGAAAGTGTCTCATTAAAATCTAGCTAAATTGAGGAAAGCAAAGCACTTTCCACTGATTGAATTTTTCCCAGGGCTGACAGATTGCTGCTGCAACAGAGCTGCATTTTTGCTCCTGACACTCTCATACTGTTTTGTTCTACAAGCATCTGAAAATCTCAAGAGCAGGCTTTTATAGCAGGAAGTCACCAGTTAAAAGTAGATTCTCCCATATGTACAACTGTTTGATCTCTATTTCCATTTCAACACATGCACTTACTTCTTGTGTACACCAATTAAAAAACTCCACAACTCTGCTGAAGTGGTGGAACAGGGAATTTAACCCAAAGCCATCTTCACTGTAACTCACACTTTAAGTTACTCTTTGGCATGAACACGGACTGCTAGAATTCTCTTCCCTCTGAATTAGTTACCAGGGTTAGGCTGCTGGTTTGCTTTACACAGTTGATGATGGTTCTGGAAAATATCAAGCAAGTAATTTCATCTGAGATTCCCAGCCCTTGAAGATAGCAAAAAAATTAAGATTATGTTCATTTTACAGACCCACAGAGAAGTGAAGTTGATTGACAAAGGCTCTCTCTCTCTCATGAGGGACAAAGTACTACAAAGCAAACCCCTCCTGCCTTCCTCACATCCACAGATAGAACTTGGCCAACCACAAAATTAATGTAATCCATGGTCACAGGCTCTCCCCTTTGTGATTATGGAGTGGAACAATCAGCTGTCAACTTGTTTATAGCACAAGACAAAACCTCATTAAATTGTATTTCTTTCCTTAAACACATTCATCTATGAGCACTGACAACGTTAAATCTCATGGATCATCAACTCCATTGCAAAATACAGAGGCAGTATTCAAACTTGGGAGGGGGGGAAGATATATATATAGTAACCAACTTGCAAGACTGGCTTTTAATAAACCTCTTTATAAAAATTATATGGTCTCTATAAGACACCATGAGTTCCCTACTAACAAGCAATAGACCTATTAGAACACATGCAGTTTTTATTTCACTCTATCCTGTTCTCAGCAGATATCTGAAGCAAGGGTAAACAACACAAGAAAGGCTTCCAACTATGTCTCCAGAGAGGTTTGCAGTAACACTGAGGGTCTACAAGAAAAAGGGCTCATTTCATTCCAGGACAAGTATCCTCTTACTGCAATTGCAGCACAAAACTGCAGCAGGCCTCCCTGAAGAGACCAGTGACAAAAATGCTACAAAATAGTTGTAAGAGCTACTAAGAACAACAGCTGAGAGTAGCAGAGGGGTGCTTCTGGAGTAGGAGAGCAGCACTTAACTGCTCATTTCTGCAGATGGAGACGTTCAGTCAGTGAGATGTGGTCCAGCATCACAGACATCTCCAGGTCCCTGTGGTACCAGAGGAACAGCTACAGTCCCTCCATTAATATCCAAAGGAAGAAGCTGCTGCACAGCAGCAGGGACTCTTCACTAATAACTTGCTTGTTAAGTGTTGTGACTACAAACAGCCAAAAATCCCTCTAACTGTGCAGCAGCATTTTGACATGCCAGCTGCAGTGAAGAGGCACCCTGGATAACAGACACCCTTCTGCTAATTACACTGTAGGACTCGGGTAATTACTGGATTTATCCATTTCACCACCATTCATTGCTTACCTATAACTTAAAACCCACCTTTAATTATTTCTGCAACTGGAAATAACTGCATATAATAAAGTTTAAGCTCTGAAATAAATGCTACTTCCTCCAAAAATACAAAAGGGCTAAAAACAGTTTGGAACTCCCACTGAACAATTCCTCTTTTCTACAATAATTTGCAGTGTGATGATGAACTCAGAGGAAAAAAAATAGTATCATAGTATCAGTCAGGGTTGGAAAGGACCAAAATAGAATAGAAAATTCAGCATACCAAGGCAAACTTTACTCAAAGGAACATGAAGTGACTGCATTATGTCACAAAGATGAAAATAAAATCACACAGAGCTGAAATGGAAACTCTTTCAGTTCCATCAACCATTAAAGTGATACAAAGTTCAGGGTAGGTCTCCGAAATGGGTTTTTAATCAACTTATTTTATTCGTACTCTAATGGTATAATTGCTCTCCACAGGAAGAGTGAGAAAACAGAAAGCTGTCAAAACATTTTTCATAAAGTAATCTTGCAAGACAAAAGAGCCATGAAACACAGCAAGCGTCAAGAGGACACAGGCTGCAAGGGCGGCTTAGCTGGTTTGATGCCGTATCTAAAGGATCTGACCCATCAGCACATGAAGATTAGAAATTGCTTTGCTACAGCTGTGGCTCTATCCCCTCTCTTTTTTGTAATTATGACTTTTAAACTTCAGGTTGAGTCCTGATGGATCCCTGAATGATCAGCTGCAAGTGAAAATGCAAAGCAGTAAAAAGAGAACTGCTGTTAATAATACTCACGGAGGCAATATTGGAGTTAAGCCACCTATTAGCTCTGTTTACAAAGCAAGGAAACCAACAACGCCTGAACAACGCTTAGGAGTTCCTGCATTTCACTTTCATCATCAGGAGAAAGACTAGTTATACAAAATTAATAAGAAACTTGGCCTTTATATGAAATGGTACAAGGGAATTTCTTTTGTGCCACAGCTGTAGTGGAATATTTATGAGCACTGGGAATCGGGGCAGTCAGGATTACGACAAACGGAGGTCACAGAGGGTAGAAGTGCAAGGTTACATCGGGTGGGGTTTGCTTTTTGGTTGTTTTTTCATTGATTGCATGCAACCATGCACCTTCACAGATATTTGTGTTGTCCTGGAGAAACCAAGAATTGCTATGAATTTCTTTGGAGGTGACCTGGATGTAGGTAAGCATATTATTTATTCCAAATCAATACCTCCATTTGGACTAGTTTTCCTACATGCAGGAAGACCCCACTGCTCACATGCATGGCTTTTTTAACTACAAAACTGCTTGAAGCTAGAAATCAAAAATGGAGACTGACAAAGAGATCACACTGCGCTGGACACATCAGAAAAGTAATAATCAGGTGGATGGACACAGTAGCAGTCACTGCAGGGAGAATGTTTTAATACACTTTTGATTCCTTATACAGTTACTGAACCCTTTCAAACAGCAACCAAAGCACAAAGCTTCCTTTCTCAGGTCCAGTTTGCAGAGCATTAAAATCCAAACCTGCAGACAAGCAGGAAACACACTGACCTTCAGCAGCTTGTTTGCCCACAAGTTGGTGCTGGATCCTTTCACAACTTAATTGGTGAGAAAAATCAGGTTTAGGGTAATAGGGGAACACACACACTCCTCTTTTGTCCTTTTCCTTTATATACACACAAATGACCCAATTTAGCTGAGCACTGAGGGAATCTCCTGAGACAGGCAAAGTTCATGGAAATATTCATAGGAGGAAAGGTATGTCATTATGCCCAGGCACTGCCTCTGAGGCTGTAATTAGAACAACACCTCTCTTTTAGCAGATGGGTCCTCTTGGCCTCTTTCCAGCCTACACTTGATGTTGTCTGTTGTGGCAACCCAAACTGTGAATGAAGTGAGTAAAATGAAATGTTTCCTAGTGTACCTTTGGACAGATCCAACTCAATCCATATCATATGTGAATACAACTTTTCAGTAAGAGGCACAACAGCTCAATAAATTGGTAACTGGCTAGAGGATCACCCACACAAGGATGGCTGGATCAAAGCTCCTTCAGCAATGCAGAGAGAGAGTCATTATTCTGTGACAAGCTTGTGATCCCTTTACAATGACTCCCAGCCATAAGAAATATGACTACAAACAGAGTCTTTGTCAGCCACCTTAGCAGGAAGATCAGAAAAGAAATGAATGACCTGTTCTGTACCTTCTTTAATGTCTCAGCCAAGTCAAAGCTAGCTAGGAAGTTGGTAGCACTTCTGTCTGCTGTCCTACCAGATAGAAACCTTTGTGGCTGTTCCATTTACCCTAATCACAGGTATTTTCTCCCCCAGCCCTGCCAAACAAACCCAACAGAGAAGACAGTGTTTCAGTTGGGGCTAGAAAATAGCTAGGAAGCAAAATAAAATTACAGTGTGTGTGTAGAGAAATGGCCAAGAGTGAAAGCTATCATGCCAATAATTGGTGCAGACCAGAACATTCTACAATTCTGTGATTTTCAGAAACATAATAGCAGGCACTGTAGGAAAAGTGGCATCATAAACTTTTCTGTGCTGTTCCAGCAGCATTTCCCCAAGTGACTCCCCTTTCCCTCCTGAAAAGAGCCAAATCCTGCACCAAAACACTGTTCAGACCCCAGAGCCACACACTGCTTGGTCTCTCTGCAGCCAGCAGGTTGTCAATTAATAGAAAGTGGGGAGGTGATCCAAGAGATGTGGAAATGTCTGTCAGGAACTCCCCAGAGCCCTCAGCCTCTTTTTACACCGACTACTGAAGAGCCATCAGATGGTGTCAATTTTCCCTCACTGTTACAGCTGAGCAAATAATGAGAAAAATGATATGCAAACATCCCAGCAACTTCTGTATGATTTTGCTCCAACTGTGTTCCCACATTCTCTATTGGATTATCACGGATGTTTTATGGGGAAACTTTGCTCTCAGCATTCTCTCAGGACCACAAAGTCAGTCTTACTACCAACAGCAATTTTCAGGGGAGGGAAAAAAAAAGTATGCACAAATTTATCATAAACAGCAAACGAGTTTGTTAGAATTGCAATCTGTTTGCAGACAATCTGCAATCAAGAAAGAAGGGTAATTCATCAAGCAAATTGTCACTGAAAATTGTCTTCCTCAGCTCTAATTACAGAGAGCGCTTGGAAACTGAGGTAAGAGACTCTGCTGAGTCCTAGCACCAATTCCCTGGTTTATCCACTTGCCCCAGAATGTAAATTTTCTTTAGGAATTACTTTGTATGTGGAACAAGTAGCAAAAAAGCATGGAACCCCTAGTAATAAAGAGCTTCAGTGTCTTGTGAGATGCGTTCAGAATGGCTTTGGCACTGGTTCAGGCCTGTTGGATTGCTTTGATTCAGTCATAGCCTACATGAACATTGCTACTACCTACCAGACACCTACTCCCTTTTGGAAGCTGGTAATAAAAAAATATAATAATAATTTTAACACCCCCCCCACCTCCTGGAATGATTTAGAAGGAAGATCAGTCATTCTGGCAGAATCATTTCTGTCTGGCATGTAATTAGTTTACTTGGGGGAAGTGATTTGCTCCCTGTTCGTCTACAAGCTTTTCTGTCTGCTCAGTGCATCCTGAGAGGAGAGATAGCTAGAGGATAAAATTAGCAACGAAGGCAGATGCCATTGTCTCTTCCCATCACCTCCTCCCACAGCAGGCATCTTGCATTCAAACTGAGTGGGATTGAAAAACACAAATCTAAAGCTCATAAAAAAAACCCTGCAATCCCCCAAGTGGAAAAAGGGGAAAAAGAAGAAAAAAAAAAACAGCAAAAAGAACTCCTCTTTAAAAGAAGTGATCCACCTCTTCTGGGCAGTCACTACGTCACCTACCATTTGCTGACCAGTAATTACAGCATACGACTTCAGTAGCATCTTAGGGTCAGACTCCCCAACACCCAGTGTCAGCATGAAATTGCATTATCTCAAGACCAGAAAATTAGGAGAATGTGACAATTAAGACTTCAAATGGTAGACTCTGAAGAAAACAAGAAATCTTCTGAATAGCCTGTTTCTAGGATGAGCTGCTGTAAACAAGAACGTCAGCACTGACTTCAGCTCAGCTGCCACAGGGGGAGGGGAAAACAAAAAGGCACATCTGTTTTTCTTCCTGGCACATAGTGAACACAACTGAGATATCCTCATGCATTTGGGATGTACTATACCTTTGATTATTTTCCACAGCCTCATTTTCCCTGCTCACTGCAGGAGGGTTGGATTAGCTGACCTCTGCAGGTCCCTTCCACCTCCAACCATTTCATGCTTTAAGGAAAAAAGGAGAAGAAAAAAAGGGGGGGGGGGGGGGGGGAGGGGGAACCCCACACCATTCTAATGGTCAGAACTTCAAATCATTTTCAGAGACTTACATACAGCCTGATACAACATGAGTGGGACCAATGAATTTCAGCACCTTGAATAAAAATCCCAAGAGAAAGAGAGAAAAAGACTGGCATTACTGTGGTGAGGAAACCATTTCCACACGACAAAGCTCTTATGTCTCTGCCTAATATTCTCATCTGACACAGAGATATCTCCTTGTCCTTCCTTTGCTACCTGCTAGCTGCAGGTACTGGCTGGCAGGCAGCAGAGAACAGAACCAAGGCACTATTTGTAAAATGTGCCAGGACCCTTAATAGTGCAAAATATCAGGAGTAGATTCATCCTCCCATCAAATGGCTGACAGCATCATTAAAGGTCAGGGTTTACATGCACACAGGGCTCCTCTTGAAAAATTGCTAAGCCATCTCCTGCTCCCAACCAGAAATGATAAAAAATTATCCCTTTGTTGCCCTTGAATAACCCCAATAAGCAGATCTTTCCTTACCCAGAAGCACTTGAGACACTGCAGGGGGTGTGGAGGAGGAAAGGGGGGAAAAAAATCAAATCTTTATTAGAGGAAATTTACTTCAATAAAGAGAACAAAGCAAGCTAGCTCCTGATCACATGGTTCACTCAGACATTCATAAAGTCTAATAACTTAATCTCTACAAAGAAATAATGAAGATGTGGTTTGTTAATATATTTGATTAAAATTTAATTTTAATTACAAGTTCACATATATAAGATGCTTCTGTAAGCCTCCAGTATCTCCAATTCAGTAAATCCATAAAGGTTTCCATTCAGTCCGACAACACTGCCTATTCATAAGCACAACAGCAAAGGAAAAATTCCATGTTCCTGAATGGCCTTACTTCCTACAACAGAGCTGCTCCTCACGGCACACAGGGTGTTAGCTACTGGTTGCAGAGGCAGGGAGCTGCACCAGCTCCTGGAGGACTCGTCCTTAGCAGAGGACAGCACGTGGTTACACCAGCCAAGTCCAGCCCAGAGAAGGAAGGTCACACTGCTCTGGCTCAGCTCAACACCAGTCCCCACTGCTGCCCATGGAGCGCAACAAAAGCTCCTCCCTCACCTTACCAGGGTGTGAGGAAGGATTTGCTCCTGCATTTTTAATGCCAGCAGGAGCTCCACCAGCAATCCAATGGTCACAGTGCCAACTGGCCCCTGCCCTCTCCCAGCCCACTCTTCAGGCACGTAGGCTGTTAGAGGTTTGGGTGGCTGCAACTAAACAATCCCTCTGGGAACAGCGACCATGTTCACCTCACTAGGATGGCACTGTACTCAACTTAGCAATTGCCTGGCAGTAAGAACAGCCCTTTGAGTACAGTGATGTCACACTCTCTGCCCACCATGGCAAGAAATTAAATGTAAATTGTTTGGCTTGTATTTGTAGATTTTAGTGTATGAGACTCTGGAATAGGCTGCCCAGGGATGTTGTGGATGTCTCCTTGCTGGAGGTGTTCAAAGCCAGGCTGGATGAGGCCTTGAGCAGCCAAGTCTAGTTGAGAAGCATCCCTGCCCATGGCAGGGAGGTTGGAGTAAATGATCTTTAAGATCCCTTCTAACCTGAGCCAATCTATGATATCATACTGGCACTTGTAGAATAGGCTACATTGCACAAAGATGCAGTGGGAAGAGCTTCAAACAAACAAACAATCACACACACAAAGACAAAAACCAAACCTCCACAATCCACACAAACTATCAAAGTTCACTGGAATGTTGCTGCTAACCTCACTGAAGTGGGGCCTGACTCCATACTAGTTGCACTATCCTTGTGATAATTGGAGTGCCATTGCAGAGAGCCAGCAGCTTCCCAGAAAACAATGTTCTTGGCTTACACATCTGAAGTTACAATGTAAGAAACAATTCCAAAATCATTAAAATTTAATTTTCTGGAATGAGAAGTTCAACATTTTTGTAATTCAGAAAAGCTGGGACTGCTATGAAAGAATTGTGTTTGGTTTGGACACAGTAACAAACAGCATCAGTCAAATGATTAGGGATAAAATGTTTCCTTTTCAATTAAAGACTAGAACTAAATGGAAACTGAAAAGCAGAGATACATTGGGATTATGACCCCTGAAATGATGTATAGCTCTATGCCAGCCTCAGAAGTGAGCTACCAGAGCTTCAAAGGGGTATCCCTCCACTGGCTGGGGTTTAATCTAACAAAGGGATTCCAGAGGCATTAGTATCAACGAAGAGGGGAGGTTATAAAGCATTTGCTCTCTACAAGTAGAAAGGATAATGACATTATGCAGCTCCTTTCTTGCCTGGCTGTCAGCAGATCCTCAGTTAGCTGCAGACTCATTACCTCTGCTTTTGACAGCTGCAGCACAACTCGGGAAAGCATCAAGGGCTCAAAAAGCTCTACTGGAAAATCCCACCCAGCTGGCTGAAGAGACACTAGATGTGTACAACAGCAAACATGGACTCACGTCAAACAGATGCAAGACCTGCTGTACCTGGATCTTCGGAAAATCTGTCATGTGTACAGGTGTGGAACGACCACTGGGACACTGCAACAACTGGGAGAACTCACAACACAGCACCATTACACACAGGACCTCCTAATGGATGTAACTGCCCAGAAGAGCATTTTCAACCCTGCCAATCAATCCAGGAGTCACATCTGTGAGAACAGCAAGCCATTTTGTCAACCCTTTCTCACACAGGAGGACAAAAGGAGTGCTTTTTCTAAGGGAATAGGTTTGCACTCTAACAGCTGATGACAGCTGTGTTTGCTGTGCTTACTTTCCCATTGACCTTGTTTCCTTCATTATCCATTGTGCACACCTCTCAAAGGTGGATATTAGATTGGAAGGTACCACTTATTGTTGTGCTGAAGAGATAGGATAGGATTTACTGGGAGGCAATGACCCACTCTCAAGAAGGAAAATTTTATTACAATGATAAAGCTTCAAAAATATTCTAACAAATGCAAACAGACCTTCAGTAGTTTCAGATGAACTAGACTGTTAGTTCCCATGTAAGGATGAGGTAATACAGTTAGCTCAAGGACCTATACCCACTTCCTCTTCAATTCCCTTCATGTGATGCTTGGTAGCAGGACAAACCTTGGTCAATCTTTCACTATATTTCACATAGAAAACCCTAGACTGACATTTTGCTGTCTTCCCCCAACTCTTTTTTCCTCTTCCTCCTGTCTTGCCCTTGCTCTTCCCATCCCATTCCCACCATTTTTCCTTCCTTCCTCTGTTTTTTCCTAATTCCAGTCATAAATCACAGGCAGCTACCCATGTGTTACAGCTCCCTTTGCCAACAGGCTGCACTGAAGCGAGCCTGTTCCTCCATGCACCTGTGAAGAGTTAACCACACAGGGAGGTTCAATGATGGAGCTGAAGCATTCATGGCCATTTATCTTCTGACCTGGCAACAACTTGAGGAGCATCCCAGTGCACAGATGAGAGGAAAAAAGCAGCACTTCAAATCCATCTGCTGGCAGAGCTCCCTGCATCAGACACAAGGAGCCCTTTAAACATTTCTTGCATCACTTCTTATCAGCAGCAAGAATGTACTCCAGTATTTCCATCGAAGGAAAACATTATCTCAGTGCTTACTAAAATAAAACCTGAGCAAATGGTGAAATTTCACTCTACTTTAGCTCTGCCTTCTCTGAAAACTCGAGCAGCTGATCCAGAGTGTTGCTACCAGGACTTGAAACAGATGTCTACTTCCAAACAGCACAGCTCCTCACTGGAGTTCACCCTAAGAGCAGAGAACCATCTTGTTTTGCAGATCACAAGCACTTCTTTGGCAAAAACAGAGCATGCCCTCCTCCGACCTTTTGATTTTCTATGCACAAAAATGCATCTGGGATCCAGCCTCTCCATG
Source organism: Melanerpes formicivorus (assembly GCF_026170545.1). Taxonomy (NCBI): domain Eukaryota; kingdom Metazoa; phylum Chordata; class Aves; order Piciformes; family Picidae; genus Melanerpes; species Melanerpes formicivorus. The sequence continues at coordinate 1,304,424 of NW_027142379.1, read as the reverse complement.
ATAGAGAGGGAATGAAAACAGCCTCATCAGATGCACTTAGCTCCCTCTGTTCCCTATGGGGGTGAGGCAGCAGAGCCTGTTTACGCTTCTCTCTACAAACACAATATAAAAGGAAGTCCTATACACCAGGACAGAGAAGTTAGACACAACATTTCTATACATCAGCTCACACTCAGGTCCTTAGAAAGACAGAGAGCATCAAAAGCCCATCAATGCTTCTCCTACCTCCTCTGCTTCCTAACCCAAAATATAATCCAGAAACAGTCTGTGGAAGTTCACTTTAATATAGCTGTCTGGTGCTAAAAGATTCTGTAACTTGAAATCTTCATTTTTCTGCCTAGATGATGGTGAGGGAAGCTTTCCAGGCTCACTTGGAAATGACCTACAGAAATGCCCAAGCAGACAATCAAAAGCAGGAGGTCTTGTACAGTTTCCTGACAACTCTGATGACACAATTTGACATGAACATTGCGCTTGCAGGCACACCATTGAAGACAACATGCCCAGAGAAATCACTGCAATGAGTGAAGTGGATAACAATTAGGAAAACTCTTGGGTTTGATGCACTGAAGGGAAGCAGACATTGCTCTGCTGTTTCATATGCTTCAAGAGATAACATACTTGAGCTTCTTCACACCCAGACAGAAGCCAGCTACATGCAAGATAAATCCAGGAAACTGTATGGATGAACAGAGCGCGCTGTTGTGGTTGAAGTTGCATTAATGTGCTGCCTCTGTACACACAGTAGAGGCTGAGCTAACCTGGACACAAAGGACATGAAATATGACCTGCATTGAAGAACTTTCTCCATAGCTTTGATGGGAACATTCAGTCACACAATAATTAAATTACTGTTTCTGCTTCATTGAATTGACTCAGTTAGAACTTAGGTTTAGACTAAAAACCAAAAACTAAAAGGCTGGTTTGGAGTTTCAGGCCATGAAAATATTTGGCACATCCAGCAGCTCCACAGAGAGAGACCAAGTTCAATCCTGATGTCGTTTTGTCACCTAAAAAGCAGACTTGCATCACAAGTGAAGGTGACCTCTGAGTGCCATTTTCCGGTCTATTGAAATGCACCTTCACGAAGGAAGGTTTAATCTGCTCTAACAGCAAATGTCAAAGCTTGACTAAATGTCAAGATTTCATTACACTCTGAAATAATGTCCTGAAAAATACCTGCTAGTGAGACCTGATTTTTAAAGATATTTAGTGATGCCACACTAAACCCCCACAAAAACCAGTAAACTCCTCCAAACTTCATGTGGCTAAAATCCAGATCCTGACAGAAACTGAAATACCTCTTTGTGATTCCCTCGGTGTTTTACATTTTGTGACCACTTCAATGTAATTCACAATTCTTAAGTGCTGAGAAATGGTTTTCAAAACAAAATCTACCAGTAAAGTGTCAGCTTACAAGGTTGTTGCCTAGTGAACCACTAATGAAAATAAAGCAGCAGAAGTTGCTCAAGTGCCTGAGCTCAGGATCCAGCTGGCTTCAGCAGCCAAAGCCATTTCTACCATAGTGTAACAGACAAGGCAAATCTCTTGGCTAGCCTCTAACATCACGGTCATTATGCTATATCAAGATGTATCCCATTTGCCTCTCTGAGTTTCAAGAGAGAATTTCTCTCTGTTCATAAATATGGGTAAGATACGATGCAGTTGGGAACCTGCTGACCTCCATAGTCCACTTATTGTTAGCTGGCAAGATTTATTTCTCCTCTAACTCTGACTTCACATTCTTCATCCTTTCAAAGCTGCAGGTGTTGAGCAGGTTCAGACACAGGAATTTACTACTGGTGTAGCTACTAAGGAAGCAATGCCAGGAAGGCAAGAAGAACCTGATATATAATGATACACCTGCTTCCTCATGGATCTCAGAATCCATCTAGTTTCAAGAATCTAATTCTCCTAGCTAGGAGTACCTGTTAGGAACACCATCAAGTTTCCTCAGTTCCCTCTCTATTGTGACTTTCAATGGAAGATTAATAGGCCTCTCAGTTATACTTTAAATCACACATTATTTCCAGCATTTTTTAAAGGACAGATGCTAACTAGTAGTATCCCAAGGTACAAGAACTATTAGTATCTGCTACTTCTCTCTGCCTCAGCAGAGTTCCTAATGGAGCAGAAAGAGCTAAAGTCAGTGTTTGGGCCACATAATAAGCGATAAATGCTCACAGGATAAACATTCAGAGCCATGCTTTCCAGAAACCACCAAGTAGCAACCTTTGGAACAAATCAATACACTTTAAGAAGTCAATAATTTTTCTACAATTGCTCCTATTTCCTATTTAAACATTCAAAGGTTTCAATTAGCTTCATAAACTCTGCGATTCACAGCGCAGTACACAAATATCATCCGCTTCGGTTTGCGATTTGTGAGCTTTTAAGCTAATCGAAGTCAGCCTGAGCTGCTCCGTGCCAGAGAAATGGCTTACAGCTTCCTTTGCAAAGTTCAGAAAATTATCCTTCATTTTCCAGGGGAAGACATTTTCCTTGTCTTATTTGAATAGGGCTTTGCATTCAGAAGAGGAACTGACATTTCCTCTTGGCATTGCTTCTTTAAAAGGCTGTGCAATCAAACGTCAGCTCCAAGGCAAGTTCCCTAGCGCATCGCAAGCGCGTGGTGCAAAGAGGGATGAGCAGAAGGTGGCAATAGAGCAGCAGCTCAGAACCTGTAGACATTTTATTCAGCACCAAACTCACACATGCATGACTCATGCACTACACTGATTTCTTACAGTACTCTTGGGTAAACCTAACAAGGGTACCTTTCTTGCTGGGGAGCTGGCAAAAGGACAAGACTTTCCTAATCACTTTAGCGTGCTGCCTACGTGGCTCCCTGCATCTACTGGGGGAAATTTAAAACAGGGTTTTGTGCAGCTTGTCAACAGAAGAATGATAAGCCTCTGCACCTCCAGCTGAAAAGCCAAATTTCAAGCACCTATCTTAAAGCTAGGCTTGAAAAGTGTTATTACATTTTAAGGAATAACATTCCTCTTGGTTTCCAAAGAGCCACCTCTTGAGTGCTGAAAGCAGGTGGAAAACATTTTATCCTCTCCACGGTTTGGATTAACGTTTAACCCTTAACCAGGCAACCACCGAAATCCAGCTCATCTGCAGCTTATTGTCAAGCTTATAAACATCAGCCCATCAGTACCCAAAACTATCGTTTCTTAGTGCTTCTTAGAGAGTCTCCTCAAATCCGTAAGGATTATCTCAAATTCCCGTTTTCATGAGAAACGTGTCCTGATTTGCTGCCTTTAACCAAAGGCTGAACTCAGCAATAATCAACACGATTATTAATTACTCTTTGGAAGGGCGGGAGGACGTCGCCTGCAGGGTGGGCGGGCGGCCCCTTGGCGAGGCACAGCGAAGCCGGACGGACGGGAGGGGGCGACGGACCCCGGGAGCGACCCTGCCGGCGTCCGCAGAGCGGTCCAGAGGTGAGCGCAACTCGGAGGAAGGGAAGGAGGGAAGGCAGGCAAGGCCTCCCTCTTTCGGCCAAAGGCACACGCAGCAACCAGAGCACTGCCCGAAAAGCGATGACACTGTGAGGGCAGCCCACTTCCCCCTCCCGGATCTGACACAGACTGAAACAGCGGAGCGAGGAATAAATCGCTTGTATCTGACGCAGCCTTTCAAAGATGCAAGATGTGAGATGTTCTAGTGCGGGCAAAGATACGGCTTTCTAAACACTGAAAGGTTCGAAACACTTCAAGATCCTTGTTTGAAGGCTCTGCATGGGTTTGCTGATTTCAAACCTCTCAAAATGAAGCTTCCCAGTATCTAAGGGGTGAGTGTCAGAAGGATGGAGTCAGGCTCTTCCCGGGGGTGTCCAGTGACAGGAGAAGGGGCAGTGGACACAAACTGGAACACCGGCGGTTCCACGTAAACACAAGGAAAAACATAATTCACTTTGAGGGTAGCAGAGCCCTGGGACAAGCTACCCAGAGAGGTTGTGGAGTCGGGAGGCATTCCAAGCCCACCTGGATGTGTTGCTGGGTGATCTACTCAAGGTGACCCTGCTTTAGCAGGAGGGTTAGACTAGATGATCTTCAGAGGTCCCTTCCAGCCCCCACCATTCTGTGGTTCTGTGCTAACCATGGCAGTTGAACAGAACGCTGCCCACTGGCACCTGCCTGCATGCTGCCATGGCTCAGTGCCAGCTCTAGCCCTTTGGGATTTTAGGTGTCCCAAGCCTTCCACAAGAAACCACACACAATTAAAACCTCATGGGACCAGTTGCATAGGTCTAAGCACCAGGAGCTGAAACCCAAGCACAGCATATCTGAGATACATTTATTTCCCCATGCACACCCACCACAGTTACCACACACCATCCAGACAGTATCTTCAGGAAAGAGAAGGGGATGTGAAAGCAGCCTGAATAAAAAGGGGCAGCAGCTGAACCTCCCACCTCAACAGCAGAGGGGAACTGAGAAGCAAAGTGTGAGTGAAATTCTCCCTGGCTTACTCAGCAGGGACCACAGCTGGGGACTGGCAGGTCTCCATCCTTGCCATCTGCCACCTGAGGCTGGACACTGATACACAGCAGGCAGGAGCAGCGTCTTCCCTCCTGCCCGCACAGTGACTATAAGGTTCTAAGCAAACGTTTCTGGCAACAGCTCTAATGGTCTGCATCAGCACAGCAGCACTGCCAGGTGGAGATCTGGGTGAATACCAAGCTATAAATACATCCCCAGGCTCTGCTCACTGCTCACCCAGCACAAAACGATGCCAAGGGTCATACCTGTGCTAGACACAGAATTTATGTCACTATAAATCATCAGATTTTTAAAACCCATGAAAACAAACCCAATTGAAAGAGTCAAAATATTAAACACAGCCCTCCAGATCAAATACAATGTTAGGAAGTTACCAAAGTGGCAAAGAGAACAAAACCCTCAGTTGAGATTTCAAGCTACTAAATATCTAAGCACATTGGTGTTTAGTGGTGAATTGGTGAATGCAATCTTTAAAACAGCACTTTAATATTGATGCAGAGTCAAATGGCACAATAAGCCATGCAGAACAAGCAAGTAAACACAGAGAAAAGCTGTGACAGGTATTCACAAGTGTACAGGCTCTGCTAAAATATTGAAGAAGTATCTTTTAGCATCTACAATTGCAGCTTGCTCAAAGGCCAACCCAAGAACAGACATCCAGAAGTGCATGTGGGGTCTGTGTTGATAGGTTGGACTCGATGATCCTCGAGGTCCTTTCCAACCTAAGTGATACTGTGAAATACTGTGAAATGTCCATCCAGGGAGGCATGCTGAGGACAGCCTCAGAAAAAAAGGGGGAAAAAAAATAAAAATCAAGTTTGTATCCACCAGGAATTTATGATGTTATTCACATGAGAGCATTCATTTCAATAACCAATTTCAAGACCATGTTCTCATCATATAGCTAAAAAGCTCTTCCAAATAGCATGCACTCCATCCACTGAGATTAAAAACAAATAATCACAGACTCATGGAATCACTAAGGTTGGAAAAGACCTCAAAGATCATCAAGTTCAACCTGTCACTCAACACCTCATGACTACTAAACCATGGCACCAAGTGCCACATCCAGTCCCCTCTTGAACACCTCCAGGGACGGTGACTCCACCACCTCCCTGGGCAGCACATTCCAACAGCTAACAACTCTCTCTGTGAAGAACTTTCCCCTCACCTCCAGCCTAAACTTCCCCTGGCACAGCTTGAGACTGTGTCCTCTTGTTCTGGTGCTGCTTGCCTGGGAGAAGAGACCAACCCCCTCCTGGCTACAGCCTCCCTTCAGGTAGTTGTAGACAGCAATAAGGTCTCCCCTGAGCCTCCTCATCTCCAGGCTAAACAATCCCAGCTCCCTCAGCTTCTCCTTGCAGTAGACACAGAACAAAACACTCTGCTTTGCATAAATATTAATAAATTATTACTGAGCAAGATGAAGAACCTAAAATTATAAACCAGGAAACAAAACTATTCACCAAATATTGGATATTCTTTTTATATTATTATTAAATAATTAAAGGCTAAGCTACACAGCACAGCAACCAACACTTCCTTAATCTCTTAATTATCAGTGGTTTTAAATAACTTTGCTTCACTACCACCACAGCTTGAGCTGCCTGACTGGTTACCAGATAAAGAAAATTGTTCTGGAGCTATTTCTTGCCCTGGCATGTCGTCTGGCTCAGTGACAACATTACCCAGCCCAGCTCTCCAGCAGGCTGGCAGGAGATGATCATTCCCATTTAACCTTCATTCCAGAGCACTGCCCTTTATCAGTCCCATATAAATAACTTTGCTTCCCCTTGGATGCAGTCTGAGCATTAACTGCAGTTGTTAGGTGCTATAATTGCCTTCATACAGGAGTCCAGTCTAAGGGAAATGATGGGTAAGAGACACCTTGTTCTTTGGTAGGAGGTAACTCTAAAGTAGATTAAACAGCACAAACTAATCAAAGAGAATGAGAAAGAATGAGAAAGACATTTCCTTTGAAGAAAGAAAAAGAATTAGTAGCTCCTAAACATTATTTGTCTTAATTCTCTGTATCCATTCTCTCCTCAGCAAGTTAAAATCTACTTAACGTGCCATGTCACACTCAAAAATAAAACTTGGCAATCATCAATCATTTTACAGTGTAAGGGTAAGCTACTTATGATTATACCAAACTCCAATTGGTTTGTGCTTGGAGCCTATCTCAGGCTGACAGTTTAGCCATATAGAAAAGAAATTGTGTGCAGAGCAGATTAGGTCAAGAATACTCTTACCACTATTTTGCTGAAAACCTCAGGCTTTGGAGCACTTGGCTCCCATGTCATGGATAAGCTTGCTGTCATCCCCATGAAAAGTCATCCAAAACTGAACAAGCCACAAGCCTCTAAAAACACAGCTTACATTGACTGTTACAGTGTGTGGCCTGTGTATAGTGATTTTTATCACTGGTTTTCCAGGAGAACTTTGCAACTTCTTTGAACAGAACTTTAAAGGTGACTGAAAGCTTTCTGCAAGATTCAGCAGGCATTCAGCAGCATCTGGCCCCTTCAGCTCCTGACTATTGAATTGTGCTTGTGCTGGCACTCCACATGGCAAGCAGGGCACATAGCTGGCAAATGCTTTTCAGGGCACTGGCAGGAGAGAGCCTGAATACTCCTGCCATCAAGGGGAAGGACAGACCTTGCATATGGGGTTTGAAGAGGGAGGGAAGAACACAGAGGTGAAGTGTGAAGGCCAGGGCAGAAAGCAAGAAGAATGAGTTATCTATACACTTAGAGAGGCAACCAAATACTCCCTACAGCCCAAACTGGGGCACAGTTCCTGTCTCATCCCCCCAGTGCTACAGGCTCACAGACCAGGTGGAAGTGTCCCAGCACTCCTGGATGGAAGAAAGCTGTGCTGCCCTGCTAAGGAGTCCTGTCTTGCCAGGGATCTACCCAAAGAGAATTGGGTTGAAGCTCTGTCCCTCATCTTTGATGCATCTTCTGAAGTTCCTTCACTTGAACAAAGTTATTTTCAAATCAGGAAGCTCACAAAATATTGTCAATATTTGAAGTGGAAGACAGGAGAAACATGTAATGCCAAAACCAATGAAACAGAGTACATTAATTTCTTGTCCTTCAGAATCAAGAGACTTTTTCACAGAGCTCCTGCATCATTCAGCACACAAAATGGATGTGAGCCTCGGTGAGAGCTTGCTATTTCATCTTCATTTTTTAAACCCAGCTGTGACTACAAAGTTATTCATTTCCTGATGGCTTCCCTTTGAAAACTAATATTTCATAAATAAAGCCATACTTAGGAGAGCAACAGCACTGACAAGACAAACAGCTACTGCAAAGACTCAAATGCCTAGTCATTTGATTAAGGATTTGTGTCTTTGGTAGGTGGTAGTTTTCTGTTATTGTTTTGGATTCATTCTTGATCATATGCCTGTATTCAGCACAATACTGCCACTGCAGCACTAACTACCCATATCCCTTTAGCATCACTATTTTCCTTGTAACCCCTCTCTCTGAATTTAAGCACATATCCTACATTCTTGGACAGCAGGCTTCATGTGTCCCACCCCAGCATCTGGAACAGTGGAGGTGGCAGGAATTTCCCTTCATTAAGCAAGATGGAAGGGGTTTACCTCAGCTCAAGGAGGGACAAGTTTGTGAAAGAGGGTTATTAAATACACAGAGACAATATCCAGCTCCGGAAATCCCCTAAGCTGAAAACAGCTGGAGGCTGAGATATTATTCAGAGGAAGTATCAGATATTCTTGCCCTGTTCTTGCTCTTCCCCAAGAACCAGGCCATGGCTATCATCAAGGAGAAAATGCTGAGAAACAAAGCCCCTCAGGTCTGATCTTGAAATGCAGCTTTTATGGATGACAGCCATGGTTAGGAGCTGAGTGCCCAGGCAAAGTTTGTGTCATTGCATGCTTTCAGATTATCTGAAGAATAAGGCAAGGAACGGTTCAGCAATTAACTGTATAGTCACAGTTGCAACTTGACTTAACAAAACAGAAAAAGGAATGAAGACAAATTAGAGTGGTCACGTCAGAAGCTGTAAATGTCAGCCAGCCAAACTCCTCTTGTAGAGTTATGAGAAGATAGGGAGCAAATAGCTCCCAGTTAACTCTCTAACAGGGAGACATAAATAAAACTGTCCCAAACTCTCTCATCAACCTTCTCCTAAATGGGAGAATCAGTTCTTCCTTCTCCTCTGAAAACACCATCCATGCTCTCCTGCATGGTACTGCCCTTCCTTAGGCAGTTTCTGTTACTCTGTTTAAGACAAGTGTCCAACCCTGAACATTATTTATAGAAGATCCTACATCAGATTTCTGTTTCAGTATTTTTCCAGTTCCTTAAGTTTTCCAGCTGCTACTCCTTTTACAGGTTTAGATGACTGATGGCTCCATCCAAAAGCCATTAACTGCTTTCCTTGAATTGTTACTAAATGTGGACCCCAGCAATTCCTCCCACTGCCCATCACCTCATCTCACCCACAAGTGGTTTCTCTTTCCAGAAGGTGCAGCAGCAGGTTCTCAGCAGATCCATAACCATCAACTTATGTTTGCATCCCTCAAAAGGGATTAGTTGTGGGGCTTTTACTTCCATTATTAAACTACTTCCACTATTCCACTACTTAAAAAAAATCTCTCCTATAACAAGTAATAAGCAGACTCTTTGGCCAGTACCCACCTAAAAAATGGGTGCTCATGTCTAAAAGCTAAAGAAAAGAGCCATGATGTAGCAGATAATGTCTATTACCTACTGCTGTTCAGGATTTATCCAAGTGCTTTGAGCCTTTAACTCAACTGCATCAGCTGACTCCCCCCTGAGAATTGGTAGAGATTCATTAACCTCAAATCATGAATATGAGCTCTGTTTTATTTAACACACACTTAACACACTCCATGCCCACTCACCTGTGTGTATACACACACATGTATACACACACTTCCTTGGTTTGTGGTGTTAGCTGGGGTTTTTTTAAGTAAGAATGTTAGGAAGAAATACTAATTGCAGAGCTCTGAGATTTTGAATACACAGCTTCCTCCCTAGCATTTCTATGGCTTTCTTAGTTAATATAATTGTTGGTACAGCAGATCATCATTTGTTCTCATGGCTACAAATTAACGAGACAAATTGCTGTGACGTTACATTCTGAGCAAAACAAGAGCAGACAGTGAGGCAGCTCAGCCTTCAGCAGCTTCTTTAGCTAAAATCAGAGTGCACAAAGGAAATAAAAATTGCTGCCTCTACCTTTGCATTCCTCCCTCTGCAGTGGTGCAGCTTCTGGACCATATTACAACCAGGGGTGGTGGCAAACACGACAGAGAAGGTTTGTGATCACTTTGAAACATGCAATATAAGTCAGCCCTTTGCCTTCTTCCTCCTACCCAATTAAATCTGGAGAATGGGGTTTGTGAGGGAGTATACAGGCTGCTCACATAACAGATTATTAAAAGCTATGCATTCCTAACCCAAGGCAAATACTGGGGACAATATTTTGTTACCTCAGCTTGCCCACTTTTCACAGATGAAAAGATCTGGGGTATTAACATTTTTGATGATTATTTCATGCCATTGTAAAGTAGTCTAGGGAAGGCAATGATTTATAAACCCAGAGATATTAACTACATGCCACTGATAGTTTATGAAGGAAAAAGCCTACCCTATCCATTACAGCTGGAAGTGATGGGACTGACCTAGTTCACCCTCATACGTGTCTGTGGAAACCTTTCTACCATTAACACTTATAACCAACACAAACACAAGCCTCACTTCCAACTGATGTTGCATTGACTCTTGAAATACAGCCAACAAAACACTGATCTTCAGAGAGAAGGGAACATGCATGAAGCCCTCCAACTGACAGGAGACTAAATGTGCAATTTTAAGTGACACTTGGAAGACTGAAGAGCGATATTTCTGCTGCAGGCAAATACACTTAAAGGTAGGCACAACCTGAGAAGGATGACTTGGACACCTCCAAATCTCAGGCAGTGTTTGAAACCCTGACAAAGCCATAGACCTTGGCCCCATCTTCAACCTCTACCTGTGCCAGAAACAGCAACATGGTTGGAGAAAAGCAGAGGCAACAATATTCTGCACTTAAGTTTCAGGTAATTTGCTTTCATTCCCAGCCAACAGTTAATATACTGGGCAAAAGATGTAGCATTGCCTACTAGAAGCTGGAGAGAAGACACAGAAGGGCCATATACAATCTGCTTCTTAAACAGTGACTGCCTCAGGCAAGAGATGCTCTCCACACTCATTTCCTTCCCAGCTCCTGAACTGAAAGCTACTTTCAAGCATGGCTACACAACATCTTAAACCAGCAAATACTCTTTCACAGCACATTGTTCAGCCCTTGGCCAACATATCCAGCCTCCCACTTCTCCTGGTGGCAGTCTAGGTCCAAAGCTGGTGCTGGCCACTTGAATTATCCTGTATGCCTTTACAGCCCATTAGCTTCAATTTCTGAAGCAGCCTCTTTGGCTGTGTTTAGCTTAGCTGCTAATTGCCCCAGCATCTGAAAGCACTCCATGTGAAAATCAATAGAGAGAGTGAAACACTTAAGTCTTCATAGAGAGTCTGGAATTTCTCCCATTTTGAAGATCAAAAAGAAAACAACTGTGACTTCTCCATGCTCATTTTGGTTATGATAAAAATGCTTTCCCTTACATTTTGTAACACAGATCACAATGGATTAAACTAGCCATGAAGAATATTAACCCCTACATACCTACAAAGAAATACAAGGTGGGGGTGTGGAATCAGACTCACCATACACCATTTCATTCTTGTTTGGAAGGAACAGTCTGAAGTCAAAGGGCAATTTGTTCATTATGCCCATTTAAACTTCCATGTCCCCTGAAGCTGCCAACAAAAGTGCTGTTCAATGTGGAATAGAATAGAATAGAATAGAATAGAATAGAATAGAATAGAATAGAATAGAATAGAATAGAATAGAATAGAATAGAATAGAATAGAATAGAATAGAATAGAATAGAACAGAACAGAATAGAACAGAACAGAATAGAACAGAACAGAACAGAACAGAACAGAACAGAACAGAACAGAACCGAACCGAACCAGACCAGGTGGGAAAAGACCTTTGAGATCATCAAGTCCAACTTATCATCCAACTAAACCATCTAATCAACTAAACCATGGCACCAAGCACCCCATCCAGTCTCTTTTTAAACACCTCCCAATGCTATGCTGAGCTTTTCAGATATAGATGCCTGGTCCTTAGAAAATCAGAACATGACTTTAAAATCTCTGTGTATTTAGGCAGGGTTTAAAGACAAGCATTTTGTACCAGTTTTAATCAGAGCACAAAAATAAGTATTAAACTACAGCAAGGCAAATGGAAGGAAAGGAGGAGTGCAGCTAAAATGATGACTTTACACAGGATGGCCTAGGTTGGAAGGGACTTTCAAAGATGACCTCGTCCAACCTCCCTGCTCTAAGGCAGGGACATCATGTCTTGTGTTTGCACACAGCAGCATTTCACAGACCTCAGGAGATGCAAGTTAGCTTTTAACACACACACACACACACACAAGTGCAGACACACAAGGTCCTTCTGATAGCTCTAAAACTTCCTTTGCTCACTGTAAAAATAAAACAAAATAAAAATTAATACAAGCACTCTTGTCCTCCACTTCCAATTCTTCTCACTACCAGGACAATGAATTTATCTAAATAAAAATGCCACAAATCACAGAGACAAGGCAAAATGACCAGAGAAGAGTGACACACTGAATTCCTAGTGGACTTTGCTCCACTCTTGAGAATCCCTGACCTTAGTATGCTGTTTGTATTTATCTCAATGAACTCTACAATCTCTTCAGGGAAAGCTTAGACTTGTGTGTATGGTTCAACACACACAAATATAATGTAAGAGACAAAATTGGGGAGAAAAAAGAGGGAAAAAGTGCATGTCTCCTTCAAGAACCAATATGGTAGGTGGCTTGAGACGGTGATGATGCAACCCACAGAACAATGTCTGGTTAACTGAGGTGACCTCTGAAAACTGGATTTTTATTCACATAGAAATCAAAGAATTTTTGTGTTCTTCAGCAGCAGAGTCTCTGCTAGCAAGCACAGCATCACAGCAAAGGATGACAATGCACTGTAGAGGATCATTCAGACAGACAAGACATGACATGTTTCCAAGGGGAAGCTTCTAACCATGTTTCAGTGACCTGATAACACGTCAGATGGAATAAACTAAATTGCCTGAAACAAATCACTCTAATTTCAGCTTTCACATCATTATATCTGTTTCCCCACAACACATCCTAGTGAGACATAAATCTGTATGGTACAAACTTGCATGAATTTTACACTTACCAAATACATGAGCTGTTTAGTAAGCACTGCATCAGGTCTGATATGTTTGTTTGGTATTCAGAACTAGTCCACAAGTCATTAATGCTGATTTTAGGATAGATTTTATCAGGTCCAAATAACTGCTTAAAAAAAGACCCAGTATTGCAAAAGTTTTACCCTGTATTTTCCATGCAGTAGTGTCTCAGCTACACAATGAATCTTAGGCTCATCCCCTGGACTGAAGGGGTGGATGCATTTCAGCCTACTGAAAGGATCAACTCTGAAGAAGGAACCTGGGCTCTTTCAAAGCCTAAAACCAGTTTTAAGCAATGGTGTCTCATCCACACACTCTGGTGCCTCCTTCACAGCTAGTGAACCCACAGTAAGCTTCAGGAGAGGAAAAAAAGTTGATCTGTTTTCTTGATTAGCTGCAACACACTTATATCCCATCTATCAGTATAGTTCATGCTTAAAATGCAAGTCACAGTAGTCAAGTGCAAAGTTGTAGTTGGATACTATGTAGCTGAAATATTCCCCAATTCCCGTTCAGTAAATCAGCCTCAGGTGAGACTTTGTTTCTCCACAACATTTCAATGTCAGTAAAATCCCAGGGGGGAGAAAGGAGCATCAGCAAGGACAGCAGAAAAAGGTGATGGTTACACGAGCCACTAGTGAAAAGTCTCTAAAGGCAAAAGCAGTCAGATTTTTTTCAGCTGGCAAAAATATTCAGAAGCATAACTTTAATTCTAACAGATAATTAGGAAGCACTGCTGTTTTTATAAGATAAAGCTCTTTTTCTTTAGCCAGCCTTTCTGAAGGATCTTCTAAATAACTTTGCACTACCATCTCCAAGAGGTATTATGTGGAATAAGTGGAGGTAACCACTGCTCTCCACCTACACTCCTCTGATGGATCTCACAGCCTGTTGCATTTGACAACAAAAGGTCCACAAAATCATAATGGCTTTTCAGTGATTTAAAGAAACAATTGGTAGGACAACCCTTGCAAAGAGTACTGCAGAGTGTGCTTTGAAGCTTATATGTGGGTGTTGCCAGCAGAAGCTGAGGAATTTTGTTAGCAGCATATTCACAGACGGCACTTCCCAGTGCATGGTGAGCCCTTGCATGCCTCCCAGACCATCTGGCTGGCAAGGAAGGGGCTGTTTAGAAACTAGACAATGGTTTAGCTCTCTCAAAGTTATTTAGTGATAACATCCCTTAGAATCAGACATGACATCTATCAAGTTTATGATCAGCATCTAAACCAGACCTTCTAGTGACCAGCAGCAAAATTAGCAATACTTCTTCTGAGGCAAAATCTCTGTGGAAGAAAAAGCCTTCAAACATGGCACACATATTCCACTCATCATATTATTCCTACTAATTTTATAGCAAATAAGGTCATTTTAGCCAATTACTGCAAAACAGGTTCTTTTCTCTGCAATGAAACAGTGAGCCCCTCCTGCCAGTCCAGATGTCACTTGAAAATGAAGGATTAAACTCCTTATAGACTTCAAGACAACTCCCTGCTCACAGCTACTCTCCACTACTGAATGGTGCTGCAGGTGTAATCTTGAAACAAGCCATAACCTGCTAGTGAAGCACCACCAAGACTTGACAGCATGCTCAGTAGTGTCCTGCAAACCAGAGGGGGACCAGCACTAACACAGGCTGCTGTTTGGTCGACTGGCATGAGTTACACAGATCAAAAGTTTAGAGAACAGTATCCAGTTTCCCACTGGATGCTGATGTCACCTAAGGACAGCATGAACACCAAGCATGAGCTTGATGCTATTTCTTTCTTTCAATCACTCAGCAAACAAAAGAAAGGTTAATCAGCTATTATTATTAATGTTATTTTTAAATGAGGCAAGCATTCATTACATATATACTGGAATCATTTGTGCATCCTCTGCAATCTAAAGAGAAATACCTTTTGCAACATGCTGGCCATTTAAATGTCAATTCTTCATGTCCCCTTCAGTTACTTACCTAAAAGAAAAGGAAAAATACATTAATATTCCACATTCCCAAATCTATCATGAGTGTATGCCTTGCTCTGCACTGCTGCCCAGCAAGTCTTCAGTAGTTATAAAGGAGGTAAAACTATCAGGGTAATGGGGTTTGGTTACATGGCATGTTGAAATGACATGTTTCCACTCTTGCTTCAGCTAAGTGTTCAATAATTGAGTTTAAGAATTTTCTTTTTTATTATTACTATTCCTTTTTTCCCTCCCCAGTAAGTGATTTCCAAATAAAAGCCACTTGATGCCCTCTATAATTTGTTTTTCCCATTCTGTGTATTTACTCTGGAAATTGCAGTTGTGATTGCATATTGCATCCACACCACCACTTTTGACACACCAAGCTCTTCAGGTGTTTTCTTAACCAGTGCCACAAGCTGAAAATTAGAAGCATAGGTGAAACCCATAGCAACCACCTAGGTGTCATACTCCAACAACCACCTGAATTTCTTTAAACCATAACCCCACACTCTCCAGCATTACCCTTGCCCAAGCTTTCTGAAACATTTCAAACAGAAATTTTCCATTTTGTGCTCGCACTGAACAGCATGTACAGGCTCAACATTAATTCTGCCTGTGCTCAACTAACTTTATTTTAGCCTGCATGTGAAATCGCTGCCAAATTCAGACATCTACTGCACCAGCTCTACTGCTTCCACCTCCTGTCAGCCTAATCTGCAATGCCTCTGAATGAATGCTTCTTTTTCCTGGCAGAACTCAAATCATCATCCTCTGTTAAAGCAAAAAAGAATGGGTCCTCCAGTGTTTAGTCTCTTTCACAGAATCACGTAGGGGTTGGAAGGGACCTCCAAAGATCATCCAGTCCAAACCCCCTGCCAGAGTAGGATCACCTAGGGCAGGTCACACCAGAAAGCATCCAGGCAGGTTTTGAGTGTCTCCAGTGCAGGAGACTCCACAACACCTCTGGGCAGCCTGCTCCAGCATTTTGCCACCCTCACAGTGAAAAAGTTTTTCCTTCTGTTCATGTGGCACATCCTCTGCTCCAGCTCGAGCCTGTTGCTAGATACAGGCTTCCCACTGGCCTCTGTTCCACTGACCACAACTCTGACTTCTTTCCTTCAACCCCTTCACATCCACATTGTCCAGACCACACTTCCTCAGTTTAGCTGCTGGGATGCTGTGGGAGATATTATCAGATGCTTTCTTGAGATCAAGATAAACCACATCCACCGCACTCCCATCATCTATGCACCTGGTTATGTCCTCATAAGATGCTACCAGGCTGGTTAAACATGACTTCCCTTTGGTAAAACCATGCTGACTGCTTTCAGAGGCCCCTGGGAGGCAAGATGAGCAAGGAGGGAACTCACCTTCTGCCATGGCCGAGAACTTGCCTTCACTCACCCCCTTCATTTGGGCTTCTGTCTTCCACCTGACCAGGACAGGATAGAGAAGCCCATTGCTCCTGGGTGCCTGGCACCACCACTCTCATCTCCTTCTCAAACTCCCTTTTAGTCCTCAGCCTTTCAACCTCCTCTGTCAACTCAGCCACCAGGCCGAGCCGATCCTTTGGCTGCTCCCAGCCAGCAGAGGGTTGTCTCTGCAGTGTGCCGTTGCAAACACAAGGCCAGAGGCCTGCGCACCTACCCCTGGCTGGGCTGTCACAGTTCTTCTTTTGCCTGGGCTGCAACTATCGCTGCTCCTGCCGATGTGGTACATGACTCACTGGGCCCACTCCTGTTCAGCCATGTTCTGTGGCAGGGACGAGGCCTCTGAAGCCCCTTCTGAGGCTGTGGCCCTGCTCCCCTCGCCCTCCCCTCTCAAGGGAGCAGCCAGCTTGCTGAGGGGGACCTGGAACTGCCAGCTACAAGTGGTGCTTCTCCAGGGCACACACCCATTGCAGAACCCATAACATTGTTGTGCTTTAACTACAGGGGGCACTGACAGAACCACAGAATGGTCTGGGTTGGAAGGAGCCTCCAAAGCTCATCCAGTCCAACCTCTCTGCAGTCAGCAGGGACATCCGCAGCTCGATCAGGCTGCCCAGGGCCTTGTTGAGCCTCATCTCTGGGGATGGGGCCACAACCACCTCCCTGGGCAATCTGTTTGTGTTCTGCCACCCTCCTGGTAAAGGACATGTTCCTAATGTCCAATCTAAATCTGCTCTTCTCTAGCTTGAAGCCATTGCCCCTCATCACATCACTGCAGGCCTTTGCAAGCAGTCTCTCTCTATCCTTCTTGTAGCCCCTTCAGGTACCGGAAGGCCGCTCTTAGGTCTCCCCAGAGCCGTCTCTTCTCCAGGCTGAACACCCCCAGCTCCCTCAGCCTGGCTCTGTAGCAGAGGTGCTCCAGCTCCCTGATCATTTTTGTGGCCCTTAGCTGGATTTAAAATGTACTAGTTTTGTCCTCAAAATGACAGCTCAGTGTGCTATTGCCATCTGACTGGAGCTGTCTGATGAAACGTTCTGCTGTTTAGGCTAGGTTCAGTTTTTCCCTCCAAATGGAAGCATAGTTCAAGCTTAGTGAGAAAACAAACAAATCCTGTTTAGCACAGGCACTGGCATTTCCTGCAGCTGTGTGCAATGATCACCCACATCCCCATTCCACAGGTAATTTTCAGTGAAAATAAAAACTTGAGTGACTTTTGCTGCAGTTAAGAGAGATGAGAGGGCCCCATAGAGAAAGACATTAAACTTCAGATACTAGAGCCAAAGCTTATTTCTGTGGAAAAAATATCTTTGTCCTTTGCCATTTGGCAACTGCTTACATGGATTCAAGTGCCTGGGGCCTACACCACAAGAGCTGAAATCAAGACAAGCTCCCCTTGTTGTGCATTAAGAGTAATCACCGAGAATGCACATACTTCAGCTGTCCTCTGCCCATTCTAGCTACAGATCACAAGCATTCCACTCAAATGAGGTGTACATTTCTCTTTTATCAGTGAAAAATGGTTACACAGGGGAACAATCACCAGACAGACTCCAAACAAGGCAACTCAGATGCAGATAATGAATCCCATACCATTTCTTTCATGCTGTGTCCTTCATTTTGCACCTTTCCAACCCAAGGCTGTAGTGACTTAGGAATCCTTTAGTGCAGACACAGGACACAAGCTGTTAAGGCTTCATTTGGCCTTTACGACAACTTCCCTCAGGGAACACCAAACCAAGGTCAAGCTGAAGGCACAAGTTCCTTGAGGGCAGGTGTTGCTGCTCCCATATTCTTTTACCTCAGCTCTTACCAGGTTTTGCAATTGTCACTGTCTCTAGTTCACAATGATAACTAAAGAGCTTGACTCATCAAAGTAACCCAATTCTGTGCACTTCAGTACATGATTAAACAGGATATAGACAGGGTCTCAACATCTACTCATTCAAGGAAGCTGTTGGCCAAGCATGTGCTCAACTAAGCAATTTGTTGTGTGCATTATCCTGTGGAAGAACTACCTCTCAGGAACACAGCAAGTGCCAAAGCATGCAGCAGATCTCCTCAGATTTGTTTCAAGAACACTTAAAATGTCCTACTTCCCTCTCCCCCTGCCTGCCCACCCCTTCCACCTCTCCTCCCACCAAAAAAAAACCCAAAACAAAACACAAAAAAAGACCCACCAAGATAAAACTCCTGGTAGCATTCTGTACCTAAACCAGCCAAATACAGACTTTATACTTAGATTAGGCTGTAGGCTCAAAGCTGGGGGGGACTATGTTGAAGATCCTGCTCGGAATCAGGTAAAACAAACATCTCATCTTTCCATTGCCCACCTACCATGCAAGAATCCTTCCTGAACACCAAGCTCTGAGTCATCCTGGACAGGTACCTCCATTTCTTCTGTGGAGGTGGTCCACTTTGTATAGTTAAGTATTTATTAGGTTGGGGAAAGAGGATACATAATGCGTGTCATAAAGCAATGAAGAATTCAGAGCAACTGATGAGCCATTAAAAGCTGCATTACTGTTTCCTCAGGCATTTGAAGTGATTCTAGCAGTGATGGTAAAAGATGTTAAAATGACTAATCTGCGAGCTGGGTTCCACCATTTGTATGAAGAGCTGCTGGTGTCTTTTCACACTCCCTCCTCCTCCTTTCTCAACACCATAGCAGCCTATTTCTGACAGCCCTGTCTGTAATGACATGATAGCATACATGGTAATCATGACTTTCTTCCTCATCTCTAATATTAATTTTTAAGAGAAATATGATGTCCACTGTAGAGAAAGAAATAATGACATCAGTAGCAGGTGACATAATACTGTCATTTATCCATGACACTCAGAGCCACACCTTCCTCCCTCCATTTTTCTTTTCTTTTCTTTTAGGAGAATAAAGATGCAATGGTTACTATGAATCAGGGAGGTAATCAGTTTTACAGCTTGAACAGTGAGCTGCCTGTAAAACAGGATTACTACTAATGGATGAAGCTGTCTCTTGTCTGCTAACAATTACAAGTTGATCCTCCAAAAACCCTGAGTGGAATTGTATTAACCAGCAATTACAGACATAAAGAGCTGAGACTGAAATCATGTTTTTCCTACTACTGCAGAGGACTGGAAATGAAAATAGTTTAGCCCAAGTCTGGATAATGCCTTCAGCTCTGTGCAACCCTGACAAATGTCCTTCCTTCACAACTGCACCCACAAAATTAGCTGAGTAAAAAGCTGCCTCACCCTTGAGGTACTGGTTGCAAGAGTCAGCAGTGGCTGCCTTCCAATGTCCCCCCACTAACTTCTTTGCCTCATCCCATGGCCACCAAATAATTGTCTTCTTTGCTTTCCATGCCAGGCTTTCACATCGATGATCTGGATGAAGGGGTAGAGTCAGTCATCAGGAAGTTTGCAGATGACACAAAGTTGGGGGCAGATGTTAGTCAGTTAGAGGGTAGAAAGGCTCTGCAGAGTGACCTCGACCAACTGGACAGATGGGCAGAGTCCAATGGGATGGCATTCAACAAGTCCAAGTGCCGAGTGCTGCACTTTGGCTACGGCAATCCCATGCAGAGCTACAGGCTGGGGTCGGAGTGGCTGGAGAGCTCCCAAACAGAGAGGGACCTGGGGGTGCTGATCGACAGCCACCTGAATATGAACCAACAGTGTGCCCAGGTGGCCAGGAGGGCCAATAGCCTCCTGGCCTGCATTAGGATAGTGTTGCCAGCAGGAGCAGGGAGGTCATAGTGCCC
Source organism: Melanerpes formicivorus (assembly GCF_026170545.1). Lineage (NCBI taxonomy): Eukaryota > Metazoa > Chordata > Aves > Piciformes > Picidae > Melanerpes > Melanerpes formicivorus. The sequence continues at coordinate 1,284,437 of NW_027142379.1, read as the reverse complement.
CTGTACTCTGCTCTGGTTAGGCCGCACCTTGAGTACTGTGTCCAGTTCTGGGCCCCTCAGTTTAAGAAAGACATCAAAACACTTGAGCGTGTCCTGAGAACAGCAACAAGGCTGGGGAGAGGCCTTGAACACAAGCCCTATGAGGAGAGGCTGAGGGAGCTGGGATTGTTTAGCCTGGAGAAGAGGAGGCTCAGGGGTGACCTCATTGCCCTCTACAACTACCTGAAAGGTGGTTGTAGCCAGGAAGGGGTTGGCCTCTTCTCCCAGGCAACCAGCACCAGAACAAGGGGACACAGTCTCAAGCTGCGCTAGGGGAGGTTCAGACTCGAGGTGAGGAGAAGTTCTTCACCGAGCGAGTCATTCGTCACTGGAACGGGTTGCCCAGGGAGGTGGTTGAGTCATTGACCCTGGAGGCGTTCAAGGGGAGACTGGACGTGGCACTTGGTGCCATGGTCTAGTCATGGGGTCTGTGTTGATAGGTTGGACTTGATGATCCTCGAGGTCCTTTCCAACCTAAGTGATACTGTGATCTGCTTAGAGTTCCTCATGCAAGAAGCAAATACTGTGGTTTGGTTTGTTCTCATTTTTTAATTAAACCCCTCCTCCATTGCTCCAACCTAGAAACTTTTCTCCTGCACATATTATTATTCTATATTTTCTCCTGCATATATTATGTTTACAGATCTTATTTTGAACTACTGTTTTAAGAAAGTTGGTGTTATTTTCCCCCCTCTCTTTTCTGCAATGATTTACCTGTCTTCCCTTACTTTTATGTCTTGATACCTTTATTTTTTTTTATCCTGATGGCTACATCTCACTGAGGAAGGAGCCTGGGAAAAGCTATATTGAAGTAGAGTTTCAAAAGAAAATGTACCTATTTAAAAAATAACTTTCCCCATTCTACTGCTTAGGCACTTTCAGACCTGCATCCTCCTCTTCAAGAGCTCTACAGCCAGCTCTCTTTTTCCTGCAGCAAATGGTTTCAGCACAGAGGCAGGGCATGGAGTCACAGGGGTCATGGAAAGGGAGAACAAACGCTGCCTTTGTGCGGGTTCCTTGGAGGGCAGCGAGAGCTCTGCTCAGGGATACAATACTGTCAGGGGCAGTGTCAGCTGCACAATGTGCCCAATATTCAAAGCACCGATGGCATGAACTCCTTCACTTTGGCACAGGACTTCGAAGTCCAAACCTCTCCTCGATATATTCAGTCCAAAGAAAAAGAAAGAAAACAAAACCAAAAACCTCAGAAAGAAAGGCTTGTGTCTAACTGGAGCCTTAACACGACTGAGCCCAATTCTACAGGCTCTTTGAAGCCATTAGTGCTAGTTGTTTGAATAGCAACTGCATCAAAATAGCAATGTCCTAACCCTAAGCATCCCCAAAGATGTTTTAATAGGTTTAGAACAGCTTAAATCCACCCTGTACTTAGGCTGTATACCTTAGAGAATGGCTATGTTTTGTATTAATGGTCTTGCAAATTCCAGTTAAATCTTGAGGGTGAGGTGGCCACCCAATATCCTTTTACATACATACACACAGAGCTATAGTGCAGTATTTTCTGTGTGGTTTCATTTACTGTGATTACATCAATCTTCTTAAAAGCACTAAAGTGCCAAGAGTCTAATATCTGTATGTAAGGTACCTACTGAAGTTAATCGAGGCATTAGTAGCAAAGTTATCTATTTAATCCTTTAGGGAAAGGGAAATAGAATATTTCTGCTCCACCAACAGACATCTTTCATGACATCTTTCTTTCCAGAGCACCTCTCCCAAATTCTCTTGCCAAACCGTCTTTTTGCAACTGATAGATGAGAAATCCATTTGGAATTTCTGCTCCTCACGTAGACCTTCATTCCAGTTTTTCTTAATGAGATCTATACCCTGAGCAAAAGAGATTTCATCAAGCAAAACCCAGGAACCATTTATTAAGTGCCACACTGATATCGACCATTATGAGATGTCTGTTTTAATGTTGCTTTTATTTTGATGCAAGTAAATGCAGTGTTAATAATTGCATGAAGCAGTTCAACCCCAGCTTAACCTTTCATTAGTGAAGGGACAGTCCCTGCTGACTTTGTCTATGCTAGCTGACAACTCTGTACTTGCTACCAGGTACTTCTGAAACATCTCACCCCCAGAGCTCTCTTGTCACAAATATTGACAACACATTCTAAACCTTCAGGACAAATGATCATAAAACATATTGACAAAGAAGCATGCTCTACAGAAACTACAACAAGCACCATCAGAAGAACACTGGCCAAAATAAAACCCCAACAAATGGCTTTGCAGATATCTGCACGCAAGGAAATCGGGGGGCAAACACCTGTAAGCTTCTGTTTGAAGAGTACTGAAGATGCTAAGTTCATAAGATCTGATTAGAGAGGCAAGTCAAGAGCTGTACTTCAGTTTGAAGCAGAGACCCAAAACCGTAAATGCCTCCAATGTCTTCTGTCCTTTCTGGGTCTCCACATAACACACTACTCAGGTTTGAAAGCTGACTACACCAAGCTGGCAGCTAATCCTCAGACCATTCATCTTTTTCCTTTGAAACACTAAAGTTCCATGCCTGCCATTTTCTCTCCAACAATGACACTCCAGAGAGATCAATCTCATTCATCACTTCATCAAAGCTAACAACTATTGGAACACCAAGCCAAATGAGGATCTTTGCAAAGCTACCCAGCCATGGTAGATGGAGAAGCACCAATGCGCAGTAGTGAGAAGCTGCGTCTGCCTCCCTCTCCTAAGTGCTGACTTTCATCCCTGAGGGAGAAGCAGCAGCTGGCAGAAGGCCAGCTTCAGCACCTAAGCAATCTCACACAGAGAGGATTCTCTGGAAGTGACTCTGAGCTTCAGCAAGAGCAAGTCCAACAGTGTTTTCTCCTTGCCTGCACTATGTAGTGGAGGATTTGGCCTGCAGTATTGAACAAGGGAGAAAAGAGAGATAAAGAACAGAGGGAGAAATCAATTAATCTGACATTCCTCATGTCTGAGTAGGACCAGAGACTACAGACACTCATAAATGGCCAGTAATTAGATAACTGTCCACCATAAATGCACACCCTTGCTTCCACTGAGAGATTAATGCTAAGAGCATTTGAAAAACATCTTCTGGGCAGGAATGACTGCTAATTCCCCCCCAAATTACTGATCAATTAGCTCAGGGCATTAATGTGTTCTGACACATTTTCTGCAACACCTCACTAGCTTTCTTACTATGTGACCCAAGAAGATTTTCCTACAGGAAAAGGCTGTCTCAGGACAGGTGTCCTCTGCTGACCATGCTCACGATACCACAAGGGACTCCTGAGCCACAGGGTGACAGCATGGCATACTGTGACATTCACTGAGTGCCAAGCAGCTTCAGACTCCAGTACATGGTTTAGGAAACTAAGCTGAAGGACACACAGCCAGGGTCCCTGCTTGCAAGATGAATTTATCTCAGCAGCCATTTCTCTTTGGCTCCCTTCCTATTTTTCATGCTTTAGCTAACAGTCTCTTATTTAATTAAAATGAAGATGCTGATATAATGTTTTTTAAAGGAAGCAGAATATAAATGTAGCTTTGGAAGAAATATGATCTTCCTTACCAAGTCTTGCAGGTTACTGCCTGCTCTATCATGAGAGATTACTGGGGAGCAAGGCAGGATGACACCTCATGAAGCAAAGAGCAGAAATGACTATTTTATTTCAGTTGTATGATTCCCCCAAAGCTGGTAATTCTAATGAGTCCTGAAGAAACTGAATGGAGGATCACAAAGTTCTCTGGCTGAGGAGGAAGGAATGCCAATTATTACAATATGCCCTTTCTATATAAAGGCCCAGATAGGACTTCTGGTGCTCTTGAGCTGACAGGCACAGGTATTTCACTCCTCTTGTGAGCTACTAAGCCATTAGCATGTTATAAAAATACAGCCAGGAGGATGGCTCCAAACAACACAGCTTGAGGATTAAGCCATTTATGACCTTCAGGTCAACATTTCCTTACTCACTACGAAAAGCCTTGTGAAGAGACGTTTCCTTGCAGTCTAGGGAGGTGCAAATGGCAAGTGCCATAGGGCAGGAACAGCCATTATAGTTGTTATTTTTAAGCATCATCACTTTTCATTCATTATTATGTAAGTTAGCAAAAACAAGGGATCCCCCAAAGGACACAAATAACTCTGATCTCCTTTAATAATGAAGAAAAAAAAATAAACCAGGGGTTAGAAATGTGGATTAAAACTTGCAGCACCTCTTTCATTTTGTACCCCTCCTCCAGCATAAAAAGGATGAAATGTTTTCCTGAGAGGTGAGAAGAATAGGGGCAAAAGGGAAGGAATGAATGAGCAAGCAGCAAGACACCTCCTTCTTGTGCCCCAAAAAAAGTTTCAGAAAGCACTCAAAACCATCTCTTAGGACAGAAGGGGAATGCTCTGCTTGAGCAAAGGCTGTGTGCAAAGGCTCCTACATCCGGCCTTCTAGAAAGAGGATTCCTCAGTCCCCATCAGCCAGCCTGCCCAGACGCTGATGTTTAAGGTGCAGCTGCTGCACTCTGCCTGCCACCCTGGCTCCTGCAGCAGGAACCAGCCCTGCCAGCTTCATTAGGTTAGCTCAGGCTTTCAGCAGTGCTTATTGCATTAGCCTGCACAGCAGCCAGCCTGCGGAATGGAGAGAGGGGACAGGTCTGCCTGTAAATGGCAAGGCAGACGTGCCCACAGTCTGACTGTGCAAAGTGGTTGGCACAGCAATTTACTCGGATCTTCTCTGGGCCTCTATCTGGAGGCCAAAACTCAAGTATGGTGCTGCTGCCCCCCACCTTCCAGACAGGAAATCTCAGCATCTGGAATCTGCTGGACAACACACACTCGAGTATTTTCTCTTGGACTTGGTTTTAAAACAGAAACTTCTATTGGAAGCTGATCTGATCTGTTTGGACTTTGCTTGTATTTATTCTTCACAGAATAGCCCCAAAAGGACATCTCAGCATGCACTGCACTGTGCATGGGACTTTCTACAGGAAGGAAAAGATACCCAAGTAAATTTCATCTGGGTTTGGATTAAGCATATGTTTGGCAAAGTTTTGAGGCTGGCCACTGATATTCCAGATTAAGGAGTTCAAAACAAGCTCTAATTCAAAAGCTTATTCTTATGTAAGTCAAGTAAGAAAAACAAAAGTCTAGCATTTGGTCCTTTTTCAAATCTACTCAGAGAAAATAAGGAATAGGGTGGAGAATATACAGGGAAATGTAACTCAAATACCTCAATTTGTCCAGCAGCCTAAAGAAACAAACTTCCTGTACATCTTTCCTCAGTGGGACAGGAATAAGAACACGGAGAACCTGGAAGGATCTGGTCCAGAGTTCTGGAAGTATTCCCAGAGACTTTGGATTTCACAATGGTACCAGTAAGTACTGCAGCACAGCTTCAGAAGCATGTGATAACACATGGATAAGAACTGGTCACACTGGAGAAATAAGTATTTTTGCATTAGCCAGAAAAATATCTGCTTAGGTAATCTGTTCTCTTAAAAACACATCTGCACGAGAAACTCGATGACCAGGGTCACACCAAACACCCAGGTATCACTTCCAACCCCCTTTCACTCTTGTATCTTAATTTGTGAAGCAGAGCCAACACTCTGCAGCCAAACAGCCTTCTCCAGAGCTCCTCAAAAACAACTTTTCCTCCTTTTAAACGTTTCTTCCCCCCAGAAAATTATGTCAAAAGCTCTATTTGTAAGCAAACCAAATTAAGATTTCAAAACCTCCTATCTGGAAAATTATACAGTATCAAGTAATTTTTGCAATTTCCAGGCTTTCTTGAGAGCAACAGACAGCCTTTTGCCACATCACCAATCGCTGGCAGATGTTCTCCCCTCTGTTGTTAAACACGTCTTGATAAAAATACACTCAAGTCTTAATAGAACTGGATGTACCCTAAGTGGGTTTTCCATTTGATCTGCCGTGCGCCTCACAGGCCTTTTTTGTCTGCTTGTTCTAACACAATGCATGTTTGGTACCACAACAGTGACAGCTGACAACTGTTTTTCCTGTTTGCAAAAGCTTTACCATTCAACTCGAACCAAAAGCATTTGTCATGTTGCATGGCAGTGAAGTAGATTTAATCAGATGAGGCCACTCGCGTTGTCAGTGCCAGGCTGAAAGAATTTGGTAGAACAAAAGCTGGATTTATCTCTCTGGGAGTCTGGGGAGGGAGCAGCAGAGTATCTTTGTGAATGCACAAGGGGGAAATTTCAAGAGGAGAAGAAATTGAACACAAGAGAATATTTTCATTACAGTCAAGCCAGGAAATAACTGCTCTGAAGTGACCAGTGGGATGCTCCAGCCAGCTGACAGCACTCTCACAATTCTGACAGCAGAAAGTGAACCTCAGTGGCCCTCTTCCAGAAGATACCTTTTGTGCTCCACTGCTGCATAGTTTTCTTTCCAGAATGATAAGCATCACCTGATATCTGCTCATGTTCAGCAATAAAGTTGCAAACCCAAAAAATGGATCAGAATGGATGGGAGTTTGCAAAGGGCAGAAACAATCCTCCAAAATATCCCATTGGGGCTTCACATTTCTTAGAAGTCACAACAAAATCTGTTGTACCTCTGCTAGCTAACACATCAGAGACCACAGAAGATACAACCACTCAAAGAAATGAAGTCTTCATCACTTTGCATGGCCACCAAGATAATAGTTCTTACTCTTTGTAGCCTTTTGGAGGCTAGAGACATTCCAGAAGATTTACAGGTTAACTGAAGATCAGCAGAGAAATAATGAACTCCCTCTATGCACAAGCCTAGTTGGAGGCTTGCAGCATTTCACAGCTCAAAAGAGAGTGTAAAAAAAAAACCACAACTCCAATTTAGGAGCTTGCTGATAGACATCAGCCTACTACAGCCTCAGCATGAAGTCCTACCTTGTGAAGAGGATGCTGGTGCAAGAGGAAGGAGCCCCACAACCAAGAGGATTTAGGAAGTCAAAGTGTGGTTTGAACCTGCTACACCTTGGAAATGGAATGGAAAGAGAAACACAACTTCTCTTAAAATTATACCATGAGAAACAGCCTGAAACAAATGCACCCAGAGAGGCTGTGGAGTCTCCTTCTCTGGAGTATCCTGCACTGGAGACACTCAAAACCTGCCTGGATGCGTTCCTGTGTGACCTGCCCTCGGTGATCCTGTTCTGGCAGGGGAGTTGGACTGGATGATCTCTAGAGGTCCATTCCAACCCCTAACATTCTGTGATTCTGCCTTCTCATGTAAAGATTCAGAGGTTTAAAGAGAGAAGGGTACACCAAACATTCTAAAGTAGCAAGACAGTGAACACTGACAAGATTCCCATAATGCATTTATACTTATTTTAAAGTGACAGTTTGAATCTCTCTGAGGTTTAATTAACTGGTGGCCAAGGGTCAGAGAAAGAGGATTTTGTCTGAGTGTGCTGGTATAGCTGGTTCTCTGGCACAACACAGCCCAGTTTTTGGCATTACTGTATCGAAAGCTGCCTGAAGTATATTTAATGAATTGGAGTTCAGCCCTGCATGAAGTGTTTCAACATTCACTCCAACTGTGCTGCAGGAATTTCCCATTTGCTTTTTTCCACTAATTAGAGAGCCACAGGAACAAAAGCATGGCCTCCCAAAAGGTGCAGCATGGCCTCAAGTTCTGCCAAGACAGGGAGAGCCATGGGATATTTTGATCCACTCCAAAGACAACCCTTACATCCAAGAATCGGGTTGGAAGGAGGACACTCTATGGTCCTGCTCTGGCAGAGGGGTTGGAGTCGATGATCTCCAGCAGTCCCTTCCAACCCTTGACATCCTGTGAAAGTTAGGTAAGATTTACAAGCTTCCTCTAACTTGATGACTTACAGGCACCAATATTCACCTAGACTTACTCTAGTCCTTAATCCAGGAGATGCAACAGCTACAGCAGCTGAGGAATATGCACTTTGTTAGAGACTTTTATAACCCAATGGGCTCGGCAGCTTCTATTGGCTTATTCTTGATTTCAAATTGAAGAAGCTGAGGTTCAGAAGAAAGGTCAGAACCACTTCAGAAAGGCCTCACCATCTCATCTATCCTGAACAGCCAGAAAGGCACCCAAAATCTGCTGGTTTTAAATGAACTTAGCAAATGTGGACTTCAGATGCCTGCGTTCCCGTGCGACGCCGTAGCCACGGTGTGTTTTATTTGCATCCAAGGCAAGCACTTGCTGTGCTTCTGGTTGTACAGTGCCACATGTCTCTCTGATTTCAGCTGCACAGCAGGCAAGTCAGAAGATCAGTAGCCAGGCCCCAGGGTCTGATCCTCCTCAGTGGAGTATTTCCTGCCTGCTGAAGCAGGTGAAACCTTTCACCACTGCTCAGGAAGCGTTCTCCTGTCAGCAGATGCAGCCCCTTTCTGCATCCTGACTGGTTCTTGTTGGACTACTTTAATTAAGCAGCATTCTATCATAATTAGCAGAGTCCACAAAACAGTATATTTATTTAGGTGGCTCAGCAAATTCTGATAACCATAATACAATTTCTTTGGATGCCTTCAGATTGAAAAATAATCTCATTTCCCCTTTAATTGAGTTTTACACTTGCCATAACAACTTTATGCTCAAATCAGCCATTGTATGAAAGACTTAAAACATATTTTCTTTGTTCTTTTCTGTTAAAAGGTTATGCTGTATTTGAATATTCAGACAATATATCTGTACTTTAAAGTGCAGGAAATTAAATGTATTAGCAGAAAACCTCCTCATGACTCCCAAGGCAAAAATCTTCTCTGCTGCTGAGGCTGATAAAGCCACTGGAACAGAGATTCTTAAATAAAAGAATCACAGAATGGTTTGGGTTGGAAGGGACCTCCAAAGATCATCCAGTTCAATCCTCTCTGCAGTCAGCAGGGACATCCTCAACTCAATCAGGTTGCCCAGAGTCCTGTCAAGTCTCACCTTGAATATCTCCACGGATAGAGCCTCAACTACCTCCCTGGGCAACGTGCTGCAGTGATCCACTACCCTCACGGTGCAGAGCTTCTTTTGGATGTTAGGAACAAGACTGTTGCCTCCCCAGTCCACCCCCTAAAATAGCCTTGACTGGACAAGGATAACAAAGCTATTTTCCAGCATCAAAATCTGATCCAGATTTCACAGCTCTTTATACACCTCTGCTATGACCCATAACAGTTTAGTCCTTACAACCTTTTGATTACTTTTTTACTCTTTAATCATTTCACACCACCTTTAAGTATTTATTGACCTTTGGAGATGGTTATTTCATGACTATTTTAAAGAATGGATAACACTTCCGTTGTTAAGCACAAACCAGCAACTCTACACTCTCAGGTATGCTCTCAATACAATGAAAAAGGAGTTTTTAATCTTGTACAAAAGCAGACTATAAACATTGACTGCTGCAGAGGAATCATACATTAAGGATGAGTTTTTCAAAGCTGTGTGATTAGGGAGCCCACACAGCTCCCATTTCAGTTAATAGAAATGGCATGTCTGAATCTCTTCAGCAGTTTTGAATACCTCATTATTCTAGGAAAGGTCTTCCCAGTTTAAGAGTAGTAAGCTGAGTAATTAATTGATAACGCACTATCTCTGACATACAATGGAAGGACTTCTCAAAGCAGGAGCAAGGTTTTTTTAAGATGCCACAATTGTCCTTTGTTTGCTACCCACAGGAAAAAAAACCTCTCCCCTATGCAGCATACTATCTTTGGCAACAGAGCTCTGTGAACGTGTGAGCACAACAACATTTACCTGGGCCCCAGGAAAGGTCCCACACTTTAGGCACTAAAACTCAAACAAAGAAAGAGACCACCCCACAAACAGTAGATGGAGGTTGTGAAATTAAGTATATTCACAAACATTTCTGTTCGCTACTCAGTGAGCACTCTCTTGGAATGACAAAGGCAAGGGACAGGAGGAAGATCTGGGAAGTCCTTCCTGCCCACTGGTGGACACCCCTTAGCTTCCAGAGTACACTCAGCACTTTGGGCTGTGCTGAGAGCAGGGAGGCTGGGGATGTTTTCAGATGGGATCACTCATTGGAGTCCCTCAAGGTACAGACCTAGATGGAAATCACAGTAGAAAAGATAGGATATTTTCCTCTCCCTGGGGACAAACAGAGACATCTCCTGCAGTGGCATATGCCACAGGAATTTCAGTAGCTGCAGCTCTGCATTATTAGTGAGTCATTTCAAAGACTAGAAATAGAAACCTTTTCTTTTAAGTGCTCATACACCATTACCTGATGCTATTATGGAACACTAACAGCTGAACACTGCTCATATCCCAGGGAAAAAAAAAAACCAAAACACTCTTTCTTCAAAATTAACCCAATAATTTGCTCCATGACTATTTTGTATCATCAATTTATGCATTCCCTCTATTGCCTTTCAATAAATGGAGTTCAAAATCCATTTTATGGAGGGAAAAAGAAAAAAAAAGAGACAGAGTTGAAATACTTTCTAAACAGTGTGCATAGAAGAACTTAATGGGGCAGCTGTAGAAGCCCCCAGTGTGTGAATCCCTGGGAGCTGCGAGTGCTCAGGGCAGCGATGGAGCACAGGAGGGAGCCAGGGAAGATCACTTCCTTCAATGAGTCTCTCCAATGCAAGGAGGACTTTGATTAATGGATTTAATTGCATTTGTAAAGATTTCTCTGAATCACAGCAACACATCTTTTAAACTCGTTTGCTGCTTCTCCCCAACCAAAGTTGGGAAAATGTGTAAAGTGAAGCTTTTGTCAGGAAAAAGAGAGTGGGAGAGGATGAAGACATTCCACAGTAAGATGAAATGAAGTTGTCAAGTGACAGTTCTCAGTTTCTAGTTTCACTGCAAAAGCTGAAGGTGGGATGGAGAAGCGATGTTGGGAAGGTGGGAAGGCAAAAGGTTGTCTGTGGAAGAGGTGTTCTGCTGCAAAGCTAAAATAGCATAACTAGCCAAGTGCAAAAGCTCCAAATATACAAACCACTGATACTCTTTCAATTAGAACCTGCCAAAAAATAAACCCATTCTGGATGCCCATGATAGGCTTGGCTGAAAGGAGGCATGGTTTTGCTGATCATGAGGGGGAGACACCGAAGAGCCAGCACCACTGAGGCAGGCTGGGAAGGCTCAGAACTCAGCACTGCTGCACATCCTGGCCTGGAATGGTACATCAAGATTGCAACCATCATGAAGGCAGAACCTTGTCCATCCCACCTCCTGCTCAAAATGCCCAGCACACATGAACACTCCAAAGGGGAGGTTTCCCTCTGCAGCAGCCACACAGCCAGAGCTGCTGAGCTTTGTGACAGGAAGGGAATACATGCTGAAAAGCAACACAGGGCAATCATCCCATTTACATGACTGGTACGTAAGGTGTATGATCAAAAACCTCTAACACCATTCATAAGAAGGTGTTAGATAGAAGATAATAACAACAAAAAAATCCTAAACAGCCTCTGACTAATTGCTCTGCATCATGACCCATTTCTGAGTCCTCATTTATTACAGTTCCTGAAGCAAGTTTCTGCTCTGTGTAATAAACCAGCCTTGATAAAGTTGTTCTGTGGAAACATAAATATTTTTGCTTCCAAGCAGATGATGTCCCACAGATCTTGCCAGTTTATTCTTCTAAGGAAGGGCTGAGATTCTGAACCTTCAAATGTACCTTTGTATAGATGTGTTAATTTGAGTATCAGTTTATATAGTTCAAGGTAACCAAGTCCTTTCCACATGGTTGAGCACTCCCAACAAATGGGGCTGATCTACTTTCAGGAGTTAAATCTGCCAAAACTTAAATGCCTAAATAATTTTAGATTAACAGCAGCCACAGGAGGAGAAGTTTGGATGCCATAGGAATTACAGAAGTAAGTCATAGAATGGGTTGGGTTGGAAGGGACCTCCAAAGGTCATCCAGTCCAATGCCCTGCACTCAGCAGGGCCGTCCTCCACTACATCAGGTTGCTCAGAGCCTCGTCCAGCCTGACCTTGAAGATCTCCAGGGATGGGACCTCAACTACCTCCCTGGCAACCTGTTGCAGTGTTCCAGCACCCTCATGGTACAGAACTTGTTCCTAACATCCAATCTAAATCTCCTCTTCTCTCATTTCAAACCATTGCCTCTCTTCCTATCATTATAGGCCTTTGCAAACAGTCCCTCTCCAGTCCTCATCAGAGTCTGCATTATCTTGTCACTGTTAATACAACAAAATTCAGTGTCACATTTAACAACTGGAAGAGTCTCCGAGTACCAGTTTATAATTGACAATGAACAAAGGCTCTTCTCATAGCTGCCCCAAATCAATATTCAGGATTTACTGCCAAAATTAAAATGCTGCCCTTTGGCTGTGCATGCTTACATACAAATATATTACAGCATGAAGCACACGTGGAGGAGAGGCTTGCCAAGCATGTGTTATCTAGTGAGGTATGGGGCACACACTCATCTGAGTGGAGGGCACACACTCATCTGGTTGATGTGGTCTTTAAATAGACCCTTCATAAGTGCTTGTAACACATTCATCTTCCCAGTGCCCTGTGAAAAAGAAGGCAGTATCATCAACCCTAGCTCACTGCAACATGTCATGACTTGCCCCAGGTCACACAGGAGATCAATGGGGAACAGCTCCTGGGACCTCAGAAATCCCATCTCAATATCCTGGCCATGCTGCCATCCGTCTTCAGCTGTACTTAATACAACTAAATTACTGATGCCAACAAATAGCAGAATCTGACTTTCAGATGAGCTGGTTTGTACAATGAGTCAATCCATAACTTTTGTCTCCTTTAGACACTTAGATAGATGGGCTGTACGCCCAGCATGTTATAATAACCCTGAAAAGCTTTTGGCTAGGACTGCAAACACATTAGCATTAACTTAAATCTGCTGCTTTGTTTACTATATGAGATATCTGCTTCTGCTCTATGGCCAAGTGATACCAATTAAAGGGACCCAAAGACAGAGCTTACAGAGCAGTTTATAGTATGAGAGTACAGATATCCACCAACACAACATTTAGTAAACTTTAGCTGGTATTTATTCCTCCAAAGCATTGCAGTCTGACAGTCACTCTCTTCTTTTCTGGTCCTGGATTTGCCATGATTTACATTCAAAGCCTTCACCAAAAGTTATTAAAAAGCCTTAGAAACTGGGGCCACTCCTGCTGTTTCTGAAATTGATTCATGCAACTCCAGCGTTGCATCTGTGTAACCACAGATTACAGCGAAGTCACCCTTGAGTTAAGCTGTCAGAGAGCAAGACAAGGAAAATCACTGAACATTCTGCTCTTTCAGATGCCGAAACCCATCAGAGAGTCCACACAGCCCGACAGGTACCAGAGTAAATCACTGGGTGGCAGAGGATGCCATTCAGTAACAAGAGGCTTCTCTTATTTCTTTAGAGTTACAGATGTCACAAGCCCAGGAGGGGTCTAATTACACTCAGAACACCCAAGCAGCATTGGAGGTGATAATTTATTGACCATATCAGTGTAGCTTAATGCACAGACTGAAAAGCCAAGTCAAGGTTTGAATCCAGACCGCTGAATTACCCCCGGCTTGCAAGGGTAGGCAGCTCGCTGCATGCCAACGAAGAAGCCTGACAAAACCATCAGCAAGACAAGAATGGAACCACCCTTTGCTTTTACTGGGCTTTAGTCAAAAGATATTATTTTATTACTATTTTTAAATGGCTAGAAACAAGTTCAGAGGTCATTACCAAGACACCCTGCTGGAATCCAGAGTCACTAATCGCCCAGATGGACAGCCAGGGAGCACATCCAAGAATCTATCCAGGTCAGCCCTGGAGTGCCTTTTATCAGTCATAGCCCTAGAATACCAGTTGTGGCCTGACTAGTGCTGGCTTAGCCTCTAAAGGACAGTGCTAACTACCACTGGGTGCCGACCCTTGAGTGGCTCTGCCCCTTTGAAAGCACACAGGTGTGGAAGTGAAAATGGTAATATTAAAAGGTAGCACAGAACGCACAATGGCCAAAACAGAAAAAGTATTTTCTTGCTTTTCTGTACTAACCAGCTCTGACATTTTGTGCTACCAAAGGAAAAGAAAGACAAAGAAAGGTGGGGAGGGGGGGAATAAAAAGGAGGTTTCCAAGCAAGAAGTGCAACAGACTCAGGGATGCATTTTCCAGCAGCTACTGCTTGCTGCTTTGCTTCCAGTACCACCTCCAGAACGATCAAGCCCATTTTGCAGAAGGATGAGAGAAGCAAATGGCAACAGGAGTATTTCACAGGCACAACACCACAGAGTCGCTCATGGCAGTTTAAGCATCCTCTTTGAATGTGTCTTCCCTCAATGATACTCACAAAGAAAAATAGAGTAAAATAACCAAGACTAACTTAAGGGAGATGGATTTACTTCACTGGTAGTAGCTTTTTTCCCCTCCTCCCAAACAAAATGACAAAAAAACACAAGCCAAAGCAAAGATTAAATCAATCTGTGTTTTGAAGAGCTGACACACCCAAGGCCTTACTCAATGCTCCATCCTCACTTCTGCACAGTCAGAATCCAGGCACTGCTGCCAGTGTAGCCCCAAGGCTGTGCATGGTTTGGTAAAGCCCCTCACACAACCTGTCTCTAGATCCAGCTCTTTAATAGCAGAAACACTAACTAGTGTTGCTTGATCGTATTACAAGGGAAATTAAATAGGAAGTAAGGAATTTAATGTGATGCATTGGACTTGATCACGAAGGTCTTTTCCAACCTGTTTAATTCTATTCTATTCTATCCTTGCCTGCTACTCAGGCTCCTGGAGAAGAAAAGAAGGAAGAAAACCTCAGGAACTGAGGACATTTTGATTCCATTGAGTCCTCGTTCACTGAAATGAAAGAATCAGAAGCTCTGACAGTCTCTGCTAGCAAGCCTCTACCATCATGTTGAGAGGAAAATTCTTTTGGACAGCTCTTGACAGAGGATAGAGGATTTATTGACAAATCTGCCTCTGCATCTTCCCAATCAGCACGATGATCATTCTCGTCGAAGGACTGCAGATATGCCGAATTGGGCAGAGCTGAGGCAAGCCCCCTTTCCATGCAGCTCTTCCAAAGATGCAGCAAGAACACCTGCATCTACCATACCTAGACTGCTCCAGGATGCCAGAGAAAAACCTCTCCCCATCTAGCAACTCATGCGGGGGCTTACAATCCAATGCCCCCAGATGCCTGAGGTATTACTTTGCCAGAAAGCAGACTTCCTGTTTCTACTGGGGAAAGAAAAAAGTTCCAATTATCCCTTCCTGCTATTTATTGCAATGGTTTCTTCGTACAAGTTCTAGGGTTGCCACTGAGAAATAGCAGAAACCCAAACCACCCAAGCCACAGACAGCAAACAGAACATCCATACAGCTGCTCTAGAGGGCAGGGGGACCCGGGTAACTTACGCACTGGTGTTTGATTTCCTCTCCCGGCTCCGCATTTCAGAAAGCCTCCCTCCAGAGAGCCGATCGAAGGCTGCCGCAAGCCCGGGCGCAGCCAGCCCGCCTCCTGCTGCTCCTCGGGAGTGACAGCGCCGAGCAGGGAAGCCCTCCCTCCGCCCCTCCCTCCCGCTCCCGGTGTGTCAGAGCCAAATCTGAAACGCGAGCACGTCGGACGGCACCGAGTCCGTTCCTGTCTCCGCCGGCAGCCGCCCCCTTAGCCCCGACGGCGCGGCCACTCGCGGGGCGCTGCCAGGCACAGGCTCCGCTCCCGTCCCGCCCGCGCCGCTGACAGCAGCGGAGGCGGCCCCGGCCCCGGCCCCTAACCGCCCGCTTTAAACCGTGCCCGCCCCGGGGCTGGAGCTGAGCTGATACCCCGGGCAAAGCGAACACGCGTGGGGCTCGGGGGTTTCTTCATGGTCCCAGCCGGCACAGGGGAGGCGGGCGGACAGCCCCATCCCTGCCGGGCTCCTGCTCTGAGCGCGGCTCTTGGGGTGCTGGCTATTAGGGGAAGACGACTGGGCAACCGGAACGATACGGAAGAACCAGCGTCCAACAGACTATGAGCACCACAGACACTCTCGAAGGCAAAATCCTGGGATGGGAAAGGCTGGGAGAACCAGGGAGATAAGGCAAGGCAAGGCGTGGGACTGGGCTGGCAGAAAGCAAATGGCATATCGCCACCAGCAGTGAAACACAGCCCAGCACTGAGCCCCCTGCTCCAACTGCTCCACGTAGCAATTCAAAGGGCTGAAGAGCACAGAACGCAGTGGTACTCCAGTGAGGCTACACAGGCTATTTGTATAGTTTCTGGAAAGGTCACATCACAAAAACTGAAAGGGAGCTTAATCTTGTTTATATCAAGTCACAGCCTTTTTATTCCCCCCCCCCCCCCCCCCCCCCACCTTGCTGCCTGTTTGTTGTTTTTTTTTCCCCCACGAACTTTAAGAGTTGTAAGGAATAAGTTCAATACAAGAAAACCAAAGCTGATCTGATCACAAAGATTTAGGTCAGCTTCAGTTCAAGACCCAACCAGGTCCCAGTTAATTAAGTGGCTGGTTTTCCTCCCCGTTTAACAGAGGGCCACCTTCTCATAACCACATACAGCAATCAACAGCATTTTCCAAGCACAGTTTACTACTCCACCCAAGCCTTCATATTACAAGCACAGATATGAAGTCTCCTTTTTGAGCACAAAAGAAATGGGTGGAACATCACTGCAGCTGAGAAGAGAGTAGGTCAGTGAGGTGATGGTCACTGTCAAACAGAAGGAAATATTCTGGGTCAGCAACACCAGAATTCATTTTCTAAGGGATTTGCAGAAGCTGCCATCATTTACTATGTGGTTTGAGGATGACAGGTAACACTTCTCATCCTTCTTCTAGTATCTCATCACTTCAGTATACAATGGACAGAGTTTGGTATTCTTACAGTTTTAAGGCTTGCTCAGTGCAATAATAGGATCAAATAGCAAAGAGTATTAGGCATTTTCCCTAGCTGTGCAGCTTTCTAAAGCAATACACACCAAAAAAAAACCCAACTCTATATTAAGCATATAAAACCCTGCAGCTCTTCAGATCCTGAAGCCCGATTTGTTTCAGCCACATAAGGTTTGATAATTTTAGTATGAAAACATTAACCCACACATGAAGAAGTAAGAGAAGATAGGCTTTGATGTGCTATTAAAATCAGAAGACTGGAGCAAGAGTTAAAGAGGACAGAAAGTACAAAGAAGCAGAGACTACTTTGTGATGCCAAGTACCTTAGCTCTGGTCAGCGCTACCTGGAACTGGTTCTGAGCAAGCTTTAACAGTTCTCAACACTCCTCTCATTAAAACTGTGAATGGATCACAGTTAAGAGAGTTATGCAGGAATAATATTTATTTTTTTTTTTTTAACAGATCTCTTCCTTTACTTTCCACCCCTCTAAAGTGTGTTATGGTTCCACACCACGGACATAAATTGACTAAAGTGACCTACAACTTCATTCTGACACCAAAGCCAAGTGGCAGCATTCTCCTGTGCAGTCTGATGAGGCTGAATCCTGAAGCACCAAGTACCATATGAAGGAAGGCAGGAATAAAGCAAGCTAGGAAATTGCTGCATTGAAATGTGGCATGAAACATTCATTTGTTTTTTCCTATCCCTCCTTCTCTATTTTCCAGAGACATTTGTTTCATTCATAGCAAATGAAATCGATAATGCTTTTAGCTCTGAGTACAGAGGAGTTCAGCATAATGCTGCACCCCTCTCCAACCTGAACCCTTCCGGAATTAGACAGCAGCAAATCCCAAGTGCAAAAGAGATGCTGGAGCAGGCCCAGCAAGGCCATAGAGGTGGTTTATAAGCAAACACAAATATTATGTCTATACATACAGCAAGACACTGCAAAAGATGGGGAAAGCAACAACGCTTCAGTGCTTCTTAGTGGACTGCAGTGGGTGTCAAAGCAGCACAAGCAAGAGACTCCTCTCCTGTGGGGGCTGTAAGCCATTTTACTAATTAAAGCTGCTCTTCCATGCTTCATTTTCTGATATTTGAGCAGCCCAGTCTGCTTTGATGGCAGTTGCCTTGCCACAGGCAGAACAGAACACACCACTGAGCTCAAGCCAGAGGCTGATCACTCCTGACTCAGATCAGTAACAAATCAAACCCAAACCAACAGGGTATTGCCCAAAGACACTTCTCAAGGAGGACAATGTGAACTTCAGAATGTCTCTTTCATCACGGGGTTAGAGTCTTTCTTACCTTACAACATAGCTAACACAAAGAAGTGGCCAAAACAGCTTGTCACCAACTGGCAGAACGAGGAGCAGTTTTCTCCAGCTAGAGAATGCTTCAAGAGTTTTCTTCTTCATAGTATCAGAGCACTGAAGTGAAGCAAAATACTTCTCTCCAGCACTGATCCCTTCAGAAATAAGCTACCAAATGCCATCTCTGAGAAGAGTCCTTCATGTGCCATCTCCTGAACCATTGCACATGGGATGACTTCCACCTGCCCGGCAGAGCAAACCACAGACTGTGAGAAGTAATTGCCAAATGCACATTAGCTCATGTCTGCACAACAGCCATAAATTACTGTAGATCAGAGCCTTGGGTATTCCAAAAGTGGCTTTGCTAGCTTGGGGTTTTTTTAAGTTCCATTCTTCATCAGTTACTTCCTGAAGACAACAGCAAGCTCAGAGATTCCTCTCAAAAGAAACTGTTGCTAAAGGGATCCATAAGAAGTTTAACAAGAAGCAGATCCATGTTCTTCCCAGAGGAGTCTCCATCTGTAGAAAGTTCAAGATGACATCTACCCACCTGTTTGGGTCCTGGCCCACTCAAAAAGCCACAACTGTTTCCTGATGCAGTTGTGTCCCTGCCCTACCTATCAGTCACTAACCCTAAAACAAATCCCACTGAGTCGCTTTCCTCAGGTAATGGGAAAAGCGAAGAGAAAGCATGGCACTTATGTCCTTGCCTTCCTCTTCCAAAGCCTGCTGGCTTTGCAGGCAGGACAACTGGGAAATGTAATATGGCCAAATTAACAAATGAAGGATGCAAGGAACTCACTTTTTGGTTGAAAGGATAACTTGGAAGAGTTTGTTCTAGACTCATTCCATTCTTCTTCACTGTTGTTTTGCCTTCCCTTTCCTCTCCCTCAGAGCCTTACTGGTAAGAGAATCTAACTTCATTTACAGTGTAGGCAAAAGGAAGGTCTCTGGCATTTCTTACCAGCATTAAGTCTTTCTAATTGAATTTCTGTGCATCTCTGTTTAGTGTTTGGGACATAATTGAAGGAGGTGGTTCCTGCAGTTCAGCCACCAGCATGAGCCAACCTGGAGATTTTCTAAAGCTCCCAACAGGAACAAGAAGCTTTCAGACAAACCTAACAACTCACTGGGGAGCCAGAACCACAGCAGGTCGCTCCCATCACTACACTGTAATCCTTACAAACATTCAGGCCCACACAGATCTGCTCCAGGATACTCAGCAAGACTTAGATTCTGATTTTTTCCCCCAAGGAAAGCTATAGTCTGTTATCACTTCAGTTCACCCTACACACTGTGGAAATCAGAGCTATTATCAGAGATAACAGAATTTACTGTAAAGTACAAAGCTGGGAGGGGGGGGGAGGGAGGAAGGGAAAGAAGGAAAAAAAGAAATCACATTTTTGCTAATTGAGTACAAGTTTTTCTCAGGCTTTCACCTATCCCAAAGGGCTGCTTAGTATTTTGAGGGATTAAATTCACTGCAGAAGCCTTTGGAGTGTGCCAAGTGCTACTTGCCCTTGCAGGCAGACCTTAGCAAACCCAGACTGCTGGAATTTATTGAGAATACTTTTTCCATTGCACTTAAAGGATGGTTGGAATAAAGTGTTTTGAGGAAAAATAGCAGATCCTGAAGCCAAAGAGTAAGGTGCTGGCAGGAGTTGGTGTGAACAGAGGGGGGGGATTTCATAATGTCTTCTATTTTCATTTGTAAATACGCCCCCTCAGCCTACAGATTAATCTGTTCTTTTAAACACAACCTTCTTGTTAAACAGCAACAATTAAAACCCAAAAGTACCCTCCTCAGCACATTATATATTTTAATGGAACTGTCCTTGACGTGTGATATGAAGGCAAATTCGTTTCCTGTCAGCCTGACTCACTCTAATGGACTTTGGAGCTGCAGTTTTTCCACTCCTCTTAAATGACTTGTTGCAATGGAGATGAGTGCTCTGTGTACAGCAATGCCATCTTCTGGCACAGTTCCTGTGAGAAAGGGGACTTGCTGAATACCACGAAAAGAAAGCTCCTGTTTGGGGAAAACAGAAACTCAAGACTCCACAATAAATCTCAGATTTTCCCCTCTCCATTGCACTTACTGTTGGGCTCCAATTGTTCAAGGGGCTGAAATGAAGCAGTGAGAAAGCAGACAGTGCTCTGTAGGAGCAGACTCAGTCCAGCCTGTCTCAGAGGCACACCAAGAGAGAGGATTTGCACAAACCCAAAGGTAAAACACTGAGACTGAAGACATGGATATGTTCAAAGCTCATCAATGCAGGAACCTGGCAGGAAGGGCACGCAGTCAAACAAAGCCAACTTTGCATATCCCTGGGAAAATGCTTTAGTATCAGCAAACACTTCACACATCTGATTTATTTTACTTTTGTATTCCCAGCCGGAAAAATCTATATTAAGCAACAGCAGAGATTGAAAACACGTGCTGTTTATGTTAGGAAATAAACAAGGGCTAACAATTCATAACTTCCTCACAATTCTGACTTTCTCCTGAACCATCTCTACTTGTCTGTGGGAGGTATAGGACAGGGCTTAAAGATTTCCCACTAAATCTAATACCTATGGGTTTTGCCAAAGTTTTCAAGGCTCACGCTGCAGCAAAGACTGAATGAGCACGTCAAATTTTAAGTAGTTCTACTTGGAAATAACACTTGAGGAGAAGCAATGTTGTGGAGTTCTTACTGTGACATTTGAAAGCAAAAGCCCACTCTGGCAATCAGATGTGCTGCAGAGATGCTAATCTTGCAGCTTCCCCCAAACAGCTCACACCTTGCTGCTTCTCGGATACCACCACCCCCAGTAAGAGAACAACCAGCTGGTAAATTACAGCTGATTCCTTTCCCTGCCTGACACCTTCATTCTGCAACTCACCCAGAGACAATGAATCTGTAAGGGTGAAACACTCTGAAATTAATTCTGAGGTGTCTGATAAAGACATAAGTCCAAGTAAACTGTTTCCCACACTAAGTGTGTCTGGAGACTCTTGTTCCCACAGATTCCCATTAGACTAAGGTCAAGGTACAGATAGGCTCCATTCTCTCAGCAGTTCTTACTAGCTGACAAGAATTCCCTCTCAGAAGTTTTCTATTTAACCTTTCACAATATCAAGTATTTCAAGATGAATATGCTTTGATCAGATTCTCTGCTCATGTTCTGACTGACAGAAGTGAAGCACGTCCAGAGACATGGCCTACAGTTCAAGTGCAGCTTTCAAAACTTGTTTTGATTCATCTCATAAGGCATTTGAGAGCCAGTCTATAAAACACAGCCAGAGAGGCACTTGCAGGAAAACAAGATTATTACTGGAATTATCTTCAGTTAAATAAAGTTTATCCTCTGGACACATCTACATAACAACCTCTAATACTGTCCTAACATATGTGGAAAATAGAACAGACAACCACAGTCACTCAAAACATGAAGCTAAAGAGCTGACACAATCAGGTTTGGTTTTAAGGCCCACTCAGCTTAGCATTTTGTTTGCTTCTTCCTCTGTGGGGGAGATCAGTCACTCAAAATAAAATTGCTTGGGACCTACTTGTACGTGTCGAGAGAAGGGCAACAAAACTGGTGAGGGGTTTGGAGCACAGCCCTATGAGGAGAGGCTGAGAGAGCTGGGATTGCTTAGCCCAGAGAAGAGGAGGCTCAGGAGAGACCTTATTGCTGTCTACAGCTACCTGAAGGGAGGCTGTAGCCAGGTGGGGGTTGGTCTCTTCTCCCAGACAACCTGGGACAGAACAAGAGGACACAGTCTCAAGCTGTACCGGGGGAGGTTTAGGCTGGATGTTAGGAAGAAATTCTTCCCAGCAAGAGAGATTGGCCATTGGAATGTGCTGCCCAGGGAGGTGGTGGAGTCACCATCACTGGAAGTGTTTAAAAAGAGACTGGATGAGGCACTAAGTGGTTTAGTTGATTAGATGGTGTTGGGTGATAGGTTGGACTCGATGATCTCAAAGGTCTTTTCCAACCTGGTTAATCCTGTGCTCTGTATTCTACCACCCAAATTCTCAGTCACTGTCTAGTTTTATTTCTTGAGAGTATTTGAATGTTCAGGTTTTAGTAGTCATCAAGCAAGACAGCAAATAGCAGAGTTCTCTCTAGCAAATACACAAAAGCTGCAGATTAAGCAGTGCTCCAGCACGGCCAAGGTGCAGACGTTGGAAAACAAAAGGTGGTGTTTGTTGTGTTTTTTTACCTCAGCTACAGAAAGTTTTCTCAGTGTGAGGAAAGAGAAGATTTCCTCTGCTCTCTAAGAGCTGTAAATTCAACCTCTCCTAAGATTTTAAAAAACCCAAACCAAACAAAAATAAAAGTAATGACAATGAAGAACATGCAACCAATCTCAGGATCTCATTATGTGAGCAGCCTTCTTGCACAGGTTTAATAGTTGCAACCTCTGCTGGCTCTGGCAAAGCTACTGTAAGTGAAGATCTCTCTTCCCAAAGGGATAGCCCATATGTGGAAAAGCTTAGGGAGTACAAACCAAATCAAATCAAAGAGCACTTTAGGCCAAACATAATAACTCTGCAGATCAGTAGCTGAACACAGCAGGTTTTATCCTATGGAGTTACCTCTTCAGAGGCTGCCCAGCTATACCCAACAAGGTGATCTTACACACATGCCTAGAGCACTCCTCATGCAACTCCAGACCTTCTTTTGCCAGGGCAGTGAAAACCTGGGGAAAGCACACCAGGCAGACTGCGATACACAAATAGGACATCTGAAATGTGTACACTCTTCAAATATTTGTCTGCTTGAGTTACATTTCTTCTAAAGTTCATGCATCTGGGTAAACACAACCATTTCCCATGTCTGCTGGTGTCCAAATTCCTCATGAGCAATCCCAGTAATGTAAATTTGGAATCAGAAGTAGAAGTCTTTGTCTTGCCAAGCTGTGTACACCAGCAACCAGTTTACAGTAGTATTTTTGTCTGACAGAGTCAAACATGGGTTCTAGTAGCAACAACAAGCAGCTGTGGTTTGCATCATAGAATGCCTCAGGTTGAAAGGGACCTTAGAGATCATCTACTCCAACCCCCTGCCATGGGCAAGGACACCTTCCACTAGCCCAGGTTGCTCAAAGCCTCATCCAACCCGGCCTTGAACACCTTCAGGGAGGAAACATTCACAACCTCCCTGGGCAATCCATTCCAGAGTCCCACCACAGAGTAACACTAATTGGTTTATCATTGCTGCAGGTTTAAAACAAAGGGAACTAAAACAACTCTGTGGGTCTTGCATTTAGGGTAGCAGATGATGCACCTGCTGCTCTCCACCACATTTCAGAGCTGAGTTTGGTGTCTCTGTTCTCTCTGGAACAGCAGCCTGATGCCAGCAGAGCAAATCAGTTGGCTGGTAAAAGAATGTTAGTGAATGTTCCTTCAAGGAAGCAAGACATGAGTTTTCATCAGGCAAGGATTCATGATTGGTGACACTTCTTCACAGAACACTGAAACAGACTTCTTAAAATACTTGGTTTAAAATTGACACAGACTCCCTTTAAAAAGTCACATTTGTTGCATTCTCTGTTGTGGGTGATACAGACAAATAAAAAGACACTTGCCTAAACCAGGACAAAAGCTAACCTCCTCCAAGAAATGGAACACTCCATTTAGGCTTAGAAAAAGAGGAAAGAAGATTCCTATCTTTCCAAATGTTCTGGTCACTGATGTAAAGATTTCACCTCAGCTTGACAGCCTCACAGTGGAGGAGAAAAAGTCTTTGGTCTAATGACTGGCTTAATATAAGCCATCAACATCCAGATGCAAGACTGC